>NC_057356.1:1260000-1890000 GCF_016509475.1 Prionailurus bengalensis | reverse complement strand
TCGGCGGAGGGGCTGGGTACCAGCCTGGCAGGCCATCTGGGTGCCACCCGCCTCCCCGGTCCTGTGTCCAGGGCTGGTCGGCCAGTTCTGCAGAAGGTGCCACCCCCCTCGCCCTAGAGCAGGCGCCCCTCCTTCTGTCTTAGGCACCAACAGCCCAGAAGCCCACTCGGGGGAGCCCTCAACATGCGATCGGCACCCCAAAACCCAACGCCAAGCAAAGTGAGGACGCGAGCCACCACTCTCGCTGCGCTACATTCCCGGGCGGTTCACCTGCCCTCGGACCTGCAGGGGCAAAGCGTGGGGGCAACATGGGGGCAGGGAGGGCAGGGCAACACCCCTGCAGGCCGGGGCACCCCGCTCTAAGCCGCAAGGCTGGGTTAGAATGGGGGTGGTGTCTCCCCCGAGCCACCAGACCTGCCCCCCACGTGTATTTGGTGTCATTACTCCAAGGGTCTTTTTTTAATTAGGGCAAAACACACACGACGTGGAAGCGACCACCTGAACCATTTCAGTGCGTGTCACACGGCTCACGCTGCTTGGCGGGCGTCACCGCTGCCCAGTCCCGCGGGCACCGGCCCAACAGACCCCCTCCCCCCGCTCAGCCCCCACAATCACCAATCTGCTTCCTGCCTCTAAGGACTCGCCCCCCTGGGCTCTTCACCCACCACGAGGCCTTTGGCGTCTGGCGTCTCTCACTGAGCATTTTCGAGGCTCACCCGCGTGGGGGCAGAACTTTGTTGCTCTTTGTGGCTGAGCACGGTCCACACTGCAGGAAGGAACACGCTTCGTGCCCTCAGTCGGGCACGGACGGGCACCTGGTGGGCTTTGCGCTCACGTCCCGTCTGGTCCCCTCCGTGGCTCGACCCTGTTACGCGCATTTCATAGATGCCGCAGACACGGAGCAAAGTTCCGAGGGACCAGAACGGCGGTCTGAAGACTGACCACACGGGGCGGAGCCCAGGCGTCCCTGAAACCCTACCCGGTCAGCCCCCAAACAGCCATCGAAAAGAGACAGCGGGTCCCGCCCCATTCTCAGCTCTGAGGCGCCCGTTCCGCTGCCACAACCTCGGTCAGCCGGGCCTCGGGGCAGAAAGGCCGGGCTGCTCTGGACTCCCCACTCGCCTGCCACCAGCCCTGACCGTGTCAGAGGCTCCCTGCCCCCCGTGCCACGCCACCCGCCACGGCCCTGACCGGGACGACCCCGTGCTCTCTGGGTGTGCCCTCTGCAGTGACAGCCCTGGGGTCCCTGCTCCTCCCCCCGCCCTGAGCCCTGGACGCCTCCATCGGACGCTCCCGAAGGCCCCCCCGGAGACCTGTGTCTGTTCGGCCGCACGGCACAGACAACCGGGCCTCAGAGAGGCGAGAAGAGCCACCAGACCCGCTGATCTGGGGGAGCAAACTGCTGCTCGGCCGCCCGGCGGGCCTGCCCCCTCCCCCCCCCACCCTCCCGCTGGGCCTGCAGACCGCCCCCCCTCCCCCGGGAACAGGCCGGCCTCCGGAGAAAACCCTGTCCAGTGTGCTATCCGGCCTTCCAGCCCACGGCCCCATGCCACGTCCTCCCAGCCTCGTGTACCCCTCCCTGGAAAGCAAACACCGCTCTGCCCTCCTCCGGGACACCTGCAACTCGACCCAGCGCCCCCCCGCTGGCCCCCCGGCAGGAGTCCTGTCCAGCAAAGACCCTCCTTCAAGGCCCAGACTTGTTTCCCACTTGACACGCGTTGCCAACTCGTGCGACCGGGGATCAGGGTGTTAGCAAGCGTCTCGGCCTCTCTTTGTCCTTTGCCGAGGGGACGGCACACGCCCCACCCCTCTCCCACCGCTACGCGGAGCCCAGAACCCCGCAAACACCCTGCCCACAGAACCCGAGAGGCCACCACACCTCCGGGCCACACGAGAAGGAAACGCAAACGAGGAAGGGGGACGTCGGAGCCACGCGGCTCTGCCGGACCTGACGGGTGGCAGTCGGGGCCGCCGACGGTCACACATTTAAATCACTGCCGAGGTTAAATGAGACGGCTGTGCCAAAGAGAGGGGCTCCATCTGCCAAGACGAGGATTTGATGATGGAGCAAATCACTGGTGCAGCCGCGCTGGGCCCGGGGCCCACGGGCGCCCGCGGCCAGGCGTTTAGCGGGCCGGCTTGCACGGCAGCGGGGGGCGGAGAGGCGCTGTCGGGGCCCGGCCGCCACTTCCAGAACCACCCGCGGCCCGAGTGCACCTGCCAGCTGGCTGGACGCCACGTGAGGGGCCGGGGACCAGATGGCTGCACGAGCTCTGGGAGCAGAAACGGGAGAGGACGGGGGCACCCAGAGGGACCCTGACAGGCAGAGGGGCGCCGGGGGCTGGCGCCAGCCCCCCTGCGGCACAGAACACGCGCACGCCCGCTCCAAAGCGTCTGCAGCCTGGACGTTGTCCCGACTGGAGGCCAGTTTCCAGACGAAATCTCATGCAGAGAGGACACACTTTCTTCCTTCGCGGTGAATCTTCTAACCTTCTGAAAGCGAACACATTGTTGCAGTCACCTGCGTTGTCTCCGCACGGTTCAGTCTGCCGTGGTTTTTTCCAAACTAGAGGAACGTTAAGGGGACAGAGTTCCACGTGGCTCCATGGTGTTCGTTTGACTCGTTTACTTCTTTCTCGGAAGCTCCCGGGTGACCTGGGCAAACGGGTCAGGCGTCCAGACGCCCTGTACCCACATTCGCTGGTGGACACCGTGCGGGCCTTCGCCAACAGGGTGTGCAAACGGCCTGCTTTGATTCACTGATACAAGCCTTCCTCGAACCTCCAGTTAAGCATCGGGCCTGGGGGGCTCAGGGGTTGAGGAGTCCAGCAATGAGGCCCCGAATGCGAATCCAGCGGTGAATGAAAACAGCCCTCAAAGTAAAATGCGATGCTGGAAAATCATCGCCATGAGACCCAGTGAGAAGAGCCCAAGGACCCAGATGACCCCAGCCGACGGGTCAGGTCAGCTGCCTGACATGACCCACGCTGAGGGGAGGAGGGACGCCCTGTGGAGTCAGGCATCAGAAGAAACCAGGCCCACCTCCATCAGGCTTTGCTGCTGTTCCAGACACTGTTCCCAGCTCCCAACTTGGACCACGACATGACTCCCACCAGGTCTCCTACGGCAGACCCCTCCGCCTCCTCCTCCCCCCAGACTTGGCGGGTCCTCCTGGCAGCAGGCTCACGGTCCCTCCAGATCTCACAGCGGCCTTCCACCCACGGCCTCCCCTCCCTCCCCCCACCTCTCTCCACCACACTTTGCAGCTTCCCTTCCAACACACTGCTTGCTCCAGATACCAGGGGGCAGACGGAACATTCTAGAGCACTCGGGAGCCCTCACAGCACTCCCTCCCACTGCCC
The DNA here is from genome assembly GCF_016509475.1 of Prionailurus bengalensis. NCBI lineage: Eukaryota > Metazoa > Chordata > Mammalia > Carnivora > Felidae > Prionailurus > Prionailurus bengalensis. The sequence continues at coordinate 1,886,638 of NC_057356.1, read as the reverse complement.
CACTCTCTGTCCAAACGCTGTTCCCCAGACCTAAGGGACCCCGCCAAGCCCCTGGAGTCACCCCCACACATCCCCGTGCTCACAGTGGCCTCCTCGCACAGGGCCTAGTGGCAGGTGCTCAGGACAGACCCAGTGAATGCACAAATGCACGCTTCCCCGACAGTGTCCACATGACTCGGGGAACTCGCTTCCAAATGGGACTCAGGCTCGCCTCCTGAGCGACCACCCCTCGGGGTCCCTGACTTGGAGAGGCTGTAAAGGAAGCTGAGGCCTTTCCGGTCACCCAGGAAACGTGACCGGAGGCAGGTGGCCCACAAAGGCAGGGGCAAAGAGCACCCCACGTTCTAGAGAAAGACCCCAAAACGGGACTCAGACAAGCACAGAACCACCCGCTGCCCACAGACACCAGCCTTTCCTCAAACCCCGATTCCAGCTGCTTCCTTGGTCAGTCTCAGCGTCTTGAGTCGACTCAAAACGTCAACACACGCGGTACGCAGGCCCGTGAGACCCAGACAGACAAGGGTTCCGTGAGCCAGAGCGTGTGCAGGGCACGTGGCCATTTTCCCGGCTCTCCCACGTTTGGAAGCGTGCTGGTTCCCGACTCGGTGATGGGCTGTGACCTAGTTCGAAAAGCCCTGGGGCCCCTGCTCCTCACTCGGGAACCAAATATCTCCAGCCACGTCCCTGCCACCTGACACGGCCCCAGCAGACCCAGGGGCTTCCGAGAGGCGCACACGAGGCGACAGACACACCGGGGCCAGAGCAGTGTGGGGCGTGTAGGGGGTGTAACAAAGTCACCCCGACCTCTCACGGCACCCAACGCAGAAGAAGCAGGGGCCGCGGGAGAAGAGGAAGCAGCAGGACCCAGAGGGGCCCACAGGGGTGTGAGCAAAGCAGGTGGACGTGTGGTACCACCGAGGCTGGCTCGGGGCGGGGGGTGGGGTCCACCGTCCAGCAATTCGAGGTTGAAACCCAGGTGCTGACGGATTCAGGGACCACAGGCCCCAACAGAGCCCATCAATCAGCCCGTCTCTGTGCCCCAGGGGGGCTCAGCAGAGAGGCCGCGTAAGCTTCCCACGCCTCGTAACGAAGGGCCGTGGACGCACCACAGCCAGTGAGCAGTCCTGGAGGCCAGACATCCGGTCCGGGCGGCTCACCGGGTTCCCGGCCCCAAGTCCTCGGTGCAGGTGCGCGACGCCTCCCATCAGTGCCTCATCGCCATCAACACCCGGGTTCCGGGGAGCAGACGTGGGGTCTCACTGGGGCACGTTTGGAACCCTGCCGACTGGAAGCCTGACAGACCGGGGCTCCGGGGCTGGTGGCCGTTCTGCCACCAGGGGCGGGAAGGAGACTCTTCCTTCTGGTGCCCCTGGGGGTGCTGGACACCCTCCCCTCCCAGATTTCTCCATGGCTCCAGCCCACCCCTCCCCTTTCCGCTCACTCTGGTCTGGCAAGGAAGGGCTCTCCGTCCCCTTGCGGTCACCCACCCTGAGCGAGATGACTGGACCGGTACCGCGTTCCAGGCTGGCGCCGGGGGCTCCGCCATCCAGAAGCCTCGAGGGCTGAGTGTTCCTTTGGCCAGGATGCGGCTCACACATTGGGGGCAGAGGCTGGACGCCCCAGCGGGGACTCCCAGAGCCATCAACGGTGCATGAAGCCGTGCAAGCAGCCGTGGGCAGGTCTCCCTTGTGGCACAGACCACGTGCGGACAAGTGGGGCGTCAGCACCCTTCCGTCTGTCCCCCCTCCCACCCTTCCTAAGAGGCCGGGGGAGGGGACTTGCCAGCAGGCCTGGTTGGCCTGAGAAGCTGGTCCTCGTTCAGGCCCACGCAGCCCTCGAGGGACAAAAGCAGCTTGGCAAGCACATGGAGAGCCCGCACACCCAGCTCGGATGTGGTAGAGAATCACTCTTTGGTAAACACCGGCTGGAAACTGAAGGGTGGCTCCTTCTCCGTGCCCCCCGCCCCCTCGCTGCATCCGGAACGTCGCAGGGAGCGCGGAAAGCTTTCCTGCAGACAGACGTGGAGGTTCGCAGCTACCTGGGAGATGCGGTCAGTGGGGGCCCGGAGGGCTCCGGGCACGAAACGGGGAGCGTCCTGTCGGCAGTGGTCAGAACGGACAGAGGCCGCCACGCCTCCCCCCACACGCCCACCCGTGAGCAGGCAGACTGGGAGGCTGCGGCCCCGGGCTCCCTCCTGCCCCTGGAGTGACGCCCTGTGGGCGCGGGTAGAGGAGACCAACACTAGATGGATGGCCTCGAGGGGCGGGTGGGAAGGTGTACAGTCTGGCCGGGTCGGTCGGGCCCCCGGGGGTCCCCCAGGCCCAGCTCGCACCTGCCGCCTAGCCCCCTCCTCACGCGCCCCGTCTCTGAGCCCCTCCTGCCTGCCTCCCTCTCCTCCGGCCGCCTGTCTGTAACCAGGACCTCTCAGCTGCAGCCAAACAGGAAGAAGGATTTGATGAGTCCTTTGTTCTCCTTTTATGTGTGAAATTGTGACCAAAAAAACTGCTTTAAAGGCACCTGCCCTGCCACACCAAGACCCTGGCAGTCTTCCTCGGGGTGAGGGAGGTGCCCGACGCCCGACCCGGCCACCGTCCACGTCGCCCCAGCACTGCTACGCGTGGAATTCCGGAAAAGAGTCGACCGAACTTCAAAGCCCAGTGCGTGGGATTAGTTCAGGGCTCCACACCCGTTTGTAAATAAAACAGAACCAAATGGAACGGAATGGAAGGCAATGGAAGGGAATGGAAGGGAATGGAGTCCTAGAATGACAAAGACCACACACTTACAGTAAGCGAGGAACTATCCTCCGCTTCACACGCAGGGTCCCTGAGAGTGAAGGTCACTCCGTGGGCAGGCACCTAAGACCTGATTTGAACCCGGAACCGTGTCCCGGGGCCCCCAGGCTCACCGCCACACGTACACCACAGCGCTTCTCAGAACCCGCGCCCTGCCTGCCCCTCCTGCCCGTCAGCTCTGAGCGACAGGACGCGCACTCTGGCGGGCAGCAGTCACACCACGATGTGATTAAAGGACTGGTCTAATGAATGAATGAAAAAATGTGAAGAAAAGTACAAAGTGATCTCAGTTCAATCTCTGCTTTTCTCTGGCAGCTTCAATCCTGAAACAGCAAGCAATCACAGAGCTCGGGTCCTGAGGGGACGCACATAATGATGCCTTTACATCCCCGCCCAAGGCAGCAGTTTGCAGATGAAGTCACGTGAGATCAGTTTATTTACTTTAATGTTTATTTATTTTTGCCACGGAGAGAGTGCAAGCAGGGGAGGGGCAGAGAGAGAGAGAGAGGGAGACACAGAATGTGAAGCAGGCTCCAGGCTCTGAGCTGTCAGCAGAGAGCCCGACACAGGGCTCGAACCCACGAACCGGGAGATCATGACCTGAGCCGAAGTCGGACGCTCAACCGACTGAGCCACCCAAGTGCCCCTGAATCACAGTTTTTTTTAAATGCAGATCCTGGAACTTTCTTTGTAAAGATAAATAATTTGGGGGCACCTGGGTGATTCAGTCGGTTAAGCGTCTGACTTCGGCTCAGGGCACGATCTTACAGTTCATGAGTTTGAGCCCCACGTCGGGCTCTGTGCTGACAGCTCGGAGCCTGGAGCCTGCTTCTGATTCCATGCCTCCCTCTCTCTCTGCCCCTCCCCTGCTTGCGCTCTGTCTCTCTCTCAAAAATAAAATAAAACATTTACAAAAATTTAAAGGTAGACAATTGGGAAAAGTCTGAGCGTGCACACGTGTGTACGTACACAACCATGTGCACGTGGACACACACATACATAATGCAGATGCGCTTTGCACGTGTGTGTGCGTGCACGTGTGTGCATATATGTGCGTGGACACACTTGCACACGTGCACATACACACACTAATTCTGGGAGAATGACAAGCTGTGACAGGGAGAGTCAACCAGAAAACCTACTTATCACAGGTGGCTCCCTTTAGACACACGGGGACCCTCTCCACCTTGGTGCCATAAAAGGCAAGAGGAGGACTGGTCTGAGGCTCTGGTTACAGCATTTGGCGGCCAAGTCCAGCCCCTTAAAGCAGCAGGACCCAAATCAGTAACTCATTTGTTTTTTCAAGGTCCTTGGGCCAAATAACAGCACATCTTTCAACAACGGATCCTCGAGCCCAGTGGGCAAGACAGGCTACAGCCAACGGCGTGACCTTAAAATAGAAGGGAGACAGAGCTGTCCCCACATGTGCCCTGTCCTGTCAGCTCTCCTTTCCCAGCCACGGAAAGGAGACGTGCCGTGCACATCCCTGGCCCCGTGAGATGCACATTTGACCCTCACCCGTGTCCTTGAAGGGGGTCGGAAGCTCTAGGATACAGCATCGCAGGCAAAGGGCCCCCCCCAAAACGCCACACGGGCTTCGAGAGGTCTGGAGACGACGCTGCTCTGCTGGGGCTGCAGCCGATAAGCTGGTGCAAGGGAGGTCTATGATCCCAGTGCCCAGAACAGACTCTTCCCAAGAGAGGAAGGCGCCGGCAGGACCCGACCTACAGAGAGCTCTCCGCAGTGTGCTTCGGGGTAAAATCCAAAGCCTCCACGAGCACAACCGACAACGAAATAAGCACGCACAGGGTGCAGGAGCGGGAGCAGGAAACGGTAGGAATGGGGCGTGAGAGAGAGAGAGAGACAGACACAGAGCGCGAGGACCCCCTTCCTTCCACGGAACCCGTCTTCGACTGTTCGTCTCCTCCAGGAAGAAGCACCGCGTGTCGGTCAACGGGGAAGACTGTGCAACCGGATGGCCTAGACTCGAGCTCGGACCCCCGGTTACACACCGTGCGACTGTGGGCCAGTTACATAAATTCTCGGCACCTCGGCTTCCTCCGTCCGCTCCATCCACACCGTCAGAATTAATAACGGGACTTTGTGGGACTTCAGTAAAATCAAGAACTCAAAGAGCTTAGGAAGGACCAGGCTCCTTCCGGGTCGAGAGCATCGTGACCACATGCTTCCCCTCTTCCCCGGGGCCGGGAGGCTGGCATCGGGTTTCCCGCAGTAAAACGCTGCTGTGCTTCTGGAATCCACTCTAATAGGATCTTCCGTAATGCTTGCGGGTCACTGGGTCACCACGGTGGGTCCCGGCTGCACCGTCTGCCCAGAAGCCTGAAATCACTGTTACGGGTACCAAGGCGTCCAACTTGGTGCCACCCACCGGGAATACAGCTCTCACCCCCCTTCGTCTGCCTTCTGCAACGGCCATTATCACCCGCGGGCGCCCCTCGCTGCCCCGTACGTGTTCGGGTCACCCTCCACTTATAACACAGGCCGCTCGGGAATCCTTAAGTCACTAATGAGAAAATCACGCTTAACACTGGGGCTTGAAAAGTGCCCTGAGGATTGAGGCAGGAAAGGTCTTTCTAAGTGATCGTGGTTTTATACACGGAGCGGACATTCCCTTTGCCGTGTGGCACCCTCTCCTCCAGCCGGCCCCCCCTCGGTCCCTGTGGTCTGGGGAGGGCGGACCCCCGCCCGCTGGGCCGGCCTGGGGTCTGCAGCCGGGCTCCGAGCAGGGCTGAGTCAGATCCCCGTGTAATCGGGATCTGAGGAGCATTAGCCCCCACGTGACCTGCTCCCCTCCCGCCCGGTGCCCACACACAAGCTGCTGCCTGCTGCCTGCTCGGGGCTCAGTGTTTGCCTGCATCCCGATAAGGCTCGGCCGTTCAATGGGTGCTTTTAAGCGGCTTCCCGGGGTGGGGGGAGAAGGAAAGAAAACGGCACCCACGACTGGCAGCCTAGGACTGCAGAGTGGGCGGCAGAGAAAGAGGTCCGGACGCAGGAGGGGAAGCGATGCAAATCCCACGGTGACTCCTCACGTGGTGCAGAGGCCTGGGCCCCTCTCGACCTCCCACCCTCAGGAGGAGGAGGACGGGGACCCTCTGCTACACACTGGGCAGGTCCCCAGCTCCCAGCCCCCCGCAACATCTCCGCTCTATGCCCAAAGTGCTCCTGCTCTGTGCCCTGGCTTCAAGCGGGGGAGGGGGACACAGCTCACGGCCACACGGCCACACGGATGCTTCCTGCAGTGGGACCACAGGAGGGGACCAGAGGGGCCGGGAGGCGGAGGTGAGGTGGAAGGGCCCCTGCAGGCTCCTGATCAGGCCGGCCCCCCTTCCCCCCAGGCTTTCAGAAAGGCTCAGCCCCAGCCTCCTGCTTGAAAATACAAACAAAGGTACCCGCAAATAGCAGTTTTTAAACCCAGAAGAAACCTGCCATGTGGTGCTTTCCATTTTCTGAAGTGCTTCCTGGAAGAATTCCCTGGGTTAAGTCTGAGGAATCCACCCACCTGCCTCCGCCCTCAGCTCCCGACAGGCCTGGGGGTGCAGCCTGGGGCGGGGGGGGGGGGCTAGGATTCCCAAAGTGGGGGTTCAACCACCTGGTTCAAATCCCAGCTTGGCCACCGTCTGGCTGCGTGACTCCAGGATAGTTACTTGGCCACTCTGTGTCCCAGCCCTTCGTCTACACAGTAGAGATAACAGAAAAGCCTCCTGTGTGAGTTCCTGGGGCTGCGGCCACGGACTATAGCAGACTCAGTGGCTTAAAACCACAGAAATTCATTCTCTCATTGATCTGGAGGCCAGAAGTCTGAAATCAAGGTCTTGGGGGCTTACGGGAGGATCCTTCCTGTTTCTTGCGCGTTCTGGCCCTCCAGGCACTCCTTGGCTTGTGGCCCCATCACTGCACCTGTCCTCAAGGTCATGTGGTCTCCTCCCCTGGGCGGCTGTGTATCTCAAAGCTCCGTCCGCCCTCTCCTATAAACGTGTGGCAGCAGCCAGGGCCGCCCGCCCCGAGACGATCCAGGATAACAACCTCTCTTTCTCAAAGATATTTGACTTAACCACATCCACCGCTGCACAGGCGATACCGCTCTTTTCTCGCAGAAGGTAACAGCCCCTGAGCCAGGGATTGGGACCTTGGGGGCCTCATCCAGCCGCTTCCGGCCGCTTTAACGGGGGAGATGCAGCCAGGAGCCAGAAGCCGGCACAACGCCCTCGGCGCTCGGTGAGAGCTGCAGGCCCCTGTCCTCCGGCAAAGCGTGGGCTGTTACCGTCACTGTGATCGTCGTCTGTTATTAATATTCAGGGTGAATTAAAGAGCATTAACTCAGACAGTGAGAAATGACTGTCATTTCCATTCTCCTCCGAGAGCTCCTCCGGGAGGAAGCTCAGGCAGGTGCCAGGGTGTCCCCACACCTCCCGGGTGCTCACTCACCACCCCCCCGCCCCCCCCCCCGGTTGTGAGAAGAGGCCGGGCCCCAGGACACACCAGCAAGTGCGAGCAGGAGGGAGGCTAGAGATGGTTAGATCCACCGTATCCCTTTTCAGGCTGACGTCACCTAAGATGACAAAGGGGTCCGCTTACGGTCATCTCATAAGCTTTTATTTTTAGCTTTTAAACTTTTATTTTCTTTTCAGACATTTGTCTAAATGTCTTTTGAAAGAAAAATGAGCCCATTGAGGAAAGATATTAAGTCAGCAATCCTCTCGGCCCGACAACGGGGGCAGAAAGGCCCCCTGAAGGTTACCGGGGCAAAGGGGGAGTGTGGGTCCAGCCGGCCCCACAAACCACCAGGGCCCATCCGCTCAGCACACAAGGTGGGGGGGCTGCCTGCACGGAGTCCGGAAGCGCCGATGTGACAGGAAGTGACCTGCCAGAGCCCCACACTGTTAATTTCAAATGAAGAAGAGAACCTGGGAGTCTGGGGCAGCTGAACAGCACTTCCCAGGGCGCCAGTACTCCTGGGGAGGAAGCGGTCACAGTCTCCTACTGGGGTGTCCAAGATCGGGAGCCACAGAGCCATCCTTGGGGGAGGGGCGGCCGGGCAGGGACACTGCTGGCCGAGAGCAGCCGCCCCATGGGCCAGGCCCACCCGCGAAGCAGTCGGCGCCCCTGTTAATCACCGTTCTGACTGCTCCTCGCTGATGAAAATCAACGCAGGCATTTTCTGGACGCTCCACGGGGCTGGTGGCCTCCATGCCTGCCTGCTGCCTGCCTGTCCCCGCCCTGTCCTTCTGGAATGCCACAAGCTTCCAGCCGGCTGGGCAGAGAGGGCTGCGGAGCCTGGGGCTCGCCCAGCCTGCAGAAACGTCCTGTCTTCCCCGTGGCTCGAGGCCGACACAAAGGGAGGCCTGAGCCCGGCTGCCCGGGCCTCTCATCCAGCACCAGCTCATTCCCCGCTGAGGTCTCCTCCCACCACGGCCGCTCTCCCCCTGCACGTTTTAGGCAGTCCTGTGCTAAGAAAGGAAAAACAAATAAATTGCAGAAGCTTCTACAAAAAATCTGGGCTGCCCGGCCCAGGAGACGAAGGGAAAACCAGCTTCAAAGGGCCGTGCGTGCTCCGGGCCATTGAGACCCACGGGAATTGGTGAGTCCAGAATACAAAGCCTGATTCTGACCCGAGCTGAGCCTCGCGGAGTCCCGGCCTTTAAAGGAGCCGCCGCTCAGGTTAAGGCAACGGCTGGCATTTCATAAAGAAGCCACGCGGGAGCCAACCACAGCGCCCCCAGGCTCCTCCCTCAGGCTGCCGGTCACAAGGACACAGCGTGGGGGCTTGGACACACAGGTCACGCCATGCACATCAGGGGGCAGTGAGACATTCTAACGTGGTCTAGATGAGGGCCCTGGTGACGGGGTGGGGAGTGCACCGCGGGGCCGGCTGAAAGCGCAGATGCGGAGGATACGGAAAATACCCCCTCTGGGCTCCGGGCGAACAGAGAAGGTTCCCAAGGGAATGGGATCCCGTCACATTTGGGACTATTGCTATCACCGCCCGAACTCCGTCATCATCTCAATGGCTAGTCCGCGTGCAGTCCAATAATAATGGCGGTAATAACAGCTCACATGTATTGAACACTCACTATATGCCAGGCCCTGTTCTAAATGGTTCATATCATTTAATTCCTTTAACCATCGAAACGCCCATCCGCGGCCTCTGCGTCTGACGGAGAACAGCGTCAGAGCCGCTAAGTACCGGATTGGTGAAAACAGCGGCCCCTTGAGGAGGAAACAACATACCACTGTTGGGTTTTGTTTGTTTGTTTTTTGGGGTTTTTTTGAGAGAGAGACAGAGCGTGAGCAGGGAAGGGGCAGAGAGAGAGAGAGAGGGAGACACAGAATCCGAAGCAGGCTCCAGGCCCTGAGCTGTCAGCACAGAGCCTGACACGGGGCTCGAACTCATGAACCGTGAGATGGTGACCTGAGACGAAGCTAGACGCCCAACTGACTGCGCCACCCAGGTGCCCCCGTTTTCCCATTTTATAGATAACCATATGGAGGCACAGAGAGGTTAAGAAACACATCCGTGGTCACACAGACGGAAATCGCCAAGCCGAGATCAGAATAGCCAGTGTGGCTCTCGACTCTGCCCTCCGACCTGGCCAAAGGCCGCCCACTGAAGGCCGTTTAGAGAGGCCCGCTCCTGGATCTGGTCCCTCCTGCAGATGCTGCGGGGAGAGAAGTGGGTACACGCACCTCCTCACTGGCGGGCGGCCCCGTGGCGCTGGCGTGGGTTCTGCCCAAAGCTCCATGGCGAATCCTGGCTGTGACGCTCACCGGCTGTGTGATTAGGGCCCCAGCCTCCGCCCCCCGGGCCTCAGTCCGCCATCTGCAAGACGAGGACAGCGCCTGCCTTGTAGGGGCGTTGTGGAGACTAAATGAGGGGACCGCCGTGACGCATTTAGAACAGGGGCTGACTTGCGGCCACTCTTACTGGACTCCAAGCAGACTGACCATTAGTGGAATTATTAATCAATAGTGAATTATTACTGATCCACAACGCCATTACTCAGAAAACACCACTGGTCCCCAGTGTGGCATTCTGAGATGTTAACGAGGCCTCCTCCCCGCACCCCCGGGGTCCCGGGGAGGCGGACAGAATGTACGGGATCGGCTCATACATGCCCAACCTCGCCTCTGCCGGCAAAGCTGACCCCAGCCACCTGTGCCCGCCGCACACCCCACCCTCTGCCCCCCGCCCGCGCCTGGGAACAGAAATTAACGGTGCGAAATCCCGAAATGACCAGGGAAACACCAAGTAACTGTATTTGTCCTCAAGTGACAAGATTGACTTTTCTGCTCTTGAGAAAAGGCAGAGAGCGGGAACCGCTGAGCTGCAGACGGTAAGGCAGCCACGGGTGGTGTAGACACGGCAGGGATCACGCACCACCCACGTCCGTGCGCTGACCTTGCTGGCTTCCCAGACCCTGCACCCGCCGTCCGCACACCCGTCAGGGCCTCGCCCTCCGGGGGACGCCAGCCTGGGCAGGAGCTGCGTCTGCCTGGGGGTTCCTGCACCCCCACCAGGGGCCCCCTTGAGGAAGCCACAGAGCACATGGGGGGCCCACCCCTGCCCTGCAGGTGCAGATAGCATGAGGCGGGCCCTGGGGGCTTTCGAAAACTCCCTGAGCTCAGGGCTCACTCAAGCCTCTTGGAGGAGGTGCCCTGGGATGGCGTGTGGGTATCCACACGCCTTAAATGAACTTATTGAGATAGAATTCACACATCAGGCTCGGTCGGTTTAGCGTCTGACTCTTGATTTCAGCTCAGGTCATGATCTCCCGGTTCGTGAGTTCGAGCCCCAAGTCGGGCTCTGTGCTGACAGTGCACAGCCTGCTTGGGATTCTCTCTCTCTCTCCCTTTCTCTGCCCCTCCCCGCCTCTCTCTCCAAATAAATTAATAAGCGAACTTAAAAAGCACAAAGTGAAGTCTACAATGCAATGGTTTTGAGCATATTCCCAGGTACACACCACCACAGCCAAGGTCGGAACATTTTCACCGCCTTGGAGAGAAACCTGCACCTTTCGCTACGTGCCTGCGTCCCCCCAGCCGCCCCCCCCCCCAGCCCTGGACGGCCGCGAATCCACTTTCTGCCCCTGGACATTTCACATGAACGGAATCACGCAGTATGCAGCCTCTCGTGTCGGGTTCCTTCCACCAAGCGCCGTGCTCAACACATGGCAGCCGTGACAGCGCTTCCTCCTTCCCACGCGTGGATGGACCACGGCTTGTCCACCTGCAGGCATCAGTGGTGTGCAAAAGCCCCGAGAAACACTGCTGCGGACAGAGACGTGCGTTAAGTGCACACGCCTTGCCTCCCCTCCCCCCCACTGAGCGCCCCTTCCCGGCTGCACCCCAGACTCGTGTCCACCAGTGTGCCCCCCCCTTCCCGCCACGTCCCGAATCTGACCTCTCCTCACGATGGCCACTGCCGCCCCCTCGGTCTGGGCTGAGACCCCGCTGTCCCAGCCCCCCCAGCCCCCGGGGTCCCCCCACTCTACAGCCCAGCCCCCACCCAGCAGCCAGAGGGACCCTGCTGAACCCAGACAGGCCATGCCGCTCCCCCGGGAGCCTCCTGATTGCCCTCGTGCTTACTGAGACCTGGTCCTGCCCCCCCCCACTTCACTGCTACCCCGTCCCCTCACCAGCCTCTGCACACGGGGGCCTACTGGCCCTTCCTCCCGGGGGGTGTATGTGGTTGGAAACCTGGCCCATCTCACCCCAGCTGCATGACCTGGGACGACCCCCTTCATCTCTTACACGACTGTCTCATCTGAAAAATGGGTCTGAACTAGCGACAATGCCCGCGTCCCAAAGCCTCCGTGTCGTGCGCGTAAAGAGGGCCCTCCGTGACGCCGAGCCAACGGCAGACGGTATTGCTACATCCGTGGCTTGAAGATCCGTTTACAAAATTCTCTTGTTTATTTCTTGCCTGAGAAGTGGCCCAGAAAGGGAAGAGGGACCATACGCAGGGCCAGGGGGGGGCTTGGGGACTGTCCCGAGGTGACCAGTGCACTCAGCCATTGCTGGACCGAGCTGGCTATGCCTGCCCACTTCACTCATCGTTGTTCAACACCTACTACGTGCCAGCCACTTGCCAGCCACTGAACAAACCCACGCAGGTTCCAACAGTTCATCTGGATGGGGGTGGGCAAGGAGAAATCCAGAGTGACCCCCAGTTCTCAAGCTGGGATGTGTGGGGTGGGGGGTGGGACTAGGCAATCGATGCCCAGAGAATTCAGGAGGGAGGGGCGAGGTCGGAGGGGAGACAAGGCCGGCTGTCGCTGCGTCATAATTTCCGCCTGCGGCCAGCTCCAGCCTCTCCCCTGCGGCCGCTCCGCGCCCAGGGGACCCTGCTGTGAAATGTGGCCCGGGCCCCTGCCCAGCGTCTCGCCCGTGTTTCGGGCAGGAAAACGGCAGACTGGTGTGGCGGCCAGACGTGGTTTGTGACCACGGGGGACGACGAGAAGGGTCACGGGGGCGGGACGGCCCCGGTCAGGGTGTCTCGCCCCCACAAAGTGCGTGTCTGCAGTTTCCCAAGGAGAAATTCTAACAGCACTCAGATCCTCACGGAGCAGAATCTGGAATAAAATACCAGCACCAACAATGGGGTCTCCGGGTGACAAGCTTATGAGCACATTGTTTTGTTATTCGTGCTTTTCCCGCACCTCCTGGCCCGCTCACAGCAAAGCGGCAAGGCTGATTCAGGATCAGAGCACAGAAAGGCTGGAGACGCGGGGGCCCGGGCTGTGAGCGGGGGTGGGGTGGGGGGGCCTGGATGCTTGCTTCTCACGGGAGCGGGCGGCCTCACCAAGGCAGGCATCCGGAGCAGACCCTGGACCCCAGAAAGCAGCCCAAACACGGCTTCCTGGTGCCCGGGGCGGTGGCGGGGGGGGGGGGGGGGGGGCCCTTCTTGGAGGGAGGTGTCAGAAACCAGGAAGCAAACCTGTTGCCGAGCTTGCTCTCTGCAGCTCTCCCGAGGCAAACAATGCAGGCGTGCAGGGGTGTTTCTCCCGCTCCGAGGCGGGAAGTCAGTAGGAACCATGAATAACAGCGCCGTGCACACCCGCTCTGTTGAACCAACTGCAGCCGCCAATTCTAAATATTGTCATCACAGAGTACATGCTGGGTTTTGGCAACAGGAGCGGCTAATCGGAGGGAATCTCACCGAAGTCCCACCGCCAGATCTGCTAGGTTAGCCAACATCTCCAAGATCCGCGCGGAAGGCCTCTGTTCCCAGAGCAGCGGCGGCAACGGGCGTTGGGCTGGGTGCGGGGTGGCGCGGGGCAGGGGTGGGTCGCGGGGGGGTGGCGGGAGGGAACCTTGGCCCCTCCACGAAGGGACCCCCACGGCCGGCTCCCCGTAGACAGAGTTGACACAGGGCACCGCTGGCTGGTTTGCAGACGCTGACGCTGAGGGTCCACGGGTCCCGGCCGACCCGCCTGTCCCCGTAGCATCCCGCGAACACCTCCAGAACCACATTCTACGGGAACCGAAGCCTCGGGGGCAACCTCCTGCCTTCGGATATTCAGGACTTTTGCCCTGGTGTCCGCACAGCTGGAAGCTCACCATTCGTGGCTCAGCCTAAACATCACCTCCTCCATGAGGCCTTCCAGGATCACCCAGTCCCAGGCTCTCATCAGGCTGTTGTAATCCTCTGCCTCTACTTCAGTGTGGCCATCTCTTCATCGCGTTATTTATTCACCTGCTTGTGGCCACACACACACACACACACACACACACAGTCATCTCCATGACAGCAAGGACCTCATGCACCTTGTTCCCGGCTCTATGCTTAGCACCTAAAAGGCTACTTAGTATTTAATAGTTACTCAAATGTTTGTTGAATGAATAAACAAATGCACTGCCTTAGTCACTGGGCACACAGAGATAGAGACTGCCTTCCGGAAGCTTAATTCTACTGGAAGGGCTGTCACAGGAACAGATAAGTGCACGTCTGCTTCCTGAAGGGGACGAGGAGACAAGGTGCAGGCTAGTAGCCAGGACTCATGGGCGGGGAACCCACCCCGGCCTAGACACTGTGCAAACCATCGCATTTCCTGGGTTTGTTCCTTCGGAAAAAATCTCTACCGACCACCTACTATGTGCAATGTGTCTGTGTGGAAAGACAGACAACAACAGGGTCAGCACACAAAATTTCAGATCAAAGTCTGCACCTCCCTGATCTCCCACTTCTCCACAGGCCACATCATCCCCAACGGCCCAGACCCCGCATAGACCCTGGGGGTCACGACACACCCCTGGCCGGTGCGGGTGAGCAAGATGAAGAGAGGACCTGGGCCCTCAGAAGTCCGGGGGAGCCCCGGCTTCTTCCATTTTACGAGGTTCCTGGTCCAGTGGAAACTTAAGAAATGTTGAAATGCAGTGTTGGAATGACATGCTCCTTTTCAGGCATCCAGGTCACGGGTTATTACTCGTAACCCAACAAACCCTCCTACAAGGCCACTGGTCTGTTCAAAGATAAACACGAACTGTTTTAAAGGAGAGAAGGCCCCACGCAGGCAGGGGGCCCAAGAGTAAAGTCACACGAGATTCTCGGACGTTCTTGGTGAATGAAAATGTAGGTTCCACAGGTGAGGGTTAGTGTGAGCATTTGTCACTGTGAGGATGGCCAGACGGACCCCAGACCGTGATGGGGCCCCAGACCATGATAGGGGAGGTGCCCAGACTATGAGGGGGGCCCCCTGTCCGTGAGGGGGGCCCCCAGACTGTGAGGAGGGCCCCCAGACCATGAGGGGGTGCCCAGACCATCGGGGAGGCCCCCAGACCATGAAGGGGGCCCCCAGACCATGAGGGGGACCCCACAACACCTGACAAGTATGTCTAAAGAGTTGCCTGCCCTTCACCTGGAGGCTCCCCCGTCCCCATGCTGCCTCCCACACAGCCGGGCACTTGGAATTGCCACATCTCCTAAACCCTGGGGACACTGGAGGGGACAGCGGAGGAGGAGGGTGGGTCTCCGGGGGCTGGAGAACATTGCCGGTGACGGCGGAGCGCTGGACGATGCCGAGCGTTGGCGAGAACGTGGGGAGAGAGTCTGGCACGACGGGAGGAACGTGCCCAAATGGAGCAGACACGTCCCCTCGCCCTGCCGTCCGCTTCTGAGACGCATTGGGGACGATTCCCACACGGGACCACAGGGGCCACACGCACCCAGGTTCGGCCGCAGCCTCGGTCGTGGAGCACGGCTCTGTGGCCACCGTGGGTGCCCTCAATGGGGCTCGGCGGGCAAACCGGGGCCGTGAGCACCATGGGACTCGTGGGGCACCTGGACGTCACCCACCGGGAATGCGGTGGCGCGGATGGAGAAACACGGGACTCAGATCAAGGTCTAGGGCACTTGGATTTGTGAGCCTCAGAACACCCCCAAGTACAACAGCATTGAGTGGTCCACTGAATGCAAACCCACGGTCTGTGTGAAGTATGAAAGGTCTGTGACAGACAAGGAAAGGGACAGGATGGGGCGGGGGTGGTAAACGGGAGGAGAGAGAAAGAAAGAGCCAAGTGGGGGGAGAGAGGGGAGGGCGGGTGGGTGGTCGGCAGGGAGGGACAGAAGGACCAAGGGAGGGAAGGGTAAGGAGCCAGCGGTGACAGCATGCTGGGGACCGAGGAGCGGCCTCTGCACCCCAGGCAGCAGCGACACCAACGAGATCCGTGCTCCCCAGCACGCAGCCCCGGTGAGTTCTGGGGCAGGTGCCAGAACAGGACCAGACAGCTTCCCAAACAGGTGGGAGCACAGAGGGGGGACAGGGAAACACAGGTCGTGGGCCAGGACCATCTAACTCACAAGAAAGCAGAGAAATGAGGAACAGAATTTTCTAGAAACTGGTGTGAGCCACCGGCCTCAGCCAAGACAGACCAACCAGTACAGCCAGCGCGGCCGGTCCTTCACGGGGCTCCCAGAGCCACACGGTTTCCGCCTTCCGGCAGACAGACGTGGGAAAGGCCAAGGCAACTCGGCAGTAAAAGCCTCCGTGGCCCACGGAAGTCTGACCACTGATGCGTCTGGACCCACGTGGGAGGCAGGTGCTCTGTGAGGGTCACGCCTCACTCCTAACCCTCAACCCAAGCCCCAGAGAACAGAGGACGCCTCCCGGAACAGGTAAGGCCCCTGTGGCCACACTCGAGCCCCCTGGTTCTCAAAGCAGGTCCCTGGACCACCGCCCTGGCCCCCGGGCAGGCATGAAATGCACCACGGGCCCTGCCCAGGCCTGCTCAGCAAGAGCCTCTGTTGTCACCGGGGACCCTGATGCTCACAGCGTCTGAGAACCACGGCTCTCGTTAAATCTCAGCCTTCATTCCGAAATCCCGAAGGAGGGGGCTCCGGAGCCTGGGAAGAGCCCCCTGCTCGCCCCTCCCCCGCCCCGCGCGTCCCTCCCCTTTGACCGCATGCTGTCCTCTCCCACATGCCAGCCACGCTGGGAGCAAAGTGAAGGGACCTGGAAGGCACCGTGGCTCCCTGCCCTTTTCCCCCACTGCGAGGACCTCACAGCCCGGCCTGCGCTTGGCCTCACCAGGGAGGCTTTGCAAACCATCCAGCGCACATGCATCATTCAGATGTGGCTGGCTCCTGGTCCCTGCAGACGCCCTCCAGGGGGAAGCAGACACGGGCGTGGGGGGCAGGGGCCCCTGGGGTCCGCACGCCCGACCCTTCCCCGACCCGGTCTGTCACCTTCTCGGAAGGCAGGGTGGTAAACAGTAGCTGACGGCCACTCCCCTGGAGTCGCCTCAAATTGCCGGGGGACCCAGACTGTGGGGCACAGCCCCGTCACCTCCCCCCGCAAGTGGGGCCGGCTGCCGGCCCGCCCCCCACACCACAGCCCGCGCTGGGCCCCGCACAACCATCCCGCCTGGAGGCCCTGAACTCGCGGCTGCCCACACAACACTCTGAGACACAAACCCCAAACGCCAGGAACCGGCACCCCGGCCAGACACAAGCCAGGTCCCGGCGAGTCCAGCAGGGCCGGGAGAAAGCAGAGGGGCCAGGTGTCTGGGGGCGGGGGGCTGGCTATTTTGCGAGGACCCCCACACTGCTCACTTGCCTGCGTGGTGGGTTTGACGTGCGTCCCTCCCCTGGGCGCCTCGTCCACTCCGGGTCAGGACCTGGATGCAGGAGAGTGTCCGGTGCCCCGCAGACACAGGCCACCTGGTCTCCCAGCCTCCCAGCCTCCGAGCCCCGCCCCCCCGCGCTTGGCCCCTCCCACCCGCACCTCCCATCCGTCCATCCGTGAGGCGGGGTCTCTCCAGCGAAGGGGCAGATGCTGGAAGAAGGGAGGTCCCAGCCTGCATGCCCCGCTCCCCAAGAGCCTCCCTCCTCACTCACCCCTAAGCACCCGCATGGACAAGACCCAGCGCAAGACGTGCGGAGCCCCCACCCCCCATCCCTACCGGACCCCCCAGCGGCCCGCCTCCCCCGGGGCCCATAAGTGGTGGCGAGCCCCGTGAACCCAGCCCTGGGCCCCACACGGTGGGGACGGTGGGGACGGTGGGGACGGTGGGGACGGCCCCCCGGGGACAGGAGCAGACCTGCTTCTACAGAGGCCCGGCTGGGCTGCGGGAGAGCAAGCCTCACCCCTGCCCCCAGCCCCGGCTCTCCCAGACCCAACTTCCCTGCTGGCAGCACTTCCTGCCTCGTAAACACTGCATTTCCAGTGGGGAGCGTGCCCACCCCAGCCAACAGCCTGCTGCGTGCACACGGGCACACGCTCACGCACACGGGCACACACACACGCACATGCACGTTCCGCCGGGAACATCTGTTTTGACAAACAAATTATTCAAGTCGGTCTACGGGACGTGGATTGACAAACCCTCCACATGGAGGCTCCTCGCTCAAAGCATCTCGAATCGGAGCCCAGCTGTGAATGATACAAGCAACTCTCCTTTTCTGGGCCCACACCCCCTTCCCCTCCAACGGCCCCAGCCCCCGCCAAGACCCCTTCCAAAGCCCCAGAGGCTTAGGTCTGAGCCACATCACACCCCTCCACCTGGGCTGGAAAGGCACTGCCCGGTGTGATGTCAACCTTGGCCCAGAGGGGCTTGTCGAAGACGCTGGGGGGGGGGGGGGGGGGGGAAGGGTGAGGCGACCACACACAGAGAGAGAAAGCAGCCGGTCTTGCCCTTCGGAGACCAAGCAGCGACATCCACCATGGGCAGGCGGAATGGTCTGGAAACATCTCTCCTTTCCCCGCAGCTCCCCGGTGCCGGGAGCCCAGCTACCTGGACCCCACGCTGAAGGGCATCCTCTAACCGCTGGAAAATAAACTTTGTCAGGGCGGAGAGTTTCCGGCTACCACCCTGCCATCACCGCGCTGCGGCTCGGGTGCGGGAAGCTATTTTTAGGAGAAAAAAATAAATCTCAGCCTACCTTAGAAGCGAGCTGTGCCAAGACTAGGGAGGTTCAGGCTCAGACAACTGCAGTCTACTGTATCAGATTACAAACAGGGGGCCAGAGGGAGGGAGGAGCGGAGGGGGGAGGCGAGGGGGAGGGAGGGACGGAGGGAGGGAGGGAGGGAGGGACGGAGAGGGCACCGGTGTCTCAGTGCCGCTTGGATCCGGCCAGAAATGATTCATGAGTTTTCCGCAGGCAGGCAGGTCGGGAGGAAGCCGAGATCGGCCGCCATGAAGCATATATGCCCAGAGCCTACGAAATGTCCGTGTTTCGGCGCGCACTCACGCGCACACACGCATGCACACGCGCACGCACACCCCCAAGATGGCTCTCCCTCCCCGTCAGTCAGTTGTCAGTTTCCTTTTCACGGAGCTGCTGCGGTCAAAAGCTGGGACGGGAGAGCTGGGCAGGGCTGGGGGCCGGTGGTGTTCCCTGGATGGGAGCCACAGCGCGTCTCCCCTGCGGGCGCCCCGGGGGCCCCTGTGCAAGGGCCCAGGGCTGGCCAGCCGCGCTCTGTTCGCCCCCGTGAAGCTGAGACCCAAATGCGGCCGGGAATTAAGCGATTATGTGGAACCACCCAAGCTGCTGGGTGTTTACCCTCTGGTCCGGCTCCCCGCCCCTGAGCCTCCAGGATAAAAAGAGAATAAAATGCTGTGTCCCTTCCTCCTCCCAGAACTTGGAGCTGCTGCATGGATGTACCAGCTCCCTAGCAACACGGGCGTGCAAGAGAGTAAAAGGCGAGGAACGTGCTGGACTTCACACGCGTGTGCACACACGCACACACACACACACTCCCTTCCCAGGATAGAAAGTCCACCATGTGTTACTTAGAGGCGCTGAGGAATTTATCCCAGCAACAGGAGAGCCCTGGCGTCGGGCCCCACGTGCCCTGGTCCCTGCGTGTCCGGGCACCAGGAGGGCGACAGCACGCCCACTGCGCACAGAGACTTCCCCAGAGGACCTCCCTGTTGCTTCCCCGATTAACACACTCACGTTACAGCTTTCACAAAACAGGCTCGTCCCCATGGGCTCCAAATGAGCCACGATGCTCCAAAACTAAATGGCCACGGGGAGACTCCTTCCCAGACGACTTCCCCGGCACGACAGTCCACAGGCTTACCAGAAGCTTCCCTCGGCGGGACTCACCTCTGCTTCCCGAATACGGAGAGCGTCTGGATTTGCCTGCGAGGTGGAGGCTCCACTCAGAACCGCGTTCTGGAACCCCAGCCCATCTCCGCTGAGCAAGGAGTAGGTACTGGACCACCCAGCACTTCTGTCTCCCTCCCGCGGGCAAGCTGTCACCCGTAATGGCGGCGCGGAGGGGGACCAGCACCTATGTCCACAGTGCTAGTCACGACGACTGGAAAGTGGACACAGCCCGATGGCCGCTGATGACCAGATGGATCCACAAAACGTGGTCCGTGCAGGGCAATACCCTTCCGCCATCGAAAGGAACGAAGCCTGACACCTGCTACCACATGGATGGGTCTTGTAAACGTGGCATATGTGGTTCTCCAAGCAGACGTCCTGAACAGCAGACCTGCAGCGACAGAAAGCAGACGGGTGGTGTGGTTGCCAGGGGCTGGGAGGAGGCAGGAGGGAGGGCGACAGGGTTTCTTGGGGGACGACATTGGGCAGGAGCCACACAGAGGCAGTGTTCACACACACATACCAAACGCCACGGAATTGTTGACTTCGAAACAGTTAATCTGGGGCGCCTGGCTGGCTCCGTCGGTTGAGCGTCCGACTTCGGCTCAGGTCATGATCTCATGGTCCGTGAGTCCGAGCCCCGCGTCAGGCTCTGTGCTGACATCTCAGAGCCTGGAGCCTGCTTCGGATTCTGTGTCTCCCTCTCTCTCTGACCCTCCCCTGTTCACTCTCTGTCTCAAAAATAAATAAAACATTAAAAAATTTTTAAATATATATATAATATATATATATTATATATATTATATATATATAATAATAATAGGGGCACCTGGGTGGTTCAGTCGGTTGAGCGTCCAACTTCGGCTCAGGTCATGATCTCACGGTCCGTGGGTTCGAGCCCCGCGTCGGGCTCTGTGCTGACAGCTCGGAGCCTGGAGCCTCTTTCGGATTCTGTGTCTCCCTCTCTCTCTGACCCTCCCCTACTCATGCTCTGTGTCTCTCTCTTTCTCTCAATAATAAATAAAGATTAAAAAAAAAAAAAGACTACAGAATTGTTCCCATAGGATTTCACGCTCGTGGGTTCTGCTCATGCAAGGGTCTCTGTGTGAGCCCATTTCACAGGCCGGGCAAGCTGAGGCCAGGAAAGGAAACCATGTCTGCCGGGAGTCACGGTGTCAAATCAGAAAGGGAAGGCAGGGATTCCACCTCTGGACGTCATGTTCTAGTTTGATGAATATCAGGCAGACGTTGCGCATAAGAGGCTGGGAAATGTAACAGACCAGGGGGTTCCACCGGGATGCTCTTGGGTTACTAACAATGAGAAAGAAGCCGTCCCCACTCTGTAAAGGACAAGGACGTGTCCAATGCAGCGACAAGGAGCTACCCAGTTCTGAGAAATGGGCCCCTGGCTCTGAGACCAGCTTCCTTGACGAAATCAGAGAAGCTCATCCTTTCTGTGACCGTCACGGGCCACCCGCCAGCCCTTGACCAGAAGACAGACCGCACAAAGCCGTGGCTGTTAATCGGGCCTCCTCGGCTACTTGAGGCTGCCATAAATAATGTGCTGTGCGGTTATCCAACCACGAATGCAACCAATGTTGCCAGATGTCAGAGACGCACCAGGTGTGGAGCCACAGCAGCCACGGAGGGCTTTCCGGTTGTGCCCACGGAGAAAGCACAACCGGGCAGTTTCCACTTGGGACGGCCGTCTGAGCAAATGTCAGCCGTTTGCCTGCTGCGTGGTTCTGAGGGCTCCGGGTCAAAGCAGAAGAACCGGCCACCGCTAATAGCAGGTCCGCACCCACCACGACCACCAGCGCCGTGGCGCCTCAGGGCCCTGAACCTCCACCAAGCACAGCGAGTTTCTGAGGCCAATTCCAAGGCCACCAGCATGTGCGTCCGCTTCAAGCAGCCTCTGGAGGGCTGGTGGTCACCAGGACCTCAGCACTGGGCGGGGACAGACCCTGTCTGGGACAGACCCCACGGCACCCTGTCCGCGTGCAGGGAAGTCAGAACGGCAGGAGGCAGGCGGGACTTGGAGACAGTGCGATGATCCAGGGGGGACACCCAGGCACCCCAGGAACCTGTTGCAAATGAACAGCACAGCAGAGGATGGAACAGACTAGAACAGAACTCTGTGTATGTTCTATAATCAAATCGTACGTTATTTTCCTTACCAGCAAAAATGATTTATGTATTATTATATATATTAACATGTAAAAATCAATAGCTTTCTTACAGAAGAACATCCAGTCAGGAAAGAAATCGGGGCGCCCGGGGGGCTCAGTCGGTTGAGCATCCAACTTCGGCTCAGGTCACGATCTCAGTCTGTGGGTTCGAGCCCCGCGTCGGGCTCTGTGCTGACAGCTCAGAGCCTGGAGCCTGCTTCGGATTCTGTGTCTCCCTCTCTCTCTCTGCCCCTCCCATGCTCATGCTCTGTCTCTCAATAATAAATAAATATTAAAAATTTAAAAAACAAAAGACGAAGAAAGAAAAAAATCCCTTTTAAAATGGCAAACAAAGGGGCTCCCAGGTGGCTCAGTCAGTTGAGCACACAACTTCAGCTCAGGTCATGATCTCACGGTTTGTGAGTTTGAGCCCCGCATCAGGCTCTGTGCTGACAGTTTGGAGCCTGGAGCCTGCTTCGGATTCTGTGTCTCCCTCTCTCTCTGCTCCTCCCCCATTCACACTCTGTGTCTCTCTTGGAAATAAACAAACATTTTAAAAAAAGAGCAACGAAGGAGCGCTAGCCTTACCAGACATTAACATATATTATCAGTATATAAATAATGTCCTTGGTCCTGCTGCATGAACAGATCAATCAACAGGACAGGCTTGGATACGTGGATCCAATTACCGATGAGAATTTAACGTACGATAAAGTGGCACTTCTTTTTTTTTTTTTTTTTGAGTTTATTTATTTTTGAGAGAGAAAGAGAGAGCGTGCACACTTGCAAGCAGGGGAGGGGTAGAGAGAGGGAGAGAGAGAATCCCAAGCAGGAATTCCACAAACCTTGAGATCGTGACCTGAACTGAAATCAGGAATCGAACACCCAGCTGCCTGAGCCTCCCGGGTGCTGCGTGGCACTTGTAGTCAGTAAGAAAAGACTGGTCCTTCAATAAATGATATTCATAAACCTGGATAATTTTTGAAAATATTCGTATGCAATTTCAAAGTCAATTTCAGCTGAATCAAGTATTGAAACATAAAAAGGGGGAAAAAAATGAGATTTCCAGGAGAAATCACCAAAAGGGAATTTTAAGCAAAGCAGACACACCAGAGATAAAGGAAGGGAAGCCCCTTTACGTCTGATACGTGGAAATTCAAAACTTCTGCACAGTAAAGAAAAGGCCACGAACAGAATCAAAAGGTAACTTACACAGTGGGATGAAATACTTGCGACACAAGTTGCAGACTCGGGTGTGGGTCCGGGTTTTGTGGGGCCTGCAGTTCACTCCACGTGGGGAGCCCTGTCTAAGAAAAACAAAAACAAAATGAAAAAGAAAAAATCCGGGGGCGCCTGGGTGGCTCAGCCGGTTAAGCGTCCGACTTTGGCTCAGGTCACGATCTCACGGTCCGTGAGTTCGAGCCCCGCGTCGGGCTCTGGGCTGACGGTTCAGAGCCTGGAGCCTGCTTCCGATTCTGTGTCTCCCTCTCTCTCTGACCCTCCCCCGTTCATGCTCTGTCTCTGTCCCAAAAATAAATAAACGTTAAAAAAAATTAAAAAAAAAAAAAAAGAAAAAATCCGACGCAAAATGGCACAAACACGATTACTTACAAAGAATGAGAAAATGAACTGCAACAAATTCTACACTTTAAAAAGCTAACAGATCCTGCAAACATCACAAGATCCACAAAAAAGGCATTGTGGGTTTTTTTTTAACTTTTTTTAACCTTTACTCATTTTTATTTACATTTTATTTATTTTTGATAGAGAGAGCACCAGTGGGGGAGGGGCAGAGAGAGACAGAGACACAGAATCCGAAGGAGGCTCCAGGCTCCGAGCTGTCAGCACAAAGCCCGACGCGGGGCTCGAACTCACAAACCCTGAGATCACAACCTGAGCCGAAGTCAGATGCTCAACCGACTGAGCCACCCAGGTGCCCCAACCTTTATTCATTTTTTGAGAGACAGAGAGACAGAGAGACAGAGCGTGAGCAGGGGAGGGGCAGAGAGAGAGGGACACACAGAATCCGAAGGGTTCCAGGCTCCAAGTTGTCAGCACAGAGCCCAACGCGGGGCTCGAACTCCCGATCATGACCCAAGTCGAAGTCGGATGCTTAACTGAGCCACACTTGCGCTCCTGGCATTGTGTTTTTTTAACTAACTGACACACTTCCGTAACATATATGTATTTTTTATTTTAGCTGCAGGGCACCTGGATGGCACAGTTGGTTAAACATCCAACTCTTGATCTTGGTTCAGGTCGTGATCTCACAGTTTGTGGGTTCGAGCCCCGCGTTGGGCTCTGTGCTGACAGCTCGCAGCCTGGAGCCTGCTTCAGACTCTGTGTCCCCATCTCTCTCTGCCCCTGACCCACTTGCATTCTGTCTCTGTCTCTCTCAAAACTAAATAAACATTAAAAATTTTTTATTTTATTTTTTTTTAATTTTTTTTTAATGTTTATTTATTTTTGAGACAGAGAGAGACAGGGCATGAATGGGGGAGGGTCAGAGAGAGGGAGACACAGAATCCAAAGCAGTCTCCAGGCTCTGAGCTGTCAGCACAGAGCCCAACGCGGGGCTCAAACTCATGAACTGTGAGATCGTGACCTGAGCCGAAGTCGGATGCTTAACCGACTGAGCCACCCAGGTGCCCCAACATTAAAAAAAATTTTAGAATAATCGATAAAATTTTTTTCTTTTAAATATTGGTAGTTTTCTTTAACAAATTTCTTTCACATAAAATTACAATAAACGTACTTGGGTGTGTGAACGTAAGTTCCAGGTACTAGAATTCTGAGAGATTCTATTTGATTTGATTACCAGCAAAAAAGTCAATTAGGTTTCTGATGGATCATGTCTGTGTTTGCTAGATTATCAGGGATAATGTTCCTGCAGAAGGAATTCCTGGTCGGCCACACGTGGATTAGAACGGCATCGTGGAAAAGTTTTACTTTGGAGGGCTGCCGGGGTTTTTCCACAGACCGGCTTCTGCCTCCACCCACTTCAGACCTCTCTCCTCACCCACTAGCACGTGATCCTAGTGCCAAATTCCACGAGATGCGTGGATATGTGTCCAGATCGTGGTACGGCCTTTGGCCATGCAGGACCGAGAAGGGGAATTCAGCACAGAGAAGAGTGAAGTCTTACAGGAAGCCATCCCTTTTCAAAATGGCTAGCGGTGATCTTTGTACCCACAAGTGACAGAAAGCCCCCTAAACACATCCCGCATCATCCAAGTTCAACGTAACCCGAGCGGAACCGCCTCTTGGCCGGATCTCAAGACTGCCCACCGCCCGCCAGAACAGGAGCAAGGTACAATCCTCTTGGAAGAGTGCAGTGACAATAACTTACTGGGGTGAATCCTTTCCGGGGTCCTGTGAGGGTTTATACAAGTGAGAGTCTCTGAAAACTTCATCAGTTTCATGATAAATCTGCCTCTTGACAAACTAAAGACTAAACTGCTTAATATATAAAGAGCTCTTACAAATCAATGAGACCAACAATCCAACACAAAGATTGGAAAAGGACATCAATGCACAGCAACCCCAATAAAAAAATGAGGTGCTGTTACAACACAATGTCCAATACATATTAAGTGAAACAAAGAAGGAAAAAAAAACCCACCCCAAATACTGTCAGGGGCACCTGGGTGGCTCAGTCGGTTAAGCATCCGACTTCAGCTCAGGTCATGATCTCACAGTTCATGAGTTCGAGCTCCGCGTCGGGCTCTGTGCTGACAGTTCGGAGCCTGGACCCTGCTTCGGATTCTGTGTCTCCCTCTTTCTCTGCCCCTGCCCCACTCAGGCTCTGTCTTTCTTTAAAAAAAATAAACATTAAAAAATTTTTTAAAAAAAGACTGTGTGTATGTGTTCCCTTGTTTGCATATAAAACAGGAATGCTTCATGTTTCAGGAAGTTCACGCACAATGGTAACAGTGGTGGCCTCTTGAGAGAGGGGCAAAGGACCTAAGAGCTTGAGTGTTCGAGATCCCATTTCCTTTGGCACAGTGTGAATTTTTCACATTAGGTTGGTACCTAGGTTTGAGTTGAAACCGGCCCTGGGGGTCTGGAACCTCAGACGGCCCCTCTCCCCCTGCAGCCGGCGTCGGGAAGGTGGGCACCAGCGTGGCAGGTGGGAGGCCCGTGGTCCCTGCAACCACAGCCCTGGGCCCACCTCACCAGCCGCTCTTGGGGGCAGGCCTCTGGCCCAGCGGCCCCTCCTGCGTTAGGGAAGGCACGGTCCCCCAGGGCGTGGTGGCGGGTCAGCGACTCAGGGCCGGGAGAGCCACCCTGGCTGCGGGGCGGACCCCAGGGCCTGAAACTCTGTCCTGGGCCCTGGTCCCAGCACCTGCTCCGAGCCACGGACTGAACAGGCAGCCAGAGAGGATAGTATCTCCGCACCCTCGGCGTCCACCTGAGTGAGGACCATGCTGGTCTCACCACCTCAGTGTGTTCACCGCAGGTATTACACAGTCAGGAGGCCTTTTCCAGTGCTCGCTGCCCTGGCCGTGGGTGGCAAACGGGCCAGTTCCGGCATCTGGTCCAACCTGCTGGAGCCCAGCCGCCTGGCGCGTCAACAGGAGCAGCGCCCGGTCCACAGCCGCTGAGAGTCGTTGACGGCATCTGGATCATCTCCAAAAGTTTATAGAAAGAGCGACTTGAAGCCCACCAAGCACAGCACTGGCGAGCCCTCCACGGGACGGACCGGGGACATTTCAGGCCGTCTTGGGCAGCACCGAATCATTTCAGCTCCGCCTTGTCTGCTCACGTGAAAACAAAAACCAAAAAGCAAAAACAAACAAACAAGCGTTGAGACTATTTCACCCAACAGCCCACGGGCTGGAGGAGAGACTTCGTGACAGGTGTTTTTAGCTGGTTGGGAAACTTCCACCAGGAATTTCAAGTCCGCATGCGTCTTGCCAAGTGCAGAGACGGTCCCGGACGTGAAAGCAACATCAGCTCGCCCAGCAAACCGGGAAACCCAGCAAGCTAACATCAAACGGGCTAACTGTTCCTAGACGCGGCTTCGGAGAACAGCGTGAGACTTAAATCAGGGTTTGCCAGTCAGATGCCCCCGGGGACCGACCAAGGGAACGAATGAGGGCAACAGCCTGAGGGTGAGAACCTAGGTCCCTCCAGGGGGCTCTTCCCTTATGACTTTTAAGGCCACGTCACTTGCCACATAATTCTGCCGTGACAAAAATGGTGGGAGGACACCAGCGGTGTGTGCAGGGGGTGCCGAGGGTATGGGTGTGCGGGGGCCGCCAGGACTAAGTACCCCGGGCTGAGGGCTTGGACAACAGAGCTCTGCTCTCGGTTCTGGAGGCAGGTGGAGAGCAGGGTCTCAGCAGGGCTGCGGTCCTGAGGTCCTGAGGCCCCCTCCCCACATCCTCACTTGGTGGTCTTCCCCCCCCTCCCCGTGTGTCTGTCAGATCTGAGCAGCACACCTGTCACCCTGGATCAGGGTTCTGAGGGACTGAGGGTTAGGACGTCGACATGTGAATGTGGGGGGGACACAATTCTAGAAGCCCACCACGGTGGGGCACCGGCAGTCGGCCGGAGTGGGGAGGGGCACAGCCACACCCCAGATGTGGGGAGCAGGTGGACAGGGCCCCCCGGCGAGGACACGGCTGCTCCCCGAGTTCTGGTGGAGAGGAGTCTTCCCTTCTGGACGCCCCGGCTCTCCTGAGAAAGCACGTTTCCTTGCGAGAAGAGCCTGTGGTTGGCTTTTTAATGGAATCAACTCAGCCTTTTCTGGATTATTCCAATAACTCGAAAATCAAAGCCACAGAACGTGAAAACGAAGCAGCATTTTAAAATGAGCTTCCGAGAGGCTGCACCACTTGGCACTCTGGACAACAGTGTGGACGGTCCTCAAAAAATCAAAACCAGAACTACCCTGCGACCCAGCAATGGCACTACTAGGCATTTATGCAACGGATACAGAAATGCTGGTTCGAAGGGGCACACGCACCCCAACGTTTTCAGCAGCGCTATCGACAACAGCCCAAGTATGGAAAGAGCCCAAATGTCCATCGGCTGACGAATGGATAAGGAAGATGTGGTTTATAAATACAACAGAGTATTACTCGGCAATGAAAAAGAATGCAACCTCGCCGTTTGCAACAATACGGATGAAACTAGAGGGTATTACGCTAAGCGAAATTAGTCAGGCAGAGAAAGACATATCATATGATTTCACTGGTATGTGGAATTTAAGAAACACAACGCATGAACATAGGGGAAGGGAAGGAAAAATAAGAGAAAAACAGAGCGGGAGGCAAACCCTAAGAGACTCTTAGAGAGAACAAACTGAGGGCTGCTGGGGGGGCGGGGAATGGGCTAGATGGGGGATGGGCATTAGGAGAGCACCTGTTGGGATGAGCACTGGCTGTAGAAGAGAATCACTGGGCTCTGCTCCTGAAGCCAAGACTACACTGTATGTTAACTAACTTGAATTTAAGTTTTTTAAAAAAAGGAGAACCCCGCTCTTAGCAGAGCATGGCGAACGTACCTGACGGATGATAACCTCACGCTAATCCCATGGTGCAAATGTTCCCCAAACCTCCCTCCCTGCGAAATAAACCAACAGACTGTCCCCAGCCAGCACTCAAGCCTCCTGTTCCCAAGACACAGCTCACACGCCTTCCCCTCAGCTGCCTTCTTTCCGGTGCCGGTCCCCAAACAGCTTGCAGTTAGAAGCCTGGGCTCTGGAACGACCCAGAAGCGGCCGCCGGCACAGCACCGCGGTCCAGAGCCGGCCTGTGCTGCAGAACCAAACACTAAACAGATTAAGTTCACGACTACATCCTTCCGAGGCCAGCAGGCTCCCCAGAGTGTGACAAAGCTTCCGTTCCTGGAACGTGGCTAATTGGAGCACCAAATATGAACATCCTGGTTTGGTGAATTTTCCATCTGGGATTTAGCATTCTCGGCCTAAGAGATAGGAGGAATTCTAGAAAGGGGTCCTCTAACTGTCAAGATTTCACTGAAGGGTGGGAAATAAACACGTTTTCAGGGTCAAGCAGAACCCGTCGATGTGGGAAGGAGTGTTCAAGCCCCACCAAAAATAATCCAGATTAATTTCAAACTGTGCAAAGCAAATAAAGCCCACGTTTGATCTCTTGTTGGGGTCCTTCCTCTTGACAGTCTTGAGGAGAAAACCTCTTCACAGAGCCAGAGGGGACTGGGCTGTTGTGACCTCAACACCTTGGAAATTATATACCGGCCTACTGCACCGTCCAACTTGTCCTTTGAAAAATCTACGCACTGAGAACGGGGACCCTAAAGTTTCTAGGTCAGACCCTCTAAGAGTAGGAAAATCACCCATAAGAGAAAACTCCTGGCTTTCGGGAGTGGACCAGTTGATGGTATAAGGTGCAGGTCAACCAACCATGCCCCACGGGCTAAATCTGGCCCACCACTTGTTTTTGTAAATAAAGTTTTATTGGAACGCTACCACAACCATTTGTTTACATATGTCCGCGGCGGCTTCCACGCCGTCATGGCAAGGCTGAAGACTCGTGACAGAGACTGTGTGGCCGACACAGCCTCAAACGTTTCCTGTTTGACCCTTGACAGAAAAAGTTCTGGGGCAGCTGGTTGGCTCACCAGGTTAATCTCAGGGTCGTGAGGTCAAGCCCCACTGGGGCGTAGAGGCTACTTAAAAGAAGAAAGGAAAAGAAAGAAGAAAAAGTTTGCTATTCCCTGGGCGAAGGTTTCCAAATGTTTTGATAGAATATCCCTCCCCACAAAAGAAATTATGGGTGAGTATCACCCTAACGTATGGGTGAGACACAAATTACTCCCTACTTGCAAAGGGTAGGACAGTAAGGGTGGAGAGCCTCTGGCAGAAACCACCTTGACCAGGCAGCCAAAGTAACATCCCCAGAAGCAGGACAGACCGAAACCACGTGCCTCTTGGCACGATGGCCTCCGAAGAGCTCGCATCACTGCCGCAGGAGCCACGCCAAAAAGGCATCACCAAATCCGCTCTGAGGAGACATCGGGCAAAACCCCAACCAAGGGACGGTCCACAGGACTGAGCCGTACTCCTCACAAACGTCAAGGTCACAGGAGACGAGGAGGGGCTGGGGTCCGTTCCGGATTGAAGGAGACACATGAGAGCCTGAAGCGTGGGTCCCACGTCGGGGCTGGACCGGGAACACAGTAGCATCGCAGGACATTCTCGGGCAATCGATCAAATTGGAACACGGACTGCAGACCGGGTAACATTTTTCACCCGTGTTAAATTTTCAGATTTCGATCACTGTACTGTGATTGTGTAAGAAAACGTCCTCGTTCCCAGAAAAATAAACGTTCAGGAATAAAGGGTCGAAGTAGCTGCAGTCTACGTTCAAGTAGATGGTTCTGGGGGCAAATGTCTCCCTCCCCCGTCTCCCTACGCGTGGATAGACAGTAGTCGGGTAGGGAGGCTAAATGGTAAGGAAACTGGGGCAAATTACAAACGATTGATGAATCAGGGTAAAGACCATTAAACAAAGAAGTTCTTGCTGTGCATGTTAAATCCTGTCGCCATAACAGGTTTTTAAATGCTAAAATAGAAGAAAAAATACAAAAAAAAAAAAAAACCCACAAAAATACAAAATACAAAAATCCCGACATCACCACAAGGACAGAGCTCCTGTCTTGGAATCACTGCTGGTGGCCCCAGCTGTCGGGTTTAAGGACAGGCCAGTCACGCAAAGGGGCTCGGCCCGGAGGCTCTCGTTCCCCACGCCGAGCGCCGATTCCCGGGTGCCCCGGCCCGCATCCTTGCGCTACACGGCTGGGCTTCTCCGCGGAGCTCAGGACCTCGGGTCTGGTGGGAAGTCGCCTGGAGCAGCTGCCTTCTTCCCCAGGCAGTGCTCCCAAAACAAGCAAGGGGAGACGCTCAGGGGTGTGCAAAGTTCGGCTAGTGTGGCACATACCGCGAATCCCTTCTGCTATCCATTCACCCTTTTCTCTGTGTAAGTAGGACATTGATTAATTTAGGGTGGCGATATACCCAGACTCTGTTGGAGCTAGAGGAGGCTGAGTTATGTGATTCTGGCCAATGAGCTGTAAGCACAAGTCGGACAGGTGTCAAGAAGGAGGCGTTCTGGGAAGTTCTTTGCTTTCCTGACGAAGGGAGACAGATGAAGTCAGTGTTATCCCTCATTCTCCTATTTCCTGTCCTCAATACGGATGCAATGGCTGGAGCTGTGGCAGCCATATTGCAATTATGACAGAAAGGCCAAGAGAACCACGATGATAGCCCCGATATCCTTGACCCGTTAAATCATGGCCAGAAGCTGCTACATTCAAACGTCTCCTCACGTGAGAAAAATAAAGCCTGATTTGTTTAAGAGACTGTTAGCGGAGCACTGTTTTTGTCAAACCCATTTTGAATTCATATAACAGTATTTTTTTTCCTTTTTTATTATGTGATCGCAATCACTGCATTATATTCTCCTAGGGCTCCTTCCTGCTCTCCCTGCCGCAAGAAGATAACTTTCAGCTAAACTGTGGACTAATTCTTAAGTCTTCGTTCCTACTTTCCTTCCCCAAACTGAACATTTCCCACTTCTGCTTAATTATTGATATGCTGCAGATATAATTAAGATGCGACCCTGGCATAAAGTATATTTAAAACCCTAGCGAGGGTTTCCATGACACTGATAAATAAAAAATGAGCTGTTCGAGCCCGTCTCCCCTGACCGCCCAGCTGCTCTCGCACACGCAGAGAGCTCTCCCGTCCGGTCCGTCTGTCCAGCCGGCTGATAGGACTGGAGGAAGGATCACACTCAGAAAAGTTAGGAGCCCAAGGCTCTGTGGGGGATAACAAGAGTTCACGTCAACCGAGAGGCTGTCAACACAGACGCGAAGAGGGAAGACCGCTGTTTCCAGAAGCAGATTCTCCGTGGCCTGAGTCACCACGGGGCGCGGACAATACCGCCTGACCCAGGAACAAGAGTAACCGAAACACACGAGGCTGGGACGGAGCCCGAGGACTCCTGGGAGCAGAAACCGTGAAGGGCAGCGGGGACGCCAGAGGGGGCCCCACGAGGGAACGTCGGCGCAAATGTGTCTCCTGCAACGGCTGGTTTCTCGCGGGTCAAAAATTCTACCCCCGGAGGGGGTTCATCTGGGTTAAGACCTTACGACCCCCGAAAGCCCGAATCATTGGGAATTTGTCTAGACAGATTACAGGAGAGGGATCTCAGGAACTCGCCAGTGCTCTCATCACAGAAGGCACAGAGCCGACCACGGAGGAACGGGGCACAGGACGGTACGTTCCGGTAAAAGTGGGAAAACACTGCTGTACCGGGTGGAGGAGGTTTCATCGCACAGACTTCCGTGGCGTCAGCGGGACAGGCGTCACTGGCAGAGGTCTGGGGCCTGGGTGGGGGTTATGGGAACAGCCCGCACCTAAGAGAGCCTGGGGAGCGCCAGGGGGGGATGCCGGGGGGACGCCAGGGGGGACGCCAGGGGGGACGCCAGGGGGGACACCAGGGGGTGCCAGGGTTTCGTCAGGGGGGACACCAGGGGGGCGCCAGGGGGGACACTAGGGGGGTGCCAGGGGGGTGCCAGGGGGACGCCAGGGGGGATGCCAGGGGGGCGCCAGGGGGACGCCGGGGGGACACCAGGGGGACACCAGGGGGGACACCAGGGGGTGCCAGGGTTTCGTCAGGGGGGACACCAGGGGGGCGCCAGGGGGGACACTAGGGGGGTGCCAGGGGGACGCCAGGGGGGATGCCAGGGGGGTGCCAGGGGGACGCCAGGGGGGATGCCAGGGGGGCGCCAGGGGGACGCCGGGGGGACGCCAGGGGAGCGGGGCCTCCCTGACAGTGACCTTTGCAGCATCAGGGGTATGACCGGGTCAGATGCGTGAAAGGTGTTCACACACCCAAGCTCCGTCCTTTGCATCCTCGGTGCGATCACAAGAGGATCATGCCCTTGACAGCAGCTCTGCCTTCGGCCCACGCCCCCGAGCGACACAGGTGGAGAGACCCTCCCTGGACCCCGAGGGTGCAGCAGAGCTCTCCCTGGGCGGCCAGGCCACGCCGCTGACCTGCACTTGGCCTCCACACGCCCACACCCCCATCTGAGAGTCGATGTGGAACCCCCTCCGCCCCCGGTCTGTGACAGTCGCCATTGGCGGCCGCTGACCGGCCGCTGTCCCTCGCCTGAGCTGGACCGCCCGTGCCGTGCAGGGGGGCAAAGACGTCTACGCTCTGTCCTCGGGAACAGCAGCCCTCCTCGGTGCCTCTGAGTCCCGGTGCCTGTGGACCGGCAGAAAGTCGCTCTGTGGGAACGCTGGGGACTTCACGCTTCGCACGGTGACTTCCCAGGGCGTGCTGTCACACTTACATAAACTGAACACCCGCGTGCCACCCAATGGGAGCTGACGCGGCAGCAAGCTGCTTCCCGGACGGCCGCATACACGGGGCGCCCACTGCGGCCCCGGGGACCTCGGCCTCCAGGTGGTCGGGTCGTCCTCTTTCCTGAGCTGGGACGGACGCCTCCAGAGCACATCCAGACGCGTGGTCTCAGCTCCTTTATCTGGAGTCAGGGACTCTCAGATTGTCGGGTTTTTCAGCCCCATCAAATGCCCACACCACCGCATAGATGCCGTTTACTCACCGTCTCAACAATCCCTTCCCGGAACAGTCAGAAACTCTGCGCCAAAGTGCCCCCCAGACCTATTTCCTATCATTTTTCACGGGAAAAGGTATTACAGGTTACACGTCAACCCGGACGCCCCAACTGGGTTCCCACCACGTCACTCAGAAACAACAGAAATCCTGCCGGGACGTACCAAGCTGTCACGTTAGCAAAACCTCATCAAACATCACTCCCGTCGGACAAGTCGTGTAATTCTTGTAACGGCTGCTTTGAAGGACGTGCCTCCGGGATGTCGGAGATGCTCGGCCCTTTCGCTGACACGGGGCAGCCTTTCCAAAACACCCACTTCGAGGTTCTGCCCACTGACCTCTCAGTGCAATTTGAGACTGTGTTCACTTATTTTTCTCAAAATGTTGTCTTGAATTTGGGGGGATCCAAAATTTACATTTTCTTGTTAAATACATATCTAAGAAATGATATATTTATGTCGTATACTTAGATACAAAATAAAGTTTGGCAGGACGCCTGGGTGGCTCAGTCGGTTAAGCAGCCGACTTCGGCTCAGGTGATGATCTCACGGTCCATGAGTTCGAGCCCCGTGTCGGGCTCTGTGCTGACAGCTCGGAGCCTGGAACCTGCTTCGGATTCTGTGTCTCTCTCTCTCTGTCTCTGCCCCTCCCCCGCTCGCACTCTGTCTCTCTCTCAAAATACATAAATAGTTTTAAAAGGGGGGCATCTTCTCGCACAAAACGGAAATACTCACAGGACCTAACACAGCACTGTTGTGCAAGCTCCGCACAGTATACACCTGCCTTTCTCACAAGAGGAGAAGCACCAGCTAAACACCCTCCATGACTCGGCAGAACACGTGCTGTGCTCGGGCCAGCGCTCCGTGCAGATCTGTCCCGTGTGTGTGTGTGTGTGTGTGTGTGCATGTCGGTTCCGGGTCCACACGTGGTTCCCCACGGAACATGACTGAGCTGGCGCTCCTCCAGCCGGGCCCCTCCTCCAGGCTGACAGGCCCACAGCACGAGGGAGGAATAATCATGGAGTTAACCGGCGAGGTTTTCAACGTGCTTATTACAGTGGCAAGAGCTGACCTATCCTCACTGATTCCACGGGCAATAAATTCTAGCTTTGGGGAACCCCCTTCCGCCTCGACAGGATTCCGTTCCTCGTCTGTGTGCAGGGGTGACGACACCGTGCCTGCCCGCCGGGAACGGGACGCACTCGCGTGGGAAGCTCACAGCACGGCCGGCCTTCCGCAAGTGATGGTGCATCATCGCCGTCATTGCAAAGGTATTCAGCGAACGCTTCTAGAATCTAGCTGAACCAGATGTATCTACGCTCATTAATGGAGAAGAAATCTGTCCCATTTCTTCCCAGAGGCCGGACCCATAGGTCTCGGGGTCCTGCTTCCAGCTCTGACCGCACCTGCCGACCGCTGTGACTGTTACTATTACCGCTCCTTGGATGTCCTCTCCGGGTGAAGGCTCAGACCAACAAGGTCCGCTTGTGGTTCTCCCGGGTCCGTCTCCCTTCCCCTTGGAAATAAAAAATCGTGAGCAACACTCACCACTGTTTATGTCCACGAACCACTGCTCTGCCCCACCCTGAGTTCCCTTTTCCGCTGTTTCACACCTGCCTCAGATTATCTGATTTTTTTAGGTTTATTTATTTACTTGGGGGGGGGGGAGGCAGAGAGAGAGAGCAAGACAGGGAGAGAGAGAGAGAATCCCAAGCAGGCTCCGCGGTCAGCACAGAGCCCGACACGGGGCTCGAACCCACCAACCTCGAGATCATGACCTGAGCTGAAATCAAGAGTCAGACGCTTAACTGACTGAGCCCCCACCCCCGGCGCCCCAAGATTGTCTGATTTTTAAAGGTGAGGGTTTATAAAACCTGAGGCATGCGCAGGTGCGCGTGAGGGTAGGAGTTGGCCCTTGCCAGCCGCATTTCCCCGCGTCGGCCCCACCCCCGGCTCTGCCCGCATCACCGGGACCTGGGACTGGTCCTCACCACCGGGCTCTGCACACCATCCCACCGGCCACTGTCACAGCTGGAGACCCTCACGACCCTCTGGTGCCACCTGCCGGTTCCCCTCCCGTCTTGCCGAAGCTTCCTTAACTCTCAAAAAAACCAAACGAAGCCTGGGCTGCTTGCCTCTCTCTTACCTCAATTCTGGGAGGGAGGGACGGCATCCGATTCCTGACGTGGCGCATGAATGTGCACCTGCTGCAGAAAACACGAACAAGCCCAAAGATAAACGGTACTGTGACCTCCTGCCCCCAGACAGCCCCATTTTGAAATAATTACTGTTCCTGGTTTTGGCACCTACCGTTCCAATGTGTCCCGTGTATTATTATTTTATTACGTGTGTTCTCTTAAATGTATTCTCTTATTTTCTACAACCTGTAACATTAGAGGAAGATCCTTGTTACTTTCTTTCTCCTGGATTCTGTTCTGTAACCAGGTTTGTCCTACTTAACACTCACTCGCTACGTAAGCTTCCCTTTCCAGTCCTGGCGTTTGAACACGGTCCTCATAGAGCCGTCCCGGAACATCGCCGAGCCTGCGGTGGACACTCCTGGACGTAAACACGGCTGTATATCCTTCCTGATTTCACCACAACGCGTCCCTAGGAACAAACCCCTGGGTCAACTGACACGGGCGTTTCTACGGCTCTTGACTTACTTTGCCAAACTCTTCGCAGGGCGCATCTGTTTGCATCCACGAGCGACGCCTCTTCCCCAACATCCTCGCCAACGTTTGGCACCATTGTTTTTCAAAAACTGCAGCCAGTCTGGTCAGAAACGGTGCTGCTTTGCGTTCATCTGTTGGGGGCCTTGTACACACCAGCCACGGGCAGGCGTGCAGACTTGGGCAAGCCGCCGAAACGATCTGTGCCTCAGTCCCCTCATCTGTAAAACGGGAGGACAGCCTCACAGGTTTGTGTGAGCCTGAGACGGGTCCGTGCGCGGAAAGCCCGAGAGCAGGGCCGCGTATGTGGCACCGGGTGGATGTCCGCCCTGCCCAGCGGCCCTCGGCCAGGAGTGAGGCGTGCGCTCTCTCAGCACGCGGCTCAGCTGGGCTCCTTCCGTTACCCTGGCCCACAGCAGCAATCCTGAAACAGCGTCACGTACTTGCGAGCAACACTGGGTCCCGGGACATTTACCGTTAGGGACACTGGATCGAAACTGGACCCAGTGGACCGGAAAAGATTTTAGGATGCTGACACGAGCCAGTACCTTTCAATTGTGTGGCATTTTAGAATCCGAAAAGATGTTTTTGATCAAAAATAATAATCGGGGCACGTGGGTGACTCGGTCGGTTAAGCGTCTGACTCTTGGTTTTGGCTCAGGGCCTGATCTCATGGTTCATGAGTTCGAGCCCCATGTCTGGCTCTTTGCTGATAGCACGGAGCCTGCCTGGGATTCTCTCTCCCTCTCTCTCCTTGCCCCTCCCCTGCTCTCTCTCTCTCAAAATAAATAAAGCTTATTTTTTAATTCTTTTTAATGTTTTTATTTATTTTTGAGACAGAGACAGACAGAGCATGAGCAGGGGAGGGGCAGAGAGAGGGAGACACAGAACCCGAGGCAGGCTCTAGGCCTCGAGCCCGACGCGGGGCTCAAACTCATGGACTGTGAGATCATGACCTGAGCCGAAGTCGGACGCTTAACCGACTGAGCCACCCAGGCGCCCCAGCTTTTTTTTAAATAATAATAAGATGAATTCACAGATGGACGGTGGGATGGCTAGGTAGGTAAATTTATGCCAAAGCAAACATAGCGACGTGCTCAGTGTAGAATCTGAACGGCGGGCACATCTCTGTTCGCGTACAATCCTTTCACGTGTTTTACATGTTTGAAAGTTGCCATGAAGAGGGTAGACCCGAGCCGCTTTGATACACTGTTTCATTTCTTTGCTCTGATTCTGAACGCGGGCATCAGGCCGCCTTGCCCTTTATGAATCCGCTTCCTCCAGCAAGACGACCCTGGGGGCGAGGGAGGGGGTGGGTGCTCCAGCCACACCGCTCCCCTCACAACCGCGTTCTGTCTCCTTGGCAAGGCCACCTTGAATCTGACCGCCAGCCACCGTCTTCAGTGCAGCTGGATCACGTGGTCTTCTAGAACCTGGTTCTCCCTCTGTCCAGGCTCACCTGGGCCTCTCCCGCCAGCTTGGAACTCGTGCCGTCTATGCCGCAGCGGCCCTGGATCGGCTTCTCCTCGGTCCCCACGGGGAGATGACCACCGGCACCCGGCCCCATCCCGCCGGCGCCACCAAAGAAGGGAGCTCACGATCTTTGCCACCCGGTGGCCCCGGGCTTACGGAGGGAGGATCATTAACAAGACGGCTATGGGGCGTTGAGTAAATGGACGTGGCACAGGTGGTTTGTTTTTGTATTTGTAACGTTGGGAATTCTAGAGTGGCTCAGGCTCCCACAGGGAGTGGTCTGGACAAGCCGACCACTGACGCGTCTGTGCCCGCGACGGTCACCTGTGCGTTCCTTTCCGCCCTGCCCCGCTCTCCCCATCTCCAGCGGGATCACTGGGCACCACCGAGCATTGTGGGAAACTCCCCGAAGCCACCTTCTCAGGAGGCCCGGCTTATTGAAGCACAGACCCAGCCTTTCATTCCACGTATCGACCAGAGTCCCCGCTGTCCGGGGACCCTCGCGGGGCCTGAATGGCCTCCGTTCGACAAAAGCGTTGGCAGCAGGGATCCTGTACGAGGGGCCGTCCTCCAGGTAACCATTGTTTGCGAATTATTCATGTACTGCTGGATCAGCCGCCTTCAGAAGCGGTGATAAACAGCTCTTAAAGGGTCGCACGGGTCAGCGAGAACACGGGATTTGATTGACACAGATTCTATTAACCCCAGGTTTTTAAGAAAACAGTTGCCAAGGACAAAAAGAAGCCACATTTCACAGCTGGGCGGAAAGCCTGGACCCAGGGGCTGTGGTGGGGCGCCCTCTGCTGCCCATCCGGTGCTCTGCAGGCCGCGAGCAAACTCCGGGAACACTCCGGAAGGTGTCCCCAGGACGATGCATACTCCCAGGTCCTGCGTGGGGGGGCGACGTGGCTTCTTGAACTGCACTTCTGTCGAGGTGTAATGTGCACACCATACAATTCACCCGCTGTAAGGCCCCATCCCACCTGCGGCCAGTCCCCACCCCCAGCCTCAGGCAAACACCTTGCCTGTTTTAGGACATTTGGGCTCTTTCCAGACTTTGGCTCTTGTCCATAGTGCTGCTGTAAACACGTGGGGCACGCGCCCCTTCGAATCAGCAGCTTTGTATCCTTTGGATAAACACCTCCCGGTGCGATTGCCGGGTCGTAGGGTAGTTCTATTTGTAACTTTTGGAGGAACCTCCACACTGTTCTCCAGAGGCAGCTGCACCAGTTTGCATTCCCACCGGCAGTGCACGAGGGTCCCCTCTCTCCGCATCCTCGCCAGCACCTGTTTCCTGTGTTGTTGCTGTTGGCCTCTGACAGGTGCGAGGTCGTGTCCCATCGGGGTTTGGGTTCGTATTTCCCTGACGAAGAGGCATGTGTAAGTGACGAATCGCTGAGTTCTACTCCGGAAGCCAATGCTGCAGCGTATATTAACTAAAATTTAAATTAAATAAGTAAATATGGAGAAACTGAAACCAGAAACCTCACGTGCAGGAAATCTGTGACAAGTGGCCTCTGGTGCCCGGCTGCCTTCACTGGGCTGAGCTTCCGAGGCTCCCGTGCTGCTGGGGTCCCGGCGCTCTGTTCCCCTCGCTGCTGGAAGTGTTTCATTGTGTGGAGGGGCCACGTCTTCGTATGCCTCCCCCTGTCCGTGGACATTTGGGTTGTTTCCAGTCTGGGGCTCTTATGAATGCTACTACAAAGGTTTGTATACAAGTCTGTGTTGGGTAAATATCTAGGAGTAAATGCTGGGTCAGATAAACAGCTAAAGCGCACTCCAAAGTGGCCACTCCATTTCAAGTTCCCACGTCCAGTGTCCCCGCCAACACGGCCCGCGCTCCTGCCTAGCACGGACTCATCCCTTTGCTGGACTCTCCCCACCCTGGGGGCTAAGGGCACTATCTGAGAGGTTACCCCTAGTAGGGGCGCCTGGGTGGCTCAGTCAGTTAAGTGTCCGACTTCGGCTACGGTCATGATTTCACGGTCTGTGAGATCGAGCCCCACGTCGGGCTCTGTGCTGACAGCTCGGAGCCTGGAGTCTGCTTCGGATCCTGTGTCTCCTTCTTTCTCTGCCCCTCCCCACTCTGTCTCTCTCTCTCAAAAATAAACATTTCTTTAAATGTTATTTAATGTTTTTAAATTTTTTTATGTTTTTTATGTTTTTTATTTTTTTGTTTTTATTTTTTTATGTTTTTATGTTTTAAATGTTAAAAAATTTAACATTTTTTAAATGTTATTTAAAAAAAATTTTTTTAAGAGGTTAACCCTAGTCTGCTCCACATTTGATCCATATAAGACAGTTTTTCTTTAAAAAATTAACGCAGTTGCAACATTTACACACAAGGAGGGGTGACATTAAGATCCCGATGTCCAGCTTCTGGAAACTCGGAGGTGCTGGGACCGATCCCACATTGCTGGCTGGCAGAGGGAGCTGGAGCTTCTGAGGGGGCTTGCGTTTGCCATCCCCCCCCCCCAGAACCCACTCCAGTCCCTGCTGCCTCCC
This sequence comes from Prionailurus bengalensis, assembly GCF_016509475.1. Lineage (NCBI taxonomy): Eukaryota > Metazoa > Chordata > Mammalia > Carnivora > Felidae > Prionailurus > Prionailurus bengalensis. Next base: position 1,846,823 of record NC_057356.1, on the reverse strand, counting down.
CATCGCTGAGGTTGGGCACTGACCATCTGCCAGCTGATGGTTTTACTCATCGTCAGGTCAGAATGAGATGAAACGTTTCCCACACTCACATCTATCAAAATTGGGAGGCGAGACAGCCCCAGAGGACCACGTATTTGAAGCAAAAATGGGAGGAAACATAATCGCCACGTGGAAGTTAAGGCCGTGTCCCAGGAACCCCACGCTGAGGACCGTCGACATAAAGGAAAGCAGGGCCAAGAGGAACGTGGGACAGACCGCCCCGCCTGGACCGCGGAGCGCTAAATCCCTCCCTTCTCTCGACCCCCCACCCCGAGTGGGTGTCAGAGATTCCCGGGCCACAGTCTGCACAGGCTGGTCCCGCTCTTCCTGATTCGTTCCCTGTCCTGGGCAGAACGCGGAAGGTCCAGTCGGGTGGCCCCGGGTACGGTGCTCGTCCGTGCTCACTTCTCATCCCTCGGGCACCACATTCTCCTCCCCGGGAACGTCCTTCCCTCTCTGTGCGATTCCCGGAGTGTTTAAAAGTACAGATCAACCATTGGGATCTCAGAACCACCGATCAGGCCGCAAACCGTACCCCGGCTTTCCCCGCTCCGGCAAAGGTGTCATGCTTCCCGGCCGCCCGGGGAGGCTGCTTCAGGCCGCGGGACGTGAACACACACACGTCACATGTACGTGCACGGGGACGCGACTGAGCAGCCGCTCGGCAGGGCAGGGGTGTGTGGTGGAGAACGCAGGTGTGGAGGCCGAGGGCGTGGGGCCGGGGTCCCGGCTCGGCCACCCCCAGACCCAGGAGCACACGGCAAGGGGCCGGGGCCCGCCGTCCCCAAGCCTGCCCGCCTGCACCACAGGGGACGACGATGCACGTGTCTCTCGCGGACGTCAGGAGTGAAGCCACTCGAAAGGCACTCGGCGCGGTCACAGAGAGCTGCGTCAGGCCGTTATCTCTGGTGCCAGGAGCCAAAGACAACAGCACCAAATGGCGGCACCGACGAGCGATCCCTGGCGTTCAAGGAGAAGAAAGCGACAGCGAAACCACCCGAGACAAAGGCAAAGGACACGAATAAGCAAGAAAGAAGAAGAAAGGCAGAAGTACAAACAGGCACCAACGGGACCAGAGCTGCTCAGGAGACAATACGTGAGTTTACAACTTTCTCGGCAGCATTTTCACAGCACGTCAAACACCTTCACCGGGTCTCGGGTCTCGAAGAAAAGAGGAGAAAAAAAAACAAAGACACGTGTGAAAATGTATTTTGCAGAGCTGCTTATAGGAAGGGAGGGAGGGAGGAGGGGGGAGAAGGGAGCAGGGAAGGGAGGGAGGGAGGAGGGAAAGGAGGAAGGAAGGGAGGAGGGAAGGGAGGGAGGGAGGAGGGGAGGGAGGAGGGGAGGGAGGGAGGAGGGAAGGGAGGGAGGAAGGAAGGGAGGAGGGAAGGGAGGGAGGGAGTAGGGAAAGGAGGGAGGGAGGAGGGGAGGGAGGAAGGAGGGAAGGGAGGAGGGAAGGGAGGGAGGGAGGAGGGAAAGGAGGGAGGGAGGAGGGGAGGGATGAAGGAAGGGGAGAGGGAGGAGGGGAGGGAGGGAGGAGGGGAGGGAGGAAGGAAGGGGAGAGGGAGGAGGGGAGGGAGGGAGGAGGGGAGGGAGGAAGGAAGGGGAGAGGGAGGAGGGAAGGAGGAGGGAAGGGAGGGAGGGAGGAGGGGAGGGAGGGAGAAGGGGAGGGAGGGAGGAGGGAGGGAGGAGGGGAGGGATGGAGGAGGGAGGGAGGAGGGGAGGGAGGAAGGAAGGGGAGAGGGAGGAGGGGAGGGAGGGAGGAGGGGAGGGAAGAAGGAAGGGGAGAGGGAGGAGGGGAGGGAGGGAGGAGGGAGAGAGGGAGGAGGGGAGGAGAGGGAGGAGGGGAGGGAGGAGGAAGGGGAGGGGAGGGGAAGGAGGCAGGAGGGAAGGGAGGAAAGGAAGAGGGAAGGAGGAGGGAAGGGAGGATATGGTCTCCCATAGTTCAGGAGGCTGAAAGTGCAAAGTCCGGACGTGGGAGGCACCTCCCACTGGCTGTAGGGGACCCTCCCCTGCCCCCCCCGCCCCTGGGGGACCCTGGGCTCCTTGGCTCGAGGTGAGTCCCCTCCGCCCCTGCCCTCGCAGGGCCCCTCTCCACCTGTGACTTTCTCTGCAAACCCCCTCTTCCTAGAAGGCCTCCAGCCCCTGGGTCAGGACCTCACTGTGACATGAACACATGTGCAAAGACCCTATTCCCAAATAAGGTCACACTCACGGGTCCCGCAGCTCAGTACGTGGACATATATTTCCACGGGTAGGGGGCACCACTTACCCCCCCAGCAAGTGTTCTCCAACGTGGGCCGTGAAGACGCTGTTGGGGGCAGCAGGTTGCTGTGGGGGCTCCCGGCCACCAGGCCACCAGAGAGCACACAAGGCAGATCTTGTTTCCCGGGAAGCCCGGCCCTGCCCCCCTGCCCCACAGGGTCTCCTCACAAGGACGTGGCCCCTGCTCCCATCCAGGGGTGGGGTCTCTGCTCTGGCCACTCGAACCCGGGCTGGCCGACGACCACGCAGAAGTGACACCGTGTGATCTCCAAGCCTAGGTCACAGAGGGGAAGCAGCGGCTGCCTGCCCCCCCCCCCAGGACGCTCACTCTGGGACCCGCACAGAAGCCCAGGCCACACAGAAAGGCCACGCGCAGCTGTCCCGACCGGGTCCCAGCCACGGCCACCAGGAACCGCCAGACGGCAGGGAAGGGGCCTCCTCGCGGACCCCACTGCAGCCGTTCCTGAGAGAGCGCGGTGGGAACCGGTCAGCCCTGGATCACGGGTTACTTGTCACATGGCAGCGAATCCTCGAGGGAGGGGTCGCCACAGATAGCAAAGTGGACATGCGGGGTGTGTATCTCGTCCTAATCCGCTCGGGCTGCTGGGACCGCGTCCCACAGACTGCGCGGCTCGTGGACAGCAGACAATGACCTCTCATGGCTCCGGAGGCTGCGAGGACCAGAGGTGGGTCCCTCCTGACTCAGGGGCGGCCCTCTGCTCCCTGTGCTCTCTGGGGTCTCTTTGACAAGGGCACTAAGCCCTGCCAGGAGGCCCCGCCCTCACGACCTCATCCCTTGCCCCAGGCCCCACCTGACGACCATCACACTTGGGGCCGGGTCTCAACACACGAATTTGGGGTGCACAAACTTGCACCCAGTACCCACCTCCTTCTCCTCCCTTTGAGAGCCAGCTTCGGCCGCGCTTCATCCGTGAACGCAGGGGGTGCTGACCCCACTGCCCGGCTGCAGGCCGCGCACACGACCCAGGCTGGCCAAGCCCGCCCCGCCTCCCCGTCACCAAGTCTTCTGATGGGAGTCACCCCAGAACTTGCTGGTGCTGTCGGGAAAGAAGTGCTCTCTGCGGAGTGTCTGTGCGGATGGGGGCGCCCAGGGAGGACGCTAAGAGGAGACCGAGGAGAACATGGGGGGCTCCGGGGGGGCGCCGGACGTCCGAACCCTGCGACAGAGCTGGGCCCCAGGGAGGAAGGCTGGGTGTGGACCGTGCCTGGTCGTGTGGACTGGAGTTGGGACCGGCAGCCTCTCCCTTATGAAATGGGGCCTGAGCTCGGCGCCGGGCGTGGGGACTCGCGGAGCCCCGCCATCCCCGGCACGCGGCCCCGTTTCCAGGGCTCCAGGAGGGCCGCCTTGCTTCTGGCAGGACAGACACGGGAGCTGAGCCCACGCGGCACCTCCTGCGGGCCTCTCGCCGGCCGGGTGCGTCACCTGCCTGACCCCGCCAGCCATCCCAGACAAGCCTGGACGTGGGGAAGGCGACGTCTGCGTGAGGGGCTCCTCTGGGCTCACTGTCCTCCCTGGTCCTGCCGCCCGCAGAGCACCACGGTGACGTAAACGGCTGGTCCCACCCGAGGAGAGGGACTGGGCAGAGGGTGGGCAGGGACTGGTCCTGCTTGTCATGCTCCGCCCCCGCCCCCGCCCCCACCTGCCCAGAAACCCCCAGGCCCTGACCCCTGCAGTCTGTGCAGAGAGCAGCCTGTCAGGGGGGCACCTCCACGTGGGGCAGCGGTTTGCTTTCTGTACGATGCTTCCCCTGTGTTGTTTCTGACCACTCAGGATACAGTCTCCCTTCTAGAACTCGCCCCCAAACTTTCCACCTGCTGCCACCCCAACCCCTCTCATCCACGTGGTCTCAGTGGCGCTGATACCAACCTCACCCCCGGGAGTCACGAGTGGGCGGATGGTCTGTCCCGCTCTGAGAGGTCCCCGCACCTCCCTGCTCACCCCCACCCCCAGCAAAACAGGGACGTCGCGGGACAAGCATCCTGAGGCCGCATCCTGCACGACGCTCAGCTTGTGACGGCTCAACGTCCGTCTGCACCTCCAGGGCGCAGGCTGTGGGCATCAGCGTCCCGCCCCATCCGTCCAGGGGGCCCTCCTGCCTGGCAGGGCGCCTCCAGGGGGCAGCTGAACCCCACACCTGCTGCGCTGCCCCAGGAACAGCCGGTCCCAGCGACTGCAGACACAAGCGGGGACCGCCAGGTGGCGCTGTGCCCCAGGAGCGCGGGGGACCTGCAGGTGGTTTCACTCCCTGTCCCGCCACTGCCACCCACGAGAACCTGCTCCCTCCGGGTGGGGGCGGGGGGAGGCCCGGGACAGAAAGGTGAACAGAGGCCGCGCCTGCCCTTTCCTGGGGGTCCCCGCGCTGCCGGCGGCCCCCGCGTGGTGGTGGACGCGTCCCGCGTCCGATGCGCAGCCACAGCCGCCGGGGGTCCCGGGCACCTGCGCGGGCCGGGGAACGCTGGGCTCTGCCTCGAGGCCTCCCCACCAGCCGGCAGAGGCCCAGAGGGAGGAAACGGGCCGAAAACTAGACAAACTGGCGAGAAGGCTTAGCGGTGTTTCCTTCCATCTGCCCTGCGTCCATCCATCCGAGCTGTCCACGAGCACAGCCCTGAACGGGTCCCGTGGCGGGTACCGCACTCGATGCTGGGGGTGTCCCGTGCAGGTGCAGGGGGTGGGGGGGAGGGGGGCGTGTCCCAACTGTGCAGGGGCGGGGGCGGGGGCCCGTGTCCCAGGTGCCCCGCCCCCGTGCAGGTGCAGCCGGTGGGGGTCTGAGGCTAACATGCAGGGGGACAGAGCGTCCCCGTGGGAGCCTGGGACATCCTGGGGATGCTGGGGAACAGCGACAGAACAACATGAGCGCCTAACGCCCCTGAAGTGTGCGCTGAGAAATAACCAAAATGCTAAGTTTTACGTCACGTGCGTTTTACCACAATGCTAAGAACATGTTTGGCTGCCAAACCCTCTCCCCCTGGAGATGAGGCCCCTCCTTTCTCTGCTTTTCTGGGGGTAAAAGTGGACTCGCAACCGAGGCTGCTCCCCCCGCTCCCGAATTGCCAGACGACGCGTCCATCCTTCTCGGCCCTTCCTGCCTCCCTGGTCTAGGCTGCCTTCCCCCAGACCTAACCAGGGCCCCGCACGTCCCCCCGATACCCTTCACCAGGCCCTACCTGCACATCTGGCCCGCCCCTCGCCGACCCCCACCCCTCCCCTCCCCGACTGGGCCACCGCCCACCCGCGAGCCCACCCTGCAGGCAACGGGAAAATTATGTGACTGCCGAGAGGTTCAGACCGCTTCTCGGGGCCTCCCAGGCATCACAAGAGGTGGAGAGATGTCCCCAGAAAGGTGACCGAGGCCAGTGACCCTGGCTGTGTCACCGGTGGTTTGGTCCTAATTCGGTAGGAGCCACTCAAACTTTCCTCTGAAGGCAAACACAGGGTAGAATGTGGGAAGTCATAGAAGGAAGAAATGCCACTAACCGGCCCCTCAGAGCTGGCCGCGTGGGGGCACGCTTTGTCACCACCTCCAGGTTGGCCTCTTAGAACACCTTCGGGGTATCTGACTCATAATCCGTGGCAATGCTTTCAGTCTACTTTAAAAAATTTTTTTTAATGTTTATTTATTTTTGAGAAAGAGAGAGAGAGAGAAGGGGAGAGAGAGAGGGAGACACAGAATCCGAAGCAGCTCCAGGCTCCGAGCTGTCAGCACAGAGCCCGACGTGGGGCTCAAACTCACAGATGGCAACATCATGACCTGAGCGAAGTCGGATGCTCAACTGACTGAGCCTCCCAGGTGCCGCTCTTTTAGTTGACTTTTTATTTTGGAGCAACCAGATTTACAGAGAAGTTGTGGCGATTGCTTCATGGTCCTTCCTAACATCCCAGATCCTGAGCATCTGGAAACCTTGCTCTCACTAAGGCCCACACAGCCCATGGCCCCAACAATGCCCCTCCTGTCCCTTCCCTGTGCCTCATCTACCTCAGTTCCTCGGTGGGCGGGCCCCTCCCTCCGTTTCCTTCTTTCTGTCCACCTCTCCCCGGACCTTCCTGCAGGTGCAGCGTGGGAACCAGGCTCTCGCTCCCCTATACGTGGGGAGAGTCGGCCTGTTCACGGAGCGGCCCAGCTGCTAACCCCAGGACCGGGGACCGTCCCATTCTGTGCAGCCACGTGTGTTCCCCAGGGCCAGACTGCAGAGGTCCACGGCACAGTGGGCTCCCGCAGGACACCTTCCCCAGCAGGAGACGGCAGGTGCGAGGGCAAAGACGCGTGTCCTATACGCAAGCCGCCCAGCCTGGGCACCGGCCTCCCACGGCAGGGAGGGTCTCGGCAAGCGCCCTGAGCCAGAGCCCTCAGAGCCGCCCCCGGGCCCGTGGCCAGCATGTCTGCGTGTCCAAGGATCTCCTTACACGGCATATGGATCTAGCAGTCCTTCTGCTGAAGTCTGTAAAAGGCACTGCCATCACCTCCTGACTGGCCCTTTAGACAGGTCTCAACACCAGAGTCCGGCAATGCCTCCAGCACCAGAAAGCCAGACCAACCATCTGCACGTGTCCGTCAAGGCTCCCATTTTTGTCAGAGAGCTAAGGTTCCTGCGAAGGCCCGCGGGGCGCTGAGTGACAGGCTCCCCATCTACTCGCCCCCAACATGCACACACACTATTGTCTCTGATCCACCACCTGCCAGGCCTGCAACACCAAAGACGGCCACCAGCCTCAGGGCCTTTGCACATGCTGCTTGCTCAGCCTGGAACCCCTGCCCACAGAATCCAAACAGATCAGATGCTCCTGTTTCATGCCGTCGCTGGGGTATCACCTTTCAGTCTGACCTTCCAGAATGTCCTACATTCAAATGCACGGTGTCCCCACCCAGCCCCCCTCACCCCCTTCTGCGGCTTCCGCCACACCCAGCGTGCTACATTTTCTACTTCATCACTGGTTATTGTCCGTCTGCCTCCGCTAGATGACAGGCCCTGTGAGCACAGGGACTTTACCCGGACACACGCCATACCGTCCGACAGGCCGGCGTCCTGCACACACCTGTTGGGCCAAAGAGCCTCATGTTTGAGTGGGGAGCATGTCCGTTTCTTTGTGGGGGAAGAATACCACTGGCTGTCTCCCACGTCAGAAGCCCACAAGCTCAAAAGCACGTGAAACAAACCACATAAGTTTTCGGATGAAGGATCTGAGTCTGTGGTTCCCGCTCAGATGGAAAGTCAGAAAACTCCCTCTGCACAGGGAGCAGGCATGAGCTGGGGGGCGGGGGGTTCCCACCTCCCTTGTCTGCCCACCCCTCCCCCTGCAGCCTGCTCACAGCCCACCCTCCCTTCTTCCCAAAGATGACGGTTCGGATGCCCACCACAGCCGCTCAGAATCGCAGGTGTCCCAGAATTTTCTCTCTGGAAAGCGGCTCCTAAGAATCCACGGAAGCCAGGGCAGGGGAAGGAGGGCACCCAAATCTGTCCATGTGGAGTCTGGATCCTGCTGCCCACCCTGAGTCCCCAGTTCCACGCCCCCCCACCCCGGGACATCGCGGCAATCAGATGGCAGGCTCCCGGAGGCCCCAGTCCAGGGCCGTGACAACTCCTCTTGGTGGAGACACAGGAAGACCCGTGGCCGTATCCTCCCACTGAACGGCCAGGCCACCACAGACCACGGAAGCGACCAAGCCCTCGATCTCACCTACAGATGGAAACCACCAAAACCTCCTCCAGCAGAGACGCCACCAGAAGTGGCCACGGAGCGTCCACCAACCCACTGGGACAGGCTGCGGGAGGAGCCCGGGAAGAGGCTCGTGCCTGGGACCTCCCCTCTGCCTTCAGGACTCATCTCCCAGGTCCTGGGTGTGGCTCCTGGACAGTCCCCTGCAGACGGAGGGAGGGCCGCTGCCCCTGCCCTCTGCGGGGCCCCCTGCCCCAGGAAGGCATTGCCCCTACCGCAGCCCCAGCCTGCCACTGCAGGCGGGTCGTGTCCCAGTGCTGCTGTGGTGACAGGACACCCGCCCCTGGCCATAGGGTCCCCAGAACCAGGGATCAACTCTTCTGTTCACACCTTCGGTGATCTTTTCTAGTTTGGGAGAAATCCTTGTAGGAATTCATCCCGGGAGGGATGTCTTTTTCCCAGTCTGGGGGAAATGACTTTAATAGACCTTTTGTTGAAATACAAAGGTAAGGGGCGCCTGGGTGGCTCAGTCGGTTGAGCGTCCGACTTCGCTCAGGTCACGATCTCACGGTCCGTGAGTTCGAGCCCCGCATCAGGCTCTGTGCTGACAGCTCAGAGCCTGGAGCCTGCTTCCGATTCTGTGTCTCCCTCTCTCTCTGGCCCTCCCCCGTTCATGCTCTGTCTCTCTCTGTCTCAAAAATAAATAAATGTTAAAAAAAAAAAAAAGAAATACAAAGGTAAAACCAAACTCCTGTTCCCCGATGAGAAAGTTAAAAGAAAAAAACAGAGTAAAGGCACATCATAATAATAGCACACACACTCATTACGTGTCGGGCACACACCTAAGCACGGCACCCTTATGGCTCATTTCGTCCTCCTAGCGAAGCCATTTAAGAGGTAAGAAAGCTGAGGCACAGAGTAGTTAGGTAACTTGCTCAACACCACACAGCAAGTGAGTGGCAGAGTCTGGATTCAAACCCACAAAGCCTGGCTCTAAAGTCTGAGACGCTGATGATGACACTGAATCACCCTTCAGCTCTAGAGGGTAAAAAAGACGCTCTTTCCTGTGGGAGGCGGGACATCACTGGGGTCGTCACGGGCCCGGGACTGGGGGCCTGGATTACCAGGCCACGGTCAAGGGCACTTCCACTGGGAACTGGTAAAGCAGCCCCTACCCATGGCGGCACAGTGGGAAGCAAAGAGTGGTGGCCACACGGCCCACTGACCACGCTGCCCCCCGAAACCACGGCCCGTTCCAGCATCGGCAAAGTGCACCACCCGCGGGGGCCGGGCAGGACACGCCCCCGGGTGAGGCGGGCACCGCGACAGATGACACGGAGTGGGCGGACCGCAGCAAGCCACAAGGCCCGAGCCTCGTCCGGGGGGCAGACACTTCCCGGCTGCAGCGGCCGACCCCACATGGCCAGAAACAGGAATCTGGCTACGTGAAAGCCGACCAGTTCGCAAATATTCGAGATAACTTAAGAAATCTAAACAGTGACTCTGACAAAACCAAACTCACCAAGAATATCTCAACAAATTAAAGAAATCAAATTTTAACTAGGAAAAGTCATCGAGGAAGCCACACGGTGAGGGCCTATTCCCTGCACGCGTGTGGTCGCCAACGCAGAAGCCGCCTCGCTCCTCAGAACGTGACCTTGTACGGGGGCTGGCAGTGGCCCCCGCTCCGTCGTGCTTGATCAAAGCCAACCACGGCCACTCCATTTCCCCTGCTAACCGACGTGGCTGGTGGGTATGTGTCGAATTCTGCCACGGAGACGTTAGGGGAAGTCTGCGGGGCAAGGCTGCGGAGGAGGGACGAGGGGGAAAATCTTATCTGTTCCCGTGGACACTTTGTATCAGTCGGTGCCTGGATCCCTAGCAGTCATCTTGTGACCATGAGGAGAGCCAGCCTGAGATACAGACTCAGGGAATTAAGTCCATCCGGAACTGTCCTGTCTCTAAATCTCTTACTCTGTGGAATCCTAAACTTTCCTTCTTTAAGTCATTTCAACTGTTTTTTTTAGTAGTTCTAGCTGTGTCAGTGATAGACCCCCTCCACGAGGAGGCTCCCGAGGGCCCTTCCAGAGCATTACATGCAGGAGACCCCAGGAACTAACTGAGCGGGGGGGGTGGGGGGGGGCGGGTAGGAGGTCAACCTTTCCAATCCCCACATTTTCAGATAAGGAAACCGGACCCTGAGGTTTGGCCACACCCATAATCACCCAGTGAGTGAGTGGCAAAGGCCTGGTCTGGGGCCTTCTCCTGGATATCACAGTTTGGGATGTGCAAGGTGTCAGGGTATCAACAAGGTCGTGCGTGTGTGTGTGTGTTCATGTAAGTGTGTGTAAGCATGTAAGTGTGTGTGTGAGTGTGTAAGTGTGTGTGTGTAAGTGTGTGATGAAAGGCAAGGGGCGCCTAGGTGTTCACAGGGGAGCCTTCGGGAGGTGACCACATCCCGAGGGTGGGGCCTCCGTGCCACGTGAGGCCACGGGACCAAGTGGGCCACCAGGAGGGGGCCCTCCCTGTCCGCTGTCACCCTGTTCCCGACCTCCGACCTCCAGAGCAGGGAACAGTAAACGTCTACTGTGTTGGTCTGCACTGGCTGCTAACAGAGACGGGGTCCTGAACAAAGGTGGGGACGGGGAAGCCACACCCCACCGTCTCCTCCTCCCTGTGTTTCCCAGTGGCCGAACCAGGCCAGAAATCACAGGGCGGGAGGCCCTGTGAGGTGGCCTGAGGGGGTCACCTCTGGGGCCACAGGAGGGCAGAGGAGAGGGTGGGCAGAGCCCTGCAGGCATGTACACCTGGCCACCACAGGACTACCTGGGGGGGTGCGCGGGGCGGAGAAAGGAAGGGCTGAGGCGACCTGAGAACAGCCTGAGCTTGGCAGTCACTGCCCACGGTGGTCCTGGCTCCGGGCTGCTGAGCCACCTCTGTGTCATCACTGGCTGACCCGGAGCCCATTCGGACAAAGGAACAGCCCTTAGGAAGGCAGGCTTGACATGAAAACAAGAAGTAAAGAAACAGAACTGCCGGGGGGGGGGGGGGGGGGGGGGGGGGGAGGAGGGGATCATCAGCGGCACACCCCGGGGGCACATGTCACAGATTTAGCGACACAAGTCAGCAGCAAAGAGGCCAAGCCCCATGGACCTCAGGGTGGGGTCAAAATGCAGTTACCAGATGCCCTGGAAGGGATACAAAATGCAGAGAGAACAAACACAGTGTCTAAAATCTCTGAGCTTTTTTTTTTAAGTTTACTTATTTATTTTGAAAGAGAGATAGCACAAGCCAGGGAGGGGAAGGAGGGGGAGAGAGAGAGAGAGAGAGAGAGAGAGAGTGAGAGAGAGAGAGAGTGAGAGAGAGAGAGAGAGAGAGAGAGAGTGAGAGAGAGAGAGAGAGAGAGAGAGAGAGAGGGAGAGAGAGAGAGAGTCCCAAGCAGGCTCTGTGCTGCCAGTGTGGAGCCCCACACAGGGTCGATCCCACAAAAACCATGAGATCATGACCTGAGCTGAAATCCAGAGGAGGACGCCTCATCGACTGAGCCGCCCAGGTGCCCGGTCTGGTTTTAAACAACACACTGTAAGATGCGTGAAGCAACATTAAGGTGGGTGCTGATAAAATAAAGACCTTTTCTTTTCTTTTCTTTTCTTTTCTGAGAGTTTAAGTAATCTCTATGCCCATCGTGGGGCTGGAACTCACAACCCCGAGACCAAGACTTGCACCTCCAATGACTGAGCCAGCCAGGTGGCCCCAACGGAAATTTTTTTTTAATATGAAATTTATTGTCAAGTTGGTTTCCATACAACACCCAGTGCTCATCCCAGCGGGTGCCCTCCTCAATGCCCATCAGCCTCCCTCCCCTCCCTCCCACTCCCCATCAACCCTCAGTTTGTTCTCAGTTTTTTAAGAGTGACTTATGGTTTGCTTCCCTCCCTCTCTAACCTTTTTTTTTCCTTCCCCTCCCCCATGGTCTTCTGTTAAGTTTCTCAGGATCCACATAAGAGTGAAAACATATGGTATCCGTCTTTCTCTGTGTGACTTATTTCACTCAGCATCACACTCTCCAGTTCCATCCACGTTGCTACAAAAGGTCATATTTCATTCTTTCCCATTGCCACGTAGTATTCCATTGTGTATATAAACCACAATTTTTTAATGCATTCATCAGTTGATGGACATTTAGGCTCTTTCCAGAATTTGGCTACTGTTGAAAGTGCTGTCATAAACATTGGGGTACAAGTGCCCCCCATGCATCAGCATTCCTGTATCCCTTGGGTACATTCCTAGCAGTGCTATTGCTGGGTCGTAGGGTACATCTATTTTTTGAGGAATCTCCACACTGTTTTCCAGAGAGGCTGCACCAGTTTGCATTCCCACCCAAAGGAAATTTTCAAGGAAACTTTCAACTTTGTGTTCATGGGCCCTGCCCCTGGACTCCCAGTGAAGCTATCCTTTAACATCTACCAAGGTCAGACGGACTCATTAACTTCAAAGCAGGGGCTCTGTTTCTGCCCCAGGCACACATTGAACATCTGCTTCATGAGCAAATAACCTTAAAAAAAAAAGAAAAAAAAAAAAAAAAGCTCAAGCATAAAGACAAAAGCTCGGTAAGTTCCCATAAGACGCAGCCTAGCACATTCTAAACACATAAGATAGTCTGCAACTCTCTGGAATGCCTTTCATCACGATGATTTGTAACCTTATGTCCTATATACACACATAACCTGGCACCAAATGTTCCCCAGAGCACGTTCTTCTTCATGAAGATTGTGTATCCTGGACAGCTGTCCTAACTGGGGCTTGAATAGAACTCTCTTCCTTTTTCTTTAAATGTTTTGTAAAGGTTTATTCCCTTCACGTTGATAGGTCCTTGCTCAGGGGGCAAAAAAAAAAAACAAAACAGTGGACAGAAACTCTGTGTCCTGGAGCGCCTGGGTGGCTCAGTCGGTTAAGCGTCCGACATCAGCTCAGGTCATGATCTCACAGTTTGTGGGTTCGAGCCCTGCGTCGGGCTCTGTGCTGACGGCTCGAAGCCTAGAGCCTGCTTCGGATCCCTCCCCCACTCATGCTCGGTCTCTCTCTCTCTCAAAAATAAATAAAACATAAAAAAAAATACTAAAGGAAGTCCTTTGAGCTGAGAGTGACTTTGGAGTGATTATCATCTGTAGGAAGAAATACAGAGCACCAGAAATGGTAAATCCAAGTGCTAATATCAAAGGTGCTCTAAGCACATTTTTCTCTTTTCTTCTCTTAATGCCCTTGAAAGACACAAGTTGTATAAAAAAAAAAAAACAACAATTTCACCAGATTACACAAAGAACTCCCACGATTCAAAAATGAGACAGCCCAGTTTTAAAAACGTGCAAGAGGTTTGAACGGGTATTTCACCCAAACAGACCTAGGAATGACTTCATAAGCACATGGAAAGGTGCCTGGCTGCGAGAAACAGTGTGGAAATGCCAACAAAAACCACACTGAGGCAGCACACACACCCTCTCCAGAGACCTGACCCAGCGCGGTGAGGACGCGGAGTCTGGACGCATGCAGGAGTGGGAAGTGGTACAGCGGTCGGGTCTCCTCCCAAAGGAAAGAAAGAAAACCTCCAGCCAATCCGGTTATGCACATACGTGACAACATCCCTCACGACCTTGTAACACGAGACCACTTGATCGGACCGCGTGTTTGTGGGTTACCGTATACGGGAGACACAGAAGTGGAAAATATGTAAAAAACTACGCCACGTGGCGTTCGGGGCTCAGTTCTTTGGGTACGAACCCAACTGGGCGGTGCCGACTGGAATAAAGTTCCTTCCTGAAAGAAAAGCCTGGGTGTCACGACTGTCTGTGCGAGAATCCTGCTACATTACTTAGGGGCCCGCGTCCGGGATTCAGGGACGGTGCGTTTCCACCTCCTTTGCCGCCAAGGATGAGAACCTCTAGGCGCCGGGAGAGGTGGCCTCACCTGGAGCCAGCGGACCCCTTGATCCGCAGGAGACTGGCCCTCCCGGCACCGGGGTGAGGACCCCGTGTGCGCCAATGGAACCTGTGAAGCCCGGGAACCAGCTCGGGGAGCACTGCCCATAAGACTGGTAAGAACCTGGGGCAGAAGGGGAGCCTGATCACCTCCCGGAGTTGTCCTAGTAGGTCCACTGGGAACTCTCTTTCTCTGCCTTCTGCTGGCACCTCCCCTCTTCTCCCTTTCCTTCCCTTCCTCCTGTTTCTGCACCACTTGGGGGCGGCCTGCAGAACTGGTTCCTCGATGCCCAGGCCACCGGCGGCCCCTCCTCCCCCCAGAGGTCGCGTGTGAGACCACACCCACTTCAGATTTCCCCACCGGTGCCCCAGGTGAAAAGTAGACAACGGGGAACAAATTGTCTCAGTGGACCCAAGTAAAACGTATTCAGTGTTTAAGCTAACTTGAGTTTGTTGGTTTGAGATAGGCAAAGTTTACCGATATTAAAAAAAAAAAAAAAAAAAAAAAAAAAAAAACAACTTTTATTCTACCTAGATTTGCTGAGGGTCAAATAAGCTCATGTTATCTCCGCCCCAATTTGTCAGCAAAAGGATGGCTTAAAGTGATGGCTGATTTCGTCTGCCTCAAAGTTTTCATGGGTAATTGTTAAGATAGCTTTCAAAGTCCTTGGTAACCTAAAACGTCTTGCTTGCATGATAAATTGAGATTGAATTCACTGGATATCTAATGAGAGAAGACGCTAAAGTACTAATTACTAGATGTAGGTTTGTGCTTCTGATTTGTTGCAAAAAACTAAGGATCTTTGTATCTGTTGGAAATACGTGCGTTGTGCTGAATGGATTCATAAGTTTCCCGTCTAAAAAAAAAAAAAAATTCTGATGTAACACAGAGTTCACAACTGGTTACCAGTTAGTTTTCACCGGAGACTAAGGTTTCGAAGAGTTAAAATTCTGCTAAATGTAGTTAAAACTGATAAAAACAAGTAAAGCAACGCTGCGTGTAGGAAAGTAGGAGATAGGAAAGAAAGATACAAGAAAAGGAAATACATTTTTGTTAAAGGTAAAAAAAAGTAATTTAGTCCTAAATGAGACTGGTTACTTGGAGAGGGATGGCTTGGGACAAAATCTAAATGCAAGGAAAATGTGTGGAAGTTTCGTGAAGGAAAATCTTTAAAAAGAAATTTTATGTGTGGTCAGGACGGGCTAAGGTTAACATAAATGGATTTTAAAAGTACACGGGGTTGGGGCGCCTGGGTGGCGCAGTCGGTTAAGCGTCCGACTTCAGCCAGGTCACGATCTCGTGGTCCGTGAGTTCGGGCCCCGCGTCAGGCTCTGGGCTGATGGCTCGGAGCCTGGAGCCTGCTTCCGATTCTGTGTCTCCCTCTCTCTCTGCCCCTCGCCCGTTCATGCTCTGTCTCTCTCTGTCCCAAAAATAAATAAACGTTGAAAAAAAAAAAATTAAAAGTACACGGGGTTAAGATGACAAGTCCTCGTCCTTTGATCCAAAGGCTGGGAAAATGGCGGCAGTGCCCTCGGTGCCGGCCTCCAAATCCTCCACATTCGTGTTGTTCCCGCGCAGTCTCAGAGCACTGGATGCCTCTGCCGTAGGAGGGAGGGACTGATACATGAAGGGCTTTCACTAAGATACAGGGGAGCCATTTTATTAAACTTGGCCCACTGCATGCCGAAAATGGATATCCACACGGCTGACACATATTTATGTGGGCATTGTTGAGAAAGGCAGGAAAATAGACCTTGACTCTGGCCCTTTAACCCCCTCCCTCGACGGCCAATGAGCAGTAAGTTACCGTTGGGCCAAAATCAAATCAGTACCTCCTACGACTACCGGGAAAATCTTGCTTGGTCACGCCCCATACCCCCAAGGTGCTACAGGTGGGAAACGGAGGGGTAAGAAAAACCAGGAAAGGCCGGGCCAGCTCTCGGAGGTAGAGTCAAGCCTGGGTAAGAGTGACTACTCCCAGCCCCTCGAGAGACTGACAGGGCCTCTGGGAGCCAGTCCCTCAGCCGGCCCAAACGCGGGCCAGGAGATGAGGTTTCTCCTGGCCGGCTATGGGAAACGGAGACAAGGGACAACTTTCTTCCTTTTTCCTATAGATGGGTAATTGTCCAACCAAGGCCACTGATCCTTTGGAATGCATTATGATTCATTTGCTTTTGCCCCAAGGCTTGGCCCCAATACAAACTGGAAGAGGGAACTTGGCCTTCAGAGGGAAATATCAATGACAATACTATCCTACAACTGGACCGGGTTTTGCAAACGTGAAGGGAAATGGGGAGAATTCCCCTATGTTCATTGTTTCGGGGCCTTAAGGAAAAATCGAGATATATGTAAGCAATGTGAGGTGGAGCCTAATTTAATGGCGACCCTTTCTGAAGTCCGGCAATCTGGAGGGGACGCAATTAAGGGCCCTTTACCTGTATCCAAAACAGACCTAGAGAAGGAGGGAGGGAAGCCTCCCACCTCAACCTCCTCCTCGGGTCCTCAATCTCTCTCTCTTTCTCTCTTTCTCTCTCTCTCTCTCTCTCTCTCTCTCTCTATATATATATATATATATATATATACAATTCTGCTCCCTGCTACCCACCTTATCCAGACCCTCCCCGTAATGTAACAGGCATGTTTCCCTTACAAGAAGCTAGAAGGCCAGAAGGAAAACCTTGACATTACAGGGTTTAGTACAGATAAAAGGAGATGTAGGTAAATTTTCTGATCAGACAACTATATGAAGGCTTTTCAGAATATTACATATGTTTTTGAGCTGACCTGGAAAGATATAATGCTTTTGTTAAATCAGACTCTCAATGAGACAGATGTTTTGGGAAAAAAAAAAAAAAATTAAGGAAATCTAAGATTTAGCCCTCAAATTATGCTAAATTAGCCACTATTTTACAAACAGAATACGAGAGCCCGATTGCCTTCCTGGAGAGGTGAGGGGGGCTCTCACTAAACATTCGGCTATCTCCCCTGACACCCCTGAGGCTGAGACGATTTTAAAGGACAAATCTGTCATTCACTCAGCCCTAGATATTCAAAGAAAATGCAAAAATTGGCTGTTGGCCTTGAAGGGTCCCTGGAGGTGCTCTTGTGAGCTGCCAGCTGGGTGTATTACAACCAAATCAAGAGAAGAATTTTTTAAAAAAGAAAAGAAAAAAAAAAAAGGAGGCTTAAAAAAAAACTGAGGCCTTAGTCGTGACCTTACGTACTATGCCAGACTGGACTTCCCGAGGTCCTGGCACCAGGTGCCATTTATGTGGCGTTCGGAGCAGTGAAATGAGAACCCCACAAGCCGTGCCCCTTAAATGGAGACGATCACTGGAGACCCGAATGCCCTCGGGGACCTCTAAATGAGAGAACTTATCTCGTGTCCCTGGGAGGGACTGACCCAGGCCTGGGGCTTTTCACGGTGGCTCCCCTAAACCAACGGTCCATCAGAAACCCAGAGCCTCGGATAACTTCAAATATAGAAGGAAAATTAGTTGATTTCCTTCTTGAGACCGGAGCCACCTTTTCTGTCCTCCTTTCCACTCCGGGCCACTACCCGAACGTGGCATGACGATCAGTCTCCGGAAAACCTGTAACTAAAGCTTTCTCTCAGCCCCTGGAATGTCTACGGGAACCCTTTTTTCTCATTCTTTCCTGATGATGCCAGAGAACCTTACTCCCTTGCTAGAAAGGGACAGTATAACTTGATTAGAGACTAGGGTGCGACTAAATCCAGGGCTAAATCACAATTACGTGCGTTTTTGGAAATTCCTAGATGCTGTAGGCTGTAGATAGCGGGGTTCAGGAAAACAGTGTGCGGCCATGTCGACCGTTAAAGGAGACTCAATCCCACCTACTCTGCCCCACAAAACATAAACTGGGGCCTCGCTCCTAGACACGGTCTCCAGCCCTTGGAATGGTTACAAACAGAGCAGGGCAACTGCTGTCACCAAGCTCACAGAGCTAAAAGATGGTGAAAACGCAGCCTCAGGCCTTTCATTTGGGGACAAAACTTAGCAAATGGCCCAAAGGATGTTTACTGGAAAAAAATTCGTGGGGGACAGTTGTGCAAGAAGTATCAGCCCGTGAAGTAGGTCTTAGAAACGTCCAACCACAAACTTGCTCCCCCCGGGCAATCAAGGACCTGGAGGCTATCCAGGAAAAACTAACAACTAGGTTTCATTCATATGCCAAGGTCAAAGGAATCCCAACACCAGTTGGTATGGACTCTTTTACTTCCTCTACAAGACAGAAAAGGCACAAAAAGCAATAAAAGTTCTGCTGTCTAGAATAATACCCAGGCTCGGCTTACCTAAACATTTACAGATTAATAACGGCGCGTGGCTACTTTGACTCTTTCTCCAGTAGAGCTCCTGGCCCTTGGAAAAGTTTCACACCTCAAAATGAAGCAGACTGTCTGCCTGCACTCAGCAAAACTCTAAATAACACCTCACAAGCATTAAATGCTTCAAAAAAATTTTTGTTTTTAAATTACGTTAGGGCCAAACTCTTGGAAACAGAGCCACCGTCACGTGGGTTATGAGAGATTCCCCTGACATGTGTTGTTGACAAAGTCAGGGTCCCTCCTAGATTGTCTGACAGGTTTGAACACTGTAGACATGATCTTAAGATGCCATGTCGTTGCTCAGCAGAATCTTTGTGTTTTTCTGTGTGCGTCTGCTGATGTTTATGCCGCCTCCTGCCCGCCAGCCTTCCTGTGGAACCATGCTGTGGGTCACTCGACCGACCCGTGGGTTGACTCTAACTGCTGTCCCCCAACACTGTCCCTTATCAGCTTGAAGAAGCCAGAGCGGTCATCGTTCCTGTTCCCTAACAGCAGACACAGGCCCTGCTCCAGGGGAGGAATAAACAAGGAAAGGGTGAACATGAGGCAGGGAGAGATGAGGGACCTTCAGGGAGGCAGACTGCAGCCGCAGGTGGGAGGCTGAGGGAGCAGGCGGGGTTCTCCCCTTATGAAATCCTTTAGGCACCCTCCCCCCATTATCAAGGGCATGGGGGCGGGTTCTAAATGAGACAGACCATCTCACCGTAAGACAACAGATGCGGGCCCTTGCCTCTACCCTAACCACCTTACACCACCGGGTCAGGGAGCGATTACCTGTGAGTCTGACCACGGATGCTCACCCCTTTAACCAGGAGATGCCGTGTGGGTGAAGGAGGGAAATGTCCAACCCCCACAACCCCTCCGGAGGGGCCCGTTCACTGTCATTTTGTCCACCCCTACGCAGCAAAGTAGCCGAAGCGGGTCCCTGGGTTCGCTACGGCAGCGTGAAGCCGGCCTCTCGAAACTGGGAGTGCCTTCCTGATCCATCCACGCCGTGCAAGCCGACCACACGGAAGGTTCTGCCACTCCAGAGGCTCTGGGAGACCGCAGCCCTGCCCCAGTCACTCGGGAAGCGGACTGGTCTACGCACGGCAGAAGCTTGAGGAACCCACGGTCCCGTGAAACAAAAGACTGTCCTCATCTTCTCCGTGTTTCCTTGCTGTGAGGCGCGGTCACGCCTTCTCGGCATTACTGTGATTGCTGCCCTACTCTTTGCCACAGGATTGGCCGCGGCTGCCCTGGCCGGCCAGAGATGGGGGAGGGGGAGGTTTTCGTTAGCACTCAGCTAGGATACTTCGTGGGTACCAACGTGAGGAAACGACGGCCATTGATCCCCACAACCCTCATAGTAAAACAAAATACCCCAGTCCCACACCCGGAGTTTGGCCTCTCGAAAGCTCAAGTATTGTGAAAAACCGTCCTGCCTAATGGGGAAAAAGTTCATCGTCGTCTGTTAAAAACTTAACATGCCTAGGCCAAAGATTTTATAACTCAACTGGTGGGGGACCCCAGATCACCTTGAGCCAGATCCCCACCCTTTGCGTAACTTCTCTCATCTACGAGAGGCCTGGGACAGTGTCAGTGCAGCCGTCAAAGGGCGGGCTCCAGGCATGTGGGGGGACGGCCTATATAAACCTCTAAACCAAGACGATGCTCTTTGAGCCCAAATAGAGGGGTCTGAGAATCAAAGGGGGGAATATGGTAGGGTCCCCTCCCTGAGGAAAGGAAAAAAGAAACCTCAAGGCGACCTGGTTATGCACAAAGGTGACAACATCCTTCACGACCTTGAAACATGAGGCCGCTTAATCAGACTGCGTGTTGGTGCGTTACCATATACGGGAGGCAAAGAAATACACAATATATAAGAAGCTACACAGCGTGGCATCGGGGCTCAGTTCCTTGGGTACGAACCCAACTGGGCGGTGCCGACAGGAGTAAAGTCGCTTCCGAGAAAGAAAAGCCTCAGTGGCGACTCTTCCAGAAACCTGCTACAGTACCGCGGGTGGACAACAGCTTCGCAGTTTCTTAAAGGGACACTTACGTGTGACGCAGGCATGTCCCCAAGAGGAATGACGCCGAGTGTCCACAGTCGTGTCCGGGCGACGCCGTGGCCGCACTGCCCATCTTGGCTTGGACCTGGGGTCCGCTCGAATGTCCGTGAAGGGGCCAGCGGATGAATGAAGCCTGGTTGACACTAAAAAACAACAGAAAGGAACAAACCAGGGATTCATGGTACAGAATGGGGGCACCTGGGCAGCGGGAGGCTGGACTGACCGCGTGGGCACGAAGTGTCCAGAAAAGACAGGGAGAGCGTTTCTGCACGCTTCGTAGGGCGCGTGCGTGTGAAACGTCCTGCCCCCGCAGGGTGCGGGGTTACACAAGCTTGTAGGTTCACTGCAAATCACAGCTACACAGCTGTAACCCGGGAGCTCGCGGGGGTGCGGGGGGCGGGGGGGGGGGGGGAAGGACACCTGTAAAAGCTCCGAGGCAGGCGGTCCGCTCCGGCTGCAGCCCGCGGAGCCCCAGGCCTGCGGGCGAGCCGCGGGCGTCGGCTCCGGGTCTGGGCCCCAGCTGCCCCGCGCAGGCACAGGACTGGGGTGCAGGCACGGGCTGGAGCTGCCGGCTGGGTCGCCGCCCCACCAAAGCCACCCCCACGCCTGCGGGCAGGCCCTGCTGGGGGCTCCGAGCCCCGAGACGGCAACCCCCCCAGCGCCTGCCTGGCGGGCGGCGCGGACCGCCACCCTCCAACCGCACCGCGAACTCGGGGTCCGGCCCCCAGCCCCGCCCCCGAGGCCACCTTCCTGCCACCGGGGTCGGGAGCCCCAGGCGCCGAGCGGGGAGCGAGCGGCGGGCGGAGGCGGGCCTGCGGGCGCGCGTGTGTCTGCTTGTCTGTGACTCCGGCCGCCGGCTCCGTCCCCGCCCCCGCCCGAGCCGGCCCCGCGGTGGGCGGCCTGGGAGGTTCCCGGCGCCCCGCCCCCTCCCGTGTCCCGGGACCGAGGTCACGCCCGGGTCAGGCCTCTAGAGCGCTCCAGGCGGCCTTTCCTGGAACTTCCCCCGTGGGGGAGTCCAGGCCTGAGCCTGCCGTGCCCTCCGCGCCCCGCCCCGTGCCCACCGGCCGGCGCGAACACACGGGAGCAGCGGGGCTGGCCAGGTGCCGGGCGCTGTGCCTCCACTCAACTCACCTGCTCCACGTGCCCTGCGAACCGCTGCGGGAGGCATCAGAGGACTGCGGGGGGGCCCCCCCTGCACCAGCTGGGGCCTCCCCTTGCACCGGCCTGCGGCACCCCCCTCCCCCACACCAGCACCGGCCTGCGCCCCTTTCTCCCCCTCCCCCCCCCCCCCCGCACCGGCCTGGGGCGCCCCGGCCCCCCTGCACCGGCCTTCGGTCCCCTATGCACCAGCCTGCAGCATGGCTGGCACCTGACGGCCACGATCACCGGCTGTGCCACCCTGCTGGTGTGAATTGCACCCCAGGTGTATCCTGTTTTAAGGTCGTGAGAGGGTGTGACTGTAGATGTGCCGGAGTTAATAGAATCTGTTGGGAGAGGTCAGGGGAGAGGATGTGACCCCAGCTGACCTCAGGCCCCCTCTGCTCTCCGTTCCCTTGGTGGGAGCTCATTTCCAGGCCGAGGCCCTGAGAGGGGCATGTGGCACTGAGACCGTGTGGACACTGCAGTGCCCCACCCCCCACCCTGGGCTGAGGCGTCTCCGTCTCCGGGAACCCCAGGATGCTGGCGGCCCGGCCAAAATCTGCTCTGTCTGTCCAAGACAAGCCTGGATAGGAGCGCCCCCGCGTGTCGAACCTACCACCTGCACCTCTGGGGCGCTCTGCCTGCTTGGCCGCCTCTCCCTGCTCCCCCTGCCTGTCTGGGGAGCTCCCGAGGGCTCAAACTAACACAATTCATTTTGCTTTGTCACCTAAACTATATATAAAAAGTATAAACGAAGAGGCTACGTTACTGAATGTGTACATCGAGATTGCAGTTTGGAAGGACACTCACTGTGGAAGGGGCCTCAGAAGAGGGAGGTAACGTAGGGGAACCTAGTTCTGTGACCTGCTCTCTCTCCAGGACTGAGTTTTCTTCCCTTTTTGGAACTGTGGTTTTTGACATCACTTTGCAACATGGTTAGAATTTAAGAGTTACGGATTAAGGAAATCCCACTGAAGAAAAATTCTGAAAGGGGATGAAGAGATAACAAAGGATAAACAGCTCAGAGCACGGGGGCAGGAGGACCCTCCCTCCCCCGTTACTCAAGGAGATTCTGTCTGGTGGACATAACCACCGAAGCCACTGACTCTGAAATGTAACCCAAGTTCCCTGAATCAGCGTTTGCCATCAACAGCAAGGACCCGGATGGGCTCCTGCATAAGACACCAGGCACCGAGCCTTGTCATCGCAACGAAGACGCCCAGCATCGTTAAGTCACATTATTATACACGATAACGGCCACAGGGAAGAGTGATTTTCTTAGTAGAACAATTTATTAATGGATATGCAATAAAATATCTCCCCCCAAAATCTTTCCAGAAATGACGAGACAGAAAGTCAGTTTGGTTTTGTTTCTCTGGCAGTTTTTTCTTTATGTAAACATAAAATATTTGAAGGAATGATAAAAGTAACAAGGGAACCCGTAAGTATAGCTTTTGTAATCTGATCTCAAACGGGTGCTTGGGGTCCATGCGTACAGCAGCGCTACCCGATGACTGACTTCGATGTTCTCCTAAACAGAAATCAAAAGGCTTTTCCTGGACTCCAACTACAGAAGCACAAGTCTGGTAAATCTCGGAAGAATGACCTGAACAAGGACAGTCGGAACCGTTGCCGGAGGCGAGCCTAACGAGCCAGAGCTGGAGAACGCGCCCAGCCGCACACAGGCCGCCGCCAGCAGAGAGCGCTGCTCTGCACGCGGACGCGATGACACAAACGAGTGCACAAAAGCTGTGCTAATGCAGGCACATGATCGCGAAATGTTTAAATGTCCTTCAAGGCGCGTCTCCGACTTGTGCACACATAGCGAGCGGACCCCGGTGACGGGCCATGTAAAGACTTTCTAAAAACACGCGTTGCAGCCAGAGCGCTCCTCTCCTAACTCTGAGCACTCAGCGGTGATCAGCACGCAAATGAAGTGCGTCCATTCCGATCCGAGTCTAAGCTAAGCCGTTGCGTGCATAAATCAGGAACGAGTGGAAGTCATAATCGTATTACGTAAAGAGCACAGTTTCCGGACCGCTCGACTCATTCACGCCTGCTGTGTGGAAGCAAGCGTGGCTCTGTCAGTTTTCAAGCCAACGTCAGGATGCAGGCACGCGCTTACACGGTCGATCGCATACACAAGTAATGAGAGCTTGGCGACATTTGGAACATCCTTCACACGTTCACCCACAGTCCCGACCAGCCGCCGTCTCCCAGAGGTCCGCTCCCTAGTAAGAGCCCACGCGTGATACACGTCAAAAAATGAACCGTATTACACTAAGAAACATCACCGCGCGATACAGATGTTTAATTATCATGGATTCCTATGAACTTTGGGAATCTACTTTTGCAGCTCAGCAGAACAGTAAGCACTTAACCAGGAGCATTTACAAGTAACCTGTACAGCAGTTTACATTTAGAGGAATTAATGTCTGGGAGTAAGTTCCTTGAGTTTAGAAAGTACTCAATCTCGGTCTCCTCACCGTCTTAAGTTCAGACCTTACTGACGTAGACAGGGACACACAAACCTTATTTCTAACGAACAGAGAAGAGGCGGTGGTCTCTCACGGGCAGTAACTAGTTTATTATCTCGGGCAGCGGAACAGGTAGGAGTGGGCCCAGTGCAATAATGGAGACTTTCCCGGAGGCCGTCAGGTGCATTTTTTAACCTTGTGAATCAGCATTAACAGAAGGCACTTGAAAGGCTTTTCGGGGGCTTTGCCGCCGATGTGTGCTATGCCAACGGCAAACTTGGTAAACAACTGTGCAAAGAAGGCTCTAGTCATATCATGACACTTCCTATTTACTTCAAAAGGCAATATTCGATATATAAAAACGGAGTAAATTAAGATGTTAATATATTAAACAATTTATAAACATTTAAAATTATCGATATCTTACAAAACAGTTCTGTGACGATACAAATTTTTGTTACGAACAAAACACGAATGAAACGGAGTACAAAAACGACTCTTAGTTAGCGTGTTAGCTGGGGGGCGGGGAGGGAGGAAGGCTCAGACCTGACATCTCATAGCTTCATGACATAAAATATTCCTAATTAAACTTCACATGTACTTTTAACACTGAAATACAAAAAAAAAAAATGAAATTTTCAATCATTCCTTATTTTAAGGCCACTGAAACAAGTTTCACATTGTTAGTTTTCGGTGATGTGCTCTTCAGAGTCCAAGGACGTCTGGGTTAGCTCGTCACACCCATCCCGCTCACGGACTTTCACTAGACGGGGCATCCTGTGGCGCCTCCCCCTGGCCCTCAGCAACGAGACCGGCGCCCAGCACCACACGTCACGGTGTCTGGGGCTCAGTCACGGGACGGGAGGGCGCGGGCTCGCCGCTCGCTGCGCCTGTGGTCTGACTCCAAGGACGGTGGCTCTCGGGATACGGTCGCTACGACAAGGTTGTTGCTAGGACAATTCCAAGGATCACAAGCAAAACGATTACACAAATGATAATGCACATCATTTTCTGCAAGATAAAGAGAAAAACATTAATTAATTCGCATAATTTGCCAGGTATCAAAGGAAAGAAATCGCTAATGTCATTTCTTCACAGAATTCTCCTGGAATTTGAGTTTAAAATGCCCAGGCCCCAGGTCACAGGACAGGGAGGGGCGGGGAAGCCAAGTTCCAGAGGCAAAGCACCGGGTGCCCATACCGAGTTAACGGAACTTAATAAATCACAGCAGGTGTTGCTGGACAACAACTGTGGGCCCCTGGGGGGAAGGCAGCGTCTACCTGGCACCACGTGGGGTCCTCAGCGGACACTTCCTACCGATCACACGAACATTGCGAGCCGCCATTCCTCGGACGCGCCGCACGTCTTTTTAGAACTTTAAACGAGTCTACTTCCCGTTTGCCGAAGACGGTGTCGCTTACACGCGTCTTTGCGCTGAGGCCCGGTGCGCGGACGCACGAAGGCAGCAAGCTCACTCAGCCCTCCGCTGCGCCTGTGGCCCAAAGCGGGCGGCACGGCACTTCTGTGGTTCCTCTGTCACGAACACGTGTCCTGCACACCTAGAAGCTACGCTACCTTCGGCTTGAGAGCCGGTCTCCTCCGGGGGACCGTCCGCGGGAGAAGGGAAGGAAGGCACAGAGATGACAGGCGGGCCGTCTGGGCGACCCTGCCTGAGCGCACGGCTCCAGGCTGGCGCACCAGCACCTCCATCAACCACCGCGCGCTCTGACGGTCTGCGTGGCAGGCCCCTCGGGAAACTTCCGCTCGGTCACCCAGGGACCGGGGAGCTGCCGTCGGGACACCCCCTCTCCGTCAGACCCGCACACGCGCCCGGCGTGAGGACCGCGGCCCGCCATGCGCTCCCACAGACCGCGCTCGGCACCTTGATCTGAGACGGCCTCTTCCTCGGGCTTCCCAGCAGCGGCCACCCCTGAGCTCCGGAGCCTGCTCACCGCACCCGGGTCTCCCGGGGAAGTGCCACCCTGGACGCGAGCTCTGACTTCCGGGGCCCGGGGTGCTGGCCCTGAGGGCGTCTGGGCCCCCCTCGCGGGTGCACGCCCTCCCCGCCGGCCCCCGGTGCCGCTCCCCTGAAGCCCACGCCGGCCGAGCTCCTGCACCCAGATGTCCAGCTTTAACAACCATTCTGTCCAGCGCCCTGCTGCCAGCTGCACCCACACGCGTGCCCCTCTCCTCGGCGGGTGGGGCGTCCTGGGGCGCAGTCCTGTCCGAGTGCAGGTCGCAGCGCCACCACCTCCGCCTCGTAGACACAAACGCGGCAGGGTGCGGGCTCTGCCTGCCTCCTCGGGCGGGAACGGAACGCCCCGCCCACGCCGCTGGGCGGTGGGCATTCGGTTACCCACCAAGTGCCTCCGGCGCAGGGCCTGGCCCACCGGGAGGCCCCCCTGCACCACCTGCTGAAAGAATAAATTACGTTTTCTAACGTGTAATCACGGACAGCAACCACTCGTGTATAAAAGAAATAACTGTTGGTGTAAGCTTTGGCACATTTTACCGAGGATCGTTTTGCGTTCGTATTTAAAGACACTAGGGTAAAAACCAGCCATCCGGGCCCACGGCCCAGACGCCCACTGCCCCCTGCGGGGTCACCCTGAAAAGGGGCGCCCGGGGAGGCTCAGTCGGCTGAACGACTGACTCTTGATTTCGGCTCAGGTCATGATCCCACGGTTTCGCAGACATGAGCCCTGCGTCAGGCTCTGTGCTGACAGCATGAAGCCTGCTTGAGATTCTCTCTCTCCCCGCCTCTCTCTCTGCACCTCCCCGGCTCACACTCTATCTCTCTCGAGATAAATAAATAAACTTTAAAACCTGTGTTCATTTAACGGCATTACCTAACAACATCGCTGGGTCCAACCTAAGAACGAATTTTAATCTTTAGTGTAACCTACATGTTATGACCACTAGGAAAAATTAAGAAACCACGTATTTTTAAAATTATACAAAAATAGCTCTTAAGTGCTATTACCCTGACAAAGAAAATCATACACATCATTTTTCCCAGCACCAGGAAAGCCACACAAACGGGCTGTCCCAGGCCGAAAAGCAGTGGCGGGACCTGGCCGCACACGGGGTCCCTGTCTCCCGTGCTACCTCCCTTTGCAGAAATAAAGGGCCGGCCTGGTGTCGCAGTCGCTTTCGGCAGGAGACAAGGAATTCCTCAAGGACTGCCTGTCACCGTCCTGGCACCTGGCACTGCAAAACGACAGTCGAATGGCCACGGCAAGACACCCTTCTCAAGGGACACGCGTGGGACAGCATTCCTCGGTCACGCGAGGAGGGCGCTCCCACATGGGGAGAAAACCAGGGGAAAACACAAATGTACCGGAGTCTGGAGAAAGGGGACAGTCACACAGTGAACAAAATAAAGTCGCTTTCGTCAACGACGGAGACCTTCTCTCCCCAGAACGTTGTAAACTGACCGGCAGGCTGACAGCACAGGCTCGCACGAGAGTCAGGAGGTACCGGAAAACGGACGGGACGCCAGCTCGTGGAACCCAGGGAGATGGGAGGATTTTCACCCCCGGGCTTTTCCAGAAAACTCCGGTTCCCTTCCCTCCAAGCCAGTCACACCACAAGTGGGGAGGTCTCACAAAGCAACGGTTGCAAAAGCGAAAACGTCAAAGGTGCGTTAACCCGCGAAGTGCTGGCCAACGGAGAAGGCACCACCATACTGTGGCCGCTACATGCAGGGTGACCAGCGGGCCGGGGGCGCGCCTGCCATGCCAGGCGGTGCGAGCGCCCCGGAAGCTGCATCGGGCCGCAGGAGGAGAAGGCCCCATATAAAGATGCCCCCCACCCGCCCGTTCACCCTCCGTGCGTGCAGCGGCGGGACCGGGCTCCGCTCCGCTGGCGGCTGGTATTACTTTTAGGTCAATGAGGACTGGGCAAGCATCACTGTTAGCTAATTGGCAAAGTTAATAAGTACATTAGTTGATTAGTTACTTACTGCCTCGCTGGCAGGGGGGCACGCACACTGACGTTGTCCACACCATCATTTGCCAACCGATAAGCCAATAATTAGAGCAATTACGGCAACCACAGCCACTGACACAGCCACAATTATCCACTTTTTCTGTCAAAGAAAAGCAAGCTGATTACATCGTGGTAATTTCATATCGCCACATTAGAAGACCTCATTCAGTGAAAATAAAACGATCCACGGGAATCTCTTAACATGCAAGTTACAGGACAGCTAATTAATCATTTAGCAGCTTTTAGTTCTTAAAAAGGGTGGTTTTTCCTTGAATAAGGTCAGACTGTTTGGAGACGGTTCTAGAAGCCTTAGGACCAGCAGTGAGCGAGCCGCAGGGTCATGGCGTGCGGGTAAGTTCTGAGGGGCTGAGACGCACGCGTGCTGTTCTCTCACCTCCCACACGCACAGCCACGGGCCCAGCTCAGGAAGGAAGCTAAGAAGGCAGCAGCCCATGTGATCAGCCCCCGCCCTCCTTGGTCCCGTTTGCTCGAGGTGGCGGTGGACTCCTCCACGGCTCCCGCCAGGCCCCAGAAGATAGATCGCCCGCCCAGGGAAGGGGACGGTCACCGTGTGAGTGGCCGCGGCCGCGGGGCGTCTGAGAGCAGGGTGACAAGTTCAAACAGGCAGTGTGGGTTCACAGGTCAGGTGTTCACGGACAGAGGGGTTAAGTTCGTTTCTGAGCGGCTGACACTCGCCAAGGACGGTGAGGCCTCGCCAGCAGTCAGGGTGGAGACGGGTCACGGCACCGGCTGTTCACAGCGGTCATCTCTTCACTCAAGTTCTCGCTGGCCGGCCCGCTGGTTGGGTCACGGAGAAGCGAAGAGAACCGCCCTCTGCCAACGACTCTGTCACCGAGTCCCCCGCGCCCGGAAGGAGGCTGAGAACTTGCCGCGTGCGCCTCATCACCTCACGTCCTCTGGGAGCGTTTGGAAAAGCGGGAACACGGGGACGTCGGCGGCCCTGCCTCCCGTCTCAGAGGGAATGACCACGTGCAGAGGCACCCCAGGAGAAGCAGGGCCCGGGCTTGGCCGGCTGAGCCGAGCCCACGCGTGCCTCCCGTCCCGCGTCCGCGTTCAGCCCGCACGCTGACTCCTCGCACAAACTGTCGCCCTTCCTCTCTCCCCGGCACCCCGGAACCGCCTCTTGGTAGGGCCTTTGTGGGCGACGGGCAGCGGGCAAGCAGGCTCCCAGGAAGGCAGGTGAGCCCGCACGGCCGGCCCGCAGGACGGGGCAGCACGGCGGGGGGCTTTGTGTCCACCTTCTGCACTTGGGGGGGTGGGGGGTGGAGGAAACCCAGGAAATGCGGGGAGAGTTGTCTTGTCCTGGAGTCAGGACTTAACTTCGTCTCTCTGTTGTGTCCTCACAAGAGCTCTGCCCACGCACAGCACACTCAGGATTCACACAGTCCGACTCCCAGAGCCGAGCGGGGCCGCTACAGGTGCCTTAGGCCCGGTCTCGGGAACTCTCTGCCTCCGGACCAGACGCGTAGCCAGCAACCCAAGGAAAGAATCGAGTGTTCGCTGCACAAAATGCGCCGACGGCTTTGAGAACCTCCAGTCCCGTTAGCTCTGCGTTACCCGCCAGCTGATGGCCCACGACACAGAGGACTCGAGAATGGGAGGCGGCCAGGCTGTGGGTTTCGTTGCTCGGAACACAGTCACGGCACGTTCACCGAAACAAACTCTAAAACCTCTTAGCAAAAGAAGCGCTTCAGTTGTAAAATGAAAAAAGAATTTAAGCAAGCATTTATTTCTTGGAACAGCTATTAAGTCGGGCTACATCAATAAAGAGAAATGAAGAGAAAAATGCGCTTTAAGTCTTAAAAACCAAACTCACCCTTCTAGCTTTGCTGTGATATTTAATCGCCTTTTTCGTTTCTTCTTTAGCGTGTTCTACATAGTCTGTGGCGTTCATAACGTTTTTTTCTATGTTGTTGATCATTTCGCCCTAGGAACAAAAAGTTGCAAGCTTAGAGGACATTCTCCCGCGACTTGAGCGCGTACCCCCAAGGCCGCCACAGCACCAACGACATCTTCACGTGAACGCAACGTGCACATGACGGACACCGAATGTTTTTCACGTTTACGAGAACATGAGAACGTTACAAATGTGCCGACGTGATGATCAAAATGTAACTTACGCTCTAAAAAGCGTGAACAGGGGTGAGAGGGACGGGCCACAACGGAGCACATTCTGAGACATGCTTTTCCACGTGCGCCCCTTGTGACGGCGGGCGCAGCCAAGGAGAGGCAGCTAACTCGAGGCGAGACCAATCTCTTACTGTCACCACACACACACAAGGGACAATGACGTCCTTTCTAGTGCATAGGAACTTGTGGCGATTTCTTTAAAACATCGGTCTGGTTGACACTAAGTTCGCCAAGTGAAGGGAACCGTGGCGCGAGGCGGGCGCAGGGAGGTGGCGGGGAGGGGAGACCGTACCTGGCTCTCTGTCCACAGCAGACACAATCTGCGGCAGTGACGGCGCAGCGTTAGGAGAATGACGCATAATTAAGTCACGTGCTCACCAGCTCAAGCTTACTAGCGTTTTGACTACACAGAGTTTGAATTAGGCGAGTCAGTATAACGCGTCCCTAACCGCCTTCTAAAAGCAAACAACGAAACAGAGCTGAGAATATGGCCATTTTTCTACTGGAGCTTCACGCGACATACTTGGCGTGGAGCCATGATAATTAACGCCTGCAGCACGCTAAAATCTTCCACGATTACAAAAGCAACGCGGTGCCCTTACGGCCTAGCCGCTCCCCTCGGAACGCTTCCGGAGAAGCAGCTGGCAGAAACGACACACTGCTTGTGTGGCCTCGGCGAGGGCTCCCCCCCGACCAGAGAGGGGGGGCCTGCCCGTGGCTGCTCGTTTCCCCCAGCAATCGCACGGTATCTGAGGTTTTCACGTCCTTGATGATAAACGTCTTCCAAAACAGTGGTCTTCGCGAGGTCGGTGACCCACGTGGAGAGCGAGTCCCGCACGCGGGTGGGTTTCCTGTCGTCCTCGTACGACCCAGAAAACAAGCCGGCCAGGGCTTAAGCTTCTCCCGGGCCGCTCCTGCCAGAGCGCACCCGAAACCAGCCTGCCGGCGAGTGAGGACAGATCTAGCTGAGAGGTCCGACGTGGACGCTCCCGGGGCACAGGCGTCAGCTGAACCTGACCCCTGAATCCGCAAGCGGCCGCGTGCAGGCCTCACTCGCTAGTGCGAGTGCCACGGAAGGCCTGACGGAGACTCACGGGAGCCAGAACAAACGTATCCACACACCTAACGGGAACACGTCGGCCCGTGGTTTACACCAGATTTCAGGTTTAAGAACTGCCTACACTGCTTCCATCGTCTCGCGGGGGAACCTTCACAGCCCCGGGGTGGCCCGCCCTCCCGGCCTGAGCACGGGACAAAGAACACCACGCAGAGAGCGCTCTGTGGCAGGGAGTAGGCCCCTCGGGGCCTACTCCTCTAAAGGCTTCTAAAACCTCTCTCCCAATTATTGTTCTAATACACGTTCCTTGTAAAAACGTGAAAGTACACGTGTTTTAGAGAAGAAACCTAAAATCCCCACAGGTGCACTGTTATTGTCTGAGTTGGTACATTTCTTTCCTTCTGTGCACACTGTCCTATGGAGCCGAGTTCATGCACGTACACATGCATGCGTGTGTTACACACGACCGTATCTATACAGATGTGTATAAACACACGTAAGATTGTATAGCTCCCTCTTCACTCAAGACTCCAGCACGATACCTGCACATCTCACTAAAAATCTCCCTGACGAAAGTCTGCCGCCCGTGGCCACCTGGTAGGTAGGCTGTCGTGTGGACACACATAATGCGAGTGAGTGAGCCACGGCCTCAGACAGATGTTTCCAGCATCTGTCTCACGAGAATACTGCACTCAGTTTCCAAATGTGAAGAGCGGATCCGGAACGATGGCTTTCTCGGGTACCTGCACCCGACACTTCACCAACACCAGGCGTCCGTCCCAGACAAGGGAAAACGTGTGCGTTACCTGGGTCTCAACGAACATGGCCATGTCCGTGAACATCTCGTGTAGCTCCCGGATGCTGGTCTCCAGCTTCATGATGTCCTTGTGACGAGACTCAATTTCATTGAGAGCTTGTCTAGTGATCTGTGAATCTGATATAATCTTGGGGAAACAAAGGCAAGAGAGAAATACCGATGAACTCAGGGCACTCGGGAGAGAAAGCACAGGCACGGGAATGCGGCCGCAGCCCCCCAGGCACTCACGTCTGCGGTGAAGACCGAAGGGCTCCCGCTTTCCAGCATTTCTTCCAGCTCCTCGTCGGTCGTGGTTCTCCCAGCTGTGAGACGAACACAGGCCCCACTCAGAACGAGCCGACACTTACAGTGACCGTTCGGGGGCGCCTGGGTGGCTCAGTCGGTTAGGCACTCGACTTCGGCTCAGGTCATGATCTCACGGCTGGTGAGTTCGAGCCCCACATCGGGCTCTGTGCTGACAGCTGGGAGCCTGGAGCCTGCTTCCGATTCTGTGTCTCCCTCTCTCTCTGCCCCTCCCCTGCTCATGCTCTGTCTCTCTCTCTCTCAAAGATAAACATTAAAAAAAAATTCAAAATGACTTCTTCAACCAGAAGTTAGCAACTAGACCTGAGTTAACCTTTTTTTAAGTTTATTTATTTGAGGGGGGAGGGGCAGAGATAGAGAGAGAGAGAAAAAATCCCAAGCAGGCTCCAAGCTGCTAGCATAGAGTTGGACGCGGGGCTTGATCCCACAAACTGTGAGATCATGACCTGAGCCAAAATTAAGAGTGGGGACGCTTAACCGACTGAGCCACCCAAGTGCCCCAGTTAACATTTTCAAGCAACATTGTTCTAATCTTTCAAATATGCTTTCTTGGGTGAGTGTTAATGATGAGAGAAATTAACATAAGACTAACAAGCAGGAAAAACTGGAAAACTCTCATAAAAAACCTTATAATTGGAATGAATACAAAAATCTAATTTTAGTAGGAATGAGAACTCTAAAAAGGGCGTTGACACATAATTTTTTGGCACGCTGGCTTTCGTAAAAGTCTAATTCTGGCTCATGGAAAGAGAATACCAACCAACGTATGTTATCAGCATTTATTAGAAGATCGTAAATAAAGACTGAACATTAGAATCAGACGCTTTAATACTTGCTATGTTTTGGTTGTTATGTATGTTTCCTTGAGTTGAACGTATTCGTATTCTCTATGAAATACAGTCACAGGTTTTTGGAAAAACTCAGTTGACAATCGTCACGTTTTACAATTTGTGTCACACATAAAAAAAGTTAAATGAGGAAACGTCATGATTACAGCATTCACGGCAGCATTATTCACACGGCCACCACCTGAGCCACAGACACACGGGGCCCACGCACACAGCACAACACAAGTCATCCGGGAAAGAGGGGACATGCCAGCCGCGTCAGTATGGCCGAGCCCTGAAAAATCTAGGTTAGGTGAGGGAGGCCAGTCCCAAAAGCCCGTATATTGTATGGTTCCGTTTACACGAAGCGTGCAGAATGGGCAGATCTGTGGAGGCTGGTGGCGCTCGAGGGCTCCGGGGAAGAGGCACGGGGAGGACTGATGACAGGGGCAGTTTCTTCCAGGGAACGAAGATGTTCCAAACTGGACTGTGTGGACGTGACAACCACGGACCTGCCCACTCTGGAAATCGCTCGTGTGGCACGTTAACTGGATCCCAAGAAGGCTGGGGAGATGCCATTTAATGAGGTTCAAGTTCACAGCTGTTCTGGGCTCCCCGACCCCGGGGGACACTGCACCCGTCGTGAGGCCGTGTCGCGGCCGAGGAGCCCCGGTCTTCTCCAACAGGGAGCGGACAGCGAGCACACCGGACTGACCTTCCTGCGGTCAGCAAACTGCCTTCTGCCCGGCGGCAGCCAAGCTCCATCGTCCAAGGGGGACGGCCGCACAGACGTCCTTGAAAGACCGTCTGGAGCAAAGGGCAGTCAGTGTGAGGCCCACAGAGAATCGTCTCCCAAGGTGGGGCAGGGGGGCTGGGGGCAATGGAGAGACACCTGAGCAATTGATGGCTGGACGTTTCCCAAGTCTGATTAATACCCTAGGAGCAATGCCAGTTAGAACGCAGTGCGAGGCCGCCCGGGGGGCTCCGTTTTTAAGCGTCCGACTCTCGATTACGGCTCAAGTCATGCATGATCTCACGGTTCGTGAGTTCGAGCCCCGCGTCGGGCTCTGTGCTCACAGCGTGGAGTCTGCTTGGGATCCTCTTCCTCCCTCTCCGGCCCCTCCCTCTCCCTTGCTCGCATGTGCACGCACGCTCTCTCTCAAAAATAAAATAAATAAACATTTTTAAAACCAGAAAGTAATTTAAAGTCCACTCACCAAGGATTTTCTGAGGGACGTAAAGAAAACGTTTCGGTGACTCAATGAACAGGAAGCTCTGGAAAAGCTTTAGGCTTTGCAATATTGGCAAAGACAGAGATGAACTACTGTTTTGGAGCCACAGAACTTTCACGTCAGACCTTAAGAAAAGGACCTTTTGTATCAAAACAGCATTTTCGTTCACTCACTGATCTCCAGCTGGCGCTGTATGCGTCCTTTGCTCCGCTCCCGAAACAGAGTCTGGGCCTCGTTGTAGTCCGTCATGACCTCCACAAACTTCCGAGACAGTACTGAATGCTATTAACACGGAAACACGAAATTAATACACAACGTTCACTTCTTCTGTAGCAAGTGAGGCACAGAAACCACAACGGTCACACCTGCCCTTCAACTGGACCCGAACGGGTGGCAGCCAGCTCTAGACGGAGTCCATCCCGGGACGTCACGCGCGTCACCCGGCTTGACTCTCACAACAGCCCCCGGCTCACAGACGGGACACCTCCCGCTGAGCGGACGTGGCCTGGCACCCACACAGTCAGGCAGAAGCGAGCAGCCTGGACCCCAGTGTAGGCACCACAGACCCCTCACCCCCAAGCCCACAGGGTTCGGGGAATTCGGACAACGCGGGCCCGCAGCGTGGAATCTTTTCTTCATGATAAGGAGGTCACCCAAAGATACCACGACCTTTTACACAGAGATGCTGTACGGATTCATGTGACGTAAAGACAAACTATTCTGAATCTGAAAGGGAGACAGACAAGAGGCCTGTGCTCACTAGGCCGACGACCAAACCTGAGTTCGTCGTATCCGGAGATCCACTGAGGTGCGGTCCCCACTCTCATCCTGATCAAAACTCTGCTCGATAGCTGGGAATGAACAGGAAAAGAGTCACCTTTTAAACTAAACAATGGATGTTTCTCAAGCCAAACCTCAAACTACTTTTCTTTCTTATCTTTTCGATTCCTCATAAATGTATGCATCTTGGCAACAATCATCCATTGTTGATAATTTCACAAAACAAAACCGGGTGTTATATCTTAACATTTCAAAGAAAAACAAAAGACAAAACAAAACGCCCGACTCTCACTGGGTTTGGAGAAGTCAACTATCAACCGACAGGAAAGAGAGAGGAACTTGGGTGACATCGGCTTTAAAGCCCTGAAGCGTAGCAAATTCTGATGCACGAATGCCCTGGTTTCTCCAACCAAAAGAAAACTTCCAGGGGAAGATGCAAAGAGAATTTGAGTTTTAAAAACTTGGGGCGCCTGGGTGGCTCAGTCGGTTGAGCGTCCGACTTCAGCTCAGGTCATGATCTCGTGGCTCGTGGGTTTGGGTCCCATGTCGGGCTGTGTGCTGACAGCTCAGAGCCTGGAGCCTGCTTCGGATTCTGTGTCTCCCTCTCTCTCTGTCCCTCCCTTGTTTGTCTCTGTCTCTCTCTCTGTCTCTCAAAAATGAATAAATGTAAAAAAAAAATTTAAAAACTTGAAGTGACACGTCACCAATCACAGGGTAGGGTCCTTATTGGGAACCCAATTCAAACACACTGTGAAAAGAAATTCAAAGATCACTGGGGACGCGTGCATTCCCATGGGGTATTTCGTGACCAATAACCACAATGATCTGACCTAGATATAATCACGTCACTGTGGTTGTACTTTTGGGCCAAAATCCTTCTGTTTTCGAGTACCCTGGAATCCACACTGATGAAACCACCGTCTGGACGGGCTTTGAGCCACCTGGCAGGTAGGAGCCCCTGAGCCCCTGCATGGCGCACAGATGAAGGGTGTGAATGGTGGCAGCTGGCGGTCACCCCCCGGCTCCCACCTGTCTGAAATGTCCCCAAAACAGTTCTTTCCCATCTGCAGAGATTTCCTGGATGTGAACGCTCTTTTGTAACAATTAAATACAATGTGTCTTTCCAGCAGACCCCTCCCAAAAACCACCTGTTAGAGCTGAACCTCCAGCTCCACAGAGGCTAAACCCCCGCGCACTTAGCGTTCAACAGAACCTAAACGTAAAGGATTGAAGAAGAACCCGTGATTCGTGGGAAGGACTGTTTGCCTTCTCACGTGTCTGCAATTTGGCCACAAGCGTGTCCTACAGACACGCCTCTGTAAGAGGTCAACCCTTTATCAGCAAATGCTTGACCTTGTTGAATATTCGTGCTTCGGTCCTCAATATGCCAATTAACAACCATTAGCTTGAGCCCCTGGTCCTCGGTCCTCCCAGCCGGCAGTTAAAGAATTCTCGACTCGGGGCACCTGGGTGGCGCAGTCGGTTAAGTGTCCGACTTCAGCCAGGTCACGATCTCGCGGTCCGTGAGTTCGAGCCCCGCGTCGGGCTCTGGGCTGACGGCTCAGAGCCTGGAGCCTGTTTCCGATTCTGTGTCTCCCTCTCTCTCTGCCCCTCCCCCGTTCATGCTCTGTCTCTCTCTGTCCCAAAAATAAATAAACGTTGAAAAAAAAATAAAAATAAATAAAAATAAAAAAAAAATTCTCGACTCATGAATAATTTACAGACTTGCTGTTCCAAATACACACAAATAATTTAAAGTGCCCATCGTGTAGACGTTTAGAAATGTGGAAGAACAGAAAGTGATAAAGGAAATAAAGACGAGCCACGTGCTGCCATGAAGGATCAAACGCAGCCAAAGCCTTAAACTCACACTTCAACTTGGCTCGGATTTTACTGGCAGTTTTCTTGATTTCTTTGTTCAGATCCTCAAGGTCTTCCTTTGTTTCTTAAAAAAAAAAAAAAAAAGGTATCTGAGCTATAATATCCAACAGCAATAATGCCCAATAAACTTACAAATGGAACAACATCCTTGGCAAATACTCAAGTGTTTTTATTTCTTAAGGAAAAGTATCGATCTTGCCAGTGGTTCACCAAGACCAAGGGACCTCAGTGGCAGGGGGAGCTTGGTAGAAATGCGCATTCCTGGGCCCCGCCCCAGACCTCTGGGTGCCACTCTGCCACCAGCAATGGGACCTGACAAGCCCCCAGGTGACTGTGATGTGCACCTATACTTGGCTGGTTTGCAGCCATTAATTTGGTGGAATAGGTCACTGGATCCGTCGATAACACCTAGACCTAAGAAAGAAAAGCAGAAATTAACCAAATCCCGGAAAAAAAAATCCTCCCGTGCGTCTGATTTCTCTTGTGCTCTCCTCTACCCAAGCAAGGCGAGCCCCTCAGGGGAGTGCTGGTGGCCACACTGTGTCCAGGCTGGCAGAGCGAGGGCCCAAGTCTACAGGAAAATGCACACGGGGCCGGATGTATGCAGGGGTGTGGCCCCGCTGAGGACGGGGCACAGCTATGAGCTGGGGGGGTGGGGGGGGGGGAGGACGGAGCTGCGGTGGATCAGTGCAGGCAGAGCCCTGCTGGCACTCCCCGGGAGCACTCCCCTCGCTGGATAAGAAAGCCCCTGGGCTGTTCCTGGAGGGGGAGACCCCGGGCTCTCTCCTCACAGGCAGGCGGGGGCCCAGGCGTAAGTGAGAGACGAGAAAGGGGCATTGCCAGCCACAGCAGTGGGCCGCGAGGCTGTCCTTGGCAAAGGTGCCATTTCAAACCACTGAGAAATGACGTGGTGCTCTCAACACTCCTGCTGGGAACTGTCCGGAAAGCTGGACGAAACGTGCATTTAATCTGCTTAAAGACACCATAAAGCTACACACGGGCAGGGAAGAAGACCCAGGAGAAGGACACCCAGGGAGGGAGCCAGCTGCTCCCCCAGCCCCTGCCATCTGTCAGCAACGTTTACAAATCATCTTTTAAAAAAGAAAATACTGAGGCGCCTGGGTGGCTCAGTCAGTTGAGCGTCCGATCTTGGTTTCAGCTCAGGTCATGATCTCACGGCTTCCTTGTGGGTTCGAGCCCCGCCTTGGGCTCTGTGCTGACAGCATGGAGCCTGCTTGGGATTCTGTCTCTCCCTCTCTCTTTGCCCCTCCCCCACTTGCTTTGTCCCTGTCTCTCTTGCGATAAGTAAATAGACTTGTTTTTGTTTTGTTTTTAAAGATGAAGGGTGGTAATTTTTTTAATGTTTAATTTTGAAAGAGAGAGAGAGAGAGAGACAGAGCACCAGCAGGGGAGGGGAAGAGAGAGAAGGAGACACAGAATCCAAAGCAGTCTCCAGGCTCCTAGCTGTCAGCAGAGCCCAACGCGGGACTCGAACCGATGAACCGCGAGATCATGACCCAAGCCCAAGTCAGACATCTAACTGACTGAGCCACCCAGGTGCCCCACTAAATGAACTTTAAAAAATAAGAAGAGGGGCGCCTGGGTGGCACAGTCGGTTAAGCGTCCGACTTCAGCCAGGTCACGATCTCGCGGTCCGTGAGTTCGAGCCCCGCGTCGGGCTCTGGGCGGATGGCTCGGAGCCTGGCACCTGCTTGGGATTCTGTGTCTCCCTCTCTCTCTGCCCCTCCCCCGCTCATGCTCTGTCTCTCTCTGTCCCAAAAATAAATAAACGTTGAAAAAAAAAATTAAAGAACTTTGTCAGAAAACCGGACGGCGCACAAAGGAAGCAGGCGACGTTGCGGGACCAAAACTTCTGTCACCCAGAAACAACTCGACGGGCGAAGAGAGGTCCGCAGATGACTCAGAAACACAACTTCCAAGCAAAAGGCGGAGACGGTGTCTCTGGGGAATAGAGCACGGAGGGCAGGAGACGCTGCGAGTACAGTGCAAAGGTTTAACTACACAGACTTCAAGTCTCCCAAAGAGAGAGGACAGCAAATCGGGCAGAGACGGTTCGTGGAGAGAAAGTGGCTGAAGTGGCCAGAGGCGTGGGCTGAAAGATCCAAGAGGCCTTGGGGAAAGCAGGCAGACAGAAAGGAAACCACATCCAGAAACGTCAGCACAAAATTGCTAAAGCAAAGACCGAAACCCAAGTATCTTAAAAGCTACAAGTCGACAGGTGACTTTAAACAACACAAAAACAAAAAACAAACAAAAAGGCACTGCAAAGATAACTTCAAGATCTTCAAGATGGTCAAAGAAAATTACTTCCCAACAGACTCCTACACTCAGTGAAAACATCCTCCAAGAACAAGATTACAGACGGAAAATTTCAGACAAATGCATATTCCCGACTAAAAGCAGGGATAGTGTTTTGATTTTTGTTTTTTTAATTTGAGAGAGAGAGAGGGAGAGAGGGAGAGAGGGAGAGAGGGAGAGAGGGAGTGCACAAGCAGGGAAGAGGAGCGGGGGTGGGTGGGAGTTGGGAGAGGGGAGAGGGAATCTCAAGCAGGCTGCACACTCAGTGCAGAGCCCGAAGCGGGACTTGGTCCCAAAACCCTGGGATCACGACCTGAGCCAAAATCAAAAGTCAGATGCGTAACACACTGAGCCACCCAGGCGCCCCAACAGTGTTTGTTAGAAAGAAACAGTGTCAGATGGAAGGTGTGAGGCCCAGGGATAAAGAAGGAGCAGCGTTGGGGCGCCTGGGTGGCGCAGTCGGTTAAGCGTCCAACTTCAGCCAGGTCACGATCTCGCGGTCCGTGAGTTCGAGCCCCGCGTCAGGCTCTGGGCTGACGGCTCGGAGCCTGGAGCCTGTTTCCGATTCTGTGTCTCCCTCTCTCTCTGCCCCTCCCCCGTTCATGCTCTGTCTCTCTCTGTCCCAAAAATAAACAAACATTGAAAAAAAAAATTTTTTTTTAAAAAAAAGAAGGAGCAGCGGTGTGGCTGGATCCAAACCGTAGGTTAGTTGTACAAAACAAGGTCAGATACAAACAGTTACATTGCTTGTATCTATTATATACACACGTCAATATGTGCATCTAAGGAAAGATGGGGTTAAAGTTTCCTAAAGCCCGTGTGTTACCGGAAAAAACAAAAGTACAGATTTACATTAGATCTTAAATCAAGAATATACACTATGGGGGCACCCGGGTGGCTCAGTCGGTTAAGCGTCCGACCTAATTTCGGCTCAGGTCGTGATCTCAGGGTCCCTGAGACTGAGCCCCGCATCGGGCTCTGTGCTGACAGTTTGGAGCCTGATTGGAGTCTCTGACTCTCTCTGTCTCTCTCTCTGCCCCTACCCCACTCAGACATGCTCTCTGACTCTCAAAATAAATAAACGGTAAAAAAAAAAAAAAAAAAAAAAAAAAGAATACACACTGTCATCTAGGGGACGACCACAAAGCGACAGGACATAGTTCATATAAACAGGCTCACGGTGGAGGGGATAAAATTCTTAAAAACCAACCCAAGAGAAAGCACGAAAAGAGAGAAAAGGTACCAAAGAAGCAAGAACGTCCGCCCCAATGTCACATCAAGAATTCTGGCAAATATGGGGCGCCTGGGTGGCGCAGTCGGTTAAGCGTCCGACTTCAGCCAGGTCATGATCTCACGGTCCATGAGTTCGAGCCCCGCATCGGGCTCTGGGCTGATGGCTCAGAGCCTGGAGCCTGTTTCCGATTCTGTGTCTCCCTCTCTCTCTGCCCCTCCCCCGTTCACGCTCTGTCTCTCTCTGTCCCAAAAATAAATAAAAAACGTTGAAAAAAAAATTTAAAAAAAAAAAAAAAAAAAGAATTCTGGCAAACAGACTAAAAGCACTTAGAGACAAAAAGCGATCAAACTGGAAAGAAGGCAAAGCCCGGCCACGTTTTATTTTACGGATAAGAGCCCAGAGAGAGCTGTTAGCTACTAGGGCGTAGGAGACCGACGGGAAAGCGGTGTGATAGGTCCACCACGCACACCGATCAGGGACACCAGGGAGGGGGGCTGTGAGCTCAGGCAGGGCGGACGGGAGCGCAGAGCCTGTCCGCGGGGACGAAGGCCCAACGCGCCTCGACGCTTCGCAGTTCCGACGGCATCCGTGCCCGTGTCCTCCGTGCATGAGTCTGGACTGGGCCCTGGAAGGAGGGGACAGGGGGCTATAAAGGGTGTCCCCGGACAGTCCCTGAGATGGGAAGCAGGGGCTGCACGTCGGATCCCGGTGCGTTATCAACGTCGACTTTTCTGCCTTAGATGGTTACGGTGTCGGCGCACAGAGCATATCCCGCGGAGACACACACAGGAGCACGGCTCTGACACGAGTCGGCAGAACTGACGACAACACACACACCACACGTGTCACACGTGTCAGCAAACACCGCGTGTGCTCATCCAGGCACGGAAAGCACACGCATGGCCACACGCCAGGAGATGCGGACGACGGGCGAATCTAGGGGAAGGGATCGGGGGTGTTCTCTGTACTGTCCTGGCAACTTTCCCACGGACTTGAAGATTTTCTCGCTAAAAAACCCGAAAAGCGTGTTGAACGGCACCCGTCCTCCATCCAGCAGCTGCAGGCCCAGGAACCGGGCGCCCGTCTGCAGTCTGGCGCCACCTGGTGGCCACCGTGCCCAGGCACCGCTCGGCCCAGAGGCTGGGGGGCTGGGCCGCAGCGGCTCGGGGACCCCCACCCCCGTCCACGGCGTGGTACCCCGCCCAGGACAAAGGGCCGGGAGGCCGGCAGCCCCCTGCCACCTGCCCCACCCTGGGCTCCTCACCGCAGGGCCCCGTCGCGCAGGAGAAGGCTGACTACGTTCCTCTGTTCAAAGTTCGACCACGAAAGCACTTGCACGTGGTTTCCCACGTCTCGGTTCACACGTTGTCACGAAACGTAGAAAAGAAAGAAGGAATCGTTTTACTTAGGGCCCAAAAGGGACTACTGGGACCACTGAGAGTTCCGCGTTTACTGCAACGGCAGCTTCAACTGCTACTTCTTGGCAGCAAAAGTTTTTCAGAGGTAAATCACTCAAGAGGAAAAAAATACGCAAACATTTATCCAAATTCAGTTCTCCCAAAAATTAAGTAAGAGGTTAACAGGCGTCACATAAAAATTTCTGTGGGCCTCACGCCGGTCAGAGTGGCTAAAATGAACAACTCCGGAAACAACGGATGCTGGTGAGGATGTGGAGAAACGGGAAACCTCTTGCACTGCTGGTGGGAATGCAAACTGGTGCAGCCGCTCTGGAAAGCAGTGTGGAGGTTCCTCAGAAAATTAAAAATAGACCTACCCTATGACCCACGATAGCACTGCCAGGAATTTACCCAAGGGATACGGGAGTACTGATGCAGAGGGGCACTTGTACCCCAATGTTTATAGCAGCACTTTCAGCAATAGCCAAACTATAGAAAGAGCCTAAATGTCCATCAACTGATGAATGGATAAAGAAGTTGTGGTTTATATACACAACGGAATACTACACGGCAGTAAGAATGAAACATGGCCTTTTGTAGCGACGTGGATGGAACTGGAGGGTATTATGCTTAGTGA
The DNA here is from genome assembly GCF_016509475.1 of Prionailurus bengalensis. NCBI lineage: Eukaryota > Metazoa > Chordata > Mammalia > Carnivora > Felidae > Prionailurus > Prionailurus bengalensis. The sequence continues at coordinate 1,804,228 of NC_057356.1, read as the reverse complement.
AATAAGTCAGCCAGAGAAAGACAGATGCCATATGTTTTCACGCATATGTGGATCTTGAGAAACTGAACAGAAGACCATGGGGGAGGGGAAGGGGAAAAAAAACAGACACAGAGAGGAAAGGAGGCAAACCATAAGAGACTCTTAGATGCTGAGAACAAACTGAGAGTGGATGGGGGGATGGGGGACAGGGGAAAGCGGGTGATGGGCACTGAGGAGAGCACCTGTTGGGATGAGCACTGGGTGTTGTATGTAAGTCAATTTTACAATAAATTATATTCATTCAACAAAAGAATAAAATACAGTAATTACACAAAAAATTGCTGTGGGCAAACAGACTAAGCAAAGTTGACACAGGTTTCCTTATTGCAGGACTGCTCAGGGCCTTTATTGCTCGGAGTACACTGTAACTTCTCTAGAGGGATTATGGCACAATGAGGCTCCCAAAGCACTTAGTGACATAGGCCAGCCGATGAGATTCGTGCCCCACAACACACTTTGGGAAACATTCTTCTAAATCGTAAGATAAGGCATCTACAGAGGGTCAGAGCATCGTTTTATAAGACATGCAAAATCTTAAAAACATGGGTTTTTTTTTTCAATTTAAGATTTTTATTTTTTCAACGTAAGGCTACATCAAGTAATCTAACAAAAAGTTGCTCTCAACTCTCCTCTTTACTTGACAGTAAGAGCGCCCCCTTGCCACTTACACTCAAGCCCACACCGGACGTCACTGAAAGAAGTCAACAATAGGAAGCACAAGGTGGGGGGAAAACATGTCATTATTCACAGAGGACACGACTGGGTGCGGAGACAGTCCAACGCAATCTACACGGAAATTAACAGCATTAGTAAGTAATCAGGCAGGACAATGGGTACCAGGTCAACACGTGGAAACGAACAGAAAATAAAATTTGCAGCAGACGCTGCTTACGTGAACACCGATACCCAAAGCACCTGGTAATAAATACAGTGCAGGATGCGCGAGGCGTCTGCAGCAAGCCCTGCAGACCACGACCCAGAGAAACTGAGGAAGATCTAAATGGTGGAGGGACTGACCGTTTTCATGGCTTGAAGGGTTCCTACTGTAAAGACACCATTTCTGAAATCCCTGCGTGGCGGGTGGACTCCAACCTGCAGTCTCTGGCTTGTCCAGAGCCATCTCACCCCTGAAGTTTCCAAAACTCATCTCTCCAGGTCGAGGCAACATTCCCTTACAACTACCAAGGCCCCGACTTTGGGCTAATCGAAAACCGCTTCTCACATGCTGTCCTCAGCAGACACCCAGGACAGCATATGGCGTGCAAAAGCCTTTCCTCTTCAAGCCACCTGTAAACCTGCCCTAACAAATGCTGTTTTCCTAATCAATCTCTTTTTTTTTTTTTTAATGTTTTACTTAGTTTTGAGACAGAGAGAGACAGAGCATGAGCAGGGGAGGGGCAGAGAGAGAGGGAGAAACAGAATCCGAAGCAGGCTCCAGGCTCCAAGCTGTCAGCACAGAGCCCGACGTGGAGCTTGAACCCACAAACCGTGAGATCATGACCTGAGCCGAAGTCGGACGCTCAACCTACTGAGCCACCCAGGAGCCCCCTAATCAATCTCTTGTTAACTTTCATCTCAACACAAAATCCCGTCACTCTTGTTTAACTAGGGATGCAGAAAGTCCGCATCTGAGGTCCCATCACTGATACGGCCCCGCAGCTCGGCAAAGCCCCTCCCGCGTATTCTTCTGGACGACATGGCGGTGGTCGTAGGAAGCCACCACTGCCTCAGGACAGGGTGTGGCCTGCTCGGTTCCAGGGTGTTTACGAGCTCCCGGCCTGACCTCCGGCAGATGCCGCCAGGGCCCAGGCCCGTTTCGAAGGCAGCAAGAAAGAGGCACAGAGACAGACACACAGACAGACGCACTTCTTTTCAAAGCCAGTAACTTACTTCCTTCTGGGTTTGGTGCAGAAAGAATGATGCTGTGGTTTTTCTTTACTTCTTCAACATATTGAGCTATTTTAGCGATACTGGTCCTGATCTCCTCAACCTAGGACAGACAGAAAGTCATCATTATTGCGCACATCCCAATCTGCTGCCACCTGCCGTTCCCGAAAAGGGAAGGACAAAGGAGGGAAGTGAATGAGTAATCACCACATAAAGAAATAACAGCCTTTTACCATTCTCACACCGGGAATTACTTACTTTGAAGACAAAGAAACACGTACCGTGTGAAGGTCCATACCGCCGTGGCTAAGGCGGTGTCAATCAACCCTCAGTAACAAAACCCATCAGGTTGTACAAACCTTTGCCATCAAGACCCACGTGTTGCCGCAGATGACGTCACCGGGAAGCACACGGCCGCCTGCAGCTCTCTGTGCAGTCAGCCGGGAACAGGGCAGGGCGCCTGGGGGCTCAGGCAGTTCAGAGACCGACTTCAGCTCAGGTCACGGTCTCACGGTTCATGAGTTTCAGCCCCGCATCGGGCTCTGTGCTGACGGCTTGGAGCCTGGAGCCTGCTTCGGATTCTGTTTCTCCCTCTGTCTCTGCCCCTCCCCTGCTCACGCTCTCTCTCTCAAAAATAAACATTAAAAATCTTCAAAAAAAAAAAGGGCATGCCAGCAGTCATACCCACGTGGGGAGGTGTTTACTGTAGACGAGGCCAAGCCTTCATAGTCATTGTTTTTACCCAATGATCTACACTATTGAACACTTGTTTCAAACTGTAATGTACTCGTCAGCAAGGTTCATCCAAACAGATCCCTGTATCTGAATTACCAGACTGGGCACACAGCTTAAGTGCTGACTGATCCTTCCTAAAACAGTCATTACAAAATCCTTCCACGTCGTGGTAGATGTCCACATCCTAGTCCAGTGAGTGCTCCCGTATAGGGCAAGAGGACTTCGCAGATGGGGCTGAGTCCTGACACGGGAAAACTACCCTGGTTACCTGAGTTGCTCTGAAGTAATCACAAGTGTCCTTACAAAAAGGGGACGAGAGGGGCGCCTGGGTGGCGCAGTCGGTTGAGCGTCCGACTTCAGCCAGGTCATGATCTCGCCGTCCGTGAGTTCGAGCCCCGCGTCGGGCTCTGGGCTGATGGCTCAGAGCCTGGAGCCTGTTTCCGATTCTGTGTCTCCCTCTCTCTCTGCCCCTCCCCCGTTCATGCTCTGTCTCTCTCTGTCCCAAAAATAAATAAACGTTGAAAAAAAAAAAATTAAAAAAAAAAAAAAAAAAAAAAAAAAAAGGGGACGAGAGGGTTAGATTTAGAAGCCGGGGGTGAGAAAACAGAAGCGGAGGCCGGAGCCATGTGCCTTCAGCGCCAGTCGCCGGAAAGGCCAGGGAATGGCTGCTTCCGTGGCACGTCCACAAGGAGCCAGCCGTGCCGGCACACGGGTGTGAGCGCTGCACACTCACTTCAGACTCCTGACGTCTGGACCGGGAGAGAGCGCAAGCGTGTCGGTCAAGCCGCTGGGGCGGTGGCGATTTGTGAGAGCGGCGGTCGGAGACTAACTCCACGCACGTACTCGCGAGGGGAGGAGGGGAAAAGACAAATATCTTAGGATCACCATGAACATGGTCTTGACCGCCTGGACTCCTTGAAAGGGTCTTGGCCCCCGGGACCCCGGTCCGAACTCCGAAGCACACTTTGAAAATGCACGTGCCGGAGGGGCGTAGAACACAGAATCCCGCCTTCCCCGAAGGGCGAAGTGCTACTCCGTCGGGCCGGGGGCCACCCGCACTGACGTAAGTCCTGTAGGACCATGCATACTTCTCACGCTCACAGCTTAAGTTCACTGACCGTGTGAAAATGACACACCAACAAAAAACCGATTCCTTTACACGTTTGCCATTTCAATACCAGCAGGGACACTCTGGCCTCAGTGCACGGGCTTCCGTCTCAGCCGAAGCCAACGCACCAGGGCACAACCATCACCCAAGACCAAGGCACCGCCTGCAGACCTGCAGAGTCTGCGTTCACACCCCTGGTGCCGCGTGGCCTCGGGCCCGACGCGACGGGGACTGTCACTCCCACACGGTGCAGGTGCCGGCCGGCAGGGTGGTGCTGACAGCTGCCACTGACACCACACGGGGTCTCTTTCTGTCCCTTACAAGTCATCTTTGCCAGGGGGGCCTTTCCTGGCCACCCGAAGAGCACTCTCCAAAGTCCTTTACTAAACACTGGCCACGTGCAAAAGTCTATCTTTTACAGCATTCTATGTGATATTTAAGATACAAAGGCCATTTTCAAAAAACCAGTTTGTATTAACAACATCACCTGTTGTCTAAGAAATCCTTCCACGAGACTTAACTGTAAATACGACGACTCTCTAACCAGTGAAAACTTGAACTTCGGTTGAACCCCAATGCTGCCAAGCCTCCCAGCGGGAGTCCCGTTCCCACGCCTCTGGGGCACCTACAGCCGACACGGACCCGTGAAGTGACCAGAAACATGGGGAGTGGCATTCAATGACCTGCTGTACACAATTCTTCCACCGGAGGTGACAACATCATTTAATGCCAGGTGGGTCTTTACAATAAATACATTTTTACAAAGAATGGAATTCTGGAAGAGTTAAGCATCCAGATAAAGGGGGTAAAAATAGAAAAATAATTTCACAAAGTGGGTAGGTAAGCTCCAGACAACTAAAAACAGTCTCATTTCCAAAGTGAAACAAGGAAATTCAGTATCTTAACTTCTTTGGGCCTTAAAGTCAGTCCCTGTATCAAATAACTTAATTTCATGTTTTTCCACTAGATAAAATTAGGAACTAACATAATAAATACGTAAACCCAGTGACTAGGCTTATACTAGATATTCAGTGAATTCTGAAAACTGATAACTTTTAATATGTTTTTATTAACATATTCCTTTTTTTTCAAATCTGCACACTGATAGGCCAGTTTAGACTGTCCCTGGATTTAAGAGTCCATTGAAACTTGGGGCGCCCGGGTGGCTCAGTCGGTTGACCATCCGACTTCGGCTCAGGTCATGATCTCGCGGTCCGTGAGTTCGAGCCCCGCGTCGGGCTCTGTACTGACAGCTCAGAGCCTGGAGCCTGCTTCGGATTCTGTGTCTCCCTGTCTCTCTGCCCCTCCCCTGCTCACGCCCTGTCTCTGTCTCTCAAAAATAAACATAAGCAATTTTAAGAGTCCACTGAAACTATTAGACTAGATTCAGTGTAACCAAAATAAACCCTGCAAATGAAGTTTTCATCATTCAAAAAAGATAACGCACACGTTTCTTCATGTTTAACGAAGTCAAATTATTTGTTCTGTGACTCAGTTTCAAAAATTTGAATTCACGCAAAATTCGGTCAACTATCACTTAGGTTTAAGCCTTTACGCACGGGATACCCCAACAGCAGCCCTGGGGTGCTAAGAGGGAGGGGGAAGGCCTTGCGGCCAGCCCGGGACAGGGGACGCGGTACAAGGTCAGATCCAAGGGACGCGGCTCCAGGGTGGGCACCTCAGGGAAACGCCAGGCTGATGGGTGACAGAGTGGCTTTCCCACAGTGATATACCTGCTTGTGTCTAAGACTTTCCAGCAGAGGAATTTAAGATTCGTTCGGTGGTTTTAGAAAAGACACAGTATGAGCTCTTTGATGCCTGAGGTCACCGTGTGGGGACCCTGTGGAGGACAAGGACGAGGAGTGTCGTCGCGTGCGTGCTGGGCACTCCTGACCCGGCGCCATCGGCAGAGGGCACCACCGCCACCACGACTCCCTCTGGAAAGGATCGGGTGGCCCTTCGCATGGAGACCACTGCTCCCAGAGTGAGAACCTGAGGGTGGCAGGGTCTGGGAGGAGCCTGTCCCGGGAGGGGCGCTCTCTACCCATCACATCAGCGTCACGTCAGGAGAGGAAGCCCCGGCCAGGCGCCACCCAGCCCTGGGTCGCCAAGCTCCTCCTGGGAGGGGACCGGGGTCAAACCAGCACTGCCCCGTCCCCTCCCCAAGTGCACTTCCCGGAACAATGGCTCCACGCCACCAAGTATTTTAACGGCACCAAAAATTCTAGAGAACTTGAATGTAATTCACACGGCAACTCTTCGTTATATTACTTTTAGTATCATTTCAAATAAGACAAACACTCGGGTATGTTAACTGTGTTTGGAGACAGTCTGGCTGGGCTTCCTTCAGTGGCTCTTACCTGATGGAAGAAATCATCCATGAAATGGTCCTTTTCAACGACAACACTTGTGTCCCCATCATCATTCTTTCTGCACTAAAACGGAAGATATAAAAAGGAGAATTCAGATCTCAGAAACGTCCACGTGGGCACAAACGGTGAACTGAGAGAGAGGAGCATGAACCGTAACAGGCCGGCACTGTCCGCGACAACCGTCCACGACGACGTCGCTTGTCCACGGAAGAGACCACGGCAGGGGGAGGGGCGGGGGCCCCGGAGGTGGCGCGGCTGCTTCCTGGAAACAGTGGCCGGACTTCTCAGAAGTCAGCAACGCGGACCCGTTCGTTGGCCCACGTAAGCCAACATGACACAGCAAGTTTTATCTCCGAGCAGCAAAGCCCTTACACTGCGTATTTTCTACGAAGATTAAGAACACGGACACTGCCGGTTAACTTTTCTAAAGCACGTACCTTTCAAGCACCTTGCACTCGTCTTCGCTGGCATCCCCCGTGCTCCTCTGAGCCACTCCCAGTGGCGCCCACGAATAATAATCACTTTTAATGAGGAAACCCTTAGCACAGAAGACCCGGGAAGTGACACGGAGGAGAGAGGCGGCTGTCCCGACTGGACTGCCGGGAGGAGCCACAGCGGTGCTGTACCAGCAGTCAGGTTCTGGACGTTTAAATCCCATCAAAGAACATTCCAGGGCACTTCTCAAACTCGAGTTGCATCAGAATCTCCAGAAGCCTGGGTCTCTGACTCAGGTCAGAGTGGGGCATTCTAGAACATGCTAGAACACTCCAGAACGCTGAACGCTGTTACATTCTGACACACTCCAGTGCGTGAAGAACCATTTTCCAGGGAGGGAGGCAAGACACGTGGTGCCAGTGGGAGCCCGAGCCACAGCAGGGCTGTGGGAAGCAGCACGGGGTGGGGGGGGGGGGCGCTCAGCGGGCGGCGCCCTGCAGACAGGCGTGGGCTCACTCAACCCTGACTCCCAGCTGGGGCCCCCAGCCATGTCCCGAGTGGGACACAGCCACCACCCTGCTCTCACACGACACCAGTTGTTGAGAAAGACGCCCGGGGTGACCACGCTGAGAGTGTTGTGTTTGTGCCGCGTTAACAGGACAAGAACTACGGACTGAACTGTGTCCCCAGAAACACAGACGTTGAAGGCCCGGCCCCAGGGCCTCAGCACGTGAACCATATTGGGAACAGGGGTCCGCGTGGGGTAACTGGTTGCCACGAGGTCATGCTGCAACAGGGTGGGCCCTTCACCCCACGTGACTCGTGTCCGTGTGAGGAAAAACGACAGCCACCCGGGGGAGACGGCCGTGTGACGAGGGTGTGCCCGAGGACGAGCAGCCCCACCAGCAGCTGCGAGGGCAAGGGGGAGCCCCCGGGTGCCCAGGGAGCACGGCCGCCACGCCTCCACCTACCTCTGTGGCCCCCAGAGCTGGGAGCAGCCAGCTCTAACCAACCGCGCTCAGCGAGCAACTCGACTCCCCGTTACTGTCAGCAGGACTATTCCGGCCTGCTCACCGGCAGGCCCTGAGCCTGTGACCCGTGTGACCCGAGGGCCTCGGTGTCATAGGGGCGCGTAAACCCACAAAGGCTTCAGAATCCCAGCCGGTCTCGGTTGTGAGCAAAGCTGCACTTCCAGCGGCCATCAGCCGGCAAGCCGCCCAAAGAACGTTCGGGGAGCCACAGATAGCTCTCACTCCTCCGGGCCCCTCCCCTCCCGAGGAAGAGGCAGGCTGCCAGCGGGATGGAGGGCAGGTGCACCGGGGGCTGCGGGAGGCACCCACGGCCCGCGTCAGCACGTCACGTCACACACCGGAGCACAGACCGCGTGGCTCGGGGACTCGGGCCCGAGTCCTCAGAAGCCACAGGGCCACTCTGCGGATCCGGGTCTGTCTGGCTCCACAGAGCTGGCCACCGACAATCCCACCGTGCTGACCCTTTACCTCCAGCTTGCGGCACCCGGGCAACGGGCCCGTCCCACCAGGAAGGGGTCAAGGCACTGAGGGCAGAGGGGCTGCCCCGTCGATTTGATTCCAGACACCCTTGCTCTTAAAAATTCACCATCCAGGGGGCCTGGGGGGCTCGTTCGGTTCAGCGTCTGACTCTGGGTCTCAGCTCAGGTCACGATCTCACGGTTCGTGGGATGCAGCCCATGTCGGGCTCTGCACTGAGTGTGGAGCCTGCTTGGGGTTCTCTCTCTCTCCCTCTGCCCCTCCCCCGCTCTCAAAAGAAAATGAATAAGTTAAAAACAAATCTCACCATCCACCCCTCAGAGGAGGGGGGCTTCCCTCCCGGCCGCCACGCCAGACAAAGCCCGGCCACCAGGCTCTCTTCCCGACACCCTGCGACAGCCTCACCCCTTGCCTTTGAGAAAGTGTATTCCATACCCCCACTCCTCTGGACTTGGCCCTGTGTCTCTCTACTCCCTGGTGACTATTTGTCTCATTGTCTTGCCTTCTCAGCTGTGGGGTCTCAAAAGGGACCGGCTGTCTTGTCCGGCTCGAGGCCAGGAACATCAGCGCGAAATAGCATCACCTAAGTAGCTGGCCTGCGAGGACCGTCATGAACTTGATTTAGGAGTTGCAGCTGGCTGTTCCACCCGTGGCGCTGAGTACAGGGGGATGCGAAACACCTCTACCTGCCCCCACATCACTCTCACAGGGCTGCTCACATCTCACTGCTCTGAGAGTAATTCTAGACTCACAGATGCCCGGATTCTGCTTTGCTTTTTCTTATGGAAAACCGCAAACACACACAAAAGCAGAAGGAAACTTACCGTGAGCCCTCGATGTACCCATCACACGGTTTGGCGGCCATCCACCCGCAGCCCGTCTTGCTTCACCTGTGCGCCTCCCCCCTCCCCACCCGAGGTACTTGGTCATCCCCAGGCGAATCCCTCGCAGAAGATGCCGCCGTGTGTTCCATTCTGCAGAAAACTCGAGGGAACTTTCACCTCCCACGGGGGAGAGACACCGCTATGCACCTCGGCGCTCAGGGAGAGGCTTCCAGCCTGACGCCCGAGGAACGCGCATCTCACTGCCGCCTGTCCACGCTGAGCGCTGAGCACACCCCAAGCGGCAGTGCGCGGGCCACCGCGAGGCACCCCGCGCACCTGCGTGCTCTTCATTCCCGGCCACCCCTGTGGGCGGGGGACCCCTGTCTCCACCTGCAGCCCTCGAGGGAGCCAGAGGACCAGGAACGCGTTCTCCGTCCTCTTCCTTTAGCCTCGTTTTTAACCCTTTACTTCTATTTCTAACTTCTAACTGGAGTTCTCAAAACACGCGGTAAGAGGAAACAGGCCCCCTTATGCCGTCTTAGCGTTTCCGTTCGTAAAAAAGAACAAAGAAAGTGACAACCGAAACACTGCTGTTTCATTTAAGCGGCATCACGGCCCCGTCTGCACGCGCCCATGTTCATCCCTCCAGTTGGGCGGTGAACGGACCGCGTACGAGCCGCCGTGTGACGGTCGCTACAATTTGTGGCAAAGCCTCTACCGGAGGCAGTAGGAGTCTTCTCCGATATGACGGGCTCGACTTCCAAAGTGTCAAATTGCAAGACAAACATTCAAATACCAACATTTCTGCTCCCGTTACATTTCAAAAGAAGTCTCCTTAAATGCAGGGTTACATTAAAAATAAAATTCTCCCTCTGTGACAACTATCGTCAGGAGCAGAGAGCAAGGAGCTTCCACGTCTGGGGACCGTTTAACAGCCGTGAATAACTTGTCACGGGAACGCTCACTGTTGAGACTTCGACGGAAGCTGGGTTATCACAAATCGGGAGAATCCAAACTCTGATGAAACGCTGGCTTCTTTCTCCACACACACACAGATCGAAAGTGAGGGCAGACAAATTACATTTCCTTGAAATATCTACAGCACTTGTCCCTTGGCTGCTAGAATACATTAACTTCTTTCTCAAACTTAAATCCCTTGAGTCAAAGAAAAGAACCTGTGATTACGGGTAAAAGCCGTCTGTTGGCCGGTTTGTTATTCTGGAGCTGAGCGTAACAGGCCTTTCTCACACTCATACTGTCAGACTTCAATGCCCTGTGGTAGAACATCACATTGCTTCGTGGTTTTCCCTTTTTGCTACATACTTGTCTCCACTATTAACATCATACATATACCTCTGACAGGTACTTAGACTTTACATAGACAGAACTGTACCGTGCAGATGCTTCTGCTATCTGACCCTTTTCCTCGCGTGCCATGTTCAAGGGTCTCCCCTTATCTGGGACGCTGCCTCACCGCCAACCAAACCAGCCCCCCATCCGCCCTTCGCACCACCCCTTCCCCACCCGGGAGGTCGCCCGCCCGTGCGACCCTGCTGGTGGCTCCGGCTCATTCCAGTCTCAGCTCACACACCCTCCCCTGGTCGCCCATCCTCAGGAGCCCACCCACGGGCCTCTCACCCTGCTTGATTTCCTTCAGAGCAGGGGTGTCCTCGGCTGACCCCTGTCCACCCTCCACCTGAGTTTCTGGGGCACGAGGACACTGTCTGTCCGCTCAGGGCTCGCACGCCAGGCTGTGACAGTGGGGTCAGCTGAGCAACTGAAGAGAAGGGGCAGGAGCCCGAGGGGGAGGGCGGAGGGAGCACACACGGGAAGGACAGAGAGGACACCAGAAGCACAGGGGCACATGACAAAGCAGGCGTGACCCGGGTGCAGGCGTGAGCTGCCTGCCGATCCCTGGCTCCGCTCCTCAGGGGGTCCCGAGGCACATTCTGCCCTCTGGTTCTGAGGCACCGCCCTTCTTTATAATAACCGTCCCTCTCTCCGGGCGCCCGAGTGGCTCAGTCTGTTACGTGTCCGACTTCGGCTCAGGTCATGATCTCACGGGTCGTGGGTTCGAGCCCCGCGTCGGGCTCTGTGCTGACAGCTCGGAGCCCAGAGCCTGCTTCAGAGTCTGAGTCTCCCTCTCTCTCTGCCCCTCCCCTGCTCACTCAGTCTCTCTCTCAAAATAAACATTTAAAAAAATAGATAGCTGTCCTTCTCTTCTCTGCTGTAGCTACTGGATTTGTGTCCCCGGCAACAGAAAGAGCCTCAGGACCACAGGTTCCATGGTCACCTACATATCCCTCACCCTGGGATCTTCCCAACACCCGGCAGGTGCCCGGAGGGAACTACTGAGGCACCAGAGTGCACAAGCCCTGCCCCGGAAAGGGTGACGCCTGTGAGGAAACAGGACCCACCGGTGCTCAGAGACGGAAGACGGCCACCTCTGGGGACACAAGAGGGGAGAGGACAGGAAGACTTCCCAGGGGTGATGCCTGCACTGAGACCAAATGAAGGTGTGAGGCAGGCCAAGAAGGGGGATCCGGGCGGGCAGCAGGTGCAAAGGCCACCATGGGAACCACAGGCGGCCCCTGATGACGGGACTAAGGCGGCCTGTGGGATGTGCACACTGAAGAGGAAACCCATTTTTATGTACTAGTTTTTCAGGAACTGGCTCTCTTAGGTTTTCTCTTCCCTAAATTCACAACAGACTGGAAGTTACAAACAAGAAGTATTAATCTGGGGGGCACCTGTGTGGCTCAGTGGGTTAAGTGTTCAACTTTGGCTCAGGTCATGATCTCCTGGTTCCTGGGTTCCAACCCATGTCAGGCTCTGTGCTGACAGCTCAGAGCCTGCTTGGGGTTCTCTGTCTCTCTCTCTCTGCCCCTCCCAGTTCACGTGACCTCTCTCTTTCTCAAAAATAAACTTTTTTTTTAAAAAAAACTGACAGGATTGGGAACGCTGGGTGGCTCGGTTGAGCATCCAACTCTTGATCTTGGCTCAAGTCACGATCTCGTGAACCGTGAAATCGAGCCCCCGTGGGACCCTATGCCGGTGGCATGGAGCCTGCTTGGAACTCTCTCCCCCTCACTCTGTCCCTCCCCCACTCTCATGCGTGCTCTCTTGCTCTCTCTCAAAATAAACATTTGAAAAAAAGGCAGCGAGACTGAAAAAAACATAAAAGTTTAAACTATAAACATACGCATCTAGGAAATTATGCCATAAAATTCTTATCATTTTAAGTGAAGTATTTAGGGAAAAAATGCCTTATATTATAAATGGGAATTTGAACCTTTACTATACAATGCTTTGGACATGTGCAGTCTGAGCTGTCACAAAATAACTTTTAGGGGCGCCCAGGGGGCTCCGTCAGTTGAGCATCTGACTTCAGCTCAGGTCATGATCTCGCAGTTTGTGAGTTTGAGCCTCGTGTCGGGCTCCGTGCTGACAGCTCAGAGCCTGGGGCCTGCTTGGGATTCTGTGTCTCCTGTCTCTCCCCTCTCCTGCTCATGCTTTGTCAATCTCTCTCTCTCAAAAATAAACAAACATTAAAAATAAATAAACAAAGGACTTTTAAAATATCTAGGTTGTTTTTCCTGCCTTTTAAAAACCTGTATTTGCCTCTCTCTCCCTCTGTCTCCAAAAAATAAAATAAAATAAAATAAAATAAAATAAAATAAAATAAAATAAAATACAATACAATACAATACAATACAATACAATACAATACAAGAAAGGAGCACCTGGGTGGCTCAGTTGGTTGGGCACCTGACTCCTGATCTCAGCTCAGGTCATGATCCCAGGGTCACAGGATCAAGCCCCATAGTGGGCTCCACACTGGAGCCTACTTAAGACCCTCTCTCTCTCTCTCTCTCTCTCTCTGCCCCTCTCCCACTCACATGTGCACTTGCTCTCAAAGTAAAAATAAAGTAAAAATTGCACCTGCAATTCATCTCTCTGAATCCAGGGATTAAAAATACTAATTTTCTCATCTCTCAGGTCTACTAATGAATGCACACAACTGCCATGTGTTTATTTTCCTTTAAACAATGCCCACAGTTGAAATCGTAGTTTCTCTATTCTTAACTATAATACACCCATTTGCATACACACAAACTTTTTTTTTTTTTAATTTTTTTTTTAACATTTATTTATTTTTGAGACAGAGAGAGACAGAGCATGAACGGGGGAGGGGCAGAGAGAGAGGGAGACACAGAATCTGAAGCAGGATCCAGGCTCTGAGCCATCAGCCCAGAGCCTGACGCGGGGCTCGAACTCACGGACCGCGAGATCGTGACCTGGCTGAAGTCGGACGCTTAACTGACTGCGCCACCCAGGCGCCCCACACACAAACTTTTTTTAAAAAGGCAATCAAAACGCATTTGGAGTTACCGTCCCCTAGAACAGAAATTCCATTTTCATTTACTTACATCCTAAAATGTGTTTCACCCTGCTCCCTCCCCTCCCCTCCCCTCCCCCTGGCTATTTGCTCCACACAGGCACCCAAGTCATTTTTGTGCCTCTAATGCATCTAGCACACCTCCTCCTCAGGACCTCGCAGGGGCGTGTCTGTTGGATTGGTGGTTCTGCTTTTGGTAAATCAGCAACTCTTTCCGGATTTAGAGTCTAGGAGATCTTGGGTAAGTCACTTAAACTTCCTGCACCCAAATGAACTGGCTGCTCAAAAAGAGAATCACTAGTTAGAAGGAGCTACATCTGTATTTGGCAAATTGTACTGGACACACTCCTTTTTAGGTCTTTTCCAAATGGTTATCAGTGGTAATCTTCTTCTTGGGAAGAAGCACCAACAGCTAAGAAGGGAAACTTTTTGGAGGTATAACAACTATTTTGCCAGGTTGGACACTGTTGACGAGATATTTTAACTACCCAATTAAAGCTCACCTAGGAAAAGAACACCAGCTGGTTAGAAACATGGTTATGAACATTCAACTACTCCAAGAACCACTTGGAAAGAACACATTTCCTTAAGGAAAGAAAAAGTTTAACTTTTATTTCTGACAATTTCCAGAGGAGTTTTTTAAATATTAAAAGTTACACGCGTGTCAAATTCAGTTTCAAATTAATATTTTTTACTCCACATAGTAGTTTGTTTTTTATAACTATCTGAAAACATTAAAAAAAAAAACTAATAAATATGAACAGCACTCACAATGACATGGCAGTTGTCCCACCTTCTGCCAGGGTCACACACGGGAGAGAATTTTATGTTTCACAACCATGTCTCTGAGTAAGCAAGAGAGAGATTATCATCCCCATCTTAAGAATGAGAAAATTGAGGTTTTGAGAGTTTCAAAAATAATTTGCCCAAGATCAGACAACTCCAGAAGTAGAAACTTCCAGTAATGTGTTCTACAATTGCTCAGTGTCTTTATCTAGAGCGGGACGGTGTTGGACTAGAGAAGGCCACTTCTAGCTCTGAAATTCTAGATCCCAACAGGTCACGTGCTGCAGGAGGAGGCCCTGCAGGATACATAAGGCTAGAGTGGTAAATAACCGCCTGATTTATTTTTTGCTAATCAGGCCCAGAAAAGCTACATATATATTCTACGGACAGACCTTTCTTAGCTACGCCCCAGTATTACATACACTTGGAGACCTTCCGCCAACAGTTACAGTTCTCCTGTTCGGATACACTCAACAATTCTTTGCAAATACGTGAGCTCCTCCTGGCACAGAAAGGCATTCTGCAGGGCGAGAGAGCGGGAACTTGCTACGTTTAACAGATGTTCATCTGCAAACTGCGGAGGTCAAGACATTTGACCGTTAAGAAGAAAAAAATCACTACGAAGAACCATTCTTGCAAGGAGAGTAAAACATAAGGTGATGGTTCCAAGGGAGGGTAATTCATTGCCTTTTTGAACCCGGCTTCGCCATGTGATCCACGGAACACAGATAACCATTTCCGTGACGATTCCTTCCATTTTCCTAAGCATGCCATAGAACCAGCTGCATTCTAGGAGCAAAGAAGCTAATTCACTACATGCAATGAAGGCCCTAGGACAGAGGACCCAGCACCTTGTTCTGAGGCTGCCCCGCTGCAGAGGGCAGAGGCTTTATCTGTGTCCTGGAGAACAAAACATGGACACTCGGCACTAATTAACAGTCCTGTTTTTAAAGGAAAAAAAAGTAGTAATTACCTGTTGGCCTAAAATGTCTCAACTCCGCCACATTCTATAAACATCCACTCGACTGTCACCGCAGCCATGTCATTCATGGTGCTGTCCTCTCCCGCACTCGGCACCGCGCATCAAAGATCCGTCCCATGCCTAAGGGGACGCCCCTCCCTCCCTCAAGTGAAGGGTCATTTGCTGGGTTCCTCCCCGGGCACCACACACTCCACCGGCCAGGTGTGCTGGGTGGAAAGGAAGGCAAACACAGGCACGGCTCAGCGCAAGCACCCGGGGCTGTGAGGCGCCCACAGGCAGGGGGCACCGTGTGCATCTCCCCCACCACGTGCGGGGTCCCGAGCAAGACCCCAGCGATCGGACAGCGGGCAAGGCGACAGGCCCCTGCTCTCCGGGAGCTGACATCCACACCCTAGGGCCGGACCGACCAGAGCCGAGTAGTTTCTGGTTGTCCTAAGTGCTGTGCAAAGGATCAGGATCAGACAGGGCGATGTGACGGGGCGACTTCAGCCCGGGGAAGCAGCAGAGAGGGGCTCAGAAAAGGGGGTTCAAGGCCCGGCCACTGCCCCGTGCCCCCCCCACCCCACCCCCGGGCAAACTGTACTCTCAAAAGCTCCGCTTCCCTGCCTGTCAGCGACGGCAACAAGCGTTCGTGTCTCTCGGCCGTGGGGGCGTCGTGGACACGGCGGAGACAGCGACCCACGAGGCGGCGGCGGGGTGGGCCAGCGCCGCGACCCCGGGCGCCCCCCTGCCCTGCTCTTCCCCCTCACCTCCGCCCATCCCGAACAGCCCCATCCTTCCCCGCGAGTCCTGCCCACCCCGGCGCCCCCCGCCCGCTACTCTCCCCTCCGCCCCCACCTCGGGCCGCCCCGAGCCCCCCGCGCCCCGCCCCGCCCCGCCCCGCCCCGCCGCGCCCAGCCCGAACCGCTATCTGCCGCCCGCCCGCCGCTCACCGCCGCCAGGTCCGGCAGCCGGTCCCGCATCCCCACGGGCCCGGGCGCCGCGCCCCGCCGCTCAGGCCTGCCCGGCGCCGCCTCCGGCCGCCGCGGGCTCTCGGTGGACGCGCCGCCGCCTCAGCCTGCCGGTCGCCGGCTCCGCACCGCGCCCTCCCGCCGCCCTCCCCTCGGGCCGGCGCTGCCACGGCAACCGCGCCCGTGCGCTCTGCGCATGCCCGGCCGCGCCGCGCCCGGGCCCACGCAGCCTGCGGGAGCCTTCCTGCGGGAATGCCGCGGTCGGAGGGGAGGGGCGGGGCCGGGCGGGGCCTGGTGGGGCGGGGAACCGACGAGGCCGGGCGGAGAGAAGGCGGGGCCTGGGGGGAAGGGCGGGGCCTGCGGGGCGGGGGACACACCGCGCCGGAAGAGGGAGGGGGCGGGGCCTGTGGGGGCGGGGCCTGGTGGGGCGGGAACAGACCTAGCCGGAAGGGAAGGGGGCGGGCCCTGTGGAGGGGCGGGGCCTGTGGGGCGGGAGCTAGAAGGGGTGGGGGAGGGACGGTGGGGGCGGGGCCTGAGTGAGGAAGCCGAGGGATCTGGGGTGGAGGTGGGCCAGGGGTCGGGGTTGGCCGAGTTGTGCTCTGGCTTCGTCTTGCCTGTTCAAGCAGATGTGCCATTCGTCCCTTCTTGCTAATGTTTTTCTGCTTTTGTGCTTTCATACTCATTTATGTTTTTTTAATTTTTTTTAATCTTTATTTTTGAGAGGCTGACAGAGCTCCAGCGGGGGAGGGGCAGAGACGGAAAGAGAGACACACAGAATCCGAAGCGGGCTCCAGGCTCGGAGCCGTCAGCACAGAGCCCGACGCGGGGCTCGAACCCATGAACCCTGAGATCATGACCTGAGCCGAAGTCGGAGGCCCAGTTGAGCCACCCAGGCGCTCCTCCTTTTATGTATTTTTAAAAATCGTGAACATTTTGGTGAGTAGTTCAGCCCGGCTGCAGAGAGGAACTGGGTGGAGCTTTAGGTACTGACACCTTGGACAGGCTTTCTCCCGAAACCGCACCACCTGCACCGCCTTGGTGGAAGGTCCCACACCGGCTAACCATTCCTCGTACCTCCAGAGTCTCATTTTCCAGGACCCTTTCCTGCACTCACTCCCAGCCTCATTCTACCTCAGGGCCTTTGCACTGGCTGTGCCTGTCTCAACACTCTATCCCCAGACAACTAGGTAGCTTGGTCTCTTACTTCCCTCAGGATTTTGATCCAGGGAGGGGCACCTGGGTGGCTCAGTCGGTTGAGCGTCCGACTTCGGCTCAAGTCATGATCTCACGGTTTGTGGGTTTGAGCCCCGCATCAGGGTCTGTGCTGACAGCTCAGAGCCTGGAGCCTGCTTCAGATTCTGTGTCTCCCTTTCTCTCTGCCCCTCCCCTGCTCATGCTCTGTGTCTCTCTGTCTCAAAAATAAATAAACGTTAAAAAAAAATTTTTTTTTAATCTTTTTATCTTATTGTATTTTTTTATTAAAAAAATTTTTTTAATGTTTTTATTTATTTTTGAGACAGAGAGAGACAGAGCATGAACGGGGGAGGGGCAGAGAGAGAGGGAGACACAGAATCAGAAACAGGCTCCAGGCTCTGAGCCATCAGCCCAGAGCCCGACGCGGGGCTCGAACTCCCGGACCGCGAGATCGTGACCTGGCTGAGGTCAGACGCTCAACCGACTGCACCACCCAGGCGCCCCAAAATAAAAAGATTTTGATCCAATGACGCCTTTTCTGTGAGGCCTGTCCTGCCCCACCCTGTTAAAAATTGCACTCCCTGGACACCCGGGTGGCTTATTGGTTAGGCATCTGACTTTGGCTCTGGTCAAGATCTCATGCCTCATGGGTTTAAGCCCCGCATCCGGATCTGTGCTGACGGCTCAGAGTCTGGAGCCTGCTTCGGATTCTCTCTCTCTCTCTCTCTCTCTCTCTCTCTCTCTCTCTCTCTCTCTCTCAAAAATAAATAAATATTTAAAATTAAAAAAAAAATTGCACTCCCTCCTTCATACTCCAAACCCCTTATTCTGCCCTTTTCCCCTCATAGTGCCTACAGCCCTCTGATGACCCACATCATATACACATGTATTTTGTTTGCTGTTTATTATTTGTCCTTTTCCTCTGGAATACTCATTCCATTGAAGGCAGGGATTTGTGTCCACTACTCCCTAATTATCCTCAACACTGAGAAGGGGGCCTAGCACATATGAAGTGTTAAATAAATATTTGTTAAGTAAATGAAAAAGTTATGCCATAAAACTTGCTTTTGTACGTGTACCCATTCCGAAGTAGATTTCATTACTGTGGTGGGCGAGTTACGGCAAGGTACAGGATACTGAACTTGGGGCCAGAGTCTGGATTTGAACCCAGCAAGGTCCCTGCCTATTTTAAAATTCAGTGAATCTAAATTAACTTATTTTTATTGGACTTAAAGAAACAGTAAGGGAAATTTTATTTTGTTTTTTACTTTTTTAAATTTTTTTTTCAACGTTTATTTATTTTTGGGACAGAGAGAGACAGAGCATGAACGGGGAAGGGGCAGAGAGTGAGGGAGACACAGAATCGGAAACAGGCTCCAGGCTCTGAGCCATCAGCCCAGAGCCCGACGCGGGGCTCGAACTCACGGACCGTGAGATCGTGACCTGGCTGAAGTTGGACACTTAACCGACTGCGCCACCCAGGCGCCCCTGTTTTTTACTTTTTTAATGTTTATTTCTTGGAAAGAGAGAGACAGAGTGTGAGTGGGGGAGGGGCAGAGAGAGAGAAAGATACAGAATCCAAAGCAGTCTCCAGGCTCAGCTGTCAGCACAGAGCCTGACACAGGGCTTGAACCCGTGAACTGCAAGATCATGACCTGAGCCAAAGTTGGATGCTTAGCTAACTGAGCCACCCAGGCGCCCATTAAAAATCCATTCAAGGGGCGCCTGGGTGGCTCGGTTGGTTGAGTGACTGGAGGCAGGCCTGGAGCCTGCTTCGGATTCTGTGTCTCCTGCCTCTCTCTGCCCCTCCCCTGCTCATGCTCTGTCTCTCTCTCTCTCTCAATAATAAATAAAAACATAAAAAAAAAATCCATTCAAAGTCAGAATCCTGAAGAAGGATTGTCAGTTGACCGTAGTGTTTGTTCTGATCATAACTGGAAGAATTCCCCGGGCCCTGATCCTAAATGTGAATGAGGATAAGCTTTCCAAGGAATTTGGAAATGCAGTTGCCTTGTTTAACTTACCGTAATGCTAAGCTTAGAACAGACTACCTTTTTAAAGATGGGGCTGTAAATATATTTATTTACTCTGGAAAGAACTTTATGATGGTCCCTGTTGGGGAAGGCTACACAGTCAGGGGCTCCTGGGACCGGAGCACAGACATCCCCGGAGGGCATTATTCTGCCCACTATACATACGCGTGGCTTATTTTTCAGAGAATTATCTTACGTATCCCTGGATGTAAACGGGAAGGACACAGGATTAAAAACATCATAGACCATGACTCGTGGCTTTTGTTTGAGACCAATAAAGATACATGAAGTGCTATGATCGATCATTCCCGAGGAGCCACCCTCTGGCCTGTGGGCTGACGTGGGAGCCCAAGGGGATGAAAAGATACACATATCCCCGATAATCAGGAAATGCTGAGTAAAACTGCAGAGGGACGAGGCTACGCGGGCTCGGTTGGAGGAGTGTGCGACTCTTGATCTCAGGGTTGTGAGTTCGAGCCCCACATGGGGTGTAGAGATCGCTTACAAGTAAAATCTTAAAAAGCAACAACACAGTAAAACTACAGTGTGGCACTATTTTCCCAATTTCTAGGGAAAAACAGAAATAGAGACACACATCCCTTTGGCCTACCAATTCCTGTTGAGAAATCTAAAGTGTCGTAGCTATAAAAGCCCCAGGTTACACATCTGTATGTTTAAGGACATTAACTGGCGCATTGTTTTACTGGGAAAAAGGCTAAAACACACCCCAATATCTGCTGATGGTGGAAAGCTTGATTAACATCTGACTTATCACGTAAGTCAGACGGTAACATCAAACGACACACAGCGCTGCCGGTTCCCCAGCCTCCAGGCAGGCGAGCGGATGTTCCATGCGGGCAGTTCTGAGACACGCGGTCAGGATCCAAGGAAGGAAACACTCATCACACCACCCGAAGCTGGTGCCCCGGTTCTGAGCCGTTCTGCCAAAGGTCACTCTGATTTTATACAATTTTTGATAAACCCTGTGTTATGGTTGAATTGTGTCCCCCAGAAAGATATGCTGAAGTCCTAACCGCCCCCCATACCTGTGTGTGTGACCTCATTTGGAAATAGGGTGAGCGAGTTAAGAGGTGTGGTTGTTAGGGTGGGCCCTGATCCCTTACACCCGGTGCCCTCATCAGAAGACATTAGGACACAGACACATAGAGGGAAGACCACACGACGTGGCAGGAAGGCTGCTCCAGATAACCCAGGAGATGGCAGGGCATCATCGATGAGCCAGGGATGGCCAGGGATGGCACTATCAGAAGCTAAGAGAAAAGCCTGGGACGGACTCTCCTTGGAGCCTTCCGAGAGAGCATGGCCCTCCCAGCACCTTGATTTCAGACTTCCAGGAGAGTGTGGGAAAAAGTTTCCGTTATTTTAAGGCATCTAGTTTGCGGTATTTTTTACAGCACCCGGGGAACGAAGACACCCTGTAATTATCTTCTAAATAGCACAGTCATGCTGCATCAGTGATTACCCTGTCTTATAAGAACTAGTTTGTTAAAAGGAGGCATTTAAGATGTACCACACTTTGTGAAACCCTGAAAAAAACACGTACTGAAAATTTAAATACATAGACATTTAAAGATACACTAGAAAAATACATACACTGGAAGTTTTCATAGAAGTTGCGCATCTATGTGTCCACATATAAACATCTATATATCCTTCCACATATGGGTACCGTAAGTACATACATACAGATGCTGTACGGATACTATGCTATGTGCTGTACAGACACTAGGTCTATGTCTCTCTATCCGAAGGTGAATATAACCATCTGGGTAGTGGCTGGACTATCTAGATAAATACACAGATACATAGGTATCTAGAGCCGTCTGAAGTGCCCCCAGTCTGTCACAACCCCTGACTAGAACTGTTTTGTTCCAGGGACGCCTGGGTGGTTCAGTCAGTTAAATGTCCGACTTCAGCTCAGGTCATGACTTTATGGTTCGTGGGTTCGAGCCCCACGTCAGGCTCTGTGCGGACAGCTCAGAGCCTGGAGCCTGCTTTGGATTCTGTGTCTCCCCCTGTCTCTCTGCCCCTCCCCTGCTTATGAGCACGCACTCTCTCTCTCTCTGTCTGTCTCTCAAAAATAAATAGACATTAAAAAATTGTTTTAAACAATAGGTGTAACTAACCTTATTTTTTTAGGGAAAAAACCTGTTTTGGGGACGCCTGGGTGGCTCAGTCGGTTAAGCCTCTGACTTCAGCTCAGGTCATGATCTCGCGGACCGTGAGTTCAAGCCCCGCGTTGGGCTCTGTGCTGACCGCTCAGAGCCTGGAGCCTGTTTCAGATTCTGTGTCTCCCTCTCTCTCTGACCCTCCCCCGTTCATGCTCTGTCTCTCTCTGTCTCAAAAATAAAAAATAAATGTTAAAAAAAATTACAAAAACAAACAAACCTGTTTTGTTCTATTACATACCTGTGTTCTCTTATGGCATTTTCTATCCTCCTTCTTGGACCAGACTCCCCTAAAGTCACACAGGACACAGAGTGAAAACTTCTTTCACAGAGAGCATTCTGTCCCACTGTGGACTGCCAGTAGTCAGCTTTGAAGGTTCCTCTTGGTATAAAGAAACAACCATTGTTCTTTTTTTTTTTTTTTTTTTTTAATTTTTTTTTTTTCCAACGTTTATTTTTTGGGACAGAGAGAGACAGAGCATGAATGGGGGAGGGGCAGAGAGAGAGGGAGACACAGAATCGGAAACAGGCTCCAGGCTCCAAGCCATCAGCCCAGAGCCTGACGCGGGGCTCGAACTCCCGGACCGCGAGATCGTGACCTGGCTGAAGTCGGACGCTTAACCGACTGCGCCACCCAGGCGCCCCACAACCATTGTTCTTAATACAAGAGGCTCCTTGCACTCATTCTAAGACACTGAGTTTACACAGAAACATGGTCTGAACGGGGGTCCCTCATAACATCTGCTGATCTGCTCCAGCCACATGCCTCCTCGCTGTCCCTGACAACTCCAGGCAGGGTTCTACCCCAGGGCCTTTGCACGTGCCATACCCCGTCTCTGGAATTATCCTTCCTCAGATATCTATGTGTTGTGTTGTTTTTTTTTTTTCCCCTCACCTTCTACAGGCCTTTGCTCAAATGTCTCTACCTAGGTCTCTCTCCCCTTCCTCTGACATTCCATACCTTCTGTACCTGCTTTATTTTCACTTAGCAATCATCACTGTCCTATATATTTGACTCCCTTAACCAAGTCTACTTCCTGTTTCTTCCTTCTAGGATGAAAGCTCCTGGAGGCCAACACCTTTTGGATCTGTTTTGTTCCCTGCCCTAGACCTTGGGGAATGCCTGGTACATAGTAGGTGCTAACTAGATATTAGCTGAGTGAATGAACGAATCTGTGCCTTTTTCCATCTCTGTCTTAGACTCACTAAACTAGAGGTTGTGAACCCCGGCCCTTCAGGACTCAGGCAGGTAAGTGAGTAGAGCAGGCTCGGTGTCAGAGGACGAGGCCTCCTGTCTGAGACATAAATAGGGAGTGGCAGACCTGAGGCAAATGGCAGTGTTTGCCCCTGGGGGGGAAAGGGGGCGCGCAGGGTATTGACCTGGGGTATTGACCTCCAGATGCTTGTGGCCACGCAGGAAAGCAGGCCCAGGGGCTCCCAACCTTGACTTTCAAAAGAAACCAGCTATCTGGATTTTTATGCAAACTATCTTTCCTTTTTGTGTCCTAGACCCATCATCCCTCGAGGGGCAAATTGCATCAGAAGTTACCGTTGGAAACAACAATAAACAATAAATCTCACATGGCTTCCCAGAGTCGGGATTTCAGGAGTGGCTTCACTGGGTGGTTGTGACCCCGCCTCGGGAAACTGCAGGCAAGATGGGGGCAAGGCCTGACCTGACCGGGGCGGAAGGTCACGTTCAAGACGCCCTCACCACGTGCGGGCAAGGCCCCGCGGGGTCTTTGCAGGGGCTCAACTCTTCCTCACCAACCTGTCCACAGGGCTGTGCTTGTCCCCACAGTGTCCTCCTCGGAGTGAGTGACCCAAGAGAGCAAGGCCGAAGTCACAAAGCCTCTATGACTTAAGTCTCAAACGTCACTCACGGTCCCTTCAGCCATCCTCCCTTTGCTAGGGGTCGCTAAGTCCCGCCCACACTCAGGGAGAGGAGAATTAGGCTCAACCTCTTGGAGACAGAAGCACCAAAGAATTTGCGGACTCACGTTAAAAGCCATCACATGTTGCTGGCAACTAGTTAAGATACATGGCAAGTCGTGAGCCGCCCCGAGACAGCACAAACCGCACCTGAAGGCTGGATTTCGTTCCTGGGCCACCAACACGTACCCTCTGCCCTGCCCTGGTTGTTGGATAGAAGAAGCTGGATGCATGTTTGGCATGAGTATACGACCGGTCTCTCCAGTTTGGCTTCAGGGGAACGTGACGGCTGTGCAAATGCCAAGAAGTAGCATCAATGTGCTCCCTACGTCAAAAAAATGTTTGTGTCCAGTGAAGAAATGATCTCGTTTGACAAATTATCGCTACTATCAATGAATGGATTAGAAAATGGAGTCTTTCAGAATACCTTCCTTACTGGTTCGCCAAGTCAAGGGAGGTGATGGAAACTGCACAGATAGAAAAGGGTGGCCCCGTATTTGGTAAATGTTTGTTACTTGCTTAATTCGTCTTCGATGTGAAGTAGCATATTAGAATTCTAATAAGCTTATATGTAAACTGCCCTTAGTTTATTATCATATCATGCTGCTCCTTCTGTTTACTCTTTCTGTATTCCGACGGGCTCAAGAGTGATTCACCCACCAACTCAACAGATATTTGCTGAGCACCCATTACATGCCAGGCCCTGTGCTAGATATGTTGAACATCATGCCAGGCAAGGTGCTTTGTTTATTCTAGGGCGGGAAAGAAAGGTAAAAAAGTGAGCATGTGTATCATTAAGCAAGCTATTTCCAGCTAGTGGTAAGTGCTTTGGAGAAAATCTAGTCGGGGTTGACATGGGAAATGTCTGCTGTGGTGACGCCATTTTAGAAACGGTGGTCGGGGTGGGCTTTCCTTAGGAAGTGACATTGGATCTGTGACCTGAAGGGTGAGAGGGAGCCAGTCAGGCAATGATATGAAGAGCATTTGAGGCAGAGGGAGCACTAAGAGCAAAGGCCCTAAGGCAGTAGCAAACTTGGCTGAGGTAAGATTCAGGAAGGCTTGTGTGGCTGCCGCACGGTTACAGGGAGTGGAGCTGGAGATGGGGTGGCAAAGTAGGGCCTGGGCGGCCACAGATGTCATGTATCAGTGTGATCCAGAAAACCACCACAGTGTCAAAGAGAAGGATGGTCTGAAATGTTCTACAAGGATCACTCTGTGCCTCCTGAAGAGATGCACTGAGAAGGACATAACGTCATTTCTGAGGGGTCCCAACCCAAACTGCATAACCTGAGTCCAATCCAGAGGAAACGCCAGAAAATCCAATCGGAGGGCATCCTACAAAAGACTTGGCCTACAAAATAGTCTGCAGAAGTGTCAAGGTCACAAAACACGAAGACGGAGTTAATGCTTTGGATGCAAAGAAACAGAACAGACCTCACAGCTAAAGGTAACACCTAATCCTGAACGGATTCCCCCACCAGATATAGGATAGAAGTGAGACAAGTAAGTGGCCATTCAGGTCTGCAGAGGAGATAGCAGGATTGCAGCAGAGTTAATTTCCTGATTTGGGTAATTCGGCAGTGGTGATGTAACAGAATGTCTTGGTTTTAAGAAATGCACACTGAGGGGCATCCTGTGTGCTGTCTGCTCTCAAACATCCCAGAGAACAAAAATCCTACACGTATTTTAAAAATCATATATATGGTGAGACAAGTACTGAGAGAAGGAAGGAGAGAATGACCGGGGCGAAGAACTCATGTTAACATTTGGGGAACTAAGAGGTAAGACTCTGGTAAAATGCCTTGTACTCTTTCTGCATTTTTTTTTTTTTTTTTTTTTTTTGTAATTCTGCTACTTCTTTGTGCATTTGCCTGCAATATTGGAAACTACAGGTTAAGCAGGGGTGTGCAATCCCTGTCGGGTGGCAGACATGAGGAAGTACCTCTGTAAACTGCAAAGCCACAGCAATTGTTAGAGCTGGGGGGTTCGACATATTTCCCCTTGGCGCTCTTTATGGGAAGAGATTTTTTCAAGAATGCCAAAAGGTAGAAACATGGGTGCTCTCACCACCTAGAGTTACACAACGGTTAGTATGTTGTCGTATTTGCCTCAATTACCTTCTTTTAACAAAAGAAATGGAACCCTGTAAGTAGTCTTCTTTGACTGCCCACCTCCATCACACCCTAGCTGTCTACTCTCTTTCGAAACAGCAGCATCAGATTTCAGGCTACACACCCTTGCAGTCAATTTTTAGAAATTTACCTACATACGTCCAAGAATATGGTTTTGTGTCTATACAAGTTTACGTAAATGGTGTTCTACGATCTATATACGATCTATATACGATCTATATACGATCTATATATCTATATACGATCCCTATATACAACTATAGACTGTATGAAGGTATTATCACATCTTTCTTGAACTCGCTTCTCTTCTCATTATCCTTTGAGATCTAACCCTTTTGAGACAGATGAACTCACTTCCTTTTAGATGCTGTACAGTAGTCCAGTTAAATATTTGTATGTTTCCCTATCAATGGATATGTATGGAAGTTCTGTTTTTATTATTGTGTTACAGTAAGCGCGATGATACTGTCTCTCTGTGCATATGGGTGAGCTTAACTCCAGGGAACCTCTCCAGAAATGAAAGTAGAGGGTCACCAGCTTTCAGCATTGATGTTTTACCAGTGCCACCAGTAGCGTGGAGGGTCGGCTGGTTTTCCTGAGGGTCCTTCGGGGCACTGGGACTCGAGTGCCCAGCAGGCAGATTCTCAGAAGTGTTGTGCCCAATTCACGTCACTTGTGTTCCCAACAGGCTCGCTTGCAAAGTGCACTCAGGACTAGGCGGCTAACTCCTCGGTCACTTGGGTTCTCTTCGCTCCGCGAAGAGTCCCCGCGGTGGAATCCTCTCTGAGCAACTTGACAATTCTGATGGGGCCATCGGCTGCCTGCTCTTGCTGCGAGTGTGGATGCTTGGCTTCCAGAGAGGACCAAGGAGAGGTGGGTCAAGAATCTGTGGCTGTCTACACAAACGCCAAAAACCGGCCTTCGATATAGGATAAGGGGTCAGAGGACTCCCTCCGGCCCACACCGTTGCTAAACGCCAACGGATGGTAATAACCATCAACACTGGTTGGGCCGGTGGCTTATCTCATTTTCTACCTATATTGACCCTCTGAGGTGGGTGTCCCCCCCGCAGCATGTGAGTGCTGACTGCACAGATGGATCCCGTACGCACTCTTTGACAGCTTAATCTCCTCCAGAGTCGGGAACCTAAACACTCATCGATTGGATCCACGTTTGTAACTAGGATAAGAGCTGCCAAAGTTGAAAACACAATTTCATCATCCTGTTTGCAGGATACTGTCACCAAAGCCGCTGGCCGATTAGAAGCTTTAAGGAAAGGGTGGCTGGCTTTTCCAGGAGGGAAAATGCAAGTCTTTGCGTCCTTTACCCCCCAGGAGGTCCTGGTTGAGGCCAGGGACACGGAGGTGGGGGTGGGGGGAACTGGAAACACAGGGAAGGGACAGGGGGTCCAGGGGAGCAAAAGAAGGGAGTGAATGAAAGGGGCGGGGGATGGGGAAGGGGGTGTGTGGGAGTAAGGGGCCTAGAGGTGTGGGAGGGAAGGGCTGGGGTGGGACAAGATAGAAAAGGGGCTGGGGGACACAGAGAAGGCGCCGTGGGTCTAGGGGACGAAGCGCAGGGGTGTAGGCGTGGCGCGCACCCCAACGTGCGGACCGCTGTGCCGCGTGGGCAGGGCGAGCCCCCCGGCTGGGGAGCCCTGGGGCTTTGTGTGGGCCGCTCCCCGCGAGTTTCCCGCCCAAGGGGCCTGCCCTCCGCTCCCGGTTCCGTAGCGCGGCCGCAGCAGGGCGCGCCGCGACGCCGTCGGCGCATGCGCGCGCGCGGGAACCCGCCCTCCGGGCCGGCGCATGTGGCCCCCGCGGGCGGGCGGGCGTGCGCGCGCCCGCCCTGCGTCCCGCGCCCGCCCGCGCCCGCCCGCGCCCGCCGCCCCGCGTGTCTTTCCCTCCGCGCCAGGCCGACGGGTGTGGCCGCCCGAGCCCGCGGCGTGCGTGCGCGCGCGCGCCGGGCCACGTGGGAGCGGCGCGGCGCCGTTGCCCCGCCCTCCCTCGGCGCGCGCCGGCGTCGGCTGCGTCTCCGGGCATTTGAATTGCGCTTCCGCCATCTTTCCAGCCCTCAGTCAGACGGGCCGGAGACGCTTCTGGAAGGTAGTGAGCTGGGGCCGGGCCGGGGGCCGCAGGGCCGCAGGGTCGAAAGCAGGGGCCTCGCGGGGGCCTGGGAGGGCGGCGGCCTGGGCCGGGGCGCCGGCGGCCGCGTGGGGCCAGGGCCGGGGCGGCGGCGGCGAAGGGGCTCTCCCCTTCCCCCCGCGGTGGAGGCCGCAGGCCGGCGCTGGGACGCGACCGCGGTGGGGCCTGGGCGGCGGGTCGGGGGACGGGCGGCGGGCCCGGGAGCGGCGGGCGGCCCAGGCGGCGGCAGAGGGCCGGGCGGCGGGCCGAGCGCGCGATCGGGCGGGCACTCTTTGGTCCCGGCCTCCGCCCGCCTGGCCTCCCGGCCTCCCGGCCTCCCGCCCCGCGCGGCCTCCCCCGCGGGCTCGGCGCCAGGCCCCGCGGACGGCCGGCCGGGCGGGAGGAGCGCAGCCCGCCGCCGCCGCCGCCTGGAGCGCGCGCGGCCCCCGCCCCGGCCGGGGTGTGCGCGCGTGGGGCCCGGCCGCCGGCGCCCCTTTGTGGGCCCGGGCACGTGGGGCGGGCCGGGCCATGTGGTTCCCCGGCCGCGCCGCCGCGCCGCCCGCCCCATTTC
Source organism: Prionailurus bengalensis (assembly GCF_016509475.1). Classification (NCBI taxonomy): domain Eukaryota; kingdom Metazoa; phylum Chordata; class Mammalia; order Carnivora; family Felidae; genus Prionailurus; species Prionailurus bengalensis. The sequence continues at coordinate 1,776,035 of NC_057356.1, read as the reverse complement.
TTTCTCTTTGCTCCGCAGCACCAGCGCGATGGCTGCCCAGGGAGAGCCCCAAGTCCAGTTCAAAGTAGGTCGTCCTCGGGGGTGGGTGCTGCCCGCGGGGACACGCGGGGGTCCGCGGGCGGGGCGGCCCCGAACGCCTGCTGACCGCCTCCGTGCCGCTGCGGCCGTTCGTCCTGGGCCCCGGCGGCGGGTGGGGGTGCGGGCTCCCCGGAACGCGCGGGGACGCTGCGGTGCCCAAGTTTGATTTGTCCGAGTCATCATCGCTCGGCCGGCGCGGCCGCCGTGGGGGGGGGGGGAGGCCTTTGTTTTCGGAGCGCCCCCGGGACCCGCAAAGTTAGCGTGTCCGCAGAGGGCTTGCCGGCCCCGGGGTTCCGGGGTCCCGAGCCGAGACGTCGTCGGGGTTATTTCAAGAATCTGCCTGCCCGCAGCTCGTGTTGGTTGGCGATGGGGGTACCGGGAAGACTACGTTCGTGAAACGTCATCTGACCGGTGAATTTGAGAAGAAGTATGTAGGTACGTGGGGGCGACGCTGGTGCGGGATGCGCGTGGGGCGGCGTTCGTGGGCTCACGTGACGTGTTGTGTTGCAGCCACCTTGGGTGTGGAGGTCCATCCCCTCGTGTTCCACACAAACAGAGGGCCCATCAAGTTCAACGTGTGGGACACGGCCGGGCAGGAGAAGTTCGGGGGGCTCAGAGACGGCTATTACATCCAAGGTAGGGCCTCGCTGCGCGGGGGCTGTTGTCCGGGCGACTTCGGGGCGTTGGGGGGGGGGAGGGTCTGTTCAGGCCGACCACCCCGGGCTTTGACTCAGGGAGGGGAGGACCTCGAAAGTTCTGCCCGAGTGCTGTGCTGCGTCATGACGGGCACCGTTCAGGACAGGCTGTTTTCTACGGAGTTTCATAAAACAACAGCTTCGGACGAGCTTCAGGAATAGCTGGTTGTTCTTTCAATTGTACTAAGTTTTGCGAGGTTTTTCTTTTCTTCCCTAAAATGTTTGACCGCAGTTACATTGTTGTATCAAACAAAGATGGATACAGAAACTGCCTCCTGAAATCTCACTCCTGTGATGAAAAATTTGTTGGGAATCCTTTCAAACCTTTAGCCTGTTTTGAATATGTACAAGTATGTGGAGTTTTTTGCTCCCCCCCAATCTTGAGCTAAAAAGCTACTAGACTACATACTTGTGGCTGTTGTCTTACTGTGAATTTCCTTCTAGGTCAACATGGAGATTTGAGGGTTTGGGTGGGTCCCCCCCCCCCCAATTTTTTAAATGTTTATTTTTGAGAGACAGAGTGCAAGCAGGGGAGGGGCAGAGAGAGAGGGAGACACAGAATCCAAAGCAGCTCCGGGCTCTGAGCTGTCAGCACAGAGCCCGATGCGGGGCTCGAACCCACAAACCGTGAGATCATGACCTGAGCAAAGTCAGACTGAACCGACTGATTCACCCAGGTGCCCTGAGACTTGAGTGTTTTTAACCAAAGGAATAACCTCTTTTGCTATGTTTAGTCATTTTAGGATCTTTAAAAGTGGGTTCTTAGACTTTTGAATAAAGGAGATGAGTTGTCTGGAATGCTGACTTACTGTTATCTACTTCAGATTTGGGGACAAGGTGGAATTAATGAAGTATTACAGGGACAGATTGGATATGGAAAGCTGGTCATTCACACTTGAGTAGGAAGTGGGATTTTAAATCTTGTGTGTTACAGTGATGGAACCTTGTGTTACAGTGATGGAAGAGACCTTGAGAACGAATGGAGCAATGTAGATGACCTGGTTTGGGCCTGAAGTGAAGCCCGTGGTCCTTGGCAGTGTCATCTGTGTGGGACGTTCTACGCGGGTAACAGTCACTGTCAATCTTTCTTTCAGCCCAGTGTGCCATTATAATGTTTGACGTCACATCACGGGTTACTTACAAGAATGTGCCTAACTGGCATCGAGATCTGGTACGAGTGTGTGAAAACATCCCCATTGTGCTGTGTGGCAACAAAGTGGACATTAAGGATAGAAAAGTTAAGGCAAAATCTATTGTCTTTCACCGAAAGAAGAACCTTCAGGTATGTTTCTTGAAACTTCTCCTTTACTGCATTATGGCTTAGTCTAAGATAAAATTCAAAGTAATAGGGTGCGTTAAAGTGATGCGTAAACACGTGTTGTATGGATCAAAGGAATTGTATTTAGTTCGCAGCATACCCTAGGATGATCCCTGAGGATATTTTGTAGATATTTTGTAACTAGTTTCTGCTTTTTTTTAAAATTTATTTTTGAGAGAGAGCACTAGTGGGGGAGGGGCAGAGAGAGGGGGAGACACAATCCGAAGCAGGCTCCAGGCTCTGAGCTGTCAGCACAGAGCCCGATGCGGGCTCGAACCCACGAACCGCGAGATCATGACCTGAGCCAAAGTCTGATGCTTAACCGACTAAGCCACCCAGGCGCCCCTAACTTTGCTTCCTTCTTAAACAGTACTATGACATTTCTGCCAAAAGTAACTACAACTTTGAAAAGCCCTTCCTGTGGCTTGCGAGAAAACTAATCGGAGACCCGAACTTGGAGTTTGTCGCCATGCCCGCTCTCGCCCCGCCAGAGGTGGTCATGGACCCGGCGTTGGCAGCGCAGTACGAGCACGATCTAGAGGTGAGACGCCTGTGCGCCCGGCACGGCTCTTGTCATGCCTCGGTGGACGCCTGGTGGCTCGAGCCTCACTGTGTGTGTCTGTCCCTAGGTTGCTCAGACGACTGCTCTCCCGGACGAGGACGACGACCTGTGAGAGCGGCTGGAGCCGGCGTCAGAAGTCTAGTTTTATAGGCAGCTGTCTGTGATGGCAGTGGTGCGGTGTGTTTGCCACTTTATTACCTAGCTGAGCAGAACGTGTGCTTCGTCTTGGGGGTGCTGAACGAAGGAGACGGATGGGCTTTGGCGTGAATGTGGCAGTTGAAAAAGTACCTTCATTTTTTGGACCTGCGTATTTAGCTGTTTCGGAGCGCAGTTGTTTCCTTCCTGAGTTTCAAATATAAGACTGCTATGGTCGCAGTATCCAGTGGTGAAATTCATTGTCACTGTCCTTCCCATTCCTTTTCGTTTAGAATCAGAATAAAGTTGTATTTCAAATATCTAAGCAAGTGAGCTCATCCCTTGATTGGTAAGCATTTTAAAAACCACTAACAGGGAAAATTGTGCCGTGTTACTGTGTAAATTGCTATGCTGTTAGCGTCACTTAGTTTGAAGTTTTCCAGGTTCCATTCTTTTGTTTTTCTCGTACGTTTGAATCATTTCACACGAATGCTAGGACAGATGTCTCTACTATTCTGTTTGGTAAGTTGTCACGGGGTGTGAATACTGTTAGTGCGGTTAAGCTACAGTAATGTTCATCCCCCCTGCCTCGTGACTAAGTAGCGTCACTTAGGGAAGAGCTTGAGACGTACGTGATCTCTCCGTAAAAGTGGTCCGTGTTTTATTAAAGGACGTTCGAGTAGGTATTTCAATAATTACAGTTGCTATTACTTTGTGGCAGAAGTAACCATGTTCTAATGTAGAGCTTCTCGAAGTCCACTGAAACCGTACAAGTGATGGCAGGAACTTGAGAGGCCTCGTTTGTTAAAAATGAGTATAAGCTGTGCATTTATTTGCTTTTTGTCTCGATGTTCCATGTTTGATGTAAAGTCGGTCTTTAGGAAGGTGCTCTGTGTTTACCCGCTGCTTTCAAGTATTCCCAAGCTTTAACGATGCCCAAGATGAAGGATTCCCGTTGGACACCCCAGAGCCTTCCCGGTTTTTCCAAAAGGATTTCTGTGGCCGGTTCAGGGGCACAAATACAGCAGGAAAGTAGATCTTAGAATGGCTTCTCAGTGACCGTGAAAGCGTTGCAGAATTCCATTGACTTAAGCCATTTATTTTTGTAGGATTTCCACATTTAGAAATGAGTGTCATCTTGTTTGAGTTTGGCCCCATCCTCGCCTATACTGTAGCAGTTAAGTCTTGAGTAAGCTCTTTTGCTCACGTGAGGACTGCCGTAGTTCAGTTTACCAAAGTCGTCTAGGTGTCCGCTTACCCTTAGACAATTACCTTCCTACCTAAAAAGATAGGGATCACTTAAATACATGGGAAAATGAGATCCAAAGGGTAGAATTGAAGAAAATTCAATATTGAGTAAATGTTATCAATAGATTGAATTGCTGTATGTGCTACACTGCTTAGTTCAAAACCAGATTTTAAGTCTGAAATGTGATCAGATTCTTCATCATCGGGATGAAACTTCAGATCCTTAACACAAGGCACATGTGTTTGTGACCCACGTGGAATGCCAGCGTGATGTGAATATTCAGAATCTGAACTGTAACCGTTAAATTTGGAAGCTGCTTCACTTACCTGTTTAATATGGGGTGGGAGAGAATTTACAAGTCTTAAAGAAAAATTTGCTGCAAAATACATTGCTTCTTTTTGTCTGGATTTGCTGAATTATCTATAGTATTCTCTGTGGGAAGGACCGAGCAGTTAGCACGATCGCCGTCGTGTGAGGGGTACGTTTCTCCCTCCATTGAAATCTGCGGCCTAACGGGGGAGCCTTGCATTGAAAGCCTCCTGTGCCCTTAGTTAATGCAGACCCGGGATGGTCTATTGGGAAAATCCGTGAGGCAGAGTTTGGGTTCACACAGTGTGGAGCGTTGGTGCCTTTGGGTAGCGTTTGTCCTTTCTGGTGACCTGTCACGAGCAGAATAAGTAACGGAGCACGGGTAGGGTGTAGGAAAGGCAAGATGTGTGAAAAGCAGTTTGAGGATGTGCTGTGTCCTATCAGCACCTCCGGGAAAGGCAGAGGGTTGCAAAAATCTATTAAACCTCTAAAGGAGACCTCTCGGCTGAGAAGTGTGTGTGTGTACCTGAAGCAAGTCACCTGAGGATTTCTTTCGTTTTCTGTGAGAGCGTCACTATCTTGGGAAGTTCCGGTTGAGCACCTGCTTCAGATCGGTTGGACTTGCTAGCCGTGCACGTGGGACACACTTAACCTGCTGTGAGGACCACCCCCCCCCCCCCCCCCCCGCCAAGTTGGGCTGCAGGTTCCTGCCGGACTAACTCTGGAATCAGGCAGGCGCCGGCCCGAGAGGTTCACTGCCACCCTTCCCGCACCCTTGACCCTTGAATAGAAGCCTGAAGCCCTGTTGGGGACTGGAAGGTGGGCCTGCCCGCCACACCCCGCGCTCTGAGTCCCGCTCAGGAACGAGTGCCCCGTCTGCAGCTGCACGGCCCCCGGGACGCCCCTCTCCGCTGAAGCCGCCCGTGGGTGCCGTGCTCTAGCTACCCTGGTCTCCCGCAGCCGCCTACAGATGGCCAGCTGTCCCCTCCGCCCTGGGTGAAGGGGTAAGTGGTGTCCCTCCCTGGTCTCGCTGCTCTCGCTGCCGGGAGGGCAAGGGTCACCTTCTCCCTCCTCTGTCCCCGTCGACTGGCTTTCTGAGGGACCCCTGAGGAGGAGCACTTGGGGTTAGGGATGGGGTGGGACCACGGGGGGTGGGGATCTCCCTCCCGGAGTTGGCAGTTTGCAGCCTCTCCCACCCACTTATTCTAGAGGAGGCAGAGTGTGATGGGAACCTTGCCAGGCGGGTCTAGGGAGTTAGAACCACAGCGGAGCCATGGAAAGGGGACGGAAGCTCAGATTGCATTGGTTTTCAGTCCCTGCCTTTAACGAGCAAAGGAGAAACCACTCCGGGTGAGGGATCCTTCTGCGATGTGGACAGAGGCTTTCCTGCGCCCTGAGCTACGCGCTCTGCCTGTGCTTGAGCGGGCATGGGGGCCGCAGGACGCTGATCTGGAAACCATGGCTCAGAAAGGGGACTGAGCCCACTTGGGAAGGAACTGGAGGAGAGAAGGCTTTGGGGCACAGGGGGTGGGGCCCCGAGGTGAGCCGGGCTGGGGGCCTTGTGGTGGCGGGGGGGGGGGCATTAGCCCCCTACCTGGGACGCAATGTTCAGAGCACTACGGGAAGGCCCCTGAAGGGTCGAAGCAGCATTTCGGAGACCGTTGTGGCAGGTGTGGGGGCAGGTGCCCCGCCGAGGTCCCCTCCGTGCCACAGCGTTCCCAGAAAGGGGCCGTGACCAAACCCTTACCTGTCCAACACCCGTGTAGCAGACACGTGAACGGACACACAGTGTGGGCCCCAGGTGCCAGCTTTTCGTCAAGTACGCCTTTCCCTCCCATCTGAGGTGTAATTGGCAACTAGACTTGTAGACGTCTACGGCGTGTCTGGCGTGCGGTGTGGTATTTGATGTAGGTGAGACGGTCGCCCCGACCCAGCTGTTCGACGTGTCCGCCACCACCGTTGTTTTGTGTGTGGCGACGGCATTTGTGACCTGTGCCGCGGTCTCCGTGCTGTGCGTGGGGTCCCCAGAGCCTCCTTGTGCAGAAGGGCTCTGTGCCCACCACCACCTCCTCCCCGGCCCCGACCCTAGGCCGCGTCCATCCGCCCTCAGCCCGGCTGCTTTAGGTGGCCCTCCCGACTCTGCCTGGCGTATTTTGCCCAGCAGGTGTCCCCAGGGTTCACGCACGTGGACGGCAGGGTTTCCATTCTTAAGGCTGAATGGTGCCCCGTTGTCCGCACACGCCCCATTCCTCCGACGGGGTGCCGCGGCTGACGCCGCATCTCGTCCACTGTAACGAAGGTTGCCTCTGGGGTGGAGGGGGAAGGAACCAAGCTCCCCCCAGGCCGACACTCGAGTGTAGTGCGCGTACAGCTAGTGATACGCTCGGTGAGAAGAGCTCACGCGGCACATATCCAGAAGTTCGGGGATTCGGACAGTTGAAACGTGCAGCCGCCACCCTTCCCTACCACGCAGAGGTGACTGTCGCGGATACTTGGTCGCGTGGCTTTTCAGACATTTGTTTTCCCGAAGGGCAGGTTGTGCTAAAATACCGTTTCGTGACCATTTTTTACTTTTTATTATGGGCGTTTCTGTGCCAGGTGGTTTTACACCACTTCGGACGTTTGCTAGGGACCTGTAGGGTGTGCGCATGGGCCACCTTGGCAGATCGTGTCTCCGTGTCCTCCTCTCGCGTCTTTCAGAGTGGGTTGAGCGCTAAAAGCGGAGTTTACTGCCACTGCTTAGAACTGCCGTGCACTACTCAAACAGCCGTGTCTAATTGTAACCTTCGAAGACGTGCTCTGCCCTACCAAATCCCAGCAGTTGGAAAACCAAAATTGGTCTTTATTTTTCTTTAAAAAAATTTTTTTTTAAAATGTCTGTTTTTGAGAGAGAGGGAGAGACAGAGCGTGAGCAGGGGAGGGGCAGAGAGACGGAGACGCAGAATCCGAAGCAGGCTCCAGGCTCCGAGCCGTCAGCACAGAGCCCGATGCGGGGCTCGAACTCACGAACCGCGAGATCCTGACCTGAGCCAAAATCAAGAGTCAGATGCTCAACCGACTGAGCCACCCGGGTGCCCCCAAAATTATTTTTTAGAAAGTTCTGTGGGGGTGTCCGGTCAGTCAGTTGAGCATCCGACTCGATTTTGTCTCAAGTCGTGATCTCGCGGTTCATGAGTTTGAGCCCCGTGCCGGGCTCTTCCACAGTCAATGAGGAGCCTGCCTGGGGTTCTCTGTCTCTCCCTCGGTCTCTGCCCCTCCCCAGCTCGTGCACATGCACGTCCCCGGCCCCTGACACGGTGCAAGACGCGCAGACGCTAGTGTGTGCTGAATCAATCCTTTTATCAAATGTCTCCCTTGCTGCCACTGACCGTGAGCTCCTATTTTGTGTTTTGAGAGGTCTACTAAGCGAGGGGCACACTCTCGCCCCATCTTCAAGTATTTGCCTCGTGCTGTGCTCCCGTTTGGAGCCTTGGAGACGCGTACTGGTGACGTTGGGGTTGGATTTGAAGGGAGAAGATCTGGGTGGAAAGTAGGGCTACCCACAGAGCTGGCAGGGAAACACAGAAATCGAGAGCCTTCTCCCACGTAACGGCCCAGATCCCTCGAAACACCGCACTGAGTCGGAGGCGCGACGGGTCCTTTGGTCAGCATGGTTACCACGTGCGTGTGCTTACCCTGCGCTCTGTTAGCAGCTGCTGGTCGGTCACCGTGTGAGGAGCCGAGGCCACCCGCTGCCCGGTGCTGTCCCAGCAGCACAGACCGAGGGCAGGGCAGCAGTGGGCCTGGGGGGCTTTTTAACCCAAGTGCCGTGATCCGCGTTCCCGGAAGGAGCCTTTGTCATAACAGACAGTGAGCGGTGATTACCTGAAACTGGTCCCCAGCCATTGCTCTCCCTCCACTTGGGGCTCATGTTCCCCTAGACCCTCTTCCACGGGGGCCTCGATGCCAGAGGCTGCGTCCTGTCCCCACGCTTGCCGGGGTCAGGAATGCTGTTCCTTCTGGTAACTCCGGCCTCGAGACCTGGGGTGGCTGGCTGGGAAGCAGTCTCCGGACCACCTCCCCATTGGCAGGCAGAGGGGGGAGTCCGGGAGTCCGAGTGGGGAGCCCAGAGGCGGGGTCTCAGCCAAACCCCCCATGTGATAATCAGAAGGGGGAGCACAGAGGCGGAGTCTCAGCACCCCCCCCATGTGGCTGTCAGAAGGCAGAGTCTAGAGGTGGAGTCTCAGCCAAGCCCCCCATGTGACAGTCAGAAGGCAGAGTCCAGAGGCAGAGGCTCTGCCCCCTCCCCCATGTGGCAGTCAGAAGGGGGAGTCCAGAGGTGGTCCCGGCCAAGCCCCCTGTGTGGCAGTCAGAAGGGGGAGCCCAGATGCAGAGTCTCAGTCCCCCTTGATGTGGCAGTCAGAAGCGGGAGCCCAGAGGCAGTCTCAGCGCCCCCCACGGATGTGCATGTGGCAGTCAGAAGCGGGAGCCGCAGACCTCAGGACACACAGCTGCCTGTACAGATCGGAGCCTCCACCCACAGGGCAGCAGGGAGGAGGCGGTGAGCACCGAGCTGTCACATTGTAATGAAAATGGTTATGTATTCTTCAAATAATTGTTAATAACCAGCTGAACCGTTTACACTATTTTTGCAGAAATGAACATTTTTGTGTGTATGGCTTGAACAGTGTTTCCTTTCCAAGAAGTTGGAACGGAATTATTTGGTCAGAGTTTATTAAAGTCTCTGAGTTTTATTTTTTTTTTTTATTTTTTATTTTTTAAATTTTTTTTTTTTTTTTCAACGTTTATTTATTTTTGGGACAGAGAGAGACAGAGCATGAACGGGGGAAGGGCAGAGAGAGAGGGAGACACAGAATCGGAAACAGGCTCCAGGCTCTGAGCCATCCATCAGCCCAGAGCCCGACGCGGGGCTCGAACTCCCGGACCGCGAGATCGTGACCTGGCTGAAGTCGGACGCTTAACCGACTGCGCCACCCAGGCGCCCCAAAGTCTCTGAGTTTTAAAAGGCCTCGTCCCACTGCTCTTTTGGGACCTGATTTATTTTTTTAATACCTTGGATTATGTTAATAATTTCTTCTGGCTCATCTTGAAACATTAAGGCTACTGTTGTAATCATTTCAAGAGGACGCATCTCTCCGGCCTGTGTTCACTTCTGTCCCCTCACCCTCCCTCCCAGATGTCCCCTCCATGCATCCTAACACCTTGGTGTGTTTTGGGGAATTCCGACTCCCTGAACTTCCAGAAGGGGGGAGGGGTGGATTCGGGCAGCCTCGCTTTTCTGTAGCATTCCTCATCTTTTTGTTTTATAGAAGATTTGTTTTTATCTTATGTATGTATGTATGTATGTATGTATGTATTTATTTATATTTTTAAAAATTTACATCCAAATTAGTTAGCATATAGTGCGACAATGATTTCAGGAGTAGATTCCTTAATGCTCCGTATCCATTTAGCCCATCCCCCCTCCCACCACCCCTCCCGTAACCCTCAGTTTGTTCTCCATATTTAGGAGTCTCTTCTGTTTTGTCCCCCTCCCTGTTTTCATATTATTTTTGCTTTCCTTCCCTTATGTTCATCTGTTTTGTCTCTTAAAGTTCTCATATGAGTGAAATCGTATGGTTTTTGTCTTTCTCTGACTAATTTCACTTAGCATAATACCTCCCAGTTCCATCCACGTAGTTGCAAATGGCAAGATTTCATTCTTTTTGATTGCCGAGTAATACTCCATTGTATCTATATACCACATCTTCTTTATCCATTCATCCCTCAATGGACATTTGGGCTCTTTCCATACTTTGGCTATTGTCGATTGTGCTGCTATAAACATTGGGGGGCACGTGTCCCTTCAAAACAGCACCCCTGTATCCTGTGGATAAATGCCTAGTAGTGTAATTGCTGGGTCGTGGGGTAGTTCTACTTTTAATTTTTTGAGGAACCCCCGTACTGTTTTCCAGAGTGGCTGCACCAGCTGGCATCCCACCAACGATGCACAAGAGATCCTCTTTCTCCGCATCCTCGCCAACATCTGTTGTTGCCTGAGTTGTTGATGTTAGCCATTCTGACAGGTGTCAGGTGGTGTCTTGTTGTGATTTTGGTTTGTATTTCCCTGATGATGAGTGATGTGGAGCATTTTTTCATGTGTCAGCCATCTGGATGTCTTCCTTAGAGAAGTGTCTGTTCACGTCTTTTGCCCATTTCTTCACTGGATTATTTGTTTTTTGGGTGTTGAGTTTGATAAGTTCTTTATAGATTTTGGATACTAGCCCCCCCCCCTTTTTTTTTTTAATCTTTTTTAATGTTTATTCTTGAGAGAGAGACAGAGCATGAGTGCAGGAAGGGCAGAGAGAGAGGGAGACACAGAATCCGAAGCAGGCTCCAGGCTCCGAGCTGTCAGCACAGAGCCGGTTGCGGGGCTTGAGCCCACGGACTGCATGATCATGACCTGAGCCAAAGTTGGACACACAACTGACTGAGCCACTCAGGTGCCCCTGGATGCTAACCCTTTATCTGATATGTCGTTTGCAAATATCCTCTCCCATTCTGTCGGTTGCCTTTTAGTTTTGCTGATTATTTCCTTTGCTGTGCAGATGCTTTTTATTTTGATGACGTCCCAGTAGTTCATTTTTGCTTTTGTTTCCCTTGCCTCCAGAGAGGTGTTGAGTAAAAAGTTGCTGCGGCCAAGATCAAAGAGGTTTTTGCCTGCTTTCTCCTTGAAGATCTTGATGGCTTCCTGTCTTACATTGAGGTCTTTCATCCATTTTGAGTTTATTTTTGTGTCTGGTTTAAGAAAGTGGTCTAGGTTCATTCTTCCAGATGTCGCTGTCCAGTTTTCCCAGCACCACTTGCTGAAGAGACTGTCTTTATTCCATTGGATATTCTTTCCTGCTTTGTCAGATTCGCTGGCCCTACATTTGTGGGTTAGCATTCCTCATCTTTAAGAAACATCTCCAGGGGCGTAGTACAAGGAACCAGTACAAGGTCAGGGTTCCGCAGGGATTGGATTCTGCTGAGGCTCTGTCTCAGGCCATCAGTAGTCCTACCCCGTTAGAGCTCTGCCCCTGTGACTTCCGTGCATCCCGGCCCCCAGTTCCCAAACCAGCCACCCTGGGGGTTAGGGCTTCGGAATGGGATTTGGAGGCGTACAGACATCCGTCCCTATGGCTTGTCAGTTCTGAGAGTTCATGAGGTGCAGATGGTCCTTTAGCCCTGCTGGCAACTGCTTCCTGATGTGCGGAGGGCAACCCGCCCTCAGTGCTGCTCTCGACCGGCCAGCCCTCCGCTCCCCAGGGCAGAGCTCGGCCGCCCTGCGGCATTCAGTCCCCTGTCCTGTTGCCTCTCCCTGCCTTCCCCCTGCAGAGATGCCAGTACCTTGGGTGGGGGGGGTGCTCCTGGTATCAGGATTTATCCCTGCGGTTGCTTTGCTTTGGTTTGATGAGATGGATTGGTTTCGCTGCCCCAGCCAAGTGAAAATATGCCCCCACCGCCAACCCCACCCTCCAAAGTCCCACCTGTGAAATATTACTGCCCAAAACATTAAACCTGAATTGGATGCAGCTCATCACCACCAAGTTATAGAAATATGGTAAATTACGCTGCACAGCTGAGTCCAGAATATGGGAAACTCAACAGAAGAATCAACTTCCCCCTCAAGGGGGGACGTTGTGGCTTAAAAAGAGCCCTGAAATGAACATGAATGGAAGCAATCTGCGTGCCTTGTCTGATCTCGATTTTGCTGAAGTCTAAACACAACTGCTGGATGGTTCAAGAAACTCCGTGTGGCTCCCATGAGTGATAACACTGTCGGTGTGATACATGTTCTGCAAGCTGGATTTTGTCCGTGTAGGACATTTCTGTGATGGGAGACAGACAGTCTGGTCGGTCCTTGATCCCTAGCCTCAGCGCTCACACCAGTGCCGGCGCCATCGTCCCGCGAGGGACTGCAGGGTGGCAGTTTCCTAACCCGTCACCCCTCCTGTGACTCTTTTAAGAAGAGCGACTGTTTTTCATCACCCGTTTGGTTGCCCTAAGGAGCGGTCTATAGGGGCGGGCAGAATAAATACTTGATTCTTGTCCTTTATCGGTCTTCTGGATAGCGATTTGATGTCCTAGCAACCTCCAGAGCTGACCCCCAAGATTGTTTTGTGTGTGGGATCATTATGCACTCGTATGGTTCCGTGTGTTTTGTGTCCTTCAAGACTGCAGTGATTAGTTTCCAATTTGGTGGTCAGTTGTGCTCTCTCTGGCCAGTGGGGAACTCCTCAGGAGAATTCCATATCACTTGGATAGGACCCTTTTCTCTTTTAATAATGTTTCTGCTTGCAGGCATGACAACGTCCTGGGGTCAGCCTGACCCTTCTTGCTTTAGACCCAGCAGCAAGGATTTCCCCAGGAAGCCCTGGAGGAATGCTGTTTGGAGACCAGGATCTGGGTGTCTGGGCACCTGTCCTTACTAGTTGGTCCTTGTGTCTGGCCTTGTGGTTGGTAAAGACAGGAAATACATATTTTCTGAAAGGAAAAAATGAAATCAGTTCATAATGTTATATTCAATTAAAATTAAGAGTATGCTTTTTACTTCTTTGACTTTATGTTTACATATTTTTTTTTTTTTTTTTTGGGACAGAGAGAGACAGAGCATGAACGGGGGAGGGGCAGAGAGAGAGGGAGACACAGAATCGGAAACAGGCTCCAGGCTCTGAGCCATCAGCCCAGAGCCCGACGCGGGGCTCGAACTCACGGACCGCGAGATCGTGACCTGGCTGAAGTCGGACGCTTAACCGACTGCGCCACCCAGGCGCCCCTACATATTTTTAAACTGTAAAAAGATTACTGCTGTAATCTTGGTTTTTAATAATGTCAATATAATTACATAATTGCTTTATCCTACAGCACATCGTAGATCTAGGATAACGATACCAATACTCCCACTTAAGAGAATAACATGATGTAGTTTAAGATTTCTCTCTTTCTCTGTGTTTTCTTTCTGACTAACCACATGCAGTCAAAATGCGGGGTTTTAAAATCACTTGAGGGGCGCCTGGGTGGCTCAGTCGGTTGAGGGTCTGACTTTGGCTCAGGTCACGATCTCATGGTCCCTGAGCTCGAGCCCCTTGTCAGACTCTGTGCTGACAGCTCGGAGCCTGGAGCCTGTTTCAGATTCTGTGTCTCCCTCCCTCTCTGTTCCTTTCCCGCTCACACTCTCTTTCTCAAAAATAAATAAATATTAAAAAAAAAAAAGAAAATCACTTGAAATAATTCCATCAACTTGATACAGAGTTAGGTTCACTTATTTTGGCTTTTCTAAAGGTTTTTTTTCTTTCTAAGTTACTTTTTGTTTAAAGGGGAAGAAATATTTATGGTTCTAACGCCAAAACCAGAGAAGGAATTAGAGAGGTCAAGATTTTATTTCCAGTGTTTCCCCTTCCTCATGGGAAACTGGCTTATTAGTTTTTGCTTGTCCTTCCACTGTGTCTTTTGGAAAACAAAAATGCACATTTTTATTTTATTTAATTTTTTTAATGTTTATTTATTTTTGAGAGAGACAGACACAGAGTGCAAGCAAGGGAGGGACAGAGAGACGGAGACACAGAATCCAAAGCACGCTCCAGCCTCCGAGCTGTCAGCACAGAGCCCGTCGTGGGGCTCGAACTCATGACCCGGAGATCAAGAGTCACACGCTCTTCCCACTGAGCCAGCCTGGTGCCCCAGGTATATTGTGTTATGTAACCCTCTGGATAGACAGTCTTCTGAAAGAACCCTTCTGAAAGGGCAAAGGTCCAAGGGTCGGTTTTGCTAGATATTGCCAAATTCCTTTCCAAAGGGTCACAGACGTTTTTGTTTCCACCAGCAGCGTGTCCTGTTTGGGCCACAGTAATTTTTGTCTGACAGTTACACATCTTAAAACACATCACATAAAATTTAGATTTCCATTTTCTCCTGAGAAATGGGAAGATCTGGGGACACGCTAGTCCTTACAGGGATGGGACGGGTTCTCCAGGTTGTCACGACTTTGGCTTCTGAGAAACTTGAGACTGTTTGCTGATATGTGGCCCACGCCTTGGTGTGTAAGCATTTGGATCTGTGAATTCTTTTTTTTTTTAAGTTTATTTATTTATTTTGAGAGAGAGAGAAAGAGAGAGGGAGAGAGACAGCATGAGCAGAGGAGGTGCAGAGAGAGGGAGAAAGAGAATCCCAAGCGGGTTCAAGCTGTCAGCACAGAGCCCAACTCAGGCTCAACTCACGGAACTGTGAGATCGTGACCTGAGCCGAAACCAAGAGTTGGAGGCCTAACCAGCTGAGCCGCCCAGAAGCCCCTGGATGTGTGAATCCTTGTGACCCGTTGTACCTTCATGGTTTACATTTTCGTTACCCATGAATGAGCCAGAAAATGTAAATCTACTTGGGAATGTGTGTGCGTGTGCACACGCAGAGAAGGCTTAGCACGGTTGACACGGTTTTTATGTATTGTAGGAATCAACCTTTTGTTACATCTGTGCATCTTTCTCTGGGGTTTTCACTGTATTTCTGTACCCTTGAATAGGGTTTGAAATAGTGGAACTATCACTTTTGTTTTAGGACTTTTACCTTAATTTTAGTAAGAAGCCAGCACAGAGGAAAAGGTATTTGCGTGGAATAAAGCAGGTGTGTGTGGGGCCTGGGCCTGACCTTGAAATCCAAATTAAGAGCAAGGATTTTATGTCGAACACCTGAGAATCGCCCCAGGCATCTGGAGGGCAGGCTTCGAGTGGTGTTTTTGGTAGAAATAGTGTCACTGAGAGGCTGAGAAAGATATAGATTTTGCTGGTGAGCCATTCTTTTAAAATGAAATCACCAAATATTTAGCAGTATTCAGTCCTTAACAATACTCTAGATTAGTAAAGCTCTTTAATATGCCTCCTTGGTATCCGAGCATAATTGGTATTAAAAGTAGTCACTTGAAATAAATCCATTTAAAACAAGCATCAGAATTTCAGAGTGAAGAATGAAAAATGATTGGGACTTTGTTTTGAAAAATGAAACTAAAAATTATGACAAGTTTAGTATTTATTGCCATTGAGCTTGTCATTGTTATTATATGCCGATTCCTGGAACAGAACAGAAACGATTTGTGTGACTTTAAGAAGAACACGGTTCTTACAGAAGAAATATGATATATTCTTGAGCGCAACTTGATTTTCACAGCATAATCATACACACACACACACACACACATATATATGTATATATATATTTTATCTAAAAATGTCTGAGGCCTTTGTTAGTGTTTTAGCATTCAGATTATTCCCTCTGGAGCGCTGACCAGCCTTCTGATTTCTCTGCTTCAGTTTTAGCCAGGCTGCTTCTGCCACTCTTATTTCTTGGTGACTTTGTATGAACTTTTAAATTTTTTTTTTTTTTGAACGTTTATTTATTTTTGGGACAGAGAGAGACAGAGCATGAACGGGGGAGGGGCAGAGAGAGAGGGAGACACAGAATCGGAAACAGGCTCCAGGCTCTGAGCCATCAGCCCAGAGCCCGATGCGGGGCTCGAACTCACGGACCGCGAGATCGTGACCTGGCTGAAGTCGGACGCTTAACCGACTGCGCCACCCAGGCGCCCCATGCATGAACTTTTATACGGTTTACCAAATCTTGCTTGCGTCCTTTGTAGTACTTAGAATCTCTTAACTGATTTTTGCTGCCCTTCTGTTCATCACGGACCCCGACGCCAGTGTGGCTCACCAACTGGGGCAGTGGCAGACGCAGGCTGGCAGCAGGAGTCTTACATGTGGTCTTCAGGGAATAATCCTGCGTTTGGGCGATTTTTGCCTCTAATCGCAAACTCAGGAGTGTTGGATGCTGGGCGCCTGGGTGGCTTAGTTGGTTCAGCGTCTAACTCTTGGTTTTGGCTCAGGTGGTGGTCCCGCGGTTTGTGAGTTCAAGCCCCACGTCGGGCTCTGTGCCGCCTGTGGTCCCCAGAGTGGTCCCGAGAGCCAGCCGAGGCCTCGAAGGTTTGCATTGTGGGGCACTGAGGGCCTTCATCCAGCCCCTGGGCCCCACCTTGGGACAGGTACTCTGGAAAGACCAGTATGTTGGATTACCAACTACATTAACAAATACATAGCTTTAGAAAGTCTTAAATGTGAGGGGCGCCTGGGTGGCGGTCAGTTAAGCATCTGACTTCAGCTCAGGTCATGATCTCACCGTTTGGTGCGAGTCCTGCATCAGCCTCTGTGCTGACAGCTGGGAGTCTGGAGCCTGCTTCAGATCCGTCTCCTTCCTTCCCTCCCTCCCTCCCTCCCTCCCTCTCTCTCTCTCTCTCTCTCTCTCTCTCTCTCTCTCTGCCCCTCCCCCACTCATGCTCACTCGCTCTGTCTCAAAAATAAAACATTTAAAACTTTCAAACTTTGTATTGACAAAAATGATAAGGGACTAGTAAAGTTAGTCTGATGGTTACTATAGTTAAGAGGATGTAGAAAGAACCCCGTCTAGCGCCATCTAGCGTCAGGTAACAAATATGCTTATAAACGCTCACAGTACACACTGTTTGAGATCATACAATTATCCAAATAATGCTTCATAAGCCCTGAAACTGTATCTCTGGAATTTCCTTATCTCTCTAAAACAGGAGGGTTCTATTTCTCTCTCCTTGAGGATCAAGAGGTTTTTAAGAGAGTAAAAAAAGTATGGGATAAGTAAAAGATACAACGGAATTGAAACTTGTTATTTCCATCTAAAAACATATTAAACTGTTTTCAATAAGAAAAAAAATTTGCTTTTAAAAAGAGGGTACCCATGTTTCTGATTTCCTCATCTATTTTTCCCAATGAAGGGTTGTTTTCTTTTTAAATGTAAAATCTGTTTGGTTTCTCCTCTTGAGAAATAAATGGTATTTTTGACTTAGAGTTTTCTTAAAAATGAAAATAACCATGTTCTGATTACCCAGTAGTAGATATTCGTTTTTTTTTTAATTTTTTTTAACGTTTATTTATTTTTGAGACAGAGAGAGACAGAGCATGAACAGGGGAGGGGCAGAGAGAGAGGGAGACACAGAATCTGAAACAGGCTCCAGGCTCTGAGCTGTCAGCCACAGAGCCCGACGCGGGGCTCGAACTCACAGACCATGAGATCATGACCTGAGCCGAAGTCGGACGCTTAACCGACCGAGCCACCCAGGCACCCCAGTAGTATATATTAGTTAAAAAAAAAAATCTATACAGGGACGCCTGGGTGGCTCGGTCGGTTAAGCATCCGACTTCCGCTCAGGTCATGATCTCGTGGTTCACGGGTTCAAGCCCCATGTAGGGCTCTGTGCTGACGGCTCAGAGCCTGGAGCCTGCTTTGTGGGTTCTGTCTGCTGCTTTCTCTGCCTCTCCCCTGCTCGTACTCTGTCTCTCTCAAAAATAAATTTAAAAAATTTTAAAAAATTAAAAAAAATCCATCCAATGTATATAAATATGAAGGCCAAGTACAATCAGTCACATGTTGTGAGAGAAGCGCCTTGCGTGGCCTCGCGGCTCCTGCCCTCTTCTGTGTCCTTTTTCTCGGGCACTTTTATTTTTTTTAATTAATTTATTTATTTAAAAAAAAATTTTAATGTTTATTTTTGAGACAGAGAGACAGAGCACAAACGGGGGAGGGGCAGAGAGAGAGGGAGACACAGAATCGGAAGCAGGCTCCAGGCTCCGAGCCATCAGCCCAGAGCCCGACGCAGGGCTCGAACTCACAGACTGCGAGATCGTGACCTGGCTGAAGTCGGACGCTTAACCGACTGAGCCACCCAGGCGCCCCTCTCAGGCACTTTTAAATTTTATCGTTTTAATTTCCTTCCCTCCTCTTCCCACCGAGGTAACCAATGGCAACAAACTGGCAGGTTGTTGTTCCATAGCTTTCTCCAGTATCCTGTCGTGTGCGTGTATACAAGTTTGAGTTTGTAATACCTTTAGTTCTTTGGACAGAACATGCACAACACTCCCCTGGTCCCAAAGCCAAGAAACGTGCAAGGCAGGCTGGTGACGAGTCACTTCCTCCGTGCGGCTCTGGCCTCTCCCCTCGAGGTCAGGGCTTTAATTAATTTCTTACAAATCCTGCCGTAACTCGTGTCTGCACCACAAACACTCCTCTTTATTTTACTGCCATTTAAGAAACACACAAGGTAACTCGTTTAGACAAGACGCCTTTTGCTTTTGGCGCACAGCAGCATAGCTTGGGGACCTTTTCGTTCTGTACATCGAGATTTCTCTTTAAAATAAGCGCATAGCATCGTGGCTGCAGGGTGTGTTGGAGGTTATGTAACCCAGTCCCCTATCGGGGATCTTTGGGTTGTTTACCGTCTTTTACTGTTGCAGACACGGTTTCAGATATAGCCTTGCACATCTGTCATTTTGTGGACGTGTGGGTATATCCGCGGGTGTTCCTGGCCTGGAGAGTTGGGTCACAGACCTGCTGCTGGCCGTAGAGCTGGTGCTCCCCGCTGGCGGGGCGTGAGGGTTCCTGTTCTCCCATGGCGTCAATAACAACGTGTGCTATTAAACTTTTGTAATTCTGCCATCACAATAAGTGAAAAGAGGTGATTCGGTGTGGTTTTAATTCGCGTTTTTCTTACTACCGGTGAGAGCAGACCACTTCTCGTGGTTTCATGTGACGCTCAACCGACTGAGCCACCCAGGTGCCCCATTTTCTCATATTTTTGGATCAGCGGAACCGCTAACCAATTTGAATAACAGTGGCAATTATAGGTGTCAATGTCTTGTTCCTGATTTCGTTTATTTATTTATTATTAATTTATTTATTGTTCCTGATTTTAATGGAAAAAGTATTAGTATTTACTTTTTTTTTTAAAGCTTATTTATTTTGAGAGACACAGAGAGAGCGCAGGCGCAAGTAGGGGAGAGGTGGGGAGAGAATCCCAAGCAGTCTTCACATTGTCAGCACAGAGCCCGATGCAGGGTTCGAACTCACGAACCATGAGATTGTGACCTGAGCCGAAATCAAGAGTCAGACGCTTAACCGACTGAGCCACCCAGGCACCCTGAGTGTTTACTGTTTTAAGTGATTTTTCCTTCTTGGTCTTTGCCAAGTAATCTTGAGCATAATTAAGATTTTTATTTATAGAGATTTTTATTAGAAATGGTTAGTAATTCCGACAATGCCATTTCAGCCTGTACTCAATAATTTGGTTTTATTTACAAACTTTTTATTTACATTTACAATCTGTGAGATCATGACCTGAGCCCAAATCGAGAGTCGAACGCCTGACTGAGCCACCCCGGCACCCCGATGTAGCTTTTTAATGCCGATGGATTTCCTAATGCCAACCGTTGTTGAGTTTCTGGAATAAACCCTGCTTTGCCATCGAGTTTAGTTGATGTATTTCTGCATTCTCTGTGAATTTTTGTGTCTGTGTTCCTAAGGGAGGTTGATAGGTCTGTGTTACCGTCACTCAGCGGCGGGGCCAGGCTGGAACTGTGTGTGTCCCCTGCACTGACTGCCGGGTGCCCGACCACTCGTCCTCTTTCTGTCCGCCGCCTCCCCCGTGAAACGAGGTTCCGGGTGATCCTCCCCTCACCCGCCTGCTCTGAGGATGGCAGGAGGTGAGGCCAGAGAGGCACGCAGCCCGGCTGACCTATGGTACACTTTTAAATGTCAGAAAAGGTTGTGTTGTCTTAAAACGAACCACAGTTCTCTCTAGATTTTCTGCAGTCCAGAAATTCGAGAAGGGCTCTGTCTGCTGTCTTCAGCCTCGTACTGGAGGCATAGAGGGTTTGTACCAGGGTCTTGAGGTGATGAGGAATCTGAGGTGGGAAGGAATCCTCCGAACTGCCTGTGTTTTTATTTGTTTTTTTTTTTTAAATTAAAAACACTTTTAAATGTTTATTTATTTTTAAGAGAGAGACAGTGTGAGAGAGGGAGGGGCAGAGAGAGAGGGAGACACAGAATCCGAAGCAGGATCCAGGCTCTGAGCTGTCAGCCCAGAACCCGACGCAGGACTTGAACTCATGGCCCCGAGATCAAGACCTGAGCTGAGATTAAGAGTCGGGTGCTTAACCGACTGAGCCACCCAGGCGCCCCACTGAAAGGTCTTTGAGTGTCTGGCTCCTTCTTAATGTCGGGTCTCTGCACAGATGCACCTTACTGGCCGCCCCCTCTGTGGTCTTGCCACAGGCTCCACTAGCGGTCTTCTGTCTCCCTAATGGTGTCGGGACCGTGGGTCGGTGAAAACACCAATGTGCAGGTGGCTAGCCTGTACCCACCAGTGTTCTGGGTTCTTCACTGTGGCCGCAAACTGTTTTGCAGCGGGCCAGTCAGCTCATTGCAAAACGTGGGAAAAAGTATTTTGTCAAATTGTATGAAATTACTGATATTTTACACTTTGACCCACAAAGTGGCAATTTCATATGATTGCTCCAAATCGTTATGATTTGGCATCTTCCTGGCCTTTTATTTAAGTATTTCCCACAAATATTCTTCCTCAGAACACATGTCTGCCTTCTTCCCATCCAGCTTCCTCGGCTTCTTCCCCAGGTTCCTAATTTTTTCTTTCCTTCCCCCAACCACTATTTCCGTTTTTAGTCCTGCCCATCTCAGCTACTGGGTGGAAAGCTGTCAAAAACCATCTGTATCAACTTGAGACGAGTTGGTGGCTCTTTGCTCCTACTTGTGTACTGGCACTCTAAAAAGATTCCGGGTGACGCACGCACATCTTCAGTTGACATAGCGTAAGACGCTTTGACAAAGTGAAATGAAACGCTCCGGGGTGGATGGTTGTATTTGTCAGGGTGGTTTTTTTCTTATTTCACATGACAGAAAGCCTACATCACGATGGGGTAAATAAAGTGTATTTATTTATGTGTAGTGAGAAGCCAAGACTTCTAGCCAAGAGGGAGTGATGGATGCCGGATTCCTGCCTTCCACCCTCCACACGCGCAGCTAAAACAAGTGGAGAAAAAAAAAAAAGGCTGGGCAAAATAGATAAAACAATGGTTTTTAGGACGTTGAATTTCAGGCAGTAACAAACAGGATCTCTGACATGGCCAAGAAATGAGGTGAGCCCCTCAAAGCCTCCAGCTTACTGCCTGCAGAGAGTGTGCATGCTGTGGCCTGGGAGCGTGACCCACGTGGAGCCCAGCAGTCCCCCTGGATTCGAGGGATGGACTTGGGGATCGGAGGAGCAGAGGCAACTAGAATGTGCAGGCAGGGTGCTGGGAGGGAGTTGCAGAGAGAGAACCTCACCGATCAGCAGGGCGTCCTTCTTTGTGTGTCCTCATCCGAGTACCCGTGTGGGGCATGGCGGGAACTACCCAAGGGATTAGAGAGAACACATCTCAGTGCACACACGGGGCTGGTTATAGTTCTTCTTCTCTCCAATCGGAATCAAAACAATAATTTACGGGCATTTTATGTAAATGCTTTTTGCCTCAGAAAGGGTGCAGAGTGGGGCTGAGACCTAAAAGTTGCTCAAATCTTATCTAAAAACTTAAAATCAAGACCTGAGGGGATTAAGTTGTTTCCAAAGAGCTGAATACATCCTAGAACAAAGTTCAAGAATATGTGAAAATGTCCAGCAATCAACAGTGTATAATTGACAATGCTCGGCAACGCATGAGAAATTACGAGGCATGCAGAGAAGCTGAAAAATATCACCCGTAATGAAAGGAAGTATCAGCCAAAACCGACCCAGAAAATGGCACAGATCATAGGATTATTAGGAAAAGACATTCACACACTTATTGTAGCTATATCCATACGTTCAGGAAGCTAGAGGAAAGATTGAATGGGGGTATGGAACACTGATCTCTAGAGATGAAAACAATTTTATTAAAAAAATACGTTGGATGGGATTAAGGGCAAAGGAGACACAACAGAAGATTAGCAAACTGGAAGATGCACAAGTAGAAAATATCCTAAGTGGAACAGTGAAAAAAAAAAAAACCTGAATAAAATCAGCAGAGCATCAGTGACGTGTGGGATAACTCCAGTGTCCTGATATGGGTACACTTGGAGTCTCTGAAGCAAAGAAAGCAGAAAGACAAAATAATTGAGGAAGGACAGGCTGAAAAGCTCCCACATTTGAAGAAAGTTACACACCCACAAACCCAAAAATCTCAGTGAACTCCAAACACAAGAGACATGAAGAAAACCGCGGGAAGGGAGACTATCATCACATTTCTTAAAAACCAGAAAGTCTTAAAAGCAGCAGGTGATGTTTTCTGTGCTGAGAAGTGCACGTAAGAAGGGCAGCAGATTTTGCATCCGA
Organism: Prionailurus bengalensis; assembly: GCF_016509475.1. NCBI lineage: Eukaryota > Metazoa > Chordata > Mammalia > Carnivora > Felidae > Prionailurus > Prionailurus bengalensis. The sequence continues at coordinate 1,753,457 of NC_057356.1, read as the reverse complement.
AACGGTGCAAATAAAAAGACGATAGAGCAACATCTTTCAACAGCTGGACAGAAAACAAAGCCCCCAACTGACTCTTTGGAATTCTATCTAGTTAGAAAAAATAGCTTTCAAAAACAGAGGTGAAATAAAGACATTTTTGGACGTGCAAATGCTAGAAGAATTCGTTACCTGGAGACTCTACTGTGAAAAATGCCGACCAGTGACACCAGATGAAATCTGGACCTATTCGGGGAACAAAGAACCCCGGACAAGGTGACTACGTGGGTACATATGTTTCCTACCGTTTAATCTCTTTGGAACATACCGTTTATTTTTTGAGAGACAGAGAGCGAGCAGGGGAGGGGCAGAGAGAGAGAGGGAGAGAGAGAGAATCCCAAGCAGGCTCTGTGCCGCCAGTGCAGAGCCCGATGTGGGGCTCGATCCCACGAACCGTGAGATCGTGACCTGAGCTGAGACCAAGAGTTGCACACTCAGCCGCCGAAGCCACCCAGGCACCCTCTTTTAGCAGCTTTCGAATGCACAGTACCGTGTGGTTAATGACAGTCACCACCCCACACATTACATCCCTGGGGTGGGAAACCCACTTTAAATATAGTCACAAATCACTTAAAAGGTTGGAAAGACATATACCATGCTAACACTAATCAAAGGGAAGCTGGGTCGACTGTATTTCTCTCAGACGGTGGAAAAGCTTCTCAGTAAAGAAAAATGTTTCTCGGCAAAGAACCCAGGAAGAAGTGGATCATTTTATAGTCACAAAGGGAATCAATTTATCAAGACGTCTCAACAAGCGTAACAAGCATCTTCACAGGCCCAGTAAAAGACCATCAAACCACGTGAGGCGAATCTGACAGATGTACAAGGAGGAGTAGAAAAGGCCACCATCGCGGTCGGATTAAGTCACCTGCTCAGCAACAGGCACAACAAGGGAAGATCCACGGCACGTTACCACACAAGCTGAGCCGGCCGAGCCTTCTAGAACACTCTACCCAACAAGAGGAGAGCGCACAGTCTTTCCAAGTGCATGCGAGCATTTGCCCAGAAAAACCACATTCTGGCCACACAGCAAGTCTTAGTAAATTTACAAGGACTTCATACAAAATGTGTTCTTTAACCACAGGGGGTGAAAAATTGGAAACCAATCAGAGAGAAACCTCAGCCAAATGCCCAAGTATTTGGAGACTAAATAACACACTTCTACCCATGGGTCAAAAAAAAAAAAAAATCAAAAATCAAAACAGAAATTAGTGTTTTGAACTGAATGAGAATAGAAACAGTATATCAGAACTCGTGAGATGCCCTTAAGGCAGGTCTTTGAGGGAATCTGTGGCATTTTGTTTACCGAGAGGGACAGTTAAAGCACGAAACACCTAGATTTGAGTAGACAAAAGGCTCCGTTCCATGACCTCAGCTTTCACCTTACGAATTCTTTTTTTTTAATATTTTTATATATTTTTTAATGTTTACTTATTTTTGAGACAGAGAGAGACAGCATGAATGGGGGAGGGTCAGAGAGAGAGGGGGGGACACAGAATCCGAAACAGGCTCCAGGCTCCGAGCTGTCAGCACAGAGCCCGACGCGGGGCTTGAACTCACGAACCGCGAGATCATGACCTGAGCCGAAGTCGGACGCTTAACCGACTGAGCCACCCAGGCACCCCTCACCTTACGAATTCTTAACAAGGGAGCCAGTGAAGTTCAGTGTGAGCAGGAGAAAGAAAATGGTTAAATGTCAGACTGGATTCAACAAGACAGGTAGTAGGAAAAAGCCAAGCCAAGCAAAAGCCAGTTCTTTTGATCCTCTCAAAGAAGATCAATAATAAAATTGATAAACCTCTAATCAGGGTTAAAAACAAGGCACGGTGTTCAGAATGGTAGGTAAATTAAGATATTGCAGGGATAATGACATCAAAATGTCATGCCATTAAATCCAAAAACGTAGAGGACAGACCCCGGAACACAAGCATTACTTCAGCAGCCTGTGGGGACAGAGAGACAGAGAGAGAGAGAGAGAGAGAGAGAGAGAGAGAAAGGGAGAGAGGCAGCATGAGTGGGGGGGGGGCAGAGAGAGGGAGACACAGAATTCCAAGCAGACTCCACACTGACCGCGTGGGGCTCGATCCCACGAACCTCGAGATCATGACTTGAGCCGAAATCAAGAGTCAGATGCTTCACGGACCAAGCCACCCAGGCGCCCCTCCCCGCATCTGTTAAAGACACGTCGTTATACGCTAAAGATATTGACAACGTGTTAAAAATCCTCACCAAGAAAACTGTAGGCTCAGACGCTTCTGTGGCAGATTCTAACAAAGATCTGAATAAGGACCAGTGCAGTTTCTACACCGATGTCCGGACACTGAGGAGGAGGGACGACTTCCCGAGGCAGCTGAGGCCGGCATTACGTTGGCACCAAAACCAGACACAGACACTGCTTGAAGCAAGGAAAACAGCGATCACCGTCACTCAGAGACATTTATGCAAAGATTCTTAACGTTTCAGCAAATCCAGTCCAATAATACATAGAGGACTCTTCACGACCAAGGAGCCATTTAAATTAATTAAATTAAATTAATTAATTAAAGATTAATCAGTGTAGTTCCACATCTCACACACCACGCCATGCGATCATTCCAATAGGATTCCAGTGAGCATTTGGCAAAACCCAGCACCCGTGCCCGGTGCAAACTGCCAGCAAAGTAGCCGTAGGAAGAAGCGTCTTTGGGTTTGTCTCTCGCAGCCTTTGTTATCCTTCCTCTGGCTTCTGTTGAGAACTTGGGTCATGAAAGCAGGTTGAATTTTGTCAAACGCTTTTCCTGAATCTACTGAGACGATCCTATGATTTTTATCCTTCATTTGCGGATATGGTGTGTCCCACCCCCTGGAATAAATTCCACTTTATCGTGCTTTTTTTTTTTTATGTTTATTTATTTTCGAGACAGAGAGAGACAGAGCATGAACAGTGGAGGGTCAGAGAGAGCGAGAGACACAGAATCCGAAGCAGGCTCCAGGTTCAGAGCTGTCAGCAAAGAGCCCGATGCGGGGCTCGAACTCAGGGACCGCGAGATCATGACCTGAGCCGAAGTCGGACGCTCAACCGACTGAGCCACCCAGGCGCCCCCATCCACTTTATTGTGCTTTTAATGCGCACCGTTGAAATGTTCGCTGGCCTTTTGTGGAGGATTTTTGCATCCACGTCCATCAGGGGTATTGGCCTTGGATTTTTATTTTCTTGTAATGTCCTTGTCTGGCTTTGAAATCAAGGTAACTCTGGCTTTGTGAAAGGAACTTGGAAGGTGTTCCCTCCTCTATTTTTTTGGAAGAGTTTGAGAAGGGTCAGTGTTAATTCCTCTTTTTGCGTTTGATAGAATTCACCCGTGAAACCAGCCGGTTTGGGCTTTTCTGGGAGGCTTTGGATGACACTCCAGTTAGTAACCCTTCTTGTGACCAGTCCGCTCAGATTTTCAATTTTGAGTCATGCAGGGTGTCTGCTGGACGTAAACATTCCCAGGCTCTACCCGGTACTTAGAAGCCAGCGTCTTCAGGGAATCGGGCTGGGAATCTGCAATTTTTTAAACAGTGCCTCTGAATTACCTTCCCATTGGTCGAGTTTGGAAGATCACCAAGATGAATGTTTTTTCACCCATGACGATGAAATGCTTCTTTCATCAGAGGATTCGCCTCGTGGCCCGGCGGCTGTGTCCTGGCCGGGGCCCTGGGTGACGAAAGCACAAGAGGCCATGGCTCTGCCCGTCTGGTGAGCAAGTTCGGCTCCACTGGGTTTCCCTGCGCTCACACGGAATTCTGTTAAACGGAACGAATGCCTCGTGGGCCATCTTTTAAAAAATTTAAGCTACTTACATAACCGCAATACTTGAAGCCTTCTAGAATAAAATCCGGGCTTCCGGAGGTCACAGGGTCTGTGCCTCCCTCCCCAGCTCCCCTTCAGGCCGGCCAGCCCCCTGCAGACCCCAGGGTCTTTGGTCTTCCTGTTCTGTGCCTCCTCCCTGCAATCTCTTTCCCATTTGTTTGTTTGTTTTCCTCTCCCTCTTTTTTTCAAGTGGCCTCAAACAAGTTTATTCTCTTAAGAGTTCTGGGCGTCCGAAATGCAAGCGTGTCTGCAGGCTATGCCTTCTGGGGGCTTCGGGGGATAATCCTTCCCTGCATCTTCCAGCTGCTAGAGGCACCCCTTCCCTGGCTCGGCTCGGCTCATGCCCCCCACCGCCCCCCGAAGCCCTTGACCTCTGCTTCTGTCAGGCAGCCTCCTCCCTCTTACAGGTCCCAGTGAGGCACTGGGCTCACCTGATGGGCCAACATCCGCACCCCACCTCAAGCCGCTTTAACTTAGTCACACCTGCAAAGCCCCTGTGGTCCGGGAGGTAGTGGGGACCGGGACAGGGGCATCTGTGGGGCCGTCACTCGCTGACCGGCCGCCTCGCTGACCGTCCCTGGGCTGGCAGGGGCTGAGGAGCAGGCCCTGTTCTCACCCTGCGGGAGGGGGGAGGGTAGAGGGGCCAGCTTCCAGCCTCCGTGACTCTGTCCTCACCCTGGTCACACTCCGCCATTGCGGTGGCTTCACTACCCTTTCTTATCTGTTTTCACGTATCCGTTTACTACCTGTGTCGGGCCCCGTTCCCCACGCTCGGTGATCACGGGGGAGCCAAGCAGAAGGTTCCTGTCCTGGGGGATTGGCTGTCCGCGTACCTTGCCCGTTATTAACAGAAGCACCCGCTGCCCCACAGAACGTAGGCTCCCAGGGTGTGGGACCCACTCTCCAAGCCCCAGGAATTAGACCACTGTGGGGCAGGGGCACCTGGGTGGCTCAGTCGGTTGAGCAACCAACTTCGGCTCAGGTCATGATCTCACAGTCTGTGAGTTCGAGCCCCGGGTCGGGCTCTGTGCTGACAGCTGGGAGCCTGGAGCCTGCTTGGGATTCTGTGTCTCTCGCTCTCTCTGCCCTTCCCCTATTCACGCTCTGTCTCTCTGTGTCTCTCACAAATGAATAAACGTAAAAAAATTTTCAAAAGAACACTGGGGGGCAGCTTGGAGTCGCCCATTTACTGGCGAGCCACCCTACCGCCACAGGGGGGCGCCCACGCTCCACGCTTGTGGCCACATTTCTTGGGCGGGAATCTGTACACAACAGTCCCCGGTTATCACCCCTCCCTCCTCGGACAGGGGGCGCGGGGCCCTTATTATCAGTGACCGCGACACGGCGGGAAGTTCTTGGGGAAGAGGCGCCACAGCAGGTGCGTGTCCGTGGGAGCGACCCAGCCGCTCGGGCCGCCGGGGGCCGCGCCCCGGGCCAGGGTTCCTCTGTCTCGGTTCTTGGGTCCGGGCAGGGGGCTTGCTTGTTCCGTGAGGCCCGTGGAGGTCGCCCGCCGCGCCGTCGGAGGTGCCCCGCCTCTGACCGCTTGCGCTGCCTGCGCGCGTTTGGGGCGGCGGTGTTCAAGGAGATTGTTCCGCGTCCTGCCACCGCAGAACGTTCTGAGCCAAAAAGAGACCGGGTCTCTGGCCGAGCAGGGATTGGACGCACGAACCAAAACGCAGCAAAGTGAGCCAGACCTCGTGGAGGCTCCTTAGGCCAGGGTGCCCCGCCGGGTCACCGGCGGATTGGGCAGCTGCACTCCCTGCGGCAGCCCCCCACTCCCCCCACCCCCCGCGCTGGGTCACCGGGTCACCGTGTCACCGTGGGTGGGAGCCATTGGCGCTCCTAGGACTGCGGGCTCGGTCACCCGCTGCCCTGCAAGGAGTCCTAAGCTTCTAGAAGTTATCAGCTCTGGAAGCTGGGAGGGAGGGAAGGCAGCAGGATGTTAGCAAAGGAGGCTGAGACCCAAGCAGCGGGTGGCCCTGGTTTCCTGCGCTTCTCCACCTGTGCCACCGAGGCACCCCCCGCCCCGGGGAGCGGGCCAGGCTGCAGGGGGACCCCAGGCCCGTGTCCCTCACCAGTTGTGCTGCAGGGCCTTGGGCCGCCCTTGAGAAGTGTGCTACAGCGGGGAACCTCACGGCCTCGTCCCCAGCCGCACCCGGGGCCTGCCTGCTCTCCAGCGTCCAGCGCCCGCCGCGTGGCAGGTCGCCCAGCTGGCACCGGTGGCTGGACGGAAATCCTGAGTCAAATGGAGTTTGGTCCCTGTCCCGCTAAGGCTACTGTTGGATTTCGGGAGACGCGGACGGGTCAGTGCTAACGTTTCACGAGCAACGTGGCGCAGCCGAGGCCGGGCCGGAAGGCACAGGCCAGGACGTGAGCCCGGCTCAGGTCAGGAGGGAACGTGGAACAGGGGATCGCAGGGTGCACAGGGGCTGGCGGGCAGAGGATGTGCTGGCGGGGAGGGTGGCCGGCAGGGCCGCCCCTGGGGCAGGAGTTGTCCCCCTGGCTGCGACAACCGTGAGATTGTGGCGGGAGACACGGGACCCGGCAGGATGCGGCAGGGGGCTGGGTGGCGTGGGGACTGCGGGCGCTAAGGGGAAGGGCGAGCTGGAGGGCCCCCTCCCCTTATGGGAAATTCCGCATTTCTGTGGACAAACCATCTCTGCAAAGAGCGCGCACAAATCCTACGCCTGACCTTGGGCCTAGGAAACCGAGATGCGGCCTGGACTCCCCACCAGAGGGCGCCCTGAACCACGCGGCAGGTGCCCGCATGGGCTTCTCCTGTGAAAGTCTCAGACACGTGGTCCCCGCATCCCGAGAAGCCGGAAGCCCTCGCAGACAGCCGGCTCGCCGCATGTCCCCCTTCCCCACTCAGCCCGGTTGGTCTCCAGGGGGAAGGAGGTACCGAGCTCTCTCCCTGATCTGTGGCAGGCGTCATAAGCTCAGGCGTGACGCCCCCCAGAGCCACAGGGGGGTATTATTGCCATCATGATGCGATCCCGACTCCAGAGGCGCAGAGATCTGCCAGATGGTGCGAGTGAGCCCTGGGGGGCACGTACTGCGTGTGCTGTGTGTCCCCATCTTAGAGGCACAGGGGTGGCCTTGGCTCTGTGCCCCCCCCCCCGCCCCCATCCTGTCTACACTCGGAGAAAGGAGCTGGTGGAGAACAGGCCTCCCAGGGGAGGCAGGAGGCAGCCGTCAAGTGCAGGGCGTGAAGGGTGCTGTGGAAACAGGGTGCTGGTGTAGCCGTTCTGCTTCTGACATTTCCTGCTGTTCGTGTAGGTGGAAATAACAGGAGACCAGGAGCCCCGTGACCTCAGAGCACGGAAGGAAGGTCAGCCAGTTTCCGGGAGGCGGCCGTATGTTCAGTGTGGGCACTGCCACGCTGACTCCCTGACGCTCATCATCTTGAACAAGTGCTCTTGTGGCTCTCCACGCTGAACGGGGGGTGGCCCAACAGATCAGTTGGGGCCACACGTCTCGTCTCGTCCTGGACTGAGCGCCCGGGAGTGGACAGGCCGCCACTGAGACCCCAGTCCCATCAGGTGCCTGTTTAGGAGGTGCCTGGAACAGCTTCTTGCTGGGCTCTGGCTGATTCCAGCCTGGGTCTCCAGGCGGCAGGGGGGGGTTGCTCTCGGCCACCACCTTCCTTTCTCCCTGGGAATGCAGTGTGATGTCCCCGCCCCGGCAGGGAGTCAGGCGTGGCCGAGGGAATACGGGGAGAGCTGGTGTCCCGATTCGCAAGCCTTCCACTCGCCAGACGTCCCCTGGCCTTGCAGTGGCTCTGTGTACGGCAGAGGGTCCCTGACCGCCACACGAGGGAGCTGCACACGGGGGGGTGTCTGCAGACGAGCAAGAAACCTGTGTCCTGTGTGAGCGTCCTACGCGTTTGGATTTCCTTGTTTGGGCAGCGGGCATGGTCTTACCTAATACAGACTTAGGTTTCTTCCGGATCTGGGGAGAGAGCGCTGTGAGAACCATACAGGGGTGTTGTCCCCACGGCCTGGTGGCCTCTGGCGTTGGGGCCACAGCGGGCCTGACTCGATGCAAGAAGACTGTGTCCCTCAGGGTCCCTGAGAGTCTCATCCCCTGAGATGTCCTGTTCAGCATGCAGACACGTGCACTGCTCCGAATCTCCCAAGGAAGCCTTACTCAGGTCCTTGTCCTCCAAGAATCAGGTTCTGTGTCTGCTCTCCGAATGGGAGGTGGCTCTTGGGGGTTCAGCACCGCCTTCACGGGCCCGTCTCGGCCAGTGCACACTTTATGGCCAAATGATGACCAGACCTGGCTGTTTGGACTGTCGTAAATTCACAAGACAAGTTCATGGACACCTTGCCAAGGGCGTGCCCGTTGGCTGCTGCGGCCCATGTAGTTGTGGGGAGGAGGGGGTGGCCGGCTTGGCCGAGCACAAAGTATGTGTAAACATTTCCCCCCACTGATATCAAGTATATTAGTCAGGTCCTTGGTCGCAAGCCGTGGGCTGACGCTGGCTCTCTTGTGCCAAAAGGAACATTTGGAAAGGATGTTGAGAGCTCACAGAATCATCGGGCCTGGAGGCTCAGGCTTGGGAAAGAGAATTGACCAAGGTACCAAGGTGGCTCGGGACGGCCAGGCCCGAGGAATCCCGGCCGAGGCCGGGGTGTGAGAGCAGACTGCCTGTCTGTCATCTGGGATGTGAGGGCCCCTCCCGGGGCTCCTGGGGCTGGATGTGCACCTGGAGGGGTCCTGGGAATATGGACCTTTCTTATGCTGTGAGGCGACAGGGGAGGACGCTACTCTCGGCCGAGCGGCCGCTCTGCGTCAGGCACTTTGTAAGTGAATCTCTCCCAGGCCCGAGCGCGGCCCTTTGGAATACACACACTTCTTTCCCTTTTGCGGGGGAGTCAACAGGGTTCCCAGGCTGCGGGGGGGGGGGGGGGGGGGGGGGGGGGGGGGGGGGGGGGGGGGAGGGGGAGAGGATTCGGCCAGCAGGTGGCAGAGGTTCACACCTGGGCCTCGTCCGTGTCCCGTTCCGTCTACCACCCAATGTGGGGATCGCTGGGCACCAGCCGTGACTTGAAATACGCTCTGCTTTTCACCAGGAGGATTTGGAATGAGACTCTGCAATTCGGATCAAGATAACACACAGCCAGTAAGAGTAAGCTGCAGGGGACAGAGGTTAAATTTCCCCACAGGGAGGCAATTTTGGGAAATCTGGAAGGGTTGGAGGGGCCGGCGAGGGCGGGGCAGGGAAAGGGGATAACCTGGCCCCAAAGTGAGCTGCTATCATCATCAAATATTTCCCTAATTGCGAAAAAATGAAGGGGCTGAGGGATGCCAGGAAAATAAAGTCCAAGTGTACTAGGCGTTGGCTTTTTTGGCAAAGCAAATTTCTCTGTAACAATTTTTAAGAAGATATAAAAGGCATTGCCTCACACAATGATCTCTGAAGCCTGGCTTTCATCTGCCTCTTTAGAAACATTGCATTTCGAAGGGAGCCGTTAGCTGAGGTGGTGAATGTGTCTGCTAATTGCTTTCTGTTATAAATCTAAGCAACACTGAACTCCACGAGGGAATGCAAACTTATCAGGGAAGCTAAAAGCAGAAATCGCCTTTGGCTGAGTTACAAGTGCTGTTTTCCTCATCGAGGCTGAATGTCTTCACGTGTTTCTAGAACATTCATATGTATCACTTGGGAAGAACACAGGGGGGTGGGGGAGTGGGCAAGGGACCCTGTGCAGGTTCACGCACCGTGTAAGAAACGCTGGAACAGATCGGCTGACCGACTCAGCAAGGTGATGCCCGGGGAGACTCAGGTCTGTGGACAAGTGTTTAATCCCGAGCGTGGAAGGGACAGAGGACGGGGCGATGGGGCCACGCGGCTCGTTGCCTTAGGCGTTTAAACACCTGCGAGGATCCCTGACCCAGTGGTTTTATGTCCTTGTCAAACGCCGTTGGCAAATCGGTCGACACCACTCTGCACGGAGACTCCTGGCACCACTCGTCTTCTAGAAGAACCCAAAGTAGTTGGCAGTGTTGAAGCACACACAGGCTTTACCAAAAATTTGGAATTCCCAGCTTCTCCAAAAAACCCCACAAAACTCGGAAGGTCTCGCAAAATGGAGCCCTCGCTTCTGCCTCGTGCGAAGGACCGTCCTCCCAAGACAGGCGTGTGGCTTCCGGGGGCCCGGTGCCTTCCTCCTTCGCTGCGGCGGACACGGCCGGTCTCACCTTCCCAGCAGCGTGTGTGAGCCCAGACCCTTCCCTGTCCTTGCCAACGTTCGGGCTAGTCAGCCTTTGTGGTTTTAGCCCTTCTGGGGTGTGCGTAGTGGGAAGTCGCTGTGGTTTTAATTTGTGTTTCCTAACGAGTAATGTGTTGCTCAATTGTTCGTGTGATCAGTGGCCCTTTGTACCTCCCCTGTTGGGAAGCGTCATTACCCCAGACGTGGCTCTCTCCCTCGAGTTTTCGAGCTTCTTCCCGCCCGCCCAGAATCAGCTCCTCACGCCCCTCCCCGGACACCAGCCCTCGCTGGGCAGCCCCTGAGGCGCAGAGGGCTGACTCCCCGCTCCTTGGGGACCCCACCGACGCCAGAGGACAAGAGATCCCTTGCTGACACGGTCTCAGCAGTTCGGCCTCCTTGGACACAGAGTGCGAGGAAAACACATCTGAGCCTTTTTTGGTTCCCCATCGGGTGACTCAAGCCTTTGTTTCTGGCCCTGAGGCAGAGAGTTGGGGATCTCCCGGCACAGGTGAACAGGTGCACGGGGGGAGAGATGGGGGACAGCGGGAACAAGACACATAAATACTGAAAATGCTATCCTTCCCAGTGTGGGGCTCATCTCCCAGAGGAAATCCTCTGCAGAAGTCTAGTCCATGCGGCGGAGAAGAACCCCCAGAGCCCGGCCCTCTGCCTCCGCATCGTGTCCCCCCCCCCCCCCCCCCAGGTAACCGAGAGTGGGAACAGACGCCCTTTGGCTGAGCGCCGTCTGCCCACAGCGGCTCACCACGCGCTGCCTGTGTGGCGCTCGCGTGGTGGGCGGGCACAGCCGTGACGTGGCGAGGTGGCGGGTCCTGGGGCCGCGCGTCCTGCCTCGCGCTCACCCGTGTTCCTCCCGGCTCTCCGCCAGGGGTGACGCGCCGCCCTTGAAGCTCTTGCCCCGCTGACGGCCGATTCCCGCAAGGGCCACCTGGGCCGTACCCGGGAGGGGCTCGTGGTTTTCCAAACACGGACGCATTTCTGCCTAAAGAAGGCAGGCGCGGAACGGGGCGGCTGACGTCTCCGCAAACAAGCGGTTATTCATCTGAAGAGCCTCGTGCTAAATATAGACGCGAGGGGAGGTCAGGAGCTTCCCGAACATACGCGTCCTTTCGTCTGCTGGTTTAAGGGCTCCGAGTTGGTAGAGAATAGTCTTCGTTTCTGGCCGTAGGCAGAAGCAAGGGGCCTGGGGGGCGAGACCGCTTCTCTGCCTTTCATCTCACATTCGGCAGCGGCAGGCAGACGGGTGGATTACGTGCGTTTGGAAAAAGTGCATTTGGAGAAACACGAGGGAAGAGCTCAGCATACGAGGAGGAAGGGCGAAGAGGCCGGTTTCTTGAAATGCCGTGTCCCCGTCGGCGCCGTGCTTCTCGGAAGGAGGTGAAACGTCACCTACCAGGGCCTCCGACTTTCTGCCCTTCCTCCGTTTCCAGAGGCATGTTCTCTCCTCTACCTCTCCTTCCAGAACATTCCTGTGACTCTACATACGATTATGTGGAGACAGAGCACGCGTCTGTCTGCGTGTTTTACACCCCCGTACGATGGCCCCGTAACTTGTGTTTTGTTTCTTCGCGCAGCTTTTCTTGGAGCCTCTCTTCGTCGGTACCTGTGGACCCCACCCCTTCTCTTGGCTGCTACACTGTCTTGCAAAATATGAATGCTTATCCAGCCAGTTCTGAAGCATTTGGGGGAATTCTGAAGCCTCTATCATTTACGCAATTTGACAACTGGCTTTTGTTACCAGGCGATCAATAATCTTGGATTTCCTTGTGTTTCCTAAAATCCCTGTCATTGTGCGGATGTCCCCCCCCCCCAAATATCTGCAGCAAGTCAGGGTTCCTTTCTGGCAGCATTCTCCCCTGCGAGGTGCCCTCTTTCTCCTATATATTCATTCGCCTCAATTAGGCACTTTCTCCAGTTCCTTGATGACTGAGATTTAAGTACTCATAATTTCTCTATGATGTTTATCAGCAACTAGTCTGGAGACATGATCACGATGAGTCAGAGAGGGAGCCCACGCCTGGAGCTGCTAAGGACTTCCCACATCTCTCCAGCACGAGGAGAGGGGCCGAGGGTAAGGCTGACGTAGGGAGGGCAAAGTTGCGGGACAGGACCTCATGCCAATGCGCCTGAGCTCCTGGATGCAGCTGTGCCTGCAGCCAGAGGCGCCACCGGCCTTCACCCCCACTGGACCAGTAATACGTTTCCCTTTTGCCTCCATCAGATGGGTTGGTAACGGATCCGGCCCTCCCCCAGACAGAGCTCCGATGTCCGATTCCGTCACTATCTTGGTATGTTTTTTTTTTTTTTTTTTTTCTGGTTTCGGCATCCTCCGCGAAGTTGTTTTTCTCTTTGATACCAATGTTGGTTGGTCTCCAGTGTGTATTTCCACCTTGCAGAAGACCAAAGTGCCAACTGCGTGTACAGCTCAAGTGTAATGGTTACTGTGTGTCCTCGTGTATTATTTCATGTTTGGCCTCGGAAAAAAAAAAAATCCAGCAAGAATTCTCTGCTGTGCGTGGATGGTATAACCTATCTGGGAACACATTTTATGGCGATCTTAACTCAAGTATGCTGGGAGAATAACAGGGAGAGGTTTTGCTGGCTGCTCGTCACATTTGTGTTTTCTTGTATTCGTCACTCTTGAGTCCCTGCCAAGAGTTTACATCTAATTGCCTCTACATCATACTTCCCCCCTCAAAGAGAAAAAACAGCGCCCTGTAAATTGGTATAAACACTTTGGCTGCACGGTAATTTTGTTTTCTTGTTCCACATGGACTCGCAAACTTGAAATTCTTTAAGGCGCCTCAGACTTAATCTCAGGCAGAGCAAAGTGTGAGGGGTACTATTTCTCCCTTAATCAGAGTGTGCCGGGCACATTGGCCCACAATTCCCATGCTTTATTACTGTGGCGAACCAGAAGGGGCTGCGGGTAAAGGCTCAGGCGGGGAGGGAACACGAAGGGCTTTTTATGTTAAAGGAAGAAGCATTCTCTTGCAAGGAAGATGCCGCGAGACTGGGAAGGTTTCCAAAGCCTTTCAACCGTCGCACACAAGATCCCCGTGAAAACTTAAAAATAGCCCCTTCGGTGGTGCGTGTAGACGTGAGCCTGCGTGTCTGAGATGCGCGTGTGAGAAAGGGGAGAGAGAGAGGTGATCGCTACCTGCGCTAGCAGAAGAGAATGACAAGGTAAGGTGGCCTTTAAAAGTATACGCTTCTTTTTGCAAACGATTTTTCTTTTGGACACAGAGTGGCCGTACAGAGCAGTGGTTGGGAACGTGGGTGTTGGAGTATGATTTCCTCGTGTGAATCTTTACTCTCCTCCTCATAAATCGTGTGACCTTAGGAACTTATGTCACCTCGCTGGGCTTCGTTTTCCTGCAAAGCAGTGATTAAAAGTCACATGTACCGGGGCACCTGGGTGGCTCAGCCGGTCGAACGTCTAACTCTTGATGTCAGCTCCATGATCTCACGATCATGAGATTGAGCCCCACGTCAGGTTCTGCACTGAGTGCGGAGCCTGCTTGAGATTCCCGCTCCCTCTTTCTCTGCACCACCGCCCCCCCCCTTGCGCTCTCTCTCTTTCTCTCAAAAAAAAAATCACATGTACTCCAATAGGGTTGTTGTAGGGATTTAATAAATTACTGTACGTAGGCACTTTGAACAAGGTCTGCATATGGTTGCTGTGTTGTAAGTGTTTGCTATGAGGCTGAAGATGAAGATGACGGTAATGAAGATGGTGATGAAGATGATGATGATGATGGTGATGATGATGGTGATGATGGTGGTGACGGTGATGGTGATGAGGATGAGGATGATGATGATGGTGGTGATGGTGATGACGATGATGGTGGTGATGATGAGGATGATGGTGGTGATGGTGATGACGATGATGGTGGTGATGATGAGGATGATGATGATGATGGTGGTGATGAGGATGAGGATGATGATGATGATGGTGATGATGGTGGTGATGATGATGGTGATGAGGATGAGGATGATGATGATGGTGGTGATGGTGATGACGATGATGGCGATGATGGCGATGATGGTGCTGGTGGTGCTGGTGGTGAATATATGAAGGAATGCAGAATCCAAGACCTTTGAGCACCGCGGAAGAGGCAGCAGAGCCATTCGGTCTTCCTATTCTGGAAGACGAAGATATGCATCTGAAGCCATAACTTTTTTGAGGTTTTTAAGACAAACATAGTCTTAGTTTGATCTTAGACGTTTTGTCTCTGCACTCGTAATGAGGAGCTCCCCACTCAGGCTGTACCAGGTAGCGTGAAGTCCCGGTGGGAGGAGGTAAAGTTGTTACCCTTTCTTCACATCAGTGTTGATCACCATCATCTTCATCACCATAGACATCACCTGCATCATCACCACCATCACCTTGTTCACAACCGTCACCATCATGACCACCATCATCATCATCACAGACATCACCTTCATCATCGTCTTCATCACCATCTTCATCATCATCCTCATAGCAAACACTTCATACGTTCAGCTCAGCACCTGCACAGACTCAAGGTGATCTTCCTACCGGAAGGAAAACAAGACTGGTTGTAGATGTAGCAATACTCGTGGGTGGGGCTACAAGCCAGGGTTTTCCCTCCCATCTGTGTCCTGATGTTCCTGTAGGTCTGAATAACATGTTGCACAGTCTGTTCAGTAAATGTCGGTCCACTCTGCTGGTTTATAATCGGTGGTTTATTCCTTCCTCACACAACACCCTTCTGAGTGCTTTGCACTCCTTTAGAGAAATATTTTATTCTGATCTCGTGAATGATTTGGAAAGATTTGCCTGAAATTGTGAGGGTATACATTGGGCAAGTTTTGCCCGAGGACACACCCTAGTTCTCAAGTGGACTTTGGCCAACCCACCATCCCCCACTATAGGATATGGTTTGGGACCTAAAGGAAACGATTTCAGAAGAATATACCTTTCAGTAGCTTTAACATCATTAGTTTATAGATTAGAGATGGTATTATTTCCTATGTTTATGATTATCACTGGGCATACTCTTTGTCTGATAATCTCTGAGTAACGTATGAGGGAAATAACAATATTGTGGTTCCTGCTGTTGTAGGAATAACTTGATAAAGGCTCAGAAAAGGCACATAAATGATACCCGTATGACCCGCATATTAACATTGATAATAGTAATTAACTAAAATAACCTCTGAGAGATTATGTTCAGGTTTCAGGAAATCTGATCTGTTAAAAAAAATGTTTTTTAAACATTTATTTTATTTTATTTTATTTTATTTTATTTATTTATTTTTAATGTTTATTTATTTTGAGACAGAGAGAGACAGAACATGAACGGGGGAGGGTCAGAGCGAGAGAGGGAGACACAGAATCGGAAACAGGCTCCAGGCTCCGAGCTGTCAGCACAGAGCCCAACGCAGGGCTTGAACTCACGAACCGCAAGATCATGACCTGAGCCGAAGTCGGACACTTAACCGACTGAGCCACCCAGGCGCCCTTAAACATTTTTTTTTAAAGTAAATTTATTTCCTGGGGGACCCGGATGGCTCAGTCGGTTAAGTGTCTGACTCTTGATTTCGGCTCAGGTCACGATCTCACGGTTCATGATTTCGAGTCCCACGTTGGGCTCTGCGCTGACAGCCCAGAACTTGCTTGGGATTCATTCTCTCCCTCTCTTTCCCCTTCTCCCTCTCTTCCTCTCTCCCTCTCTCTTTCCCTCTCTCTCTCCTTCTCTCTCCCTCCCTCTCTCTTTCTCTCTCTCCCTTTCTTTCTTTCTCTCTCTCCCCCTCTCTCTCCTTCTCTCTCTCCTCCTCTCTCTCTCCCCCTCTCTCTCTCCCCCCTCTCTCCCCCTCTCTCTCTCCCCCCTCTCTCTCCCCCTCTCTCTTTCCCCCTCTCTCTCTCCCCCTCTCTCTCTCCCTCTCTCTCTCTCTCCTTCTCTCTCTCTCTCTCTGCCCTCAGAGCAGGGGAGGGCAGAGAGAGAGACTCCAAGCAGCCTGTCAGCACAGAACCCAACATGGGACTCAAACTCACGAACCGTGAGATCGTGACCTGAGCCGAAATCAAGAGTCAGACACTTAACCGACTGAGCCACCCGGGTCCCCCAGGAAATAGGATTTTTAGTCATGCATAAATGGTGTGTTTTTATTTAGTGATATAAACAACTTACAGTTGTGAAGTGTGAGACAAATAGATGAGTTCAGGACATAAAAACTCTGTTTCCAAAAATTCTTCACATTCTGGGTTAGGCAATTTCTTAAGTGTGGTTTATAGACATCCAAAATTCAGGGATAAGGAAGTGAAATAATTTGCACTAGAACACATTAACTATTTATGTGTCTTTGTTCCGTGACACAGAGGTTCGTCTCTGTGGCAAATGTGGACACTCGAGGTAATTAGCAATAGCCGTCCGTGGACGCGGCCGTTCCCCTCACCCCGCCGGGGCGCTGGGCACTATTTCTGCGTCCTTAGGCTGCCCCTGCTTTCTGTACCCACGTCTGCACACGGGAGGCTGTGCGCCTCTGTACCATACCCCCAACACTGAACAAAATCGGCAAAATCGCTCCCCAGAACATCTGACTCTCCTGTTAAATAGGCCGTGGCACCGTCGCTTTATTTTAGAAACTGCAATGTGAGAAAACCCATCTTCTCTGGAATCCTCCGTAGGCCGGAGGCTCTCTGGGAACCGAGGCCAGGCTGCAGCGAAACCCAACAGCTGGGGGTTCCTTAAACTCTTCTCCCCCAGGATTTACTGCAACATTTTAGGAGCCTGAAGGCACAGGGATCTCCTACCTGTATGACCAGCGACGTTCCAAGTAAAATAGCCTCTTTTTTGGGGGGCAGAAGAGGGGGGGGGAATGTAACCACAGATTGTCTTCTTGCGAGGTCAAGTGAGAGGTGAAACAGCCAGCTTGGTGAGACTTCCATCAGCTGGAAGGGGACAGTTCTGATGAGTTCGCCCCTCCCCCCTTGTCCTGTCCACGCGCCAGAATAACATCTAATTAATGAATTCCACGTGATTTGTTGAAAGAGCAGGATTTGGCGGGGATGTGAGCATGCTGCGGTGGGTTGGGGCTCTCAGGTCTCAGAAGAAGAGGGAACAGGAAAGCATCTTTTGTTCTGGAAAGATCGGTGATAGCTGAGCAGGGCAGAGGAAGGGAGAGGCTCTGACTTCCTCCTGGCTTTTTAAAAAGTGACTTTGAAGGAACTGTCATGTAGCTGCCTCTTTCCCTGTTCTGTTCCAGCTCAGCTGGCAGGGGAGGTGCATTCCATGGACTCTTAGCAAAACAGCGCATTGGAAACAAATAAATATGGGAGAGCCCCGCAGGAGGGTGCTGGGGGCGGCCGCGGGGACCCAGGCAAGGACGCGGCGCGGCCGCCCGGCTCGCGGGGAGACGGACGCACTTGAGAAAGCGAGCCGAGAAGTGGGTGCTTCCATCCCCTTCAAATTACAAACCAGAAAGTCAACAAGGACCGTGTTAGTTATGCAAGCGGTTTCTAAAGTGGTTCTTGTGGGCGACGTGTGAATTCTGCAGAGCTTCACCAGCCCCCGGCGTGGAAGTCTGTGCTTCAACCCGGAGACGCGAGGCCTCCAGGAGCCCGCTGGGGTCCCCGTGTCCCTTCCTCTGCCTCAGAGCAGCGAGGCTGGCGCGCCCCGGTGGCGAACCCGGTCCCAGAAGCACTTCTTCCCCTTTTCCCATCTTCCCACCATACCCCGTGAGTCTCCCCAGCCACCCGGCCGCTCCTGAAGGGCCCCCAACGTGGTGGCGGGGTGACGACGGGTCCCCATCTGCCCTCGGGCCCTGGCAGTCACCCCCTCCGACCCGCGTGGGCCCCCTCTGGGCCCTGGCAGAGCGGGGGGCTGGTTATCTATTGAATTCTGGGCTTCTCGGGGGTTCGGCACCTGACCTTCCCCTGGATGCCAGTCTCCGGCTGCCTGTCCTGTCCGGGTTCGTTCTTCTGAAATCGCACGACCGTCTGCCTCGTTGCTCGAACCACACACCCAGGAGCCGGCGTTGGCTTCCCAGAGCCCCTCCTTGGCCTCCTCCGGCTCACTATTACGTCCCCACCGCTCTATTTCCAGGAGCACATCCTGAGTTATCGTAGATCTCTGCCTCCCATCCCCCCAACCCCCCCGGGCCCGGGCCGCCATTACCTCTCGGTTGGATGTCTCCAGAAGCTTCCAAATGACATTTTCTGCTTCCAGGGATGCCCTGCCTTCCGGCAGTCTACCATCCGTACGGCAGCCAGAGCAGTCTTGTAAACACGTACGTTGACTCAAGTGCCGGCCTCTCGAAACCTTCCAGTGGCTTCCCATTCCCCGTTGGGTCCAGTTCCGCCCCTGTCACGGCCTCCGGGGCCAGTCGTGGCCCAGCCCGCCTGTTCCAGCCTCCTCTTGGCCCTGCCTCCTTTGCTCACCGTGTTCCGGCCACGTCAGTGTTTCTAGTCTCCTCAATACCGGGCTCATTTTAGGGACCCTGCGTGTTCCCTCATCCGGCTCCTCCCTCAGAGTTTCGCGTGCCCGGATCCCTCCGATCATTCAGGGCTCAGCTCACACGCCAGCTGCTCAGCAAGAATGTTCGCTCCAGACCCTCAGCTACAGTGATACGTGCTCGCCCTCCCCCCCGGTCGGGAACTCCAAATGGCACCTTACTTTATTTAACGCGCTCACCGCAACATTCAACGTCCTCCCTTTTTGTGTACTTGTGTGTTCTCCCCCCTCGCCCGCAAAGAGAAGTTCCTGGAGGGCACAAACCTGTTTCCAGCACCATCCCCGGTGCTCGAAAGAGTGTCTGGTGTGCAGTCGATGTTCCATAAAGCTTTGTAATAAACGAACTCTCTGAGAGACGGTGGGAGATGGGGCGCACTGCACCCGGTCCCCTACGTTGACGGGCTTCCGGGCACGTCTGTTGGCGACCCGCAGATTGCTGCTGCTGGGCTGGAGCTGAAGCTTCTGCATTTAAAAAAAAAAAAAATTCCAGGGGCGCCTGGGTGGCTCAGTGGGTTGGGCGTCCGACTTCGGCTCAGGTCATGATCTCGTGGTCCGTGAGTTCGAGCCCCGCGTCGGGCTCTGTACTGACAGAGCCTGGAGCCTGCTTCAGATTCTGTGTCTCCCTCTCTCTGCCCCTCCCCCACTGGCACTCAGTCTCTCTCTGTGTCTCAAAAATGAATGAATGTTAAAAATGTTTTTAAAAAAGAGAAAAAAGGCAGGCGTTGAGTTGTATCTCATGACTTCTCAGCATCCACAATCACATGAGCTAATTCTCTGTCTCTCTGGAGAGCCCTGATCTACACCCCTTCCCTCCCTCCCCTCACCCCACAATTATCTACTAAGTCTGAATTTGATTCCATGGGAAGTTGATACGATGTGGCCTTTGAGCTCTGAGAGCTAACAGTCAAATAAGAAAGTTAAAATAAAGACACAAACACTCAAAATTCAAGGCAGAACTTAATGGAGCCACGATGCCCTGGGTGCTGAGACAGGGAGGCCGACCGTGAAGGGGTTGTGGTTAAGGGCATTGATTCAGGAGCCAGGCTGTCTGGGTTCAATCACCTGCTCCCCTTTTTATGACTTGTGTGATCTTTGGCAAGTTATTGGATGGTCGGTGACTCCGTTTCCTCACGTATGAAATGTAGAAACTATTAGTACCTACATCTTAGGATTATCAGAAACACTAGACAACGCAGTGTATTTGTGACACTTAAAACAGCGTCTTAGATCAGCGTTCCGCACGCGGGACTGAGGACAGAGAGGTGGGCAGCGTTTGGATTTAGGATGAAGTGGGGCAGGGGGGGTCCCTGGGGCGTCGTGTGCGCAGAGGGAACAGGAGGGCAAGGGGGCTGGCCGGCCGCAGCTGAGATGTTTAGCTGGGAAAACGGGAAGGCGAGGTGATGGGAACGTTGGGAAGCTACGTGCGGCCACGGTGGGGAGGGACGCTTAGTAAGCATCCTCTCCGGTGGGTAATTGTCACTGAACACTCTGAAGTGGAGAAATTGCTGAGATGTCTTTCTTTCTGCAAGAACTTACCTGCTTAGAAATTTTTGGCAACATCCAATGACTTGGAGAGACTCACTCCTTTCCTCTTGCTTGATTTGGGTTGATATTTTGCTTTTTCTTTTCTAGTTCCTTAACGTGGAAGGATTGATTTGGGACTGGGCCTTCCTTTAGTGTAAGCATTCAGGGCCCTGAGTACCCCCCCCCCCCCCCCCGCCGCTCTGATAGATCGTATTTTCATTTTCACCCGGTTGAAAACATGTTCTAGCTTCCCTTGAGCATTAGTTACTCTTGTACCTGTGGATTAGTTGGGAGCATGTTGTTTAATTTCTGAGGAGACGGAAATTTACCTGCTATTCTGTGATTGATTTCTGGTTCAATTTCATGACGCCCCGAGGCATACCTGGTCTGACTTCACTTATCTACGTTAATTAAGATTTATTTTATGGCCTGGGATATGGTCTTTCTCGGTGAATGTTTCATGTGTGTTCTGCTGTTGTTGGGTGGAGTGTTCCATAAATGCCAATTAGATCCAGATGGCCCACCGCCTCGCTCATTTCTTCTAACCCCCTTGCCGATTTCCTGTCTCCCCGTCCTATCTGTGGCTGGGAAAGCACTGCTCAAGTCTCCAACCACAATCCTACGTCTGTCTATTTCTCCTTCCTGTTCTGCCGGGTTTTCCTTCCCGTGTTTCAAAGCTCTGTGGACAGGTGCACACCCATGTGGTATTCTTAGGTCTTCTTGGTGAATTGACTCTTTTATGTCTGTGTTATTCCTCTTTGGTGTATTTTATGTATGTATTATTCCATCGTCTTTGGTGACGTTCTCTGTCCTGATGTCTGTTTTGTCTGATATTAATAGAACCAATCCAGCTTTTTAATTTTTTTTTTTTTGGATTAGTGTTTGCATGGTATATCTATTTCCATTCTCTTTTCACTTACCTGAGTCGTTATGTTTGAAGTGAGTTTCTTGTAGACCGCATGTACTTAGGTCATCATGTAGAACCTAGTCTGAAAGTTTCTGTCTTATACTCGGCGTGTTGTTGGTTCGCTTCATAATTAGTAAGTTTGGATTTACGTCTACCATTTTACACATTTTTTTTCTGTTTGCCTCTTTTTTGTTCCTCTTCTTTCCTCTTTCCTGACTTCTTTCACTTTACCGGAGTATATTTTAGCATTTCATTTTATGTATTCTTTTGGTTCTGACTCTACCTCTTTGCATAATTTTTTTTTTAATCGTTGCTGTAGGGATTACTGAGTCTATCCTCAACTCTTCACACTTTAATTAGAATCAGTATTTTACAACTTCAATTTGAATATAGGCATCTTGGGGCACCTGGGTGGCTCAGTCGGTTGAGCATCGGACTTCCGCTCAGGTCATGATCTCGCGGTCTGTGGGTTCAAGCTCCATGTCGGGCTCTGTGCTGACAGCTCGGAGCCTGGAGCCTGCTTCAGATTCTGTGTCTCCCTCTCTCTCTCTGCCACTCTTCCACTCGTGCTCTGTCTCCCTCTCTCAAAAATAAATAAACACTAAAAATTTGTTTTAATTTTAAGGGGCTCCTGGGTGGCTCAGTTGGTTAAGCATCTGACTTCGGCTCAGGTCATGATCTCACGGCTTGTGGGTTCGAGCCCTGTGTCGGGCTCTGTGCTGACAGCTCGGAGCCTGGAGCCTGCTTCGGATTCTGTGTCTCCCTCTCTCTCTGCCCCTCCCCCACTCATGCTCTGTCTCTCTGTCTCTGTCCAAAATAAATAAACATTAAAAAAAAAAAAAAAGAAAAAGAAAAAAAAAGAAATTCAGTATTTGGTATCTGTCGGGAGAGGCTCTCCCGGGAACGAACCTCTTGAAATGCAGCACCATTTTTGAAGGTTTCTATGGAACTTGACATTGTTATTCACCAAGACAGTGAGTAAAGAATTAATTGCTAGTTTTGCTGCAGTGGTTCAGCATGATTTCCTAAAAGGTGCAAGATAATTGATCGTCTTTTTCTCTGCAGCTGATTTCACCCCTTAATGGCGAACTATATCGTTTGCTGGATGATATGCTAATTGCTCATGTGATGATGGTGGTGGCAATGACAGATGATGATTACTTAACGCTTCACTGTCACTTAAGATCCCATCTGTTAATGAAATGGACTTGCGGGCAGGTACCCCATGACTGTTTAAGCAGCTGAGTCCAGAGACAAAGCAGAAAACTCACTGGGGACTGAGGAATTATCTTAGGTGAATGGTCAATATGAGGTCCACATCGGCACGTCAACTGTATGTATCGGTTAGAGATTATTTTCAAGCGCACATGACTGAAAAGTACACTCCGATGGCTCAGCCGAACAGACAGAGAGGATGGCAGTCCCATGACATCACCAAGGACCCAAGCTCCTTCTAACCTTAGGCTCTTCTCAGCCTACAGGATTTTCAGACAAGTTTATTTAGATGTAATTCACACATAGAAAAGAAATCACCTGTTTCAGAGTACAGGTCTATGAATTTTGGCAAACACGTAGAGTCACGTGACCACCATGGCGACAAGATAGAGAAGGTTCAACACCCCCCAGATTCCCCTTGTGCCCTTTCATAGTTAACATCTCTTTCCACGCCCACCACCGCTAATGCCCACCGACCCGTGTTCTGCGTCTGTTTTGTCTTTCCGAGAACGCCGTGTAAATGAACTCCTACGGCTTGCAGACTTCTGGTTGGCTTGTTTTCACCGGGGATAATAAATTTGAGTTTGATGCTGTTGTGGGTATCAGTATGTTTCCCTTTTTAGAAAAGCTGTATAGTACTCTAATTTCTGGATATGCCATAGTCTACTGATCCATTCATTCACAGGGGAAGGACATCTGGGTTGCTTCTGCCGTTCGGAGATGATGAGGAAAGCTTCCGTGAACATGTGCATACGGGCTTTTGCGTGAACCTGTGCGTTTCATGTCTCAGGGAAGCACCTGCGAGTGTGATTGCTGGGTCGTATGGAGGGATAGATTTAGGTTTTTGTGAAACTGCAAAACCGTATTGCAAGGGGCTGAGCCATTCTTGACAGTAATGTAGCAGAGGGCCAGATGCTTTACCTCTGTTTCACCACCAGCACCTGGTCTTGGGGCTTTCCGCTCATCTAATAGGGGCACAGCAGTATCTCCTGCTGGCTTTATTTTTTTAATTTTAATTTTAATTTTTTTTATTAAAAAAAATTTTTTTTAAACGTTTATATATTTTTGAGACAGAGAGAGACAGAGCATGAATGGGGGAGGGTCACAGAGAGAGGGAGACACAGAATCTGAAACAGGCTCCAGGCTCCGAGCTGTCAGCACAGAGCCCGATGCAGGGCTCGAACTCACGGACTGCGAGATCATGACCTGAGCCGAAGTCGGATGCTTAACCGACCAAGCCACCCAGGCACCCCTCTCCTGCTGGTTTTAATTCACATTTCCATCCCAGGCTAAAGCTGTGGAGCACCTTGTCATGTGCTAATTTCCATCAATACATCTTTTTTGGTGAATCGTCTCCTCAAGATCCTTTACCCGATTTTTGTCGGGTTTTTGTCTTATTGAGGTTTGAGTGACTTTCATCGAGAGACACGTTTCACAGATATTTTCTTTCAGTCTTTTGTTCATTTTCTTGCCGCTGTCTCTTGAAGTGCTTAGGTTTTAAATCTGAGGAATGTCTCATTTTTTTCTCGTATGGTTTGTACTTTCTGTGTCTTTTCTAAGTAAGTCTTCGCCTCACTCGAGGCCACAGAGATTTCTCCCTATGTTTTCCTCTAGAAGTTTTACACTTTTAGATTCTGTGTTTGGGACTATGATTTTGTCACGGTGCGGGGGATGGGTCGAGTGTCTTTTTTTTTAATTTTAGCTTTAATTTTTTAAGATTTACATCCAAATTAGTTAGCCTATAGTACAACAATGGTTTCAGGAGTAGATTCCTTCATGCCCCTTACCCATTTAGCCCATCCCCCCCAACCCCTCCAGCAACCCTCAGTTTGTTCTCCATATTTATGAGTCTCTTCTGTTTTGTCCCCCTCCCTGTTTTTCTATTGTTTTTGTTTCCCTTCCCTTATGTTCAGAGTGTCTTTTTTTCTTGCATGTGGACATCCAGTTGCTCTGATCCACGTGTTGAAAAGACTACCCTTTCTCTATCATGATCCCTTGCACTTCTGCTGGAGCTCAACGGGCAGGGTAGGTGTGGGTCTATTTCTGCGTTCTCTCTTCTGTTTCGCCTGTACAGTCTTTTCGTTGGTTTCACACTCTGTCGACGACCGGCAGCTTTATAGAAAGTCTTGACATCAGTACAGAAGTGTTCAACTTTGTACGTATTTTTCAAAATAGTTTGATAGCTATTCCGGTTTCTTTGCCTCTCTGCATACATTTTAGAATTAGTGTGTCGATTTCTATCAGAGATCCTTGTGGGATTTGAGTGGGATTATTTGGGGGAGGATTGACGTTTTACACGTACTCTGTCATCCAACCTGAGAATGCAGTACATCTTTCCAATTATGTAGGTGCTCTTTGCACCCATTTCGTTAGATTTATACCTATTTCATTTGGGTGCTATTACAAATTACATTTTTCATATTTTAATTTCCAATCATTCATTGCTTGCCTATCAAATTCAATAGATTTTTTATGTTGGAAGTATATCGTGTGTGACCTTGGTAAACTCACTTGTTCATTCAGGTGGTTTATATACTATAAAGTATGCCCATTTAAATTGTACAATTCAGTGTTTTTTAATTAACAGAGTCATGTAACTACCACTATAATCTAATTGTAGGACATTTCATCACCTTAAACCCAGATTTCTTTCTTTCATTTGGATTTCTGTTTAATTCTAGTATGATTAGAGAACACGCTTTATATGCATTTGATCATTCATATTTTTTGAGGTTCTTTTATGGATGAGAATATCGTTTGTTTTGGCGACTGTTTTATGTGCGCTCGAAAAGGATTTCATTTCTCTGTTGTTGAGTGTTTTATAAACGTCATTAAGCCAATTAGGTTAAAAATGTTGGTCCGGTCTTCTGTATCCTTAGTGATTTTCCGTCTACTTATTTTATTGATTACCGAGAAGAGTCTCTGAAAGCAGCTGTGGGCTGGTCTGTTTCTCCTTTCGATTATAGCTGGTTTTCTACTGTGTATTTTGCTGCTTCTTCTGTTAGACACATATGTGTTGTCGCTGAATTCATCCCATGGTCCTTCTATAATGATCGTCTTCACCCTGGAAATAAATAGCCCTTGTTCTGCAGTCTGCTCTGATAACATGGCTATTCCAGTTTCCTTTTATTCGGCGTTTGCAAGATAGAGTTTTCCTGTCTCCTTTTATTTTTTAACCTAGCTAGGTGTTTATATTTACAATGTGTTTCTTGGGGCGCCTGGGGGGCTCAGTCTGTTGAGCGTCCGACTCAGGTCATGACCCCAGGGTTGTGGGACCGAGCCCCACGTTGAGCTCTGCGCCGAGTGTCGAGCCTGTTTGGGACTCCCTTTCTCCCTCTGCCCTTGTCCCCTGCTCATGCTTTCTCTCTCTCTCTCTCTCTCTCTCTCTCTCTCTCTCTTTCTTTCTCTCTAAAATAAAAAAAAAATGTGTTTCTTAAAATGTGTGTCTTGTGGACAGTATATATTTGGGTCTTTATGCAGTCTGGGAATCTCTATTATTTGGGGTGTTCAGATCATCTAAAATCCACGCAATGATTGATGTGATTGGTATTAAATCCGCCATTCCTGCCAACTATTTTCTATTTGTTTTATCCGTTCTTTGTTCTTCTTTCATCCTTTTGTTGCTGCCTTCAACTTAATTCAGAATTTGTTAGGATTCCATTTATGCCTTATTACTAGCTGATTACTTGTACCTCTATAACCTTTTTTTCCATTGGTTGCCCTAAGGGTTATTAAGTGGCTTTTCAGTGGCTATCATAATATATACGTATTTAAAGCATCACACACTAGGGGCGCCCGGGTGGCTGCGTGGCTCAGTCGGTTGAGCGTCTGACTTCAGCTCAGGTCATGATCTCGCAGTACGTGAGTTCGAGCCCCGCATCGGGCTCTGGGCTGACAGCTGGGAGCCTGGAGCCTGCTTTGCATTCTGTGTCCCCCTCTCTCTCTGCCCCTCCCCGCTCATGCTCTGTCTTTCTCTGTCTCAAAAATAAATAAAAACATTAAAAAAATCATCACATACTACACTCCATAATAGTATACCGCTTCTGGTGTGGTATACACACCTCACAGCTGTATACTCCCACTTCCTCCCTCCCATCCTTTGTGATTTTTTCCTCCACGTTACTTTTACATATGCTATCAGCCCACAGCACATTCTACTCTTTTCCCATTAGATGATTTTCTTTTTGCAGCGATCAAAAATAAGTAAAAATATCTTTCCTAGTCACATCAGCTGTAACCATTTCTGGATACCTTCGTTTCTTCATGCAGATCCCTGTTTGTCTAAGGTCATGATATTCTGCCCAAAGAATTCTTTTATGTTTCTTGTATTACTGGTCTGCTGGCAATGGAGTCTCCCAGTTTGTGGTCAGCTGAAAAATGTTTATTTCTTTCATGTTTTTTTTTTTTTTTTAATTTTTTTTTTTTCAACGTTTATTTATTTTTGGGACAGAGAGAGACAGAGCATGAATGGGGGAGGGGCAGAGAGAGAGGGAGACACAGAATCGGAAGCAGGCTCCAGGCTCTGAGCCATCAGCACAGAGCCCGACGCGGGGCTCGAACTCACGGACCGCGAGATCGTGACCTGGCTGAAGTCGGACGCTTAACCGACTGCGCCACCCAGGCGCCCCATTTCTTTCATGTTTTTATTGAGATATAACTGACGAACCATAAACTTCACTTTTTTTAAATGTAAAATTCAATGATTTTCATTGTTTATTTATTTTTGAGAGAGAGAGAGACAGAGAGAGAAAGCGGGGGCGGGGCACAGAGAGAAAGAGAGGGAGACACAGAATCCAAAGCAGGCTCCAGACTCCGAGCTGTCAGCACAGAGCCCGACGCGGAGCTTGAACTCATGAACCGTGAGATCATAACCTGAGCCCAGTCCAACGCTTAACTGACTGAACCACCAGACACCCCAGATCGTCACTTTTCTTGAACCCCACTAGTGAGCAGGGATTGGGGGAAGTTGCCCAGCTCAAAATCATGTCCCCCCCCCCCGAAGAAGGGACATGAGCGTTGGCTTGCACGTGGCAGGGTGCAGGAGGCAAACGGAGCCCCTGTGGGTGTGAAGAATGCAGAGGAAGACTGGTGACGGGCTTGGAGAGGTCGGGCGCAGGCTGGCATGAGGGCCGGAGCCTGGGCAGCTGTGCACGGAGGGGAACACGCACCCCCCTCAGGCCCTTCTCCGGGACCCGGCAGGCACTGGGGGAAAGACGGGAGGCGCCTCTCAGAGGGGCACATGTGCACAAGTGAGCGGCCGCCTCCATGCCCGGGCAGGACGCCTGCCTCCACCTTCTGCCCAGGAGACAAAGTCCCGACGTCTCTGGGGGAAGGACAGCCAATGCTGCACCCCTGGGGCATGGCGGGGAGGGGGAAGTCTCTGCAGCTGGAGAAGGACAGATCCCAGGAGCCCCCAGACATGGAAGCACGGGGCCTGGAAAACAGAACTGCTGCACCCCCCCCCCCCCCGATACCAGGCTAGCAAGCAGCAGCACCCTGGTTCTGGCAGAGGCCAGGGCTCGAGGAGACACGGTCTGATGTCCCGGCACACGAGGAAGGCCTGGAGCTGAGTTGGAGCGGGAACACCGAGACCCCCTCTGCCAAACTGAGGCCCAGCCCAGAGCAAGGCTGTGCCGCGCGGACCTGGCCAGTCGTGCACCGACGGTGACACGGCCCAGATCCCAAACCCAGCTCCGCTCCAGACTAGATGGACCTAACACATGCACACGTATGCACACACACACCTACACGTGCGTGCACATGCATGCACATACGCACACGTGCACACACACATCCATGTGCACACACCTATACACGTATATACAAACTGTGACGTGCACAGTCATACGTGCACACAGTTGTGCACACATGCGTACCTATTGTGCAACGCACTCTTGCATGTGTGCGTGCAAACACGTGCACACCCACCCACAAATACACATGCATATACATGCACGTGGTGTGCACATAGATGCGTGCGTGCCTACGTACACAAATGTGCACACACACGTGCGTGCGTGACCACACACGCACTAGGGGCTCAGCAGAAAATGCTACCAGCGTGAATACCAAGTGCCTCAGTCTCCATGGTCTCACGCGTGACGCCCGGCATTCGTTCTAAGACAAGGACGCACACGACAAGAAGGGAAAGCCGACCCCCCCGCCATCAGGAGACAAAGCAACCGCAACAGGAGACAGAGGATTTGATCCGGCTGCACCCACCACGCTCAGTGCTCCAGTGGAAAAGGAGGACAACCCTCAGGGGCGAATGAGAAACTTTTGCAGAGAGGTGGCAGTTGTGGGAAGGGATACATATTTCAAGCAGAAATGGTGTCGCTGAAAACAGAATGGGTCACAGAGCAAGCACCCTCCGAGCTCGTCAGGAGACGACGAGCAGGGGAAGGGCCGGCGAACATACCGTAGGCCCCTGACACCTACCCAGGCCGGCGCACAAAGTGAAAACTAAGAGAATAATTAAAGAAACAGGGCATGAAGGAGCAACGTCACAATATCAAATAATCTAACACTTGTCTAACTGAAGTTCCAGAAGTAGGGCGTGACAAGGAGACAAAAAAATGTTCGAAGGGAAAATGGCCAAGAATGTTCAGAAATAATTAAATACATTGTTACAGACCCAAGAAGTTCAGACAGTCCCAAACAAGATGAATCCTTCACACCCCCCTGCCAAGGCACATGATCATCAAACTCCTAACAATCAGATATAAAAGCAAAATCTTGGGGCGTTTGTGTGGCTCAGTCGGTTGAGCGTCTGACTTCGGCTCAGCTCATGATCTCGCGGTTCCTGAGTTCGAGCCCCGTGTCGCGCTCTGTGCCGACAGCTCGGAGCCTGGAGCCCGCTTCGGATTCTGTGTCTCCCTCTCTCTCTGCCCCTCCCCTGCTTGTGCTCTGTCTCTCTCAAAAATAAAAAAGCATTAAACATTTTTTTAAAAGGTGACCATTTTGTAGATTCGGGGCCTGCTCTTGTGGCGGGTGATGCTCTTTCCAGACTTCTACGTCCTAGGACAAAAAGCATGCAGTCTCCATTCCCGTGACAGCCCGAGAGCCACTGCCCTCCTACTTAGCACTTCCGAGCTCCAGCCAGAAAGAGGGGTCAAGGTCAAGAGCCTTCAGGAAGAGCAAAGATCCAAAGGGACTGGCCTTTCAAAGCGTTTCCTCAGAAGCCCGTGCCAGATGCTTCCATCCGTGTCTTGTCGTGTGTGGTCACATGGCCACACCCCGGCTGGGAGGGAAGCCATCCTTTTTTCTTCCAACCTCCAAATCTCCCTTTATTTATTTATTAAAAATGTTTAAAGTTTTTATTTTAATTCCAGTGTAGTTAACATACCGCGTTCTATTAGTTTCAGACGTATAACATAGTGATTCTACAGTTGCATACATCACCCGGTGCTCATCCCAAGTGCACGCCTCAATCCCCATCACCTTTCCCCCCCACTTCATCCCCTCCCCCGCCTGTGGTCCCCCCCACCCCCTCCCCACCAACTCTGGTGACCATCAGTGTGTTCTCTGTGGTTAAGAGTTTGTTTCTTGGTTTGTCTCTCTCTCTCTCTCTCTTTTTTTTTTTACCTTTTTAAATGTTTATTCATTTTTTGAGGGAGAGAGTGAGAGAGTGAGCGGGGGAAGGGGCAGAGAGAGAGACACACACACAGAATCAGGAGCAGGCTCCAGGCCCCGAGCTGTCAGCGCAGAGCCCGACACGGAGCTCGAACCCACGAACCACGAGATCATGACCTGAGCCCAAGCTGGACGCTTAACAGGCTGAGCCACCCAGGCGCCCCACCCTGTCTCTCTCTTTTTTTCCCTGTGCTCCTTTGTTTTTTGTCTTAAATTCCACATATGACTGAAATCCTATGGTATTTGTGTTTCTCTGACTTTTTTTGCTTAGCATTACACTCCCTAGTATCCGTGTCATTGTGAACGTCAAAATGTTGTTCTTTTTATGGCTGAGTAATATTCCAGTGTCCGTGTGTGTGTGTGTGTGTGTGTGTGTGTGTGTGTGTAATTTCTTCTTTATCAATTGGTCAGTCCATGGACACTTAGTCGTTTCCATAATCTGGCTATTGTAAATAATGCTGCAGTAAACACAGGGATGCTTGTATCCCTTTGGATTAGTATTTTTGTGTTCTTTGGGGAAATACCTAGCGGTGGAATTGCTGTGTCTCAGGTTAGCTCTATTTTTAACTTTCTGAGGAGCCCTCATGCTGTTCCCCAAGGGTCCGCACCACTTTGCGTTCCCAACAGTGCCCGAGGGCCTCACCTCACCAGCACCTGTTGTTTCTTGGGTTGTTGATTTTAGCCGCCCGGACAGGAGTGGGGGACGGCGCGGGGTTTTGATCCGCACCTCCTGGCGGTGGGTGATGGTGAGCGTCTCCCCGGAGAGCGTTGCCGTCTGTGGGAGGCGATCCTTTTTAGTGGCGTTCCCTCTACCAAGTACCCTGGGGGTTCTGCATAGACAGGAAGGAGGAGGAGAGGGCAGTTCGCAGTATCTGCTGCACAGCCACCTGCTAGAACCAGCCCTCACCAACTAAGCAGTTTCTTTACCCCCACAAGTTCACGCCTGTGCGTCCAGGCAGAGCCCTGTGCGAAGGTTCAGGGCCGTCACGACTCCAGATGTCCATGACCCATGGGACCGATGTTCATGCTGGGCGGTCTCATGCCTGGTTCTCTGCAAGCACAGACGTCAGCGTGGCGGGGGCGGGGGGGGGATGGATAAGCAGGCAGGAGGGGAGGTCACAGGGGCGTCACAGGGGGGAGTAAGCAGGCAGGAGGGGGTCACAGGGGGGTCACGGGGTGGGTAAGCAGACAGGAAGGGAGGTCACAGGGGGGTTACAGGGGGGAGTAAGCAGGCAGGAGGGGAGGTGGGGGGGAGTAAGCAGGCAGGAGGGGATGTCATGGGGGGGTCATGGGATGGGTAAGCAGGCATGACGGGGGGTCCCGGGGGGGAGCAAGCAGGCAGGAGGGGACGTCATGGGGGGAGTCAGCAGACAGGAGAGGAGGTCATGGTGTGGTCACAGGGGAGAGTAAGCAGGCAGGAGGGGAGGTGGGGGGGGAGTAAGCAGGCGGGAGGGGAGGTCATGGGGGGGTCACAGGGTGGGTAAGCAGACAGGAGAGGAGGTGATGGGGTGGTTACAGGGGGGAGTAAGCAGGCAGGAGGGGAAGTCAGGGGGGGAGTAAGCAAGCAGGGGGGGGAGTGGGGGGGAGTAAGCAGGCGGGAGGGGAAGTCATGGGGGGCCACAGGGGGGAGTAAACAGGCAGGAGGGGCGGTCCAGGGAGGGGAGTAAGCAGGGGGGAGGGGAGGTCAGTTCAAGGTTCTTGAGCTGCCAGAGGGAAGGGGAGGGGCTGTTTACCTGCAGGCCCCGACTCTCTGGTCAGCGGTGCTCACTAAGCACCCCCAGTTCTGTCTGCCGATGCCTGTGGCCCGTGGGCCCCCCTAGATGTCCATCGGCTGAGTGGGAGACGCCACGCCGGCCCCCGAAGAATGGCTGCCAGAAGGGAGGCGGTGTGGCCGGGGGAGGTGCCGTTCGGGGAGATGAGCATGGGCGTTAGGGCCTGTGGTCTCGGGGGGCCTGGGGGCTCGGTCGGTTGGGTGTCCGACTTCGGCTCAGGTCACGATCTTGCGGTCCGTGGGTTCGAGCCCCGCGTCGGGCTCTGTGCTGACGGCTTGGAGTCCGGAGCCTGCTTCGGATTCTGCGTCTCGCTCTCTCCCTGCCCCCGCCCCCCACCTCAAAAATAAACATTAAAAAAAAAAAAAGAACCTGTGGCCCCAACAACCGTCAGACGTCCCGAGTCTGGGCGGCTCCCCGTGCTCCTCATGAGGTCCCAAGCTGTCCCCTGTGGGGCACAAGGACAGTGTCCACTTGGAACCTGCCACCCATGTGCAAGTCACCCAGTGACGTCGCCCCGTTCAGCCGGCTTTGCGCTTTGCTTCATCCCTGGAAACGCTTAGTGAATTTAGAGCCAAATGAGGATTTAGGGTCACTTTCTTTTTTTTTTCCTTTTCAGCTTTGTTGAGGTATAATCAATAAATAAGATTGTTATATTTAAAGTACGTGCGGTGTGATCATTTGATACATGCTATATAGATAATAGATATATGGAGGGGTTCCCACAAGGGAGTTAGTTAACACATCCCTCACCTCACACCTGGCTTCTTTGTTTCTTTCTTTATGTATGTGTTTTTTGGGTTTTACGAGTTTTTTGAGTTTTATTCTCTCAGCCAATTTCAGTTCTACCACCTGGTGTTCTCAACGGCAGTCACCGCGTTACACGTTAGGTCTTCAGACCTTGCTCCTCTTGGTTTTTTTTTTTTTTAAGTTTATTTGACAGAGAGAGACAGAGAGAGACAGAGAGAGACAGAGAGAGAGAGAGAGAGAGAGAGAATCCCAAGCAGGCGTGGTGCTGTTAGCACAGAACCTAGCGTGGGGCTTGAACCCATGAACCGTGAGATCGTGACCTGAGCCCAAACCAAGAGTCGGACGCTGAATCGACTGAGCCCCCCGGGCGCCCCAGACCTCACTCGTCTTGTGACCGCACCCCCCCCCCAGCCCCCGCCAAGCCCATTCTACCATGTTCTACTAGTACAGCTGTTTAGGTTCTGAATATAGTGATACTACAGTCCCATTTAAAACGCTTAAGTAACACCTACCTCAATACAAGCCTGGTGCACACTTCCCAAAGCACGACAGAGATTTTCTCCTTTAAGTGAAACACGCATGGGGCGCCTGGGTGGCGCAGTCGGTTAAGCGTCCGACTTCAGCCAGGTCACGATCTCACGGTCCGTGAGTTCGAGCCCCGCGTCAGGCTCTGGGCTGATGGCTCGGAGCCTGGAGCCTGTTTCCGATTCTGTGTCTCCCTCTCTCTCTGCCCCTCCCCCGTTCATGCTCTCTCTCTGTCCCCAAAATAAATAAATGTTGAAAAAAAAAATTAAGTGAAACACACATGCACACATTCAGAAGATACTGAATTTTGAGCACCTATCAAGTCCTAATATATCTGGACGGATATATCTGGACGGCCGAGACTCGGAGCCAACCGGCGTCCATCAGGGGTGACTGGTTACGGGAGATGTGGCGTTTCTGCGCAACGCAGGGTGGCTCAGCCATGAGGAGGACGGTCCTGCCGTCTGCGACTAAATGGGTGAAGCTGGGGGGCGCTGTGCTGAGTGAAATAAGTCAGAAAAGAGGCAGATGCCGTTTGATCTCACCCGTGGACTCAGAACAGAACAGAACAAAGCACCAGACTCACAGAAGCGGAGATCAGGTGTGAGGTCACCCGAGGCAGAGGGTGCGGAGTGGAAGAAGGTGCCGAGAAGGTCCGGACGTGCCGCCATGAGGTAAGGGCCGGAGACCCATGCTCGGCGCACTGACCGCCGCCCTGTGCTTACGGGAACATCGTGGGGAGTGGATCCCAAGGGTTCTCAGGACAAGGAAGAAAACATTGATTCTCTTTCTTTTCTTTATTTTGAGAGAGAGAGAGAGAGGGAGAGAGAGAGAGAGACAGCGCAAGCGGGGATGGGGCAGAGACAGAGGGAGAGAGAAAGTCTTAAGCAGTCTCCACGCTGAGGGCGGAGCCCGACGCAGGGCTCGATCTCACAACCCTAGGATCACGACCTGAGCCGAAATCAAGAGCCGGGCGCTCGACCGACTGAGTCCCCCAGGCGCCCCTCTTTTCCTTCTTCCTGCGCGTCTCTGTGAGACGGATGGTGACTGAATTGTGGTCATCGTTTCACGGTGTATGTGAGTCAAAGCGGCACGCTGTGCGCCCGGAACTCACGCCACGTGGCAGGTCAGTGATGACGGCTCGGTAGAACCAGGGGACGGTACTGAGCCCTGTTCTCGGGCTGAGGATACGGACCCAACAAGACAGAAGAACGTCCCCGCTCCCGGGGGGCTTGTGTCTCGGTGGGGAGAGACGGGGCAATGCGGTGGGGACAGAAGACGGAAGGGGGCGGAGGCAGGGAGGGCTTTGGGGAGGGAGCCCCGGGGCCAGGCTGCTGTTTGGGGACGGCCTGAGGGAGGTGAGCACAGGAACTCACAGTGATGCGCCCCTGCCCAAATCTGCACACCCCGGAAACACCGCCCTCATTGAGAGCAGGCTCGTCTCCACGCGGGAAGGACACGTGGGAGGGGCAGGCGATGTGAGTTAGCACAAGCTGTGCTCTGGGGTTCAGATCAAAAGCCAGTCCGCGGGTGAGTGTAGATGCCTGGGGGGGGGGGGTGCGGGCTGCTTAATTTGCTTCCTGTCCAGTTTTCATTCCCACGGTCGCGGTGGGTGCCTCCGTGATCCGATGCCACGTCCACGGTTAAAACAGGAAGGTGCTGGCTTTGTTCGGCCGGGGAGACGGGAGAGGTCGCCCAGAAAGGAGAACCCTTGGGAAGACTTTAGGAAGTGCTGGGAATCAGGACATTATTCCATTTGTAGTCAGGGCTCGGGGCACAGTACAATTTTCTGACATTTGCTGGGTGTTCTTGCCTACTTTATAATAATGATCACAGCCGGTGGTTATTGAGTGACACTTTTTCCTTGCAAAACATGGTGAGCATTTATGGAGCGCTACGTGTTTCCTTCACGCGGCGTCCGGAGCCTTGCACGCATCGCCTCCTGTCTCATTACAACCCTGGCGGGGGAGGGGCCGCCGCCTCCAACGCAGAGACAGGGACTCTGCAACACAGAGAGGTTCAGTGACTTGCCTAAGAACACACAGCCAGCAGGCGCCGAGGCGGCCCATGGCGGGAAGCACTGGTCAAGTCGCCAGCAAATTACAGCGGAGACTAATCGTCTGCGTGTGAGCGCGGATTTGGGGTAGATTGGGTAAACTTCTGGTCTCGAGCAGGTCGAGGCGCAGGACGGGTGAGGGTCTGCCTCTGTTGCCGCACGGGGAACACGATCCGTGGGGGACGGCGTGGGTCCGCCGCGTGCCCTGTAAACGACCCCGTGCCTTTCCCGCGCCTCTAAAAGGGTTAAAGAGAGGACCGTGGTCGCGCTTATCTGGGGGCACGCGGGTGTGGTTGATTTCCTCTTTCCATCCTCGTATCGCCTCCTTCCTTCGGGCAGACAAGGCTCCGCTCGACGCGGGGCTTACGGCTCGCGGTCCGTTTTCCGTTTATGAACGTTTGCTCTGCTTTTGAGGGCGCTGGCAGGCAGCACCCGGTCGCCGCGGACACGCGTGCCTGTCCGGTCGGCCGGCTGTTCTCGACGGACTGGTGTTAGGACCCAGGAAGGACGCAGCAGCCAGGGGTATAAATAGAGAAGCAGAACGAAGTTTGAGGAGAGAGCCTGACATCATTCCCTCTCCACCCAGAGCTGGGGCCGGACGGGGCGTCAGCCTGAGTCAGAGCGGGAGCTGGGCAGCGGGCGGGCGGGAGCCCGGGGACGACCTTCGGAGCCGTCCAGCTCCGCCCGCGTCAAGGTGAGAGACGAGGGTCCGAGGGTCCGACTGCCAGCCTGGCTGCAGACAGACAAAGACTCCGGAAAGGAAAGCAAACACGGACGGCCCCGCGGGGCTCTGTGAGCTGCGGCCAGTTGGGGACCGTCCTGGAAGGGCGCCGATCGCTGAGAACGCTCAGGTTTGGGGACGAGGAGGAAAACACCCGCCAGCTCTCCAGGACGGCTGCGTTTCACACGCTAAAGAGAACCAGATTTCTTGCTTTCCGGACCCTGTGAAAATGTCCCTTTCCCAGGGAAGTGAAAGTTAGGGAGCACACGTTGTCACGGACGCTCAGGAATTGCGCTCGGATCGCCTTTCAGCCTCCGAGAAGCCATGAGGAAGCTGCTGTGTCTGTGCTGGGGGCACCCCTGGCTGCTGCTGTTTTATTGCGATTTTCAGGTAACGTCTCTGGGCGGCTCTCTGGGCGCCTGGACTAGCCCCCTCTGCCAGAGGCTGTCCCGAACGTCTCATGGTGTGATCTTTGTGTGCAGGTGCGGGGAGTCTACTCCAGGTCAGTGGCCCATCCAGGTAAGGGGACGCTCTCCCTCCCTGCTCACCGCCGTCCGCTGGCCCCCGGGCGCCGAGGTCCCCACGCACTTCGGCTGCGCGTCTCCGTGGCCAGCGGAGGGCGGCCCTTCCGCGGGCCCCCCGGCCCCGGCCGGCTGCCCTGCCCTCCGTCTCCTGGCGCCCTGCTCATCCTGGCACCAGACCTCGCTGTCGCCGGCCTCGGCGGCCGCCCAGAGGCCTCTGGCCCGTGGCCGTTGCCATCTTATGATGGAGTCTTGGCTGCCGCCCTAACTTGTGCCGTGTATCTTCATGCACACTCCCCGGGGCCGGCAGGGCTCTGTCCTTTCTGTCACCGTCCCAGCTGGGGCTCACTGTGCTTGGGCCGCGGTGCGTCCTCGGTCTGCAAGCTGACTGAGGTGTGGTCCCCGGGTGGTGCGGTCGCGTGGCAGGTGCAGGACTGTGCAAGGCGGGGGCCTGTTGAGCGGCAGGAACCCCGGCGGCCGCCTGCACGTGGTCGAGGGGAGCCCGTCGAGGTCCCCAAGACCTTGCTCGAGAGTCGTGTGAACAACGCCTGACCCACTGGTGAGCCCGCCTCCGACTCGGAGCTGAGGGGGGGCCGCCTGGCTCCTACCAGCCACTGTCACCAGCAGCGCGGCCCCTACGGGCACCGCTGGCATCCCCGCGCGGCTGCAGCGTCTCCCTCGCGGGTGATGCAGCGAGGCCGGTGTCCGCCTGGACCTCCCGTGTCCGCAGACGGGGTGCCGCCATTTCTCTTGCACCCAAACGTCCAAGTTTACTCTTCCGTTGGAAAAGGTGTGAAGGCCGTGAATTTCCCCGTGCTCCCCTTCCCCCACCAGAACGCTCGCGGAAGGAAAACGGGGCTCTGTGGCTCGGGCATCTCAGTGGAGGGCGCGCGTGTCCGCCCCGAGGCTCTCCCCTTGCCCCCTTCCCACTGGGGTTCCTGCTGGTTCTCCGGACGTGACGGGAGGTGCGGCGGTGGGAGAGGAAGCTGGGGGGAAGTTTCCAGATTGAGTCTTGGCCACGTCACGTCCATGCATGGATCCACACGTGTGCACGTGTCCAGGCCCATCCACATGCGTCCACACCCGTGCACACCCCCCCACCTGCCCACACCCATGCCTGTGCACACACATGCACACACGTGCACACACACCCACACACATGCACACGCGTGCACCTGGACCCTTGACCCTCCCCTGCAAGGAGGGTTTGAATCAGTCTCTGCTCCACATGGAGACAGGGTCCCTCTCACTCCCTAACTCCGGGCGGAACCGACCTGGTTCTCCAGCTAGTGCCGCAGAGAGATGACGGGTGTGCAGACGAGGGGACGCTGCAGAGCAGGGCGGTGACCACGCAAGCCCGCGTGCGGAGCCAAGGTGCTCGGCCATCTCACTGACGTCCACGCCCACGGCTTCCCTTCTTGCCTCACCTCCCCCGTCTCGGGGTCTCTCCTGCTCTGCTCGCCCCTTCTTTGCAAGAATCACACGGGGGTTTGCTTGTGGACGAAACCCTGCTGCTTATGCTGTCTTCCTCCGCCTTGTCCCCCCTTCTTCCTGTGTCTGTCTGCCTCCGTCTGTCTGTCTGCCTGTGTCTCTCTGTCTCTATGTCTCTGTCTCTTTGTATGTCTCTCACTCTCTCGGTCTCTCTCCACGTATCTGTGTCTCTGTTCCTCTTTCTGTGTGTCTGTCTCTATCTCTCTGGCTCTGTTTCTGTGTCTGTCTCTCTTTTTCCGTGTCTGTGTCTATCTCTCTCCGTCTCTCGGTGTCTCTGTCTCTCTCCCTACATCCCGTGCTCGGCTCAACCCTGTTTTCCCGCAGAAAAGCCTGGCCCCCAGCTGACTGTGCGGCGCCTTTGCCGGGAGCCCCCCCTCCCCCCCCCCCCCCCCCCCCCCCCCCCCCCCCCCCCCCCCCCCCGCTCCTGCTTCTGGGCCCAGGCCTGCAGGGTCCCGGGAGCAGCCCCAGAGGGAAAGCCCGTCCCCTGCACCTCTCAAGGGCGTCCACTCAGGACACAGAACACAGGCCCGAGCCTGTTCCTAGAGGGCAAACCTTTGCAAACAATCTAAATCTCCACCCCTACGGGAACAGCTGTGTCAATTGTAGCATTTTCTTCTCCGGAAGTCTGAGCAGGAATGTAAAAATCTTGGATGTGAACCTTGTGCGGTGCTCAGAAGGGTCCTCTGAGGCGGCCTCTCTGCCCTCCTGCGGACGGACACCCAGAGAGAGCGGGTGGTGTGGCCGAGGTCTGCAGGGCTAAGAAGGCAGTGGTGACCTCAGGAACTCACTGCGGGGCCGGACACGTAAGGAGACTATTTGGGGATGACAGGAGCGTGGTGGGTGCAGGGCGGGAGGTGTGCACAGGACTTTAGGTGAGTCTCCGGGAGGGTCCCCAGCCTGGCCGGAGCCTGGTCTTCTGAGGCCCGGCCTGTTTGCACCACAGACCACACCAGACTTTTCTTTTTCTTTTATTTATTTATTCAAAAAATTTTTTTTGATGTTTATTTATTTTTGAGAGAGAGAGAAAGAGAGAGAGAGAGAGAGACAGACAGAGCATGAGCAGGGGAGGGGCAGAGAGGGAGGGAGACACAGAATCCGAAACAGGCTCCAGGCTCCGAGCCATCAGCACAGAGCCCGATGCGGGGCTTGAACTCACGGACCGCGAGATCGTGACCTGAGCTGAAGTGGGACGCTCAACCGACTGAACCACCCAGGCGCCCCCAGACTTTTCTTTTTACGGTCTAAGCAGGACTAGTGAGCCTCCCTGTCTTGTGGGGACCTAGCACACTGCCTCGCGTGCAGTAGGCACCCTCTGTGCTGTCTGTCGGTCATGAGAGAGCCGGGTCAGCGAAGACAGCTGGCGCCAGGTTTCAGTTCCCAGGTGTGCGGTCATCTGCCCCGTGTGCCCGCACCCGCCCGGGCAGCTCCCTATCTCTACCGTGTCCATAGGTGTTCGGTTGTGTAAATAACCGAAAGGCAACTTGCAATCATTTTGAGCCTTCGTATTATCTGTGTCTATCTGTGGCCGCGGACTGTCATTTTGGAGAAATGACAGCGTGCTGTCATTGAACGGAACCCGAAGGCTGTCCGGCCCACGTCCCCATTTACAGTTGGTGACGGTGAGGCCCAGAGAGGGGAAACCGGGCCCCCCGCCTCTGAAATTTTTCCTCTGGCCACCGAGTCCTCGCTGGCTCGCGAGTCCTTCCTGGCCGAGGACAGTGCTAAGAAGCGTGATGGTTGATGAATCTAAATCCATCAATGGCACCAGCCAAGAAATGGCAGGGCAGTTATGCAACATTTACCAGCGTGCCTTTTACAGATAACTTTTGTAATGAGGAAAAGGGACCTTAAAAATCTCCCGTATCCTGAATTTCCTGGCCCTGGGGACACAGAGCGGCTGGTTCCCGCCCAGCTCTGGAGGCCGGTACCTTACCTCACCGGCCCTATTTAGAGGTCTGGGAAGCCAGAGCAGATAATTATAGTGATTATAATTCCCTGGAGTTACGTACTAGGTTTTATTTTTTTTTCTGTGCAAATCAATAGTTTGTTCCCTTATATATTTTTTATTGAGGTATCATTGACATATAATATTATCTTAGTTTAGCCATACAACATAATGACCCGATACCTGTATATATTTTAAAAGAGTCCCTGCAATATGTTGAGTTAATGTGTGTCACCATCACGGTGTCATGTGGCTGCAAGGGACAGTCAGAATCGCTAGGTCACAGCAGAAACTATCATTCACCTTCCTGGTGCAAAAAAGGTGTTTATGATGGAATTAAAAAAATAATGTTTGTAACCTATTGAGTAAATGGAAATTTGACAAATAGAGATGGGGGGTATATATATTTTCGTAATTACATATACATATATATTCTTTCTATGTTTATCCATTCGTTTATTCATTATTGCATTTCATCATCCATTCTGCCTATATAGTTCTTAAAAAGTTATTTGCTAAGATTACAATTTTAGGAGGATCCAAATGCAAAAATCTGGATTACACAGACACACAGGCACGCACACCCTGTTTTAGCCGTGAGAATGTGGTACACGTGGAACACGGTGTCTGCACGTGAGACTCAGACACAGGAGACAGACAACAAACAAAAATACTCGAGTAATAGTAAGTTCCATAGGCAAAGCAATAAGGAGTCGGAGGGCGGCCGTCGGGGGCCCCAGTGGGACTCCGGGCGGGTACTTGCCCGCACAGCTTTGAGGGATTGGGGCTTCTCACCGATGCCAAGAACAAGTCCTGGGGCAGGGCTAGGCGTTCGGCACCTGGGAGAGAAACTGAAGAGGAAGGATGAAAGGTTCTCTCTCTCTCTGTCTCTCTGTCTCTCTTATTTAGGTCTCTCTTATTTAGGGCCGGGGCGTGTCAGAAGTCCCATAATGAGCCACCATATCCCTGGACTTGCTGTCGTGTCTAACCGGACACACAGTTTTAATGAGGTTCATCTGGTGGAAAGCTGGTGCTCGTGTAACTCGGAGATTTCAGCCCCAGAGTGTCTTATTCCCAAAAGAATGAGATTTTCTTGTTTTGATGACACTTTAAGGGCTGTGGGTTGTTTACGCCCTAGGGTGTGAAGGGGAGCCTTCCTGTTGAATTCAGTTCTTGGGTTCGTCTTATCAGCACCATGCAATGTTTTAATTAAGATAACCACTTTTTAAAAAAATTTAATTTTCTTTTTCTCTTTAAAGTTTATTAATCTGAGAGGGAGAGAGAGAGTGGGGAGGGAGAGAGAATCCCAAGCAGGCTCCACACTGTCAACTGTCAGCTCCAACCCACGAACTGTGAGATCACAACCAGAGCTGAAATCAAGAGTTGGACGCCCCCGACTGAACCCCCCCAGGCTGCCCCAAATAACCACCTTAATTGCTAGTATTAAAATTTGGGGAGATTTCCAAAAAAAAATCTGCGAAATCTGGGTTTCTAACCTCCCCCTAAGAGTTCGCAGACCTCCGGCCCCGGAGCGGCTCTCGTCCTCGGGACACACGGTTCCCAGTGGGCCGCAGCCCTCCCTCCCTCCCGAGACCCACAGCTGACACCTGTTTCCGGCACCTGTTGCGGAATTAGGCAGCCCGCCGGGTGGGTGACCCTCGGGCCCCCTCGCACATGACAGCTCGCAAACCCTCCAGCGCGGACTTCCAGTCTGCTGGTTATGAGACGCCAGGGGCGACGACGCAGTGGGGCTTTGCCCTCGTCTGAAGCACGGCGACGGAGGACAGCAGGCCCTCTGCGGACCCCAAGCCCCCTTCTCCCACGGCCTCTTGCTAGCTTAGGGGGTCTTTCTGTGTGAACAAGACCACCGTCGCTTCGCTCCGCCAGCCCCTCTGCCCAGAGCGGATGGTGGCCGTTTGTACACGGGGATGCCGGGGAAGGGTCTGTCATCCACGGGGTTTATGTTCCGAAGACGTGGGTTGGGAAGAATCCGTCGCACCTGCCCTTTGCGCTACGGCCGTGGTTTCCTTTTCTGGTCCTCCCCCGCCCCCGCCCCCGCCCCCGCCCCACCCCAGATGAATTGACTAACAAGCCAACGTTGTTTCCCCTCTCCAAAATGAATATCCTACGTTTTGGGGTGGGGGGAGCTTGGCAGAAACAGAAATGGGTAGTTTTGACTTTTGTATTTCTTTTTTTTTTTTTAATTTTTTTTTTCAACATTTATTTATTTTTGGGACAGAGAGAGACAGAGCATGAACGGGGGAGGGGCAGAGAGAGAGGGAGACACAGAATCGGAAACAGGCTCCAGGCTCTGAGCCATCAGCCCAGAGCCTGACGCGGGGCTCGAACTCACGGACCGCGAGATCGTGACCTGGCTGAAGTCGGACGCTTAACCGACTGCGCCACCCAGGCGCCCCTGACTTTTGTATTTCTGAGCCTCCATATTGCATTGTTAGAGTCGAGTCGTTGCCAGGGGACATGGGCGGAAGCCACAGGTCTCCGAATTTTGGAAGTTTTTGAAGGAATACACGTCCCAACACTTGACCAGAACAGAAATA
The DNA here is from genome assembly GCF_016509475.1 of Prionailurus bengalensis. Taxonomy (NCBI): domain Eukaryota; kingdom Metazoa; phylum Chordata; class Mammalia; order Carnivora; family Felidae; genus Prionailurus; species Prionailurus bengalensis. The sequence goes on along the minus strand of NC_057356.1, from coordinate 1,711,259 downwards.
AAAAGGAACAGAAATCTCCCTCTTACATCTCACATCCAGTGTTCCTCATTTTCCTCGCCCCTAAAATACTGCTATCAGTTTCTAAGGGTACCCATGGTATCCATGCAAAATCTCTCTCTCTCTCTCTCTCTGTCTCTCCTTCCCTCCCTCCTTGCTGGTGGGACAGCTGGGTTTTCCACAAATAGTTGATAGTATCACATTTTTCTCTCATGTTGATTTTTTTTTTTTATTATTTTTTTTAGCAGTATAGCTTGAGGAACATTTCCCATCGACACATGTGTCCCAGCCTGGTCACTTCTCCTAGTGACACCCTTATCTATTACGTAGATGTTCCATACAGATTACAGCCCTTCTGCTGATGAGCATGAAGCCTCTTCCCACGCTTTTGAGATATATATATATATCTGCAAGAAATGTCCTCGTACATAGCTCTTTGATCCCATGTGTGAATCTGTCTCTAGAGTAAACTCCTAGGAGCAGAATTACTAGATCAAAGTGCACTTAAAATTTGTATAGCTATTGCCGGATTGCTCTCTGGAAAGGCTGTAGCTTCCACCAAAAGCACAGTGAACTTGCTGACTTAGTACATCTAATGGTCTGTTTGTCAGTCAGCCGGGTGGGCTGGGACAGGGTGGCTCACTGTCGTTCTAACATGCCTCTAAAAATTATGAGCGACATCTTTTCATATATTGAAGATAGTTTGCATTTCCTTTCCTTTGAACTGCCTGTTTATGTCCATTGTCCCAGTGTTCTGTTGGCTTAAATTTTCTTAATAGTAAGCATTTTAATGAATGCAATGCATTTCATACAGTTCTTTAAAAAGACATCGGTACATTTTTGTCCTATGTATTACATAAACATCATTCTCCTGCTCAATTTAGCTTGATTTATTTTTACATATGGAAATTAAAAAAAAATTTAATGTTTGTTATTTTTGAGAGAGAGAGCATGAGCAGGGGAGGGGCAGAGAGAGGGGGAGACACAGAATCCGAAGCAGGCTCCGGGCTCTGAGCTGTCAGCACAGAGCCCGACGCGGGGCTCGAACTCGCAAACTGTGAGATCGTGACCTGAGCCCAAGTCGGACGTCCCATCGACTGAACCACCCAGGCGCCCCTTACATAGGGAAATTTTAAAAATTCACATAATCAAATTCATTACCTGGTTTTCTCAGAAGTTTTCATTTTTATTTTTTTTAATAATTACATTTGTAGTTTGGTCCTTCTGGAAATTGAGATGTTAAGGAGTGAGTTAGGGATCTTGAGTTTTTTTGTAGGCGGCTAACTGGCTGTAAAACCTTCTGCTGAGTATTCCTCTTCTGGTTTAAAATAGCACTTTTATCATAAACTAAGGTTTCACATGTGCTTGGGGATATTTATGGGTCTTTTCCGTGGAACTTTCTATTCATGTGCGGTTGCCAAATTCTCTTTAGAACTGTGTCTTTACAACAGGTCCTAACCGTGTGTGCGCGCTGGCCCCCCACCGTCCTCCGCTGCCCGCTCCTGGCAGGTTTTGTTGGTTATTTTTGCTTGTTTAGTTTTCTAGATAAGCCCCATAATGAGATTTCTCTCACACAAAATCTCTCAGCATGTTTACAACAGATTTCCTCATATTTATGTATTAATTAGAGGGTTGGTTGATAGTTTTATGATTTTGAGTTTTCTTTTCCACAAATAGGTTAAATTCTTTGTTTATTCAAGCGTTCTTGTACATCCCTTGGTATTATTTTATTGTTTTCCTTGTGAGAACTTTGTACAATTCTTACTCTTTTGGACCTCAACGTCTTCTTTCTGTCGGCTGCATTTACAAATGAGAACTTTTCTCCCGCCTCGTGTTAGCGTTAGCGTTGGAACACAGGGACGCTATTTATCGACTCTCTTCGCCTGTCATGTCCATATAAACCTCCCTACTCAGATCTTTCCTTATGTGTAAGACTGTTTCACTTACCAAATTCTCTTCTTATTCGTAATGGCGTTTCGTTTTCTCGTGAACAGTCACACCTCATTTGAAAATAAGGATCGTGGGGCGCCTGGGTGGCGCAGTCGGTTAAGCGTCCGAGTTCAGCCAGGTCACGATCTCGCGGTCCGTGAGTTCGAGCCCCGCGTCAGGCTCTGGGCTGATGGCTCAGAGCCTGGAGCCTGTTTCCGATTCTGTGTCTCCCTCTCTCTCTGCCCCTCCCCCGTTCATGCTCTGTCTCTCTCTGTCCCAAAAATAAATAAACGTTGAAAAAAAAAAAATTAAAAAAAAAAAAAAAAGAAAATAAGGATCGTGTTATCTCCTCTTTAAAAACAGTTTTACGATGAATAACGCAAAGACTCCTTTATTCATTTTTCTTGTCTATGGTCTGGCAGACACTTGGAGCAGATGACTGTTATTTGGTCCTCTGGACCATCCTTTCCCCTTCTGGGAACTAACCACAGAGAGCTGGTCCAGGAGCAGATTGGAGCCAGGTGAGGGGCTGGGTGCCTGGGGGTGCGCCCCGCCTTCGCAGGGACTGTTACCCAGACCCCACCAGGCAGCCGGGATAGAAGCAAATAAATGAAGTCGTTCACGTGGCATTAAGTGGGATGAGCAGGCAGGCACAATCTGTCTGCACAAAATCATGTCCACTCAAAGTACAAGGGTCACAAAGGAAATTCTGAAGTGGCTAATTGTTACTATGCGGGAAGCAGGATGAGAAGAGAAAGACTGGGATCCGTCTCAGGGAGACTGGGAGGGAGCATCGCACGCCAAACCAGCCGGCCGGGCGACCTCTGCGGAAGGACCGACCCCTCATCTCCACAAATAGGCTAATGATACGATTACCTTGCCTTCGTTGTTACAATGAACTGAGGAGGTGTTTGTCGAGAGCCTTACATGATGTCGACAATATTGCTGTTGGGGTCCTCCTCTTTTTAAATCATTTTAACCTGATTGCTTTCTCTCGCCTGGTTGCATCAGCTAGGTATCACAAAACAATATAAAACAATAGTGGGATGACGGCCATTCTTGTCTTTCTCCTGACTGCCTAACGGACACGCTCCTTGTGGGGCCCCACTAAGCCTGGTGGCTCTTACTCCCTTCGGTTCAGAGATGTCTGCTCATTTGTATTTATCACGCTTTCTCATGTCGAGGAAATGTTCACCGATTTCTGTATATATATATTTAATGTTGATTTATTTTTTTTTATTTTTTATTTTTTTTAAATTTTTTTTTTTCAACATTTATTTATTTTTGGGACAGAGAGAGACAGAGCATGAACGGGGGAGGGGCAGAGAGAGAGGGAGACACAGAATCGGAAACAGGCTCCAGGCTCTGAGCCATCAGCCCAGAGCCTGACGCGGGGCTCGAACTCACAGACCGCAAGATCGTGACCTGGCTGAAGTCGGACGCTTAACCGACTGCGCCACCCAGGCGCCCTGATTTATTTTTGAGAGAGAGAGAGAGCGAGAGACAGCGTGAGCAGGGGAGGGGCAGAGAGAGAGGGAGACACAGAATCTGAAGCAGGCTCCAGGCTCTGAGCTGTCAGCACAGAGCCCGACGCGGGGCTCGAACCCACAAACTGTGAGATCATGACCTGAACTGAAGTCGGACGCTTAACTGGCTGAGCCACCCAGGGGCCGATTTCTGTATTTTAAGAGTTCTTTTATTTTTTTTATTGTTTATTTTTTTTTACATTTATTTATTTTTGAGAGACAGAGTGAGACAAAGTGAGAGTGGGGGAAGGGCAGAGAGAGAGGGAGACACAGAATATGAAGCAGGCTCCAGGCTCTGAGCCGTCAGCACAGAGCCTGATGCGGGGCTCGAACCCACGAACCGTGAGACCATGACCTGAGTCAAGGTTGGACACTCAACCGACTGAGCCACCCAGGCGCCCGTTAAGACTTCTTTTTAAAACCAGGAGTGTGTTGAATGTATGCAAATGCCTTTTTAATGAATCCCATAGTCCCTGTGATACAGTTCCTCTTCCCTCCATTCATGACATAGAAGGAAAGCATTTCTTGCCTCCTAATGATGATTTAACATCTTTATTCTTTTCTTCCCCCAAGGGTTTGAGGTCTTGGCTTCTGCTTCCCATTACTGGCCGCTGGAAACTGTGGACGGGATCCACGAACTTCAAGACACGACTGGAGGTAGATGCGGGTGGTGAGGGTACCTGAGGCCGCACGGACGGCGGCGGGGGGGGGGGGCGCTCCAGGTAGGGCCATGGGGGGAGGCAGACAAGGACAGCTTCCGCTGGGAGACCAGGCCAGTGGCGATGAACACACGTTGTGGAGATCCCCCCAATCATCGTTAACCCAAAGTATTTTACTAGAACTTTTATATATTTTTGTCATTGAAGGACAGAGCTTAAGGTTCAAACTCTTATTAACGTGTGTGTGTTTTCCCCAGTAACCATAAAACAAAAGCCGTGCTTGGAAGTTCGAAGCTGCAGATGGTGCATCAATCACACATAGGGGTCTAGATGTGTGTTTTCTAGACAAAATTGGCCTCATCTGCATGCCTGCCAAAACAGGGGTCCATTTGAGCTGAGTGCTGGGACTAACACGTGTGTTCGTGGGGTCACCGTTTCACTCACAAAGGTACCCCCACCTACCAATCAGCTTCCGCACATGTCACCAGCAGCTCCCTTGAGCAGACCGAACATCTCTTAAGATGCTCCCGTGGTCTCTGAGTCCATGGAAAATGAAGTCTCTATCTGACTCAATTCAGACATTTGCCGTAAGGAGAAACCCCAGATGTGTCCGAGCTCTTTATTCCGTTCCAGCAAGAAACTTCTTCCCAGTAGAAGTTTTGAGTGGCTTGGATTTTTACATTAAAATTTTTATTTCCTTATTGTTCTTGATTATGTCAAACGGCTGATGTGTACGGCAAGAGGTTTACTGGGCGACCAGTCTAGCACATGCCCGCACATTGCTGATTATTGCACTTTCCAGACCTGCACGCTGGCATTTTCCTGATCCCCTGACTTAATGTGCTGCCATAAATTGCCACCAAAGATTCTAAAACGTTTCCCTTACATTTGCAAATTGAGAGGCGTTCTAGCTGGAGCCTGGGCGGGTCCTCCGGGGGTGGAAGGACCCACCCGTGCAAGACTGCCTCTGGGCACCCAGCTGAGAACGCACCGCTGCTCTGCGTTCTCTCCAAACAGTCTGCGCCGCAGGGATAAGTCCCTGGGCAGTCATTATATGAGCAGCTCAGGTTAAGACAAACTGCACTCCACCCCCACCCCATCATTATCTCGTTTTATTTCTCAGGCCCTTTATTTCAAAGCCTGTGAAAAGTGGAAATTCACTGTTGACATAATTCATCGTCCAGGTCACAGAGACCAACATTTTAAGCAGTTATTTCAAATGATAACTATATCTCTCTCCTAATGTCTCAACACACCTCATTGTTGTGACCAAATCAGTAACTCTGGGCATCTTGAACTCCTTCACCGGCGAGGAATTCTCACCAAGCAGTGCGATCATGGAGACACAATTACGCTGGGGCCAGGGTGTTAATTTCCCTGAGATTCTGTGTGTTCCTGTTTGCCCCGAACAGCCGGATGGTGACGTCTTGCCGATGCTTCCCCAGACCGTTCTTCTCGTCACGATGCTCTGCGGTCTCGTTTCAACGTGATCACAGGCTTCTTAAGAAACAGGGGGAAACAGGATCCGTCAGCACATTTTGCTGCCGGGGACGGCCGAGTGGCTTTGGAAGCCGTCTGGTGGTCACGCTGCTCGTATCTGTCGCTGAACCCTCTGTTGTTCGGTCCATTTGTCGTAATATCGTGCCATTGTCTTCATGCTGTGTTTCTACCTCACCAGTTGTGACGTCACCACCATGATCCTTGTGTTAAGGCTGTTTTATTGCCGGGCTCAGTTTCATATCTCTCAACTAGGTGTCTCAGGGGGTTGCACACGGCACATTGGAGCCCACGTCTGTGGCGGAAGCCAGCAGCAGTCATGCCCTGGCAGGCCAGGGCGCTGGCCATGACGCTGCCCAGTACATGGGGAGTGGGGGCAGGGGGCGGGAGGGAGGTGTGAGGCCCGGAGACAAAATCCAAGGTGCTTGCTGGGCGAAGGACCGATTCTCGGTGCACGTCAAGTTGAGAGGTATGCCGGTTCCATTTGTCATTCGTGTCACTCATCTGTTGTGCTTTTTTCTTGTTGTCCTACCTAGTGTTGCGAACCCACAACCTCACTGTGCTTCCTTCCCATAATTCTACCTTTGTTCGTACCAATGACTCTGCCTACTCAAATTTCTCTGCAACTGTAGGTGAGCACTTGTAACTTCTGTTCCCTGTTTTGTTTGGTTTGCATCTGCAATGAGTTTAGATGTCAATTTGATTTGGTTCTATATGAATTCATTTTGTCTTGGCCAACAGACAAGCATATACCCAAGAACATATAGCCAAGAACACATAGCCAAGAATGTATACCCAAGAACATGTAGCCAAGAATGCATACCCAAGAACACATAACCAAGAACACATAGCCAAGAACATATACCCAAGAACACATATCCAAGAATATATACCCAAGAACACATATCCAAGGACATATAGCCAAGAGCACATACCCAAGAACATATACTCAACAACACATAGCCAAGAAAATATACCCAAGAACATAGCCAAGAACACATAGCCAAGAACATATACATAAGAACGTGTAGCCAAGAACGTATACCCAAGAACATATAGCCAAGAACACATAACCAAGAACACATACCCAAGAACATATACTCAAGAACACATAGCCAAGAACACATACCCAAGAACACATAGCCAAGAACATATACCCAAGAACACATATCCAAGAACATATAGCCAAGCGCACATACCCAAGAACATATACTCAAGAACACATAGCCAAGAACATATACCCAAGAACATATAGCCAAGAACACATAGCCAAGAACATATACCCAAGAACACATAGCCAAGAACACATACCCAAGAACACATACTCAAGAACACATAGCCAAGAACATATACCCAAGAACATATAGCCAAGAACACATAGCCAAGAACATATACCCAAGAACATATAGCCAAGAACACATACCCAAGAACACATAGCCAAGAACATATAGGCAAGAGCACATACCCAAGAACATATACTCAAGAACACATAGCCAAGAACATATACCCAAGAACACACAGCCAAGAACATATACCCAAGAACACATATCCAAGAACATATAGCCAAGAGCACATACCCAAGAACATATACTCAAGAACACATAGCTAAGAACACATACCTGAGAACACATAGCCAAGAACATATACCCAAGAACACATAGCCAAGAATACCAAACACCCAGTGTATTAGGAATAACTTCCCCCAGCTAGGTCTAGAGGAAGTGCCACCATACATTAGAAGGGGCTTGTAAGCTTTCACGTGACCAGGGTCTTCAAACCAGCTGCCTGTTTTCAGAACGAGACAGACACAAGATGAGCTACAAAAATGGAAGTTGGGATTTTTAAATGGTGTATATTCTTTTGGGGAGGAACAGCATAGCCTTTGAATGGAAAAACCGAAGTTGATTTTAAAAGATCTCACCCCAAAATTTGATCTCTTATAAACATTAAAATCAGCATTTCTTCTGTAGGTGTTTTTTTTTTTTTTTTTAATTATTAGAAGCTGTTTCATAAACGCCCACTAGAGTCAGGGTTCAATTATTATCTTACTTAACAACCTCAGAGCCCCTATGTTTCGTGTTTTCTTATGCAGCTCAAAGCTCCAGGGAGAGTAGCGTCTGTGGCATGTACCCAAGCAGGCCAGAAAGTTCAGATAACTCAGGCATCGGCCTTTCTTCTGTTCTCAGCACAGCACGTAACCCGACTGCTCTCTCAGCTGTGACCTGTTTGGCTCCCAAACTTAATTTTTCCAGTCAAACAGTCTTGTTTAGGGGTTTATACAGCCTAACTCAATGATGCAACTGCTAATTTAATTTTGCAATAAATGTAATTTTGTAAGCTACAGATTCCACACACCCCCACCCCCAGCCATAAATGCGATAAACAAAAAAGTGAGTGTGAGACAGAAGAACACTGAGGCCCTTTTGAGTGGGCTATGCACTTGACAGTGGTTGTTGGAAAACTGGAGTGGGGGTAGCCGTCAGGCCCACAGACGTCGGTCCCTCTGCTGTTCATCTCCTGTTGCTTGATAGCTCAAGGGCAGTGGGCATGTGCCCGTGTGCAGAGGAGGTATCTTTGGGCGACTTTGACCCCAATGAACAATAAATGCCTAGTCATGCTGGGCTTTTATAGTCCTCACTTATCGATTCTGTAAACCATTTACTTCACACACACCATCGGTTACATTTGCCATGGGGATGAGGCCCAACGGGAGGACAGAGCAGTGAGCACCGGCCGGGGCTCATGGCCACTCAGCCTGGTGCTGGCGGGGGCGTGACTCTGGGCTTTTCTCCTAGAGTGACCGTGGATTCTTTCAAAATTGTGGGTTCCCACGTCTAGGATTAGGGGCTTCCGATGAGGACTCAAAGGGTGTGGTTTTATGTTCAAACATGTGCCTAAGTGTTCCCCTTAGAAGATGGCCAGGAAGGGCTCCGGACGTTCGGGACAGTGTCACTCCTGGGAACCCAACTCCTGGCAAATGTAACACTTAGGGTGTCCTTACCGTATAGAGCCCATCGTATGTGAGTGTAGTGGTAAGTGACGACGAAGCATCGATGTGAATATTCACGCTACCTATCCCTTAACTACTGCTAGTTAGATGGTAGATAGCGAGCGTTAATATTAATGAGCATGATATGTAGTATTATCATAAGCGTAAATAACACAGTACATTTATCTCTAAGTTCTGTGTAAGACTCTTAACCCCTGGCGGTTGCTGACTTGGCATTGCCATTCTTGTCGCGCAGACATCATGGAAGGAAAAGTCAGCAAGGGTGTTTACCTCAGAGAGGAGAAGGGAGTGACCCTTCTCTACTACGGCCAGTACAACACATCCTGCATCAGCAACCCGGCAAAGTGTGACCCCGACGGTGAGTGACGCGCCCTCGCGGTGGCGGCAGAGCGCGTGGACGCGTGGCGGGCGGCGGGGGGGGAGGGGAGAGGGCCGGGGGTGCAGGCGCCTGGTTTTCTAACAAGAGACGTGTCCTGGAGACGGAGAGCTCGAACACGGTCTCACAGAGACGGGAGAGCAAACTATTTCATCTCGTAAAGAGAAAAGAGCCGCCAGAGAAGCAGATGCGGTGATGTCACATCGGCGACTTGGACGGGGCCGTGGTTCTTGTGGGAAGTAAATTGGTGGTGTGGCTCGTACCACGTTATTTCTGACTCCGGGGTGTGGACGGCGAGCCTGGGCGGGGCGGGCTCTGTGAGCCTCGTTCCCTGGGTTTCTTTCTTCTGCCCCCGAGCCCCGGGGGCGGAGGGGGGCGGCGGGCGGTGCAGGCCCGTGGCGGGAACAGCGCCTCGGACGAAACGCAGGTGGGCAGCAGAGAAGTGGGAATTGTGTGCCGTTTCCCCTTTGCCCTGTGAGAAGTGAGGCTCTGCAGTATCTGAGGTTCTGACAAAGAACGGGTGTCCGGGCCACCCCGTGAACCCGGCTGGGAAGTTGTCGTCTGGCGTCCCAGCGTGCTTCACCCCTTCACGTCCCCATACCCCGGGCAGGGCGAGAGTTTTCATTCTGGGGGAGGAAGTAAGGAGTTTAAAGCAAGCCGTTCCGAAAGCGAAGGCCCTTTGGACATCCCACGGTCTTCTCGAAAACAACCTTGTGAGGAATTCGTCGTACACAATTTTGGGACAGAAGGACTGCAGTCCAAGAAAAACAAACAAAAGCTTAACAAGGCAAACACATGTTGAGGGTGGGGGGGATACGTTTTGGATTTTACAGAACCCAGAATTTCGAGAAATGGCTTTGAGGCCCTAAACCACGGCCAGGTTTACAAACCCAGCGTTTGAGCCGTTCCAGAGTTCAGACAGCCCTATAAACACACCAGGCTTCTTTGTTTCTGTAAATGAAAACCAGCGTGGGCTCAGCGGCCGCCACCTGGAGGGCCAGCGGGCAGGAGGGCTGGGAGGCTGGGGGACCGGGGGGCCAGGAGACAAGGGGGCCGGGGGTGTAGGGGCCTGGGGGGGCCGGGGGGCAGGGGGCTGGGAGACTAGGGGGCTGGGGCCTGTAGGGAGCATCTCCAGGTCACCAGCTTCTCGGCTTCCCCGGCTCCTGGCGGGGACTTAGGTCGTCCGGGATGGGGCCACGGGGGAGTCAGAGCTCTGAGGAAGTTGTACCTGAACTTAGAGACCCCAGACTTTAGGCTCTGGGCTGATCCAGTCTGTGGCTGTTTGGCTTGGCAGGTGTGGAGCTAATACTTAGCTTGCTGCCAATGTGGAAAAACAAAAATTTCACATAAATATATGGATTTCTAGTTTCTCTTAAGAAATGCCCCCAGTGACTCTGGCTGGGCCACTGCACAGTGCGCCCCTTTGTCATGGACACTGTCCCCGGGGCCACCATGGGGAGAGCACGGGCTCTGGTCCCAGTTCTCTAAGTGTCTGCGGTGACCTCGGGCAACCACCTCACCTGAGCCCTTGTCTGTGCGACGGGTCAGTGACGGTCCCTCCTGAGGTTGCCGTGATGCCTAAAGGAGCCACTGCGTTCCTTGCTGCTGTGGCCCAGCTGTGAGAGGCCCCTGGCGGCAGCCCCGCTGTGGGCATTTGCAGACCCAGCTCCTCCCGCCTACCTGCCTGGAGAGTGGACCCTGTAGAGGGGCTCACCCACAGTAACCACCCACCGGGGCTGACTGCACATCACAGCCACCAGACTTGTGCCATTACGCGTGTGAGCACAGTTCCTCCTCAAAAACACGTGAAGCAGACAGTTGCAGGACGGCAGGGGTGAGGCAGACGGGCGCGGGACGGCAGGGGTGAGGCAGATGGGTGCGGGCTGGCAGGGGTGAGGCAGACGGGTGCGGGACGGCAGGGGTGAGGCAGATAAGTGCGGGGCGGCAGGCAGAGATGGGAACTTTGGCTTCGTGTCCGGCTCTAAGGGCTCCTTGTGTTGTGTAGTCAAACCATCTCGGGACCACTCTGTTGACCGTTTGGCCAGATATAAAACGAAGCCAGGACGCTCGACATCACCCTTGGCTCCTTGGGACGATGCTGGCGCCAGGCTTGGTGCAGATGCAGACGGAGGCTGGGCCCCCCTCGTCCTGCCTCCCTCTGTCCACATCCAGCTTTGTGGCGACCGAGCGCACGCGTGACATCGGAGGACCGCTGTGCGCGCTCCGCTGCGTTATTCGCCTGGTGTTTGCTCGGGTCGGGTTCTCTGAGGCCTCTGGGAGCCTGTATTTCTCGCTTCCAGAAAAACCAGATGTGAGCAGGGAAGGTCCACTCGGCGTTTTCCAAGTAAAAGTCCCTGCGGCACACGAAGTCTGTAGGATGATTTCGGGTGTCGCTGGGCAACTTACAAAATGAAGGGTTATGGTTTTTATCTGAACTTCCTAGATGTTGTGTAGGATGAGTGAGGCTTCAACAAGCAGGAAAAATGGGTTGACTTTTAGAACCGTGATCAGCGATGATAGTGACGGAGGAGGTGGTCAGATGTGACCCTCGTGAGTGACGAAGATGTGGGCACAGGAGATGCGGGGCTTTTCAGGACACCTCTGTCTCGGCCTCCTCCACATGCTCGCTCTGTTTCTCTGTTTTTTGGTGGTGCTAGTGGGCTCAGACTTAAAACCCGTTACATTTATAGTAAAAACTAACGTCAAAATAAACAGAGACATTCCCCACTCCCCATCCACCAGGTCAACTGTTTTCATATTTCTTACTTCCAAATTCTCTTGGGGCCCCTATTCATGGTTTTGACTTTTTGAAAAACAGAAAGAAAGAAAGAAAGGGGACATTTTAGGAGCAGAGTTGAAGTCTGAGCTTTCCAAAAAAGAGTAAACGTCCCAGTGGCTTAGCCACCGGCCCCTGTGTGCCCTCTGCCAGGCCACCCCCACCCCTTCCTGTGCCCACTCCTGCTCCTGCTGGAACCCATCTCCATCCGCTTTTCTGCCTTCCTGCACTTCTGTCAGCTCCCCGTGGGTCTCGCTTCTTGGCAGATGGTGCCTCCGGGGAAAGTTTTTCATAGGCACTGGGTGCAAACAGGGGAAGCTTTTGAGAGAAGAGGGCTATCTGGATGCCTGGCCATTCTTGAATGTTAACCGAAGGAATGTCTGTGTTCCTTGAGGGCGAGGTGTCTGACTTTCAACCCCCGCAGCCAGCAGGTGCACAAGTGGGAAACTCAGCGGAGGGAGGGATCTTCCCGGAATGTTCTAGCACCTTGTTTTATCTGCCCGTAGACCTTGAGGGCTCAGCTCAGGTGTTACTTCCGTGGAGACGAGCTCACACAGGGGAGTCCCTCGACCTTGACGGCCGGTTCATCGTCTGCCTCCCTGCTCGGCCACCAGCTCTATGAGGGCAGGGCCATGTCTGTCTTGGTCACCGCTGCATTTTTGGGGACGAAAACCAGCATGGTAGATGCTTACTGTGTGTCACTGAGCAGATATGTGCAGTTGGTCTTTCCGATGCTTTATTTCTTTGAACGCTTCTCATCAAGTGTTTGACTGGCTGCCACTTGAATATTGCCATGAAGGGCCCCTTGCTGCTTCCAGAGGAGCCTGTTCTGGTTTTGTACTCCTCTGGCTTCTAGAAGTTGTTTCTGATCTTGGACTACATTCCACCTTGAGCAACGTCCACCTGTTACCTCTGATGCCAGTTCAACTCTGAATCAGCTCGGCCGCTCTCGGGAAAGACCGTCTTCCCATTTCACTCATCAGCTTTCCCTCCTCCCTGTAAACATGCCCCGTGCTTCCCTCCCGAGCATGAGAATGTTCTCTGCTTGTAAACACCGGGAAGGCCGTGGGAGCCTCGGAGCAGCAGCTGGAAACCCTCAGCACGCCAACAAAATGTTGAGAGACTTTCGGGATGGAGTTTCAGGAAAGAGATTTCCAGAGGGGTCTGCCGGATGCAGGCCGGGCTTGGATCCAGCCGCCGTCTTCTGCCGACGGTCTGGGGCTATGGGGACGTCGGAGTGTGTGGAGCGGCTGACCCTCAGAAGAGTATTCATCAGTACACTCGCTTCACAGATGGAGAAACCGAGGCCCAGAGGCAGGCAAGACTGGCCTAGAGCTGCACACTGATTTAGCGCGGTGAATCTCAAAGTAGCATTCACAGACCATGGGCAAGTCACTTGCAAAGATGGTGAAATACGGTTTTCGGGCTCCAGTCCAGGCCCTACGGAATCCAAATCTCCATGGACAAGGCCTGGGAACCTGTATTTTTAGCTGGGACCTCCAGGTGATTCTCATGGATCCTGTCCCCAAACTGGCCAGGGCTGTGACCATCCATAAGTGTGTTTTGTTCAGTGGCATTATGTTGGTCTTCTCGGTGTGTGTGTGTATATATTTAAAGTTTATTTTGAGAGAGACAGAGACAGCACAAATGTTGGAGGGGCAGAGAGAGAGAGAGAGAGAGAGGGAGAGAGAGAATCCCAAGCCGACTCCAAACTGTCAGTGCAGAACCTGATGGGGGACTTGAACTCCCAAACCCTGAGATCATGACCTGAGCCTAAGCCAAAAGTCAGACACTCAGGCCCCCTGGAGCCACCCAGGTGACCCTTGGTTTTTACATTTTAATGAGCTTTCTAAGCTGTTTTTAGCCGAATATCCTAGCTCAGAAAGTTTGCAGAAACAGCCTCTGATGGTGCTTTAGATGTTCTTTTTTTAAAAAAAAAATCAATGTCCAACTTGTATATGAGAACATTTCATTTAAAAAATCTATACTTTTGACTTAAGAAATCGGAAAATCCAACAATATTCCCTGTGCGCCTGGTGGGAGTTGGCTGGAGTCGAGGGGTGACCCCTGGGACAGGTCGCTCTCTCCTGACTTCCTCGGTCCCCAGCACTCTCTGCCGCTTCCCTGAGACTGAAGGGAGTTGGCGCTCGCCACCACGGCTTGTGCCGTTGCTCTCTGACAGCGGTTAGCGACTGGGAAGTGGCGGAAGACAGTCCCACAGCACCAGGGGTGTCGGGAAGACGCTTGAGAGAACCTTGTTTCCGGTGCGGGGGTTGAAGTGCGTATTTGATACGTAAAAGGCTTGCTCTGGGGAAGAGTGCGTGCATGTTGAAAGAGGACAGTCAGGGATGCAGTCCTCCTGGCTAGATGGTCTTTTGGGTTCATGGGCTCTGTCGTTCACGCTGGAGTCTGAGACACCATCCCTAGGTGTCTCTGCTGTGTTTCTGGCTTCATTTCATGGATCACGTGTTCTCCTACCATTTAAAAAAAAATTTTTTTTTAACGTTTATTTATTTTTGAGACAGAGAGAGACAGAGCATGAACAGGGGAGGGTCAGAGAGAGAGGGAGACACAGAATCTGAAACAGGCTCCGGGCTCTGTGCTGTCCGGGCTCTGTGCTGTCAGCACAGAGCCCGAAGCGGGGCTCGAACTCACGGACCGCGAGATCATGACCTGAGCCGAAGTCGGCCGCCCAACTGACTGAGCCACCCAGGCGCCCCTCTCCTACCATTTTAAACTCAAATATGCCCGAAGGTGGAAAGCCTCCTGAGTCACCCGGTGTCTGTGGTCCAGATTCTCCATCACTATGATCTTCAGCTCATTTTCACTCCACATTTTGCTCTTTGTGATATCATCTCTCTCACCTCCTTTGGCTTTTACTTCTCGTGTTCTAATCACGGAGCTGGGAAAAAATCTGAGGACATAGTATCAAAGCGGCAAGGCGGGATGGTGTCTACCCAGAGGACAAGTCCAGGGGAGGGCCATTTACTTTAACTGGTTTGGGTTGAATGATGCAATTATCTACGTTTCCAGGAACGCTGGAATGTTTGTCAAGACCAGTGGTTCTGAAGTTTGACTCACTTTTAAAATGTTTATAATTTTTACTCATATCCAGGTACCACCTGAACTATTATCATACTTTGTGTTTTTCTTTCTTTTTTTTTTTTTTAAAGTTTCTTTATTTATTTTGAGAGAGACAGAGACAGAGGCAGCACTAGTGGGGGAAGAGAAGAGACAGAATCCCAAGCAGGCTCCACAATGTCAGCACAGAGCCCGCTGTGGCGCTCGATCTCCTGAAACCATAAGATCATGACCTGAGCTGAAATTGAGTTGGAACCTTAACTGACTGAGCTACCCAGGCACTCCTTAGTGTTTTTCTTTAAATGTCACTCACTTGGATTTAATTGAAAAAGAACTATCTCCCTCCCATGAACTGAAAACCAGTAATTCCCGTAAACGGGAGACACCTCATTACTGAGTCCTGCTTGGGCATCGTTGCCCGCCGAGGGCTCTACATCCGACGTGTGGCGTTTCTTTGCTAAGGGGGGTTAGCAATCGTTACTTACGCTCGGATGGATTTGCTCCTTGCCGCAGGCCAGAAGAGCCAAGGACAACTGAGAAGGCAGTAGCTTCTCGTGCTGTGATTCGAGTTGCGTAAAGGCGGGTCTTTGCGCTAAAATTCTCTTGGACAAAGTGTCCAAGGCCCTCGAGTGGTGGGATTACCAACTCTTAAGAATACAGGGGTCAAAAATGTCATTTTAAGCAGCACTCTGTTGGAATGTGGGGACAAAGATGACACTTCAGTGTCTTGTGGGATCAGAGTTTGGGACCGGAGGTGGGAGCCTTGCTGGGCTTGTGTCAGGCGAGCCAGAGAGCCCAACCCACCCCAGGGAGTCTCTCCACCCCCGGCCTGTGCCCTGGGGAAGCTCCTGGCAGGTGTCCCCATGTCGTGGACAGGAGAGGCTGTCAGAGCCCTGCTTGCTTGTGTCCTCTCCTGAGCACAGCGGCCGCTCTGTGGGAAAATCTGCTTAGGACCCAAGTAATGCCTTACTTGGGCAGGAGATGGGTGTGTGTGTGTGTGGGGGGGGTCTGTCTGCACACGCACACCAGGGAGACCACTCCCCAGGAGCTCCAGCTTCCAGAATGGAGGGAGACCCTCGAGGCCCCCAGTCTGAGTGCACCGAGATGTGTCTTACCTGAGACCACGGTTTAGCCCTCAGGTGACGTTGATGGCACTGGATTTGGATGGCCTCAGTTTCCCATTCCAGAACGTTCTGCAGCCTGCCCTCTGGCTCAGGGTAATTGTTGTGCAGCTGTGCTCTTGGCTAGCTCCCAGGCCGACGGGGTGTAGACAGGTCGCTCTCTGCTGGTGCCACGGTCTCACAAGGGACGTGGCCACCTCCACCTTGACCCGAGTACAGGAGTAAGCAGGACGGGATGGAGCATCCGCTCGTCCCTCTGCAGCGGTGGCTCCGGCATCCTCCCCAAACCTCTCCCCAGAGTGCGCGTCACAGAGGAAGGAGGGATCCAGGCTCAGCTCCTTATGGGGGCCTCTGGGGGCACCACGGGGTCAGGAAGGGAAATGTCAGCTGAAGAGTCGTAAAGCAAGAGAAACTCAACTCACAGAGGGAATCGATTTGCTCATGGAACGAACGGCTTCAGGTAAGATTGTGTTTGGTTGGCTGTTGCTGTGCAACACACACACCTGAACTTTAAAACGTAAAACACAATTTGGTGTCACTTTTCCCAGTTCTGTGGGCTGACTGGGCTCAAGGCACCGTCGTCAGACCGCGGCCAGGCTTGGAGTCACCCAAAGCTCACCTAAGACAGTTCTGTCCCTCTGGCTCTGGCGCCCCTGTGCCCGCGTGTGTGCGCGCCCCTGTGTGGTCTTTCCCCAGCTGCGCGGCCTGGACTCCTCACGGCTCAGACCTCCCAGAGGCACGCAGCAGAAGCTGCTGGACAGTTAGGGACTGCAGCTGGGCCTCGGCCAGTGTCCCTTCTGTTGTCCCCTGTGGGTCAGGTCAGGCAGAGGGCAGG
This sequence comes from Prionailurus bengalensis, assembly GCF_016509475.1. NCBI lineage: Eukaryota > Metazoa > Chordata > Mammalia > Carnivora > Felidae > Prionailurus > Prionailurus bengalensis. The sequence continues at coordinate 1,694,452 of NC_057356.1, read as the reverse complement.
TGGGGAAATTCGCCCTGGGTGCTGGCGGAGAGTGGCGAGGTCACGGGGCACAAACGGGCGGGACGAGGGATACTGCGGGTGTCTTTGAAAATCACAGTTGGCCTCAGGCCGGGTCCAGGGGCTCAAGTCCTCTCCTCAGAAACAGGCGTCTGTCTCCGCTGACTCTCCCCAAGAAGGCACAGCAGTGTGACACAGGGTCAGCCCAGAGCGGATGCTGATGGGCGCGGCCTGGAGGGGGCCCAGGGTGTGCGGTCAGGGGGGCCAGACTGGGTCTCCCGAGGAACACAGCCGTGCTGTTCCTGGGGGAGGCGGGTGGACGCCACGCTGGCCACACGGCCTGCAGGTCACTTTGTCCTGACTCGCTGCTCAGGTCCACTTTGAACCTGGGGCATGTGGGACACCGTGCCGAGTCCCCTGGCCTGGGAAGGGCTGTTCCTCTACCTGGAAGGACCCCATACCTCCCCCTCCCCCAGCCAGCTGCCCTCCCGCCCACCATCAGAGGGGACGGTGTGTTCACCGAGACTTCCTCCTTGGCCCGGGGCGTTGTTGTGCACTGTTTTCTTGGAATTCCCGGTATCTGTTTTGTCTCCTTCAGTGAGTGAGTGAGTGCTGTCTCTGGGGGGGGGGGGGGCAGTGACTACAGGTGCAGCCTCCGGAGATGTGCTGCCTGGTTCGAGTCCTGCCCGTCACTAGCTGTGCGGCCGCCCATGAGTCACTCAACCCCTCTGTGCTTTGATTTTCTTACCTATAAACTGGGGACACGTGTGACACCTACTTCATAGGGCTGTTGGGAGGGTTAACAGCTCACACGCGTACAAGTCTTGGGAGAGTCTTTGCTCCCAGGTAAATGCTGATGATACTACTTTTCTTTACAAAGTGTTTTCACATAGTAAGGAAATCGGTTTCTTGAACGTTAAATGCGTTATGTGTTGTTTTCCCCCCTAGAATGCTATGTGTCTTTTGGCTTTGTTCTGGCAAATTATTTGCCTTGCAGGATTTTACATTTCTGCGCTTGGAAGTGTCAGTCTTTCCTTGTGGCACCCGGACGGTATTTTTCTTTTCTTTTTTCTGTGTCTTGTCGAGAAAGACCTTTTCTCATTGTGTCCTTTTGGGTAGATGACGATATAATGCTCATAGGAAGTGTGGACACAATGTGTCAATCATTGCACTTCTTTTCCCATCAGATTGTGTCTTCTTCGTGTTAATGACCCAGCAGCGGGAAGCAGAGATCCTCAGGGCGCTGGGATTAGCGGCTCCTGGAAACTGATGTTTAAATATAAAGATAGAAGCAATTATCGTGCGGGTTAAACTAGCCGAAATGAGACTTGCTCACGGGCACTGCCATCTGCCTTCCATCTACCCTTACCTAACGCCAAACCGACGTCTCCTTCTTCTTTTTCTTCCGGGACAGAAAGGCATTTGGCCAAAGCGGGACTGAATAGGAGGAATTTCTAAACACAGCAGTGTTTGGAAAAAATTAACTTCTATGAATCCTCTGGGATCTCGTTTCATAACAAGAATTTCACAATGTGTGTGCTAGCGTCCTCGTGAAGAGAGCAGAGAGGCCAGGCGGGGAGGCGAGGTCTGTGCGGGGCTCTGCTGGCCACAGCACCTGGCGGGTGGAAATGACGGGCCCCCCGCGCAGCAGCGGGTCAGGCAAGGGCCCTGGGGTCGGACTCTGCCCTCCAAGCTGCCTTCCTTCCAAAGCCCCAGCCTCGTGGCCCACATGGCATGGCACCTCGGGCACTTTCTGCCCTCCTTGATGGCCCTGAGAGCACAGTCCCTGTGACCTGGGGTTCTACTTGCCCTCCTCAGAGGTCAGCAAAGGTCCAGGTCCCAGCCATCATTTTGAGGTTCCTCTTATATTTAAAAATTGGGAGAAATTCCAAGCAAGGGTTATAAAATTATGCCATGTTTTAACATGCTTATGATAATCGTAATAGGGCTTTGAGCCCACAAAAGTATGATGCAGTATGACTGTCACAAGACAGTTGAACAACTCGTAACGTGTCAATTCACAAGGCATTACAGTAAAGATGGCTGGTAATGGGATGCATGTTTATATTTGCTGAAAGATGTCTTCCTTTAATCCAGTGACTCTCAGGCTGTGTCCATAATCTCATTTGAAGGCCCAAAGTCTAAATTTGGTGCCATTTGTATAAAAAGGCCCAGGACAAATGGCCCTCCGGCTCTGTCCTTCCACCCCCAAGTCCTTGGGCCTGTTTTGATCAACTCTGGGCTCCGTCCTCTCCTGCCCGGGCCAGGCTGAGAGGGATGAGGCCACTGGGATTATTTCCTGCTCTCGCACACAGTCCACGCAGGTCGTCAGCTCCGCACTCACACGTGTGCACCTGTTCTCTCCCTCTCTCCATCTGTCTGTCTGTCTCTCTCTCACACACATGCACAGGTTACCCATATAACAAGGAACTCCTCACCCCCAACATCTGGACTTGTTTTCAGGTGAGACGCAGTGACCACTGAGCCAGCTCGTTCATAGTAGCATCTGAGCAAAGAGCATGTCGTCCACGCGGTACAATGTGGGGCCAGCTCGGGACTTAGGAACCTGACTACCTGTGGGCTGGGTGTCTTGAAGGAAAGTTTAGCGGCCACGGCCTCTGTGGGCCCCACTCCGTTCCTCTGTTGGAAATAACAATCGTAGATGTCAAAACCCTTAAAAGTGGGCTTCCCCTTTGACAAGAAATTCCCTCCTAGGAATTTCTCCTAAAGGCATATAATCTGAGGTGTGCCAGGTTTAGCTGGCAGTTCTGTTTGGAAAATAAAAAGCTGAAGGAGACCATGTGATACCGGTTTCGATGTAGCGTTGTGCAGAGAACGGGATGACGTGAGGCTGTATGGACACTGGAGGGATTTCGTGGAGATACAGTAAGTTATGTGGTTTATAAGCCAGTGTGCGTGAGCTGGTTCCTTACTTTGTAAAATATGCTTGTAGGGAAGGTTTTAGGAAGACTTACCGGGAAGATGCTTCTGGACTAAAAGGAAGAATAAGAACAGATTGTGGGGGCCCCTGGGTGGCTCAGTCAGTTGAGCATCCGACTTTGGCTCAGGTCATGATCTCATGGTCTGTGAGTCTGAGCCCTGCGTCAGGCTCTGTGCTGACAGCTGGGAGCCTGGAGCCTGCTTTGGACTCTGTCTCCTCTGTCTGCCCCTCCTCACGTGTGCTCTGTTTCTCTGTCTCTCAAAAATAAATAAATGTAAAAAAAAAAAAAAGAAAAAGAAAAAAGAAGATTGTGCAGGCTTTTATATTTGGGGGCTCTGGGGTCACAAGGCTGGAGCTTGGATCTAACCTTAATGATGGCTGGTGACCTTGGGCAAGCTGGCCCAGTGTCTTCGTTTCATAACGGAGGTGGTAACAGGGTTTTCACAATATTTAAGGAGAGAAGTCCCTGAAGACTCTTGGAAAAGTGTCTGGTACTTAATGAGCTTTTGCTAAATACTGCCTATTGCTGTTATCAGAATTTTCTGAATTGAACATGCACTGTCTCTAGAATGAGGACAGAAGGGCTTTTCAAACGCAAAGGAACTGCTTCTGAGTTCCTTCTGCTGTCATTCCTGACCCAGCGCCTCTCCTTCCCTCAGGGGTCACGTTTTCTTTTTTCTGGAAGACGCACGGAGAGCAGTCCAGACCGATCCCTTCGGCATACGGGGGACAGGTCATTTCTGAAGGGTTCAAGGTCTGCTCCAGTGGCGGCAAGGGCTCCGTGGAGCTGTACACGCGGGAGAACGCCAAGACGTGGGAGGCCACCTTCAGCCCGCCAGGTAAGGGACCCCTCGGCCTCTGCTTTAAGGGTTTGCCTGGGAAGATGCTGGAGAGCGCCTGGGCCCCTCCCACCCCAGCTGGGCCCTGCCTCGGTTGCCTGATGCCCCGGTCTCAGCCTCTGCTTCCTGGGGGGAAGGTGCTGGCCTGACCTGCCTGAGGCCAAGGTCGGGGTGGGGCTGGGGGAGATGAAATGCAGTACAGTGCCTGGTGCTTAGCATGGCTCCTGCTCCATTTCCCCGTCCCTTCCCCCCTCCCCTCTTCCTCCTGCTTCTTTCTTCTTTTGCTCCCCCTCCTCCTCCCTATCATCCCTCGCCTCCTCCCCCTCCTTCTTTCTAGTGGTATAGACTCGGCAATGTTTATTTAGAGTATGATGTGAAGACTTTTTGGAAAAGTGGCTGAAGACTGGGGAGGAAGGGGGGTCTGGAAGACAGGAGTTGGAGCCGTGGTGGGGGTGCCCTGGGACACGTGGGGAGCAGCACGGTGGGCCCTGCCGAGGAGGGGGAGTTTGCAGGTGGGCGTTGCGGGCCAGTGTGGCTCGGTCTGGAGATTCCTGCTTTCTCTGTGCTCCGTGGGGTGATGTGGGGTCGTGCAGTGGGCACAAGTCAGGGGTGTGTGTGGGGGGAAGCTTGGGGAGCAGAGGGTCTGAAGTGGACACTGGACAAGGTAGAGGTGACCAGGGCCCCAGAAGTGTTGGGGTGACATTGAGGGGGAGCCCAGTCCAGGCTGGGGACTAAGAGGGAACCACGGACGGGGCTGGCAGAGTGAAGGCCTCCAGGAAAATGCATCTTCTGGCTCATGGAAAGGAGGCTGTATGTCTTAGTCGCTAAAAGACCTGGAACCAAACAGGTGTGTCCGAGCCCTCTCTGTGCCGGGCTACCTCGGGGAGTGGGGGAGCCGTGCTCACTCACTCACACCAAGCCTGAACGTTGTCTGCAAAAGAGGTCTGGGAAGATCTCGCCTGCTTGCTTTCTCTGACCCCAGGTCAGGAGTCTCTGCCTCCCCTGCCCCCCCAGACGGAACTACCTGTACCTTGTTCCTGGCTCTTATCACCTTCTGCCCAAGGTCAGGTTCTTATGTAACAGCCTTATCCCCATGATCCTCGGGGCTGACACTGTATGGGGCACCTAGTAGGTTTCCTCGACATATTTTAAGGTAAAGTCTACTGAACTCTGTTTTTCCACCCTGGGAAATGGGGGAGAATTGTAAACATTTCTGCCTGGCAGTACACTCTATTTGTTCATTGAAGAAAGTTGTTATTCTTGCTTTAAATTCAAGGGCAATACACTTTGGACCCATTTAGGACCCAAGGGCTCTCCAGAGACTCAAGATTATAAAGTTGCACAGTCCTGGGCAACCTGAGCAAGAAAGTCCTAAGTTAACTGTTGAGTGATTGAATATATATATAATATACATATATTTTAATTATTTTATTTTTCATCATGATACATGTACTCTTTAATCCCCATCACACATCTCCCCTCTGGTGACCATCAGTTTGTTCTCTACGGTTAGAGAGTCTGTTTCCTGGACTGTTTCTCTTTTTTCCCCTTGTTTTGTTTCTTAAATTCCACATATGCATCAAGTCATATGGTATCTGCCCTTCTCTTACTTATCAGAATATTCAATAGCTCCATCCACGTCATTGCAAATGGCAAGATTTCATTCTTTCTTATGGCTGAATATATACACCACTTTTTTATCCATTCATCAGTGGGTGGATGCTTGGGCTGTTTCCATAACTTGGCTGTTGTAGATAGTATTTTTGTATTCTTTGGGTAAATACCCAGTAGTACAATTGCTGGGTTGTAGGGCGGTTCAAGTTTTAACTCTCCGAGGAATCTCCGCACTGTTTTCCACAGTGGCTACGCCAGTTTGCCTTCCCGCCAACAGTGCACGAGGGTTCCTTTTCCTCCACATCCTCACCGACACCTGTTGCTTCTTGTTTTTGATTTTAGCCATTCTGACAGGTGTGAGGTGGTATCTCATTATGGTTTTGATCTGCATTTCCCTGATGAGTGATGTCGAGCATCTTCCCGTGTATCTGCGAGCCATCTGGATGTCTTCTTTGGAAAAGTGTCTATTCGTGTCTACTGCTCACTTTTAAATTGGATAATTTGTTTTTTGGGTGTTGAGCTGTATCAGTTTATTATAGACTTTGGATAATAACCCTTTATCAGATTCGTCATTTGCAAATATCTTCTTCCATTCCATCGGTTGTCTTTTAGTTTTGTTGGCTGTTTCCCTCGCTGTGCTGAAGGGTTTATTTTGATGAAGTCCCAACGGCTTATTGCTGGATGATTTAAGATGATGCCGGGCTCAAGATGATACATGTCCTTTAACGGGCTGCCTTATTCCTTCCGGAAGTAAGCCCATGAGATAGCACAACACTTGCAAAACCAAGCTGGGCCCTTCGTGGGGCAAGCCACCACCAATGTCTGATGAACATTCTTCTTATTGGGTCACTGTGGTTCTCGGGCCAGAGAGAATGAGCCCAGAGGGTGGCCCTGACTACCGTGATACCACCATGTTTATTAGTGTTACGTGTACCATATCAGAGCAGAGGTGGATGCCAACCGCCCTGGGCTGAATCAGGCCCTCAGATAGGTTTTATTGTCCAACGGGTTTTATTGACCTGCACTATGATGGCACAGGCAGGACTGAAGAAAAAGAATTGTTTTTTTGAACAAGTTACCCCCATTAGCTATTATTTAATTTTATTTTAAAATAGCAAAGGATCTAACTTAAAATAGCAAAGGGTCTCTCTGGACTGCTTCTGGAATTTGGGGGATGGGGACAATTTCTTCTCTGTGCTTCAAAGGACTGAGAAAAGTTAGATCTAGATCATGAAGGACTCACCAAGATTAACAGTGACTAATCATCTCGAAAGGGATTTAACAACTCAGAAACATGTGCTTCCCACATCAGCAGAACAGTGATCTTTGTTCTTTCCAGGTCCCTACTGGACTCATGTCTTGTTTACATGGAAATCCAAGGAGGGTCTGAAAGTCTATGTCAATGGGACCCTGAGCACCTCCGACCCAAGCGGCAAAGTGTCTCATGCCTACGGGGAGCCCAGTGTCAACCTCGTCATCGGGTCTGAGCAGGACCAGACCAAGCGTTATGAGGTCGGAGCTTTCGATGAGTTCATCATCTGGGAACGGGCCCTGACCCCGGACGAGATCGCGATGTACTTCACAGCTGCCGTTGGTCAGTGGGCACAGGGGTGGGGGGTGGGCTCGGGCCAGCTCTGCCCGTCTCTGGGAGGACAGGGCTCCTTCCGTCCGCCTCCCTCACTAGCATTTCTCGCTCCGCACTCTCCTGAGGGGACCGTCTGCGCCGCAGGCTGAGAGGCATCCTAATGAACCTCATAAATACAGCCGTTTCTCTAGAACACCTGTTCCCCAGGATGGAGAAACTGGCACCTTAACGGACACACACTGAGATGAATATCCTGCTGGTCGCCAGGGGGTTTGGAGGTGTATGTGATGGATGATTACAGACCCTTTGGGAACAGGCATACCGGGTCCTTTAGTGCATCTGATCAACAAATGCTTACCAGGTGCTTCCTGCATGCCAGGCTCTGATGGGCCCTCAGGGACAGGTGGCCTGGGTTCAAACCTTCACTCAGCCACAATGAACTCTGGGACGTGGGAAGTCACTTTTTTGGCTGAGGTAAAATTCACGTAACATAAACTTGACCATTTTAAGGCATATGATCTGGTGGTACTTCCTATGTTCACCAGCTGTGCAACCATCCCCTCTGGTTTAAAAAGTCTCATCACCCCAAAAGTAAATCCAGCACCCGCTAGCTTTCACTCCCCTTTGCCCCCTCCCAGCCCTTGGCCACCGCTTAGCCAGTGTCTCTACAGATTTCCCTCTCTGGGTCTTCCAACCACATGGAATCATGTAATATATGACTCTTTGTATCTTAATCTTCCCAAATCACTGTGTTCTCCTTTGTAAATGGATGGAAACAGTACTACTCATGTCCCAGGGGTGGGGGGCGGTGGAGCCACAGAGTCACGGGTGTAAGGCATCAGCACAATGCCTGCATGTGGCAGGTTTTCACAACATTTTTGCTGATTTATGATTAATATTTACTTCCCCCATTCTATTTTCACTGTGATAACAAGGGAATGCACTGGTCCTTGAACGTGAAATAATCTGCCAAAAAATGACAGTCACTCATAAACATCTGTTGGTTGGCCACTGCATGGACACCAGAGCAGCAGGGGCGGGTCGGGATCGGGAGGTGTAGGTGTTAATGCAAGGCTTGCCCCCTCTCAGGTTCTGACAGTGAGTCCCTCAGCTGTTAGGACCCTGTGATTATGTGACAGAAAACACAACTTGAGTGACTTACGCCAACAAGGGAAATTAAAAAAAAAAACAAAAAACCTCCCACAATGGAAACAACAGGAGAAAATCCGCTTCAGGACCGGTTTGCTCTAGGTGCTCACATGTGTCACTGGGAATCTCTTTGTTTGACCCCGCTTCCTTCTGGTCGTGCCACTATGGCTGCCGTTCCCTCCAGGGTTCCACCCCATGCTCGCAGAAGATGAACTTCTCTTTTCTGTCTCCTCCTGCAGCAGGACTGGCCAGGAGTCTCATTTGACCAGATGGATCCATGTGTATCCCAGTTTCCAGGAGCTGAGAACTGCGGCTGGGGGTGTGGGATACGCTGACTGCCTTAGGCCTGGGTCACAGTCCACCCTTGACATGGCAGTAGGGTTGGCGTGTCCCAAATGCAGAGGAGAGGGGACTCCCCGCAGATGACTGGGGCTGCTGATCTCGAGAGCAGGGCATGGCCGCTGTGTGTGCAGGAAGTCTGTGTCCACGGCGGCCTTTGACACTCATTCTTCACTAAGAAAGTGGAATTCATTCCTGTCACACAAGTGACGGAAGGACAAAATATAGGTCCTTTACAAGAAAGAAGGATATCAATCTTCTGCATTTTACAGCTTAAGATTCAGAGATTTATCACCAAGACTAAAATGTCATCTGTATTTGTACTACTGAAAGCCTGAAACAAATCCTTCTTTCTCGATACATTACCATTTTAATAACACTGGAAAGACGTGTTGCTCTTTCTGGTTCTTGTGTCTGTACCAGCAAACCCTTGTCCCCAGGACATCCCAGGGCTCAGAAATGGGGCGATCAGCCCCACACATGGCACAGCCTTTCAGGTCACCTCACCCTCTGTGCCCCATGAAGGTGGTATCTGATTTGGGGGGGGGGGACATTCAGGAGAGGTGTTGTATTAACACCTACATATCCCAAGGAGTGCACACATGCACCTTTGCTGAGCCAGAACTACACCCATCAGGGCCCCGTATGGCTTGGGGACTTGCTTTTGGAGACAGGTCACATGACATAAAGCACGTATAGAGAAAATGATCTGGAAGTTCCCTAGACTGCTCCATGTGAGTCGGTCCATCAGAGCTAGGGTCATGCCAGCTGTGTGAAGACAGACATCTGGGCTGAGGTCCAGCCTGCTCTCAGGCCAGGCCAGGGCCCTGCTGTGTCTGGTCTGTAGGAGGAGGCAAAACCTGGTCTTTGCATAAAGCCCCGTCTGCACACCAAGGGTGAGCCCAAAGCAGGCATTTCTCTGCATGACCGGCCCAGAGGGGGTGTCCCCTTCTAATCCATTAGCCAGAGCAGGCCAGATGCGGTGACTTTTCCTAATTCATACAAAGGCAGAGGGTTGATCATCCATCACCTGGTCAGCTTTGCTCCCAGTGCTACAATGGATGGCCACCCCTTCCACAGAAAATCAGAGGAAGTAGAAGGCTGCGTTCAGAGTCGTGTGATTTCCAAGTTATGTATTTTTGAACACTGAAAACACACCCACACAATCCGATGCCCACAAAACAAGAGCCCCTTGGGACCTGGGACTCACAGAGGACACGAAAGATTCTCATTTCTTCTCGTAGCCTTGCAGGGTCATCGATGGTGACGACGGGCAGGGTTGCCGGGTTAGTCCTTACTGTCCTGCACTTTATTTTGTGGACTCACAAAAGTTGTATGTGAATTGGATGGGACTCCTCTGTAACTACTTGGCATTTGAGGAATGAATGTCACTCTGACTTGGAGAACCTAGCGTTTGGGTCTCTAGTCCTCTGGGCAGAGTCTCCCCTTCGGCGTCTTGTCCCCCAGCTACCGGGCCCCACATAACCCTCGAGGCTGGTTACTACTGGAGCTAACTAGGGGTGGTGAGGTCATTTCCTTAGATCACTTCAAGCAACCTTGAGGGATTTTTCCGAAAATGAGGTAGAGCATCTAGTTCGTCTGTGTTCTTACCAGGAAATGCTAAGATTCGAAATAGCTGGTGGAGAAGAGGAAGAGAAGAGTGAATATGGCTTATCTTTGGTGTTAGATGTCTTCGTTATTTGTAATTAACCAAATGGAAGAGAATAACCAGAATCCTCAGGGTTGAAAGGACTCAGGAGGACAGTGTGCCCCACCATTTTGTCTGTCTTGCTTCTTCTGTCTGGGAGGGATGGTCTGTCTCCGCCCAGAGATTAGCAGCACTCTGTATTCTATCTCCAACTAGTCCAGGCGTAATTGAAGGCCGTTTCTTTTGGTTCTTTATTTATCTGAGATCGGTAAAAGCTTACATAAAATCATCTTTTTATGTGACGACTTGCGTGAGGGTGTTCAAAAGTGATTTGAAATATAGATAGAAAAGTAATGTGACCTGGGAAAATCCATACCATCTACCCATTAAGCTAATTTATTAGCCCTGTATCTGTGCAACAGCATTCCTGCTCAGCATTCTCAGGCTGTCTTAGACAGGTCTGAAGCTGGAGAGTTTTGAATAAAGGCAGGCCTTTCTTAGGCTGGAAGAGTGACCACAGTTTAGTCCTTAATTCAGTGTTATTGTTTTTTTTCCCCCCAGGAAAGCATGCTTTGTTGTCTTCGACGCCACCAAGCTTCTTCATGACACCCCCAGCCAACACTGTGGTGAGCATGCACATAGATCTCGGTCCCCTCTTGCTGAGAGCCTTTCGGCTTAGACTGTATGCCAGGGCTGAATTCCATCAGACAGTCTGGCTCTCTCTTGTTGGCAGTGTAGTGTCTGGGGAGGAATCATCCCTGGAGGAGAAGCTAACTTTGGCACTAACTCTGGATGCTCAGCTGACTGAAGGGAAAGTCCTCTGCTTCTTGTGGCCTGTGGCCAGAGGGGTCGAAAGGAAGTAAACCAGACGTCCGGGGACACAAACACAGAGACCGTCTCCTGGGCAGGCGGCACAGCGAGCGGAGAGCAGGGGGCTGTGCGTGGATGCATGCCTTCTGTTTGTGCCCCTTGTCCCGTCGTCTGAGGAGAGATCAGTCCACTCAGAAACGTCCCCCTCTGGAAGCAGTATTTGTAATCATGCTACTTACCTTACTTGGGAGCTTTAAGGGGACAGCGAGGGCGCAGACTCTTGCACCATTTGTGTGGGTGCAAATTCCAGTTGTTTCCCATGTGTTTCTGGGTCAGCCTCTCTGTGCTTAGTTTCAACTCTCAAATAGGTGCGTCTTTCTTGAGGTGGTCAGTACGTGTCAGAGAGTCACGGAAGTGCCTCATATGCGATAAGAGCGAGTGCCATCGTCACGGGGCTTCACGAGGCACACGGCCTGGAGCACACGCTGAACTTCTTGGACTTGCATCCCCAGCCCAAACTCACACCTCTCATTCCTTTTAGCCGCCCACCAACGCTTACCATCCTATCATAACCAACTTGACGGAGAAGAGAAAAAGCCTCCAGAGTCCAGGAACGGTACTGAGTTACCTGCAAAACGTGTCCCTCAACTTACCCAATAAGCCCCTCTCCCAGGAAACAGCGCTGAACCTCACCAAGGTAAAGCTATTTCTTTTCTGCGCCTGGCAGATCAGAGCAGGCAAACTGCCAGATCCAGGAGCACAGGCGTGTTTTGTTTGACCTGCACAGAGTCACAGAAAAGTCGTGAGCTTTTACGTAAAAGTCTGGGTTACGGGCTTCTCGTGAACAGCCGGATAGGGTGGCCCCTCCAGCCAGCTCTGCCCAGCACGCTGGGGCCTCCCTCAGCTCAGACTCAGCTCTTCACCTCCTGTTCCCAGGTCCGCATCCACCTGGCGGCTGACCATCTGGGTGTGCTACCCGGCCGCCTCCCTTGGCAACAGGTGAAGGGTGGGGTTGGGTCTCGGGCAGACGTAGCCCTGGTGTGCACACAGCGTGACCCCCCCAGTGCCGCGACGTGCACATCGGTGGGAATTGCCAAAGTTACCTAAAGTTAGGTGCCATTTATGGGATGGAATCAACGTGCTTTTCACTCTGCAGATCAAGGTAGGGGCCGATCCCTGGCTCTTGTGGACTTAACTTGATCTCAGCACCAGGGCTCTCGGCTGAGTGGGTTTCCCTGGGGAGAGTGCAGTGTAAGGGTCCCGAGCAGGGTGCAGAGGGCTGACAGCAGGGTTGGATTTCCCTCCACGGCTGCTTGCCCAGTGCCCTTGGTCAGGCTGCTCATTTACGATATGGGGGCGACAACAGGATACTCGGCTCGGGGGACCCAGGTGGGCTCGTGCGAGCGGAGAACAGAGTCTGGTACAGGTGAGCGCTCAGTTAGGGTTCTTCGTCCTCCCTGACCCGCTGGCTGCAGGCGGACGTGGAGGAGCTCGGGACACCCGGGCGTCCTTAAGGGGGGGAGGGGCGAGTGCTGACATCTTTGGCGTGCTGGGTTCCGGGGTCCTGGCCCTTGCCCTGTGTCCCCGGCCAGGCACCCACCTTCTGCCAGGCTCGGCGTCTCCGCCAGCGCGGAGAGGCCATTCCGCTTCATCCACCTCCTTGCGGGAGTGGTTCTGGCCGCCGGGGACTAGCAGCAGCACGAAGGGCTTACTTCCACACAGGGGCGAAGGAGTGCTCCACTTGGGCTCCAGTGCTTCGGTCTTCCCGCACACCAGGGCTCTGGGCGACAGCGCAGTTCTCCACACACTCCGCCGCGTTTCCCACCGGCTGCGGGGGTAGCGCCACACCCCACGCGTAGCCAACCGCCTCGGGGAGGGAGCCGGAAATGCTTTCCCAGGGTTCCCCGTTCGGATCTCCCTTCACAGCTCATTGGGCAGAACTCGGTCACATGACCACCACCTGGCCAGTCGCTGGCCAAGGGGAGCAGGCGGGGCGTGATGGCTCAGCCAATCATAAGGAGATGGAGGCGGGAGCAAGGCGCTGTACTTGCGCACTTCCATGCCACCCCCCACCAGGCAGGAGCCCTGGGGTGGAAGGAAGGATTCCCAGGGGGCGCGGGTACGTGGTGGGTGGGCGGTAGCCTCCAGGGTATGTTTGTGTTAGAATGTGGAATCCAATGCAGGTTTCCACAGGTCATTTTGAAGCTTGGTGATTTCCTCTTTCCCTGCGCCTCCCTCTCTGGGCCTCCTGGCAGGGTGGGAGATTGCAAACTCGGCCCTGGTCGACCGAGGGAGGAGTAGAGGCAGCGGTTCACCTGCAGGGGGTGGCCGCAGCCTCGGATCCACCGGAGTTTCATCTGTAGGGCAGCCTCTTATTTTGCAAGGGAAGCCGCATGCCTGGATCCTTCAAGTGGAAAATAATCCAATTTTTAAGAGTGGACAGCTAACGGACATTTGAAAGCAGTTATTTGCGGATTTGTGAGGCGGGTTCAGCCTGTGGGCTCTCGGTTTGGCACCTCTGGTGTGGGCCCGGGCGGAGAGACCTGCCTGGGCGTCCTGCAGACGAATCCTACAGATTTACTCCAAACCCCACCCATCTCTGATTGGGTGGGAAGTAAAAACCCTTGGCGTCCATTATCCAGTTTTCCATGATGTCCTGGCTTCTCACTGGCTAGCACTGGGAGGGGGAAAATGAGGAAAAATCATTTCCTGTGCTGGGTGATAAGGACACCGTTAGCCGTATCTGGCTGTGGAGTACTTGAGCTGTGGCTAATTCAAATTGAGATGTGCCCTAAACGTAAAATACGGCCTGGATTTCTAAAACTTAGGACAAAGAAAAGAGTGTGAAATATTAAATTGATAATTTTTATGTTGAGCGCGTGTTGAAGTGCTATGTTAGGTATATAGATATAGGACTAAGTAAAATATATTCTGAAAATTGATTTCGACTGTTGCCTTTTAACTTTTTAAAATATGGCTACTAGAAAACTTAAAGTTTGAAATGTGGCTTGCATTATATGTTCATTCCACCAAACTGCGCTAGAGTAGGAGTCGGCAAATTGTAGCCCTTGGGCCAAATATGGTCTGTTGCTTGTTTTGCTAATCAAGTTCTGTTGGAACGTGCTCGTTCAGTTCTGTGTTGTCCGTGGCCGCATTTGCACTCAATGGCAGGGTTGAGTGTTCGTGACAAAATTATACTCAAAGCCTAACCGCTTTACTAGGTGGGCTTAAAAAAAAATAAAAGTGCCAACTCCTGTTCTAGATTATAAATTCTAAGATACGTGCTAAGCAGTGTCATTTTGTCTGCCTTTAGGCTTTCTTAAAAACCATGGGAGAGGTTCTTCAACTGCCCAGTTGGATTGATGTGTCAGAGGTAAGACAAAAAAACATTTGAGCTTCAAAACGTACATGCTTTGGGAACTGCCGTGTCTTCCTAGAAGTGGTATAATTGTGGCCCAATTCACATCTCTAAGGGAAATGATGCATCCCTCCGTCCCGCGATCTGGGACAGTAGAGCTCAGACCAGATATACAACTGATTTGAAGTGCCTTGTCTTCTGTATGGCTTAAGGCTTGTGTGTCAATAACATGCCACTGTCCTCCACACCGAGCAGGGAGGGGGTTGCAGTTCTCCATGAGGACTGCATACTCGGTTGACGTTTATCATTTTTCATGATAAATTTTTTATCATCACTTTCTTCTCGAATGGTAATAAAAACATGTTGTACGCTTAAAGGTCACTAGCTTCTGTGAAAAAAGTGGAACACGTGGCAATATGTACTCCGTGATAAGTGTAAGAACCAAAAAAGCTTCTCTTTTTCTCTGAACAGCAGATAGAGAATGGAATACTTTTTTTCTTCTTAAGAGTAATGTCATTGACTTTACTGTTTGATAAAACAAGTTAATAAGCTGTAGAGAAGGTAGAAACTGCAGATGGTAAGAAATATATAAAAGAACAGTCACCTGAAGTCTTACGGCACATTGTGACCCTGAGCACTCTTGCGTACATCCCTTTCCATCTAGTTTACGTTTTGCTCACGTGTGTATATTCCACAAATACTCTGTATGCGTGATTTAATCTGGCTGTCCTTAACTATGTTCCAGGGCAGTTTCCAGCAACAGTAGCTATATCAGTCAGGCTAGGCGAGGCTGTGCTGCAGTAACAAAGAGGCCCTGCATCTCGGTGGCAGAGCACAGGTGAAACTTTCACTGATACAAAGTGTGAAGTGGGTCTCAGGAGCCCTTTCTCAGTCCAGTGACCTGGGGTCCTGGCTCTGTCCATTTTCTTATGTTGTGGTCTTGACATGGGACCTACAAGGTTGCCTGGTGGGGTGGGGGACGCATAACTGCTTAGCAGGGCCATACCCACACCGGTCTAATATTAAAGTGCTTATTCTCCTGAACCCCTATAATGCTAAAAAAATATTTGCCGGTTGGTGGCAGAAACGTTATTAATGAGATCGCTACAGGATTTACGTTTGATGAACTTTTTATTTGAACAGTTTCAAACAGAATGAGATTGGATTTAACCCTGGCAAAGGGAGGGGGGAAAAAGGATCCTGAATTTAAGATTGGGATAATCTTACCTAGAAACCTTTTCTAAAAGGCACAGCCGTCTAGAGTTCATGCCCTCCGGGGGTGGCTCTGTACAGGGCTGCAGCCTGGGAAAGCCTGGCAACATGGCCAGCGGAGGACCTGAGTAGGCCTATTTTCTCAGCATCATTTTAAAGTGACTTTTTTTGAATGCTCCGCCACAGAACAGAAATGATCATGAAACCATTCAGGCTTAGGCAGGCTCGACTGTTCCTTAGAGAGAAGGTACAATCAGCCACTGCCCAACAGAACTGCCGGCCAGAAACACAGATCTCCATGTGCTCCACCGGGCTTAGCTGATTGAAACCAGGCCACAGGCCTGAAAGAAAATGTCTAAAATTGGCCTCCCTGTTCTATTTCCACCTCATTAGATTCCCATGGAGCGTGTGTTTGTGAGAGTATGCTAAGGACGCTTAGCTGACAGATGGTTTTCAGAAAGGCGGGAAGGAGAGAGGGGCATGATGGCAGACGGGAACAGCCACTGCGTGCCTGGGTGGCTGAGAGGCCCTGTCCCTGGTAGATGAGTGTCTCACGATGAGGGACAGTCAGCCCAAGGTGGGCTGTCTGCAGAGATACGGGGTGACCAGGAGGGACCCCTGCCTTCTTGGGGGCAGCGACCACTGGGATCCTCTCTGCTTGGGGGATGCAGAGTAAGTGGAGAGGGCCCTTGGAGGGAAGGGGTGCACCAGGAAGGTCATGCAGAGAGGATCTGGGGAGCTGGCGTCCGTCCCCTGCATGTAGAATAGGGTGAAGCCGCTGGTGTCCTTGTCCTGGAGGGGACTTGGGGCCAGTTAGCCCCTTCCGCGGGAAACAGAAGGGGGCATGGCAGGGCCGGTCAGAGATTGGCTGAAGTTCCTGGTGACTTCAGGGTGCAGCTGGGACTGGGTCTCTGTCAGCTGGGGCTAACCCTTGGAGCCAATGGCTTGGGTGGCCCGGGGGACTGTGTTCCGCGGGCTCGGTGGGGCGTTTGCCTGTGAGAGGGGTAGTGGCACGGCTCCTTCCCATCTGGTCATGGAGAGGTCAGGCCTGGCCCACCAAGGCCTCCGCAGACGCGGGGCGCTCTACCTTTGGAGGGGGAGGGGGCACCGGCGGCGCCAGCGCGGAGCCGGACCCCGCGAGCCCGGCGAGCGCGTCTGGGGAGGGCAGTTGCGCCCGTTGCATTTGCTCAGTTCCTTCACGTTGTGTCGTTTGCAGGACAACGCCGTCGTGCTGGGCTTGATAGAGACCGTCGACACCGTCATGGGCCACATCTCTTCCAACGTGCAAGCCAGCGACCCCCAGGTCACCATCATCGGCTCTTCCTCCATGGCAGGTAGTCGTCCGCCCGGGGCGGGACGCGGCCGTTGGTGCGGGCCGAGGCGCGGGAGGCGCGGGAGGGACGCTGGCCCCTGGAGTTCGCGCTGACGGCCCCGCGTCCACCTGCGCGCGCTCACGCGTGCGCAGACACATCCGCACAGGTGCGCACCCACACGCGCACAGGCGCGCACACAGCGCACACACATAAGCGCACAGGTGCGCACACACGTGCGCAAATGCGCGCGCGCAGGTGCACACGCAGCGTGTAAGCACGCGGGCACAGGCGCACGCACAGCGTATGCACGCGCGGGGATGAGTGCACAGGCAGCGTTTACACACACGTGCAGGTGGGCACACACACGCGCACAGACGGAGCACCACGCCCATCAGCCCAGACAGACCTCGCTGCTTTTCTGAACTGGGTCGCCCTTACACAGAATCACACTTCGGGGGGAGAGTGAGATCGGGGCACACGTGCTCAGCCACGATGCGGAGGCAAAGCTACGTAAGCATTTGATGGCGACTGGGGGACCAGCCTGATCTTGTGCTCGGTCGTCTGTGCTCGGAACGGAGTCGAAAAGCCGCGGCTCCTTTGAGTGCCTGTGAAATAAAAGGTGCAGAATCGGGTTTCCGAGGGCCAGCTGGAGGCTTGGCCCAAATCTGCCTCTCCGGGATGGTCGGAGCAGCGTCCCACACGCGCTGACTTCACAGCGCTTCCCTCCTACAAGTCTTTACCTAGGGAGCATTGCTGAGCTCCACCGCAGCAGCCGCGCTCTGGATCAGAAGCCTAGAAGGATAGTTGTGGTGGGAGTTAGTCGGCCGCGATGGCTCCCTCCGTGCAGTGACACGCTTGCCTGATGGCCGGGAGGTGTGTGTCTCGGGTGCCTTCCTCCTGCTGTGTCTCACGGGGTCCCCCAGAGTGTGGTGAGGAGCGGCTCCCCCTCCGCATGGGGGGGGGGTCATCGCATAACTGAGAGCCATGGTGACAGAGGCCCGGAGGGAAGGAGGGGTCACCTCAGGCCACGGGGCCCCCACAGCGTGTGGCCGGATGGACACGTTACCACGCTCGAAATTACTTTCCCCGGACTCTTATTTTTCCAGGTCGTCATTTTCTAGAGGTAATTACACTACCCGGGGGAGCGTGTTCTTTTAAAAACAGCAGAGGCAGATGGGGTTTTACAGCCCAATTTCCTGCGCCGCGGAGCTGACTGACTGTGGCTTCCTGTCTCTGGCTTGTTCTCAGAGTTCTCTGTGGCCAAACTCCTACCCGAGGCCATAAATTCCTCCCACTACCGCTTCCCGGCTCAGGGGCAGAGCTACATCGAGGTTCCCCACGAGGCTTTCCGCAGCCAAGGTGAGTGCAGCTGCAGGGCCCGCCCGGGAGCTCAGGCGGGGGGCCCGCCAGTCCTCAGCCCTTCCAGATGTGTTGCCAGCTGTTACCTGGCGAGCCACCGCCCTCAGACCTGCTCGCCTCTTCCCGCGCTCCGGGGCCGGCACTTCTCAGGGTGTGGCGGGAAGCTCCCGAGACGCTCACTCAGAATGCTGATTCCCAGTGCCCTCCAGCCTCGTGAACTGGGACTTGGGACAGGGGCGGGGAATCTGCATTTTGGGGAGGCTCTTGAGGCGATTCTGATCCACCGTGAAAGACGCCCTGTGTCCTCCCAAATCTGCACCGAGACACCTCAGCCGCATAGGACTAGATGTGGCCATCTCCCCTCCCCTGTCCCTGGCCTCGGGCTAGGTTTGGGGTTGGTCTGCCCAGGGGGCCTGGGTTCTGCTTCCGTCTCAGGGGCTCCGGCAACTCTGGCCATTTCCACTGCAGTCACAGGCCCTCCAGACTCCTTGAAAAGTGACTCGTCACAGACTCGTCCCTCGGGGTGTCAGGGGAGTCGTGGATTTGACTCAGCTCCTGATGCTCTGGCCAGAGGACATGGGATTCCCAGGGTTCTGCCTTAGAGACTGGGGACCAAGACCAGTGTGGGTGGCGTAGGATCACGGTGTCCCCTCCCCAGCAAGGAGTCCCCACTCGCCAGCCCTCGGGAGCCCACCTCCGCTCCCTCCACCATCTTGCTTGCCTGTGTGAAAGGTGCCCGGGGATGTCAGATGACAGCCCCCTACACTTGGGGTGAACTCCAGAAAGGTCTGGAGATGATGCTCTGATCCGCCAGGGGCACACGTGACCTTTGCTCATCTCACACACCTGGCTGCATGAGCTGGAAACCCTCAGTGTTGCCGAGCGAGCTGGGCTGCAGCCTCATGCTGTCCCCTGTGAAGGCTCCTCCCACCGGCAGCAGGACTTACTGGTCACGAGCGCTGACCGGTGGCTGGAATTCCTGGGAATTCCGGGTTCAGCCACTAACGGGTTGTGCGGCCTTACGCAAGTTACCGAACCTGCCTGTGTCGCGGTCTCCTCATCTGTGAAACGGGGCCGGTATTTGTACTGGGCTCGTAATATTGTTTGGAGAGCTGAATGAGCAAAGCCCCTCTACGTGGCACATGCTGAGACTTAGAGGATGTTAAAGACATTCCTGAAATGTTAACAGAGTCGGCAAATATCCCCGACGATCCCGGGAAGACAGCTAACCACTTATGCTCCAAGCGCTCTCCGTGAAGCGGGTGGAGGGAAATAACAGAAAAAATGATTCCTGCTTCAGAGCTGTCGTACGGCAGAGAGGTGGGACCCAGCCGAAAGGCATGAGGGGCATGTATGTGGTCACTGCCGCTTGTAAACCCTGCGTCTGCCGGCTCGTTCAAGCACGCGTGTTACTACGGATGCCTCATACACCAGCAGCGAACAGGACGTGCTCACCCGGAGGATGCAAAGCTGGAGGCTGGCGCTGGGACCGCCCCTCGAGCGGGGCCCTGTGCCTTCGTGAACTCTAGCGTTTCTGGCGAGTCTGGCTCCCCCCCCGGGAGCTGTTGTATCTGTCTGTCTGGAGTTGACTCGGGGGAGGAGCAGGGAGTCATTGTCACGGTTGAATCCACAGCTGAAGGGTCACAAAGTTTCTACTCAGACTCATGGAAAACTCTACCCTGAGAGTCCCTCGCTTTCTCCCTCCCCCCTCCCCAGGAGCTGCCCCTGGGGTTTTGGGTGTGGGTCTGCACTGTGCGTTGCTGGGCAAGTGCGTTTGGCTGGGGGCTTTGTCACCAGGAAGATTGACGGGTGTCTGTGACCCTCTGCTTTTCCCCAGCCTGGACCACCATCGTGGGCCTTCTCTACCACACGATGCACAATTACCTGGACAACATCTGGCCAGCCAAGACCAAGTGAGTCCCTCAGGGTCACATGGTACGGAGAGGGCAGTGGGTGTGTGTGTGCTTGTTTGCTGGGTGGCCGTGACACCCCCACCTCCCTGCCATCACAGGCATACACGATACAGCCTTGGAGGACACTGGGGGTTCGGCGGGCCCTGGGTGGGCAGCCTGAGAGTGCGGCAGTCAGGTGACCATATCTGCCCTGCCGGGAAGGACCTGCCTGAGCCTCAGCCGCCACTTCTGTAGAGTGGGAGGACAGCGGCACCTGTCTCCAGCAGTCAGGGTGTATTAGATACGTTGGCTTAGGCGGAAGGTGGGGAGACCGGGGGCTCATGAGACTAGGAGGCTTCAGGCACAGTTAGATCCAGGGACCCAGGGGATGCCTTGCGATCTGATCTCTCCGTGTCCTGTCTGTGCTCACTTTTGTGTTGGCTCACGTCCAGGGAGGCCTCTACATAGAAGCATGGCGGGCTCCGGTAGCTCAGGGACTGCCCCCCCACCTCTGGGTCCTGAGGTCTCCGAAGGAGAGGAGCCTTTCCAGAAGTGCTCGTGGAAACTCAGGGAGGGCTGTGATTGGTCCATTTGGGTCATGTGCCCCTCTTGGCCGCCCCCTTCATGGTGGCCAGAGCATCCTGCTCTCTCATTGGTTAGGTCTGTTCACATGACCCTGTGGAAACACAGGGAGGGCTGTGATTGGCCCGTTTGGGTCCTGCCCCCTTTTGGCCCTTCCACCCATGGGGGGGTCAGAGCATCCTGCTGTCTAGCTGGCGGTGTCTGCTCACGTGGGGGTGGGTCAGCCCTCTCAGACCACAGGGAGAGGCTGATTCCTCCGAGAGGGGAGGGGAGGGGAGGGTCCGTGCCTCCCCTTTCATAGGGTTGCCCTCACCCCGGCTTGGTGAGGCCCCACTTGGCTCTCTTGCCCCCCAGCTTCCCCTCTGCCCGGGAAGCTGCAGGCCCCCTCTGCTGCCCTGCCCTGCGGGTGGGCTGTGGATGCTGGCGCTGGAGCCGGTGGTGTGGACCCCTCGGTAATGGGGCTGTGTGGATGCCGGCTGTGTGGACCTCTCGGTAATGGGGAGCAGGCTATTTGAACTGCGTCCGGATAAAGGGTGGGGGATGAAGACCTTGTGGGAACACGGGTGGCCGAGCCCCGGCGTCCTGTCTCCCAGTACTGCTCCTTCCCACCGCCTGGAGGGATGCAGCCTTCGGGGAGAGGGTGGCCTAGGGAAGGAGACAGCCACGATTCTGCTCTGGACCTGGGACCCATCGCCCTGGGAAGGCCTGTGCTTAGACAAGTTTCCTTATAACTAAGGAAAGGGGCCCTGCCACTCTTTGTGTGTGATTTCCAGAATTCTTCAGGAGAGCCATCAGAGGAAAATGCCACCGCTTTTTCTCAAAAAGATGCCCTCCCGCCTCTTTGGGGGGACACTTCTCCAATCCCAAGATTATGAATGAAAAACGGGCCCTTCCCTGGCCGCCCTAATCTGCAGCTCTCACAGCTGAACGTTCAGGCTGAAGCGGATTTGTCGTCGCAAAACAGGAGCTGTGTGTTCCTGAGGCGGAGCCACGGGGGCCAAGGGTAAGGGCGTGCAGGGAGAGCGGCATCTGGACCCCCATCCACATCTTCCTCCTGCCCCAGACTAGCAGAGGAAAGAAAAGGCGGAACTGCTTTTTACGGACACCAGCGTGTACGCGCGTTTCAGGGGACAATTTGCCGTGACCGAGTCGAATCGTGACCCCAGCCAGGTGCCAGCAGACTTTTTCATAAAGGGCCAGATAGTAAATATTTTTGTCTTCACGGGCCATACTGTCTCCCTCGCAACTACTCGTCTGCGCTGGAAGTGTGAAAGCAGCCTCAGACAACGTGGAAAGCAGTGGAAGCGGCTGTGTGCCAATAAAGCTTTATTTATAGGAGCAGGCAGCCGCCCAGGCCTGTGTTTGCACACCCCTGCTAGACGGTTCTGTCAGTGCTGGCAGCAGCAGATGGGGGAAGAGGCTGTGTTTGTCCTGCCCCGCGTTGGGGTGGGGGGTGGGCCAAGGCTCTGCTCGAAGCCTGCAGGTGGGACATTCGGGGCCTTCAGCCTTTAGCGCCCTGCTGCCCTCACTGCCCCGGCTGCCCCCAGGGAGGACTCTCGGACACCTCAGAACCCATGCTGGCGTGATCTGGACCCCCGCGGTCAGTTCCTCTTGTCTCTGAAAGTCGTGGGCTCTGAGACTCGCACACCGGGCGGTTCCCCGCCCCCCACGGCCCCCTGCCCCTTAGCAGTAACGCGCGCCGGCTGCCGGAACCTGTCGGCCCCAAAAGTACACTCCTCTCCCAGAGTCCAAACGTCTTGCAGTGATGAGAACGTGTTTTTCATGTGTGGGATCTTCAACCCGGGTGAAGGTGCAAAAGTGTCTTCTTGTTGGCGACGTTAACCTGGGAAACAAAGTCGCTGAAATAGCTGCTCAAGTACAGCCCCCATACGTGCGGTCTGTCCTGCAGCATCAGGGCGGGACGGAAGTCACCGGCAGCGTCGTGTATGGCAGCACAGAGTCGGTGCTGGGCTCCCGGCTCTCTTCTCCCGGCGGGGCCCTTACCGGCTGCGTGAACTGGGCAGATGCCCGGCCGTCTCCGTGTCATCCTCTCTAGAGTAGGGGTGGGGACAGTACTGATGCGTGAGGCTGCCTTGAGCGCTAAGTGAGTTAATTGTTTAAACAAAGTGCACTGCTCCTAACGACATCTGTAAGTGCTTGCTTAACGAGATCTGTAATCACTCGATAAGAGGATTGGACGTCCTCGCCACAGTGACTGGAAGAGAATTCTGAAATTCCTCGCCCAGTTAGGGTTAGACCAGTAGAGCCAGCTGCCTGCTTGCCTCCACAGCCGGGCCCCTTCCCCTAGCGTTCTGCATGGGGCCTCCGTACACGGAAGGTTTCCGTAAGAAGGGAAGGGGCGGGGGGGTCGTAATGTTCTCTCAGTCGCCCTTGGGGGCAGGGTGGGGCCAGCACGTGAGTCTAGGGCATGAAGCTGGGGGTCAGGCTGGCACGGGGTCACCACATCCACGGCCACGCCCTGGGCGGGCTGCTACAGGGGCCCCGGCAGCCACTGGCAGGGGCGGCGTCTCACTGTGCACGGGTCCTGGGGGCACGTGGCCGGCCCCTGCTGGGCCCCTGGACACGGAGGGTCCTTGGAGTGTCACGTGCCCCCTCGTGATGAGGACCGCTCTGCTCTTCCCAAGGGCCCTGCTGTGCCGGGCAAGCACCTGGGACGGCCGTGTCCCTCAGAGCGGGGCTGGGGATCCGCGCTGGGCACGGTGTCTCCGCTCCCCCTCCGCAGGTGGAGACCCGGGCCCTCTCCGGGATGTTAAGGCTGCCGGGGGCAGAGGCAGGGCTGTGACTCGGGTCTCTAGGTCTCCGCGTCTTGTTGACAGAGTCATGTGTGCTGCGGGAGAAGCTCCCGGGGGCTGCGGCTTACTTAAGTGTCCGCACGCGTCCTTCTTGTAAAGTAATGCCATCCGGTCAACGCGGGAGGAATGACAGAATCGGGAAGACGCCGCCCTGCATGTAGTTGCTGATGGGGGCAAGTCGTCAGTGGGTGTTAGCACCACCGGGTGAGGGGCAGTCGTGGAACGGGGTCGTGCCCTGTCGCCCCAAGGGTACTCGTTAGTTCACCAAGTGAGTAGGGTACCCGAGGCTGGAGATGGCTGTCAGGTGCCACTTCAGCCAGCTGGTCACTCTCAATATGGTCAGCACTGGGGCGTGATATCCTGTGTCCCCCCGGTGCGACGCCATGGAGGGAGTTGACGTGGCCCGTGGAGCGATCCTGCCCCAGGTGCGTGGCCTGAAGCCCCACGCGAGGAAACCGTCCACAGATCTAAAGTAAGGGCCGTTTTGCAAACGGCGGTTTGCACTGCTGGACGTCCACGAAAGAGGAAGAACCGTGGGGACCGTCCCAGAGTTCAGGGGCCCGCGGAGCGGCACTCCCTGGCGAGCGCACAGGCCTCGTCGGGACGAAACAGCCGAGAGGCACAGGGGGGGACCAGGCGTCGCATCATGTTAGCGAATCAGTGTCTGGCTTCCGAGTGTGGTGACTGGGCCTCGCTACGGAGGAGGCTGACTCTGCGCTTAAAAGGGGCTTGCCAGAGCGTTTAGGGGGAGGAGAATCATGGCGTGCTTCCTCGCGGTTCAGCAAGAAGAAAGTTGTACGTGCGTGTGGAGGGCTTGAGCCCGTCAGGTGATGTGACTGTGACGCTGTCAGGGGACCACGGATGGGGGCCTAGGAGTAGAGCGAGTGTCCACTGCACGCTTTTTAGCAAAGCTTCTGCAGGCTTGACGGGGAGAGGGGTTTGAGCTCAGTCGAGGGAGGAAGAAGACCGTACGCCCAGCGCGTTGGCCGTCAGGATGACGGCTCCGTGGGCGCAGACACGGGAAGGTAGCAGAGTCCCCCGCCAGACTTTGGAGAGCGGGTGGCAGGCAGGCAAGGTCCCAACCAGGCAAGAAAGCAGCAGGTGACCGGGTGGCCCGTGCGGGATCCCAGGGACCCCACGTCTCCGGCGCTCTGGGGTGGCTTTCCAGAGTTGAAGTCCACGCAGCAGACGTTTGCCGCTCACTGACTGTGTGCAGGCGGGCTGGGACCGCGGTAAGGCAGGCAGGCACCCGGGGCGCAGACCCCAGGGAGGCGCTCACTCGTGGGGTCGTACAGGGGCCGCGCGTGCCAGGCCCCGAGTGTGCACTCCTCCTTAAAACCTGTGTCCCAGGCTCCTTGCCTCGCCCCCATCTTGGCCCTGAGTGTCACTTTGACCTCATAACTCCATGAGGCAAGTACCGTATACATCAGGTAGGGGTCTTTCGATCGGGGTGTAAGGAACAGAGAAGCTGGCTTGAGCTGTCTTAAGTAGGAGGGTAGTTCGTTGGATCGTGTCAGCTGAAAGGCGCATGGGCATTTTGGCTTCAGGAGCAGCTCGATCCGGCGTCCAGTTGATGTCGCTCTGCTCGATCTCACTTCTGCCCTGGTGGGGGCCTCCTCTCCCAGTTCATCTGTTCCCTCCTGATTGAACCACTTCCAGGGCACCTCCTTCAGGGCCGATGTGTAGCCGAGAGAACCGAGGGTCTCTGACCCAGCATTTTCCATCTGAATCTTGTCACATCTCTTTGGACTTTCCCGTGGGTCATGTGCCCACCTCTGCACAGTCACCATGGCCTGAGGGAGGCAGTGCCCTGGGTGGTTCAGGCCTGGGCAGCAGGGCTCACTCCTGAGCCGATGGAGTCAGCAGCAGGGCACATTGGCTACGAGGGGGGCAGGGGGTGGTCACCTGGAGGAAACGGAGGGCCCTTAACGAACGCACGCCGGGCGGCAAGACCACAGGTGCCCGCCACGCTACCGTCGATCCCATCTTTTTATAAGCTGGGAGGTTAAAGTTCAGACAGGTAAGTCACTTACCCAGGGTCACACAGCTGAGCGAGTGGGATTGCCGAGATGCAAACCCAGAGCTTTGTGCTTTCCATCCGTCACGCTCCCTGGGCCACATCTTCTTCCGGCAGACTCTCTGTGAGGTCGCCCGGGGTGCCGGCCTCCAGCCTCGCAGAGCAGGTCCTGGATGACGGGACTCTCCCTGCAACATGGTAGTGCCCGCTTGTAGGTCTCCTCTGCGGGTCCTGGTGGGTACCGAGCGAGACCAGTCAAAGCTCCCCCCAAGAAAGATTTCAGTCTCCAAAGTTTCGGCCCTAACGTTGAATTCTGAGCCAGGTTCTGGCTGCGTCCCCTCCCCCTTTTCTGTTCTGTAATGATTTTCCATTTCCTTCCAAGGATTGCTGAGGCAGCAAATTACAAAACCCACCCGCTGTCTGCAGCCAGCTACCTGATTTCCCTGGAGGTGTCCCCACCGCCGACGCTGTCCCAGAACTTGTCAGGATCTCCTCTCGTCACGGTCCAGCTCAGGCACAGACTGGTGAGTGAAAGTGAATCCGCTCTCCCTTCCGGTCTTTGATCTTGCACTGAGGAGACTGGCTTGTCTGTGGGGCCACAGAGAGACTCTCAGGTGGCCCTGGTGCTGGCCCACGCTGGTGTTTTCCTCTCCCGAGAGCTCCTTTCCTGAGACTATTTCTGGGAAGTCCCTCAGTGGTCACACGGCGTAGACCCTGGGGAAAAAGGCCTTTGGGACCAGACGTAGCTTTCGTAGATGTGTGTGGCTGGATGTTTCTGATTTACAGTAAGCGTCCTTCTGGAGGCACCTGGGGGGCTCAGTCGTTTGACCATCTGACTTCAGCTCAGGTCACGAGCTCACAGTTGGGGAGATCAAGCCCGACGTTGGGCTCTGTGCTGTTAGCGTGGAGCCTGCTTGGGATCTTCTGTCCTCGCCGTGCACCTTCCCCGCGTATGCACGTGTGCTCATGTGCGCGCTCTCTCTCTCTCTCTCTCTCTCTCTCAAAAAATTAACATTAAAAACAAAGTCGTTCTTGGAGGAGGGGGATGTGTGTCTCGATGGTGCCATCAGTGTGTTCTCCGTGGGAACCACGCTTTGGAGCTGAGGGTGGGGGGGCCATTTCTGCGCGGTTTTGAGTGATGAGTTCTTGGTCCCGCTGTGTCGTAACTGGGACTCCGTCGCATTCGCTTCCCTGCTGTCAGTGGGTACGAATGGCAGGTGCGATGGGACACACATGTGCTCTGTCCTTTAAACAGCGCGAGCTCGTCTCGTGCCGGATTGTGTCCCGAGATTCGGTGTTGATTCAACACCCAGGCGGCGTGTTTTTTAAGGAATTTATTTCAGAACTCACCATATGTTCAGCCGTTTGCACTTGTGCCGAAGACATTTCCTTCCAGCATTTCCTGCACCATCCTGTCCCATCCTGTTCCACCAACCTTAACTGAGGACTTACTGTGTGCCGACCGCTGTGTCCCAGGCCTCTCCTGTCCGTCCCTTCCCTCTGCACCCACAGTCCTGACCTCGGAATGCCCCGGCAGCCGGCCTCTCTCTCTTTTTCAAACAATCACGAACCATTAAGAGAATTTTAAACTGTGGTAAAATAGACATAATCTAAAACTTGCCGTCTTACCCATTTCTAAGCACACAGTCTATGGCATTAGCACATGGACGCTGTTGTGCCACCCCCATCCGTCCCCAGACGCTGCCACCTTCCCAAAATGACGCTCTGCCCTCACGGACGCTACCCCCTGCCCCAGCCCCCAGCGCCCACCACCTGCTCTCTGTCACCGTGAAGTGACTCCTCTAGGGACCTCACGTAAGTAGAGTCCTGCACTGTCTGTCCTTCTGGGACTGGTTTATTCCATCTGGTGTCGTGTCCTCAAGGTCCATCTACGTGGAAGCACGTGTCAGAAGTTCCTCCTTTAAGGCTGAAGAGCACTCCCGTTTTCCTGTACGTAAAACATGCATTTTCTGCCACCCCACATTTTGTTTACCCGGCCACCCACCGATGGACACTTGGGGTGCTTCCCCCTCCTGTCGGCAAGATGCCGAGCATGTGGGTGTGCAGGTACCTCCTCCAGACCCTGCTGTGGTCCTGGGTGTGCGCCCAGCAGGTGTCCTAGAGCGACGCCGTGCCTCTGCGCGCTCTGTCCTGAAGCCTCTCTTCCAGTTGCGCAAACTTCTCCAGGTGTCCAGAGGTCTCTGGCTCACGGAGCGCAGGGCCCTTTCCAGCGTCCACTGTCTCCGATGTGTGGACAGTGTTGGGTCCCGTCGATGCCCGTGGCCCCTCGACCCCCTCATTGGCTTCCAAGACGTGTCCTCTTGGGGGGCCGCCCCCGTGCCCCTGGCCCGTCCCCGCTGCATCACCTCCTCTAACTCCTTGCACAGGTGTCCCTGTCACAGGACCACGTAAGTGTTTACCTGTCCGAATCCACAGAAATGCTGACGTGTCAGTGTCGCCACATACAGAGGTCACTGAAGACCCAAACCTACGTGGCCCCCGTGGCCTCAGCACAAAGCGTCTGTTCCGGTGGGTTTCCGAACTCTGGGTGCCCAGCAGGGCGTTTCCTCTGGGCCTGTCACTCCTCTGTGCTCCTGGCTTCTGCCCCGGTGCCGCCCTTCTCTCCGTCTGCACCTGAACCTTGGTGCCAGCCTGGGTTGCTGTCTCTGGTCCCCACCCAGGACCCGTCATCCCCTTATTCCCTTGGCTCACAACCCTTGTTCCTCCTTAGTTCTGCTGGGCCAGGGGCTTCCCGACTGCCCCCGTTGCCGCCTCCCCCCGCATGCCCAGACTGACCTTCCAGAAGCCCAGACCACGTGAGCCCACCCACCTGGCTGGCATCTTCCGTGACTCAGGTTTCTCTGAGGAAGAATCTAAACTCTGGGCCTCGGGGATAGATCTCTGGCCGAGCGTCCCAGTCCGGCTTTCTGCGTGAAGCCTTCCCTCCAGCGAAACGGGAACGGTGGCTCCCAGCTTTGCTCAGGGAGGCGGCTCGGTGCGCGCTGAATATCGCCACCCCCCCTCCCCCCCCACCGCGTGAGCGACTCTGTCCCCCAGCTGTCCTGTCTTCGGCACACATTTGCACGACTCCTTCCAAGGAGAGGATACTGGTCCCTGGGACGGAGGTCCCCCCGCTGCCACCGCGGGAATTCCGCCACCATGCAGAGGGAAGAGCTCCGAGGCTCAGCGGCCTTGGAGGTTTGGTCCGCACGAGGGGGGCGCGTCTTTAGTGTTCCCGCGGTGAGGGTGTCACAGTGTGGCCCGGAGACCGCGCCGGCCTGCAACCGAGAGCGTGCAAATGCAGAGAAGGCTTCTTTCTCAGGACTCTGGGGCCGTCGTGGGGTTGAGGTTGAGGCTGCCCTAGTGGAGGCCGAGGCCGGGACTCACGGCGGGCGTTGGGGCCCAGACTGGGCCTGGGGCTGAGGGACCCCGGGCTGAAGCCAGGGCAGCAGACCCAGCAGGAGGGCCAGGGACCTGCCTGCGGGGGCGGGGGGGGGCACGATGGGGAAGACACGGGGCTCGAGTGCTGGGCTCTGTGGGGTCCAGACACGGGCACACACACATGGGCACACACAGCACACGCATGGATGTACATAGAGCCAGAAAACACACACACACACCCATGCCTAGTACACACACAGACACACATATCCATATCAGGCACACACACACGCACATCCATACCTAGCACACATGGACACAGTACATGCCCCATACCCAGCACGTGTGCGCGCGCGCACACACACACCCCTCTATTGTGTGGCCAGGCAGGCGTGAACCCCGGAACTGGCAAGGCGGGGGGGTGAATTTGTTCCACTTATCAGGGCTCCTTCCTCCTCACAGGCCCTCTCTGAGCAGGGCCACCCCAGGGTCCACCACCTATGCCTGCTCTCCCACCCACACAGCCCCAGCCCTCCTGCCTTCCCCTCTTTCAGAACGGGGCCGCCCCATGTCGACCCCACACGACCTTCCTCACAGCGCCCACGGGCTGCGGGTGGTAAACCGAGTTACTGCACATTGTTAGATTGTGGTGCTTACTGTTGGCATTTTCCCGAGGGGGGGGCACCATCTATGGGACCCTGGCTCCCTCACCTCTGGCCTCACCCCTTCCGGGGAGCACCCTCCCCCGCGATGCCGCCTGGTGCAAACTGTGCTTTTGGAGGGTGGCTCGTTCCAGGGTTTTCCCAAGGAGACTTTCCAGCCAACGAGACAAAACCTGAAACTTTTCCAGGGGTCCGCTGGCCCCGCGAGCGGGTATTTCTACCCCCCCAGTTCTTCTGCACTGTTCTGCCTCCTGCTTATTTCCTGACGCGTGGACGCCTGCGTTAAAAGGGATAATCTCATTGTTTCCTTAGGAAACCAACTTGGGTCAGTTCCTGCTCTGAAACAAAGAGCCCAAACAGAGCCTGCTGGTATTGAGGAGTTTTGCTTTGAGACCCCCACACGTATTCCGGTCCCGGGCGGGCCTGCGGGCGGAGACCGGGTCGGATGGATGAGGCAGCCGGGGTGGCCGGGCTCTGTGTCCTGTTCAGCATCGTGTGGCCGGCCGAGCCTTGAGCATGTGTGCGTGTCGGGAGTCCGGCATCCGGGTGCCATTGCGGTGTTTGCTTCTTTCCGGTAGTCAGGAGTCCCACCCCTGTGCTTTGGCCCACGCCGCTGTGCCGATCCACGGCCGCTGTGCCACTTCTACTGTGCCCGTCCCCGCTACGCGGATTCTCGGCCGCTGCGCCAGTCCTGGCCGTGCCGATCACAGCCACTGGCAGCCTTTGCCGATGCAGTGTCCCGTCTGACTCCGGGGAGCCCGCTGAGCGAACAGCTCGGACAGCTCGGAATGCTCGGCCGGGCAGCCGGTTAGAGGCTGTTGAGGGGGACGCGAGCACGAGCAGATGCACCCTGCCCTGAGATGTCCCCGAGGGCCCCGGCCCGAAGGGAGTGCTGCGGTCTTCTGACTAAACGTGGGTCAGAGATGTCGGCGTTCCCGCCAGTTAAAATCGCTCACGGCATCTGATGTGGATTGTAATTTGCAGCTCAGGATTGAACCCTCACCTTTCCCTGGTCAATGAAAGCGAACCTTTGCTGCCCCCGGAAGGTGGCCAGGCCAGCGAGACGTAGATTCTTTGGGCGCTGTGAAAATTAGAAAACCCATATGAGCGTTTCAAAGAGCTAGGTGTTGTCAGCTTTGAGTGCTGTTGTCTGAAATTCACTTATCAAACGGGCTTTCACTTTGACTGTGAGTCCCCAGGACAGGCCATGGGTCAGGATTTTCCTGACGCTTGGAGGGGATCGAGTCTGATGACGAGATCCATGAGGTTCCAGCAGCAGGACTCTGAGAACGGGTGCAAAGGGAGGGTCTGCCCCTCTGTGCATTCTGACCTCACCCCCGGCTGAGCCTCGGGCACGGTGGGAGCACACACTGGCCCTGGCTCCCCACGGCAGCTGGTGAGGAAGCCCAGGCAGGACGGCGGGGGCTCAGAGGTCTGGTCAGTGCCTGCCGTCCCGGTGTGTGGCCATCAGAAGGCCCCTGCAGAGTTGGCTCGGCGTGGCGGTCCAGGTGGCCGTGAAAGGTGTCCATCAGGAAGCCACTGCAGGTAATCACGAAGGCGTGTTAGTTCTCCAAGACACTCATGTGCTCACACGTTCGCTTGTTCGCTTGTTCCGCAGACACTGGCTCCGTGATGCGGACCAAGCGACTCGCCTCTCTGTGCCTCTGTTTTGTCGTGTGTAGTAATACACGCGAGGGTGATAAGACATCCACCGGGTCAGTTAGCTCTTCCTGCTCTGTCTGGGTCTTCTGTGCAGAAACAGAGGCCAGCCGTGGCTAACTTTAGCAAGCAGAGTTTTCCAGAAGGACACCTGCTAGCACACAGGACTTGGGGGGAGGGGTCTCAGACCAGGGGCCCTGCCCTGCTTTTGTCACCTCAGCCCTGTGAGGTGAGTGGGCGCCGCCCTGTGCTCTGCGCCTGCGGCCCCAACCCAAATGCAGAGCCCCAGGAGGGAGAGCGAGAGGCTGTCAGTGGTCCTGGGGGTCGCGGGCCTGCCCCGGGGCAGAAGGTGGCAGGGAAGCAGGTGTCGCTCCCCCAGGAGCACACGTGTGGTGCTGTCGGTCCAGTGGCGGTGAGCAGGCGGGCGGGAGGAGCACACGCCAGCGCCGACGCCCCCGTGCACTTGACCCCTGCCCCATCTGGGTGTCAGACGCAGCCCCGCAGGCTGAGGACCACGCGTCCAGAAGCGTGACCGGTGCCAGTGCCAAATGAACAGACTCTCCGAGTTGCCTTAAAAAACAAGGAGGGGAGTTTTATTGGCCCCACGACCTGCAGAGAGGAGAGCGCTGCGGGGCCGGGATGTGACGCGGGGCCACGTGTACTTCCTGCCGCATCAGGAGTGCCGAGTCGTGACCGAGGACGTTCCCGAAAATCACGTTTGTCTCGTGCGTTGGCTCGTGCGAGGCTGCAGGCTTCAGAGGTGCCGGAAGGTAGGGAGGTCTCTCCTCTTCGGTGTCAAGTGTCTCCCGTAGGTTATTTGCTCCCGAAGCAGACGTGCAGGGCGTGCTCGGGGCAGAGGCTGAGCCCGGGCTCTGGAGCCTGACGTCTGCCCGCGGTCAAGGCGGAGCTTCTCTGGGCGCCCGGTCCCCAGCGTGCAGCATCTGGGGGCCTTCACCCCGGCGTCCAGACCCATCGGAGCCCCAGAGACGCCCGGGGCTGGTGGACGGAGTTGGTCTCCCGGGCGCTGGGCCCGGCAGTCTCAGGAGTTGGTGCCCCCAGGGGCTGCGGCTGTGACCGTGGGAACGTGGCGCTGGGGCCGTTGCCTTGGTCCTGTGGTTCCATGGGGCATCGCCACAACTTGTGGTTTTGTGAAAAGAAGCCACGAATCTGGATTTTAAATTATATCTCTGCGTTTGTACCGTTGGCACTTAATTCAGATTTGCTTTTCACCTTGTTGACTGAAATATACCTGTGGGTTCAAGTTCAGCTAGTAGGTCACCACTTTACAAGCTCTATTTTTTTTTTTTTTTAGCTTTTGATTTGAAGTGATTTTAAACTTCCAGAAAAACTGCAAAACAGTAGCGTTTCCAGGTACCACTCACCCACGCCCCCTCCCGCTGCTGTTTTAAGTACGATCTCTGAAGCCTGGAAGGGAGCGCTGATGGTGCCTTGCTGCAGACAGGCGGTGGTTCTGTCCGTTGACCTGCTGGGGCTCGTTCCCGCGGCGGGTCCGGCTCTCGGCAACTCCTCCAGCCCGTGGCGAACGTGCGGCTTCTTTGTCTCCGTGACCTTTCTGCTTCGCACGGTTAGTTTGCGGGGCGTCCCTCACTTTGGGGACGGACTCATGTTTTCTCAGGATGCAAACCTGAGGGTCATGCAAACCTTTGGGGTTATGCGCCTTTGACGAGAAAACCACAAGAGCGAGATCAAGCTTTTCTTCCTGTGTCTCGTCAGCCTCTGTTAGTTTCCTGTGGCGGCTGGAACAGCAGAGGCGTATTCTCTCCCGGTGGAGGCTCAGAGTCCAGGTCCGGGTGTGGTGGGGGGTCCACGTCCACGTGTGTGTGGGGGTCCCGGTCCAGGTGTGTGGGGGTCCAGGTGCAGGTGCGGTGGGGCTGGCCCCTCCCCAGGCCTCCCCTTGGCCCACAGATGCCGCCTTCCCACCGTGCCCTCAGAGGTCGTGCCCTGTGTGTGTGTGGGCGGCCTGCTCTCTGCGTCTTACAAGGACAGCAGTCGGAGGGGACGGGGCCTCCCTGCACCTCATCACCTCTGTGGGGCGCTGCCTCCCCACAGAGCCCCATCCTGCGGTGCTGGGGGCCAGGAGTCCCTTCCGTGGGTTTGGGGACACACAGGCAGCGAAGGGTGTCACCTGCTGTTCCTGGTGACGTCCCCTGCGACTGCCTGGCCCGGGTGGCGTCCGCCAGGTTTATCTCCCGTCAGCTCACCGTTGTTCCCTTTGCGAATTTTGAGTGTCCTGCGGAGGAGAGCACAAAACCCCACAGCTGCGCTTTGTCTCCTCGTATTTCACCGTGAATTTTATCTCCCATTCGCGGCTACTGCCTGTAAAAACTAGTGCTGTACCGTTTGCCTAAAGGCGATTTCCCGTTTCTGTCATTGCTTCTACATTTGTTAAGTAGAGTTCTGTTATGAGAGCAGCTTGCTATTTATGGGCCCAATCACTTATTTATATCGATACGACTCACAGATATTTATTTTATTCTGTAGGTTATAATCCAGTGATGATCCCAGCCCTGACCATCCCGAGCTTTCTCCAGTTGGCTCCTGTGTCCCTTTGATATGCCATCCTGGATCTTGAGTCTCTCCTTACCGTTAGAGGTGTTCTAGGCTCGTGGAAGCAACCTTTTCTCCAGGGAGCCCTGCTTTATCTTACTGGGGACTGGTGTTTAAACACCAGGGTCTGGGTGCCGGGGACGCTCACGTCTGCCGGGGTGCCACTGCTGCTCGAGGCCCTGAGCGGACAGAGCCAGGAAGTGTGTGAACGCACGCACAAGCAAACTCGCACCCGGCGTACGCATCTACATGCACGCGTCTGTACGTGTGGTGTTGAGACACGAGTTCCTCCTGACAACTGTTTCCAACCTGACACCCAGGGGTCATTCGGGCTTTTCTACATCCGGGTCCTCCTTTTCCCGAGTTAGAAACCTGGCTGTCGTGATTCTCGGTGTTTTCTCGTATTTGTTCAAGCCGGGTGCATAATTCTGGAATTGCTCAGCCCTTCCCCTGTGGGAAGCAATCGTACTAACTGGAGGACGGTGTTTGTCCTCTTTGTCGTTAGCCATGTGCCGTGTGGTTCTCGCTGTTTGTCAGAGCGAGCCGGGCTGGTTTTCTTACCTTCAGAGTGGCTTCGTGATTCCTTTGTGACACACTTAGGTCCGCCCCTGCTTGTTTGCCTTGCGCGATGGGTGTGCCCCCCTTGTGGCGATCTTAGGGGCTGACTTATTTGGAGCGTGTGGACGTGGCCCCGCAGGGTCCTGAGGTGAGATGCGTACAGGCAGGTGCCCGGGGGCTCCACTGTGGGGCTTTATTCAGCCATCCGGGGCTTGGCGGGCTCCTCTGCCGGGCGTGGGCATTTGCGCCGTCACCCACATTTGTCGTTACAAACGATCTGTTGCAGTGAGTGACCTTGTTCTGCACCTTCCTCTGGGGGGTTCATGTCTACGTGGGAGCGGGCCCTCCCAGGCCTGCCTCTGCCCTCCCTCGTGCCGGCCCTCTGCCAGTGTCCCGGGGCCGTGGAGTGACAGACTGTGGAGAGAGGGAGGCGCTCGGGCCCTGCCAGTGCGCTGACTCTGAGAATGAGCGCTCCGGCCCGATTCTGTCCTTTACCTCTCTTGAGATCGCTCTTGAGATCTTGGGTGTTTAGTTCATCTTTGAAGATGCGACGCTGTGAGCCGTGAGCCACGGCTAACGAGGAGTGGATTTGACAGATTAGGTGCCCCACTATGGTTTGGGGAGTGGCAAAGCCAGATGAGAGTGAATTCCTGCCCATGGTGGTGAGGGGGGAGGGGGAGGCTGGGAAGCAACAGGTGTAGGAAGCTCTGCGGGGCCGTCTGAGTCCAGACTCCCTGTGACCCGGGTCCCCGTGGACGGCGGTGGGAGGCGTGACCCGGGTCCCCGTGGACGGCGGTGGGAGGTGGCTTTGAGGGAAGTTGGAAGTCACCAGGGCTTCAGCTGGAAGGTACTGTTGACGTGCTTTTTTGGGAACACATTCTGTTTTCCGTGAAGGACATCCTTTCGGCTTCTAGATGCAAGAAGCTAAGGACAGAGGGTTTGGAGAGGCATCTCTTTGTCGTAGAAGGCTTTGCTGTCTTTCGGTGGCCCTTGATGTCTTCTTGCTACACACAGTAGCATCCTGCTGGGCCCAGAAGACAGTGAGAGCGTGGGGTGTGTGGTTGGGGGGGGGGGGCACAGACACTTCCAGAGTCTCTGAAGCAGCTTGCATTCCGGGTCTGCTGGTCTTGATCTGGCGCCCAGTGCAGTAGTGCTGGATGGTGGCTGGAAGTCTGCGTTCGTGTCTTCTGTGAAGTCGGAAGGTGCCAGTTTCAAAACCAGAGAAAAAGAAAGGGTAGATTAAAATGCAGTCCCTGTTTTAATGGTTGGTTACTGCAGTTATTTTTAAAAGAGAAAGGTTTTGAGCAAAGACTCTCGTCTTGAGGAGAGGCGGAGAGGAATTTTTATCATACCCAGAGAGGGTGGTAATTGAGGCTTGTCTTCGCCAGGCATTCTCTAGGGTTTTGGGGCTTTTTCTTTTGAAGGTTGCTTTTGCATTTCTGAGGATGTTTTTGGAGGCAGGCTTTTTTGAATTAAAGCGATACGTCTGATGGGAAGCATTTCTCGAGGAGGCCTTCACCAGCGCGCCTTGTGGGGCGAGCTCAGAAGAAACACAGGGTGCAGGTGGTCTCCCCGACTCTGCCGGGGGAAGCATGGGGTTCGGCCGGCAGCTTTTCTGTTGCGGCGACGGGGCCAAGGCCTGGGGCCCAGGGTTGAGGCGCAGAGTGGAGTGTGGGCTCGGAGGGGTCTCCAAGGGATGGTGGAGGCAGGCCGGGCCTAGAGCTGTCCTGGGGGTCCCTTAGCGGACGCCTCCTTACCCCTCTGCCCCCGCTGCCCCCACCGCGGCATTGAGTCTGTTACCCTGGGCGCTGGGCGCCATCGGTTTCTCTGCTCGTGAGCCCAGTCGGTGTTCAGACCCCGGGCTCTGGAGTGTGCACAGTGAGAACTGTGTGTTGTGGGCATGCCTGGGGCCGGCGCTGCCTTGTCTCGGGGCTCCATCACGGCCTTGGGCCTGTTCAGTTCCCCCCGGGGCACTGACTGGTTTTCTTAAGCTTCCCTCCTGAGCCTGGCAGAAGTCTGCTCTCCCCAAAGTGCCCGCCTCACTGCCCGGGGGGCACGTTGGTCACTGAGAGCCAGCACACCTGTATCTCATTGGCAGGGCTGATCAGCGCCAGGCCCCAGGCGATCAGGCCCCCAAGTGACGCCAAGCCCCCAGCACTCACGTCTCCACGGGCATAGTGAGGCGCAGACACACGGGGGCACAGAGCTTCGGCCCCTGCTGTTCGCTGGTCGTTCAGGCAGGAATCTCCCGACTCCCGTGGCATCCGCCTCTTTCGCTCCCCATCACACTGAGGAGCTGCTTCTTGTCAGGGCGTCCCCGCCGCGGCGCTGTTGTTGCGGGCAGTCCTGTGCGTTCGGGGTGCTGGGCGGCATCCCCGGCCTCTACCCTTCCGATGCCCGGAGCGCCCCAGTCCTGCTCACTGCTGCGTCACTGCCTGCTGTTTGAACGTGTGTAGCACTCTGGGCATGGTTTGGCTCTCCTGGTTTAGGCTGTGAAAGAACCACTTCTCTGTGATTCTTAAACTATGACCATCAGAACCAGATATAAGTGAAGCGCAGGCAAGTGGGCTTGATTCCGGTCTGAGGCGTGAACCCTCCCGGTGGGTTGTAGTGTGCAGCCGTGACTTCTCTCGGATTCGTTGTGAGTGAGAAAGGTGCTTCCTTGTCTTCTTGTGGTCACTTTTTGGTGCACTAGGGACCTAGAATATTCCTGCCTTGCAGACTATAGTGAAAACCACGGTGCCCACATATGGCTGTTTGAAAGCACAGCACGCACACATGTATGAACGTACACACACACCTGCGCACATGTACATGAACACAAACACATAGGCACGCACACAGGCACACCCATGCACACACGCATGCAGGCACATGCATGTGCACACACATGCACGCAAGGCACATACACATAAGTGCACACATGCACATATGTTCATGCAGGCACACACGGCACACATACACACGAGCATGCACACACGCACACATACATGTGCACGCAAGCAGGCACACACATACATACACGTGCACACATGCATGCACACACGTGTGCAAGGTACACAGGAGCACACATGCACACATGTGCACAAGGCACACACGTATGTGCACACACACATATGTGTACACACATGCACATGCGCACACACATGTGAACACGTGCACACACATGCACACACGTGGACACATGGGCACACACGTACATGGACACAGCCACATGCATGCACACATACATGCACACATGTGGACACGCATGGGCACCCGCGTGCATATGTAGTCCAGCATGGTTGAAATCCCACCAGCCGCAATAACCGATGTTCACATTTTGATGCTCTCCCCTCAGGAGCTTCTGCAGCTAAACTTGTGGGCTGTACACACAGTTTCTTGTAAGTGGGGTACGCTCTCCCTGTTTTCATTTTCCATGCTTGTTTCCGTGCCGATAACGAAACAGCGTAAGTCATTTTTGTGGCTGCGTTACCATGTGTCTCTTTGTCATCGTTCTGTGGCTACACGTTGTTTCGTGTTTTCATTATCGTGGACAACACCCTAATGGGCCTTCCGTGTTCCTGCTCAGTTACCACTTTAGGAGAGCGTCGTAGGGTTGCTCCGTTAATGTCTGCACATTGTTCTTCCACTTTATACTTCATTGTGGACGTTTAAGGCGGATCTGCATTTCCTCAGCGCAGGGGCCAGTGGAGTCCTAGAACCACATGTTGGAGCTGGAGTTCACACTCTCCAGACCCGGCTTCTCGGTCCTCACGATTTTGAAATGTTGTGTGTCAGGGAAGTACAGCAAGCTTATGGGAATGCACACGCATGAGTGCACAGCACGGCAACTCTTCACAAAGTGAACACCCACTTTGTGTGTGAGATCACCCACACCCCATCAAGGACCCCTCCCAGGTGGCTCCATTGGTCAGATGTGGGTGGGATGACAGTGCTGCTTGGGCACAGGCAATGCCGTGTGGGAACCGTGCACACCCACAACCCACAGTTTGGGTGCCAACCCGGGAACGGAACTGCCAGGTCCTAGGGCATGCATGTATTCAGCCTGGGTTGGTAATGCCAACTGGTTCCCAGAGTGGATGCTGATTTACCCGCCACCATCAGCATGTGACAGTCCCAGCTGCCAGCATTTGAGGTGTCTGTTGTTCCTACCTTAGCTGTCCTGGTGGCTCACGGTGGCTCATTTCTGTTTTGCTTTTTCCTGATGACTAGTGAAGTTTGTCACTTTTTTGCATGTTTATTGAACATTCTGATATCCTTTTTTGTCTGTCCTATTCAAGTCTTTTGCCCATTTCCCTGTGGGTGGTCTGCTTTTTTTCTCTTACTGATTTTTTTTAGGACTTCTTTATACACGTTGGGTGGGACTCATTTGTTGGCTACGTAAATGGCAAATACCTTTTTCACCTGGGTCTTGCCTTCTTATTCTTGGGGTATCTCCTGATGAGCTGCAGCTCTAACCTCTAACGCGGTGTGACGCGCCAAGCTTCTCTTCAACCGCGCGCTCCGTGTGCCCTCTCCCCGAACCTTGCCCCACCCAGCGTCACGAAGGAACTCTTGTGTTTTCCCTCCTAGGCCTTCTCTGATTGTCCCTGTGTGTGCTGCGAAGCATAGTCAGGGTCTCCATTCTCCGGGAGGGTCAGCATCCCCTCCAAGGCAGCGTCACCTTGTTGTAAATCAAGTGACTGTGTCTGTGTGGCCCTGTCTCTGGACTCTGTTCCTGCTGCCACTACCCGCTGACCTAACTGTCTTAAGGCTCTAAGACTACATGGGGCCCTGGCTTTGTTTTTCTGGGCTGCCTTGGCCATTTTGGGTGAGATACCCATTTTTACATTTGATACCCATAACACACTGCCCTTCAGAGGGTTGAGCAATTTGTGCTGTACACAGAGGGGCTTGCCAGCACCGATCTCCCCGCATGGTTGCAAACTCCAGCGAGCACAAAGTCGCATCGTGCTGGTGTCATTCTTATTTGAAGTTTTATTTTTTTTTAATTCTTTAATGTTTATTTTTTAAGAGAGAAAAGACAAAGCGTGAGCAGGGGAGGGGCAGAGAGAGAGGGAGACACAGAATCCGAAGCGGGCTCCAGGCTCCGAGCCGTCAGCACAGAGCCCGACGCGGGGCCCGAACCCACGGACCGTGAGATCGTGACCTGAGCCGAAGTCGGACGCTTAACCGACGGAGCCCCCCAGGCGCCCTGCGGTTTTATTTTTTATACCATTTGTGTCCTTACTGACTTCCAAGTCCTGTCTGCCTGTGACATCATCTACTAGCCTCGTTTGTTAATTTGACTGTTTTGGCCATGTGCCAGTCCAAACGTGTCTTCCGTCAGGTGTGTCCACTGCTTCTCCAGAAGAGGGGTGTGCTGGTTTCCTATTGCTGCTGCAACAAATTACCACCAGGCAAGGGTTTGAAACAACACGGCCTTACTGTCCTGCAGTCGGGAGGTCAGACTCCCGGGCTCGGTCTCGTGGGGCTAACCCAGTGTCAGCAGGTCTGCGCTCCTTCTGGAGGCTCCCGAGGACGATCTGTTTCTTGCCTTTTGCTGCTTCTAGAGGCACTGCTAAACTTCTCTTCCTGACCCGACTTCCGTAGGCATGCCCGCCTCTCTGACGGGACCCTCCTGCCTCCCTCTTGAAGGGGCCCCGCTGGAGCCTCCAGGATAACCTTCCCATCTCGAGATCTTTAGCTTAAGTCCATCTGCAAAGTCCCTCCTGCCGTGTAAAGAGCATCCTCGGGTGCTGGGTATCTCTGGGGGATTCGGATGCTGCACATCAGCAGGAAGCCCCTTCCAGCTCCGCGGCATCCAGATCCCTGGAGAAGATGCTCGGACGCCTCGGCGTGCACAGCCACCACTGCGGGGCGGCACCGTCCCTCCTGGGAGCCGCTGCCTCCAGCCCCCCTCGCTCTGGCTGATTTGACCGGACGTGGAGACAGACAGATGCTTGCTGCTCGTCGTCCCTCGGCCGCTGAGGCCGTGCTGATGTGGACACTGTCCAGCTGTGCCTCGGGGCTGGGGCGCGAGGTGTCCTTCTACGTCACAAGGAACAAGTAGCTTGCTTGCTTCTGTGGGACGCGTCTCCCCTGGCTGGTGTGGCCACGGGTGGCTGCTGGACGGTTTGTCGCGCGACATCTGTGGCGTGTCGCCGTGAGGCTGCGAAGGAACAGAACCCGTCCCTTAGACGAGCTGGAGTTCGCTGAACACGGGGGGTCTGTTGCCTCAAGTGAAGCCGGTGATCGTGTGGTTCAGGGACCGGCGCAGCCCCTGGGCCCCTGGTGTCTTGTATGGCGTCCTCCCATGAGGCACTGCAGGTGGCACGGGGACGCAGGAGACGTGCTCGGTCCCCGCGCTGCTCCGTCCGCACCCGGGGATGAGCGCAGGGCAGGGCCTCGTCCCTGCCTGCAGCGCCGCGTGCGGTTGGTATGCTGTACCTCGGGCAGCTGGGCTGGCCTGGGTCACGGCATTCCCTTCGAGAAAATGGCTAAGGTTCGTGCTGCCTTTGCTCCTTTCCAGCTCATCCTCTGGCCCTGCTGCCTCGTGCCACAGCATCGCTGTGTCCAGGTCTCTGACGGCAGGGCCAGCAAGAGCTCGGGACTGTCGCTCCCATTGGGCCCGGCCTGTTTTCTTCCAGGGTCTGAGCCCGGGGCCCTGGCGGGTGTTCAGGGGTCGGTGGAGACTGTGAGCAGCGCTGTTTTGACTTGTCCTTGAGATGCCCCGCCCCACAACTTGCACATAAATAGCTACATCACACATATGTTCTGCTCGGTTATCACCCCCCACCGCCTCCATGGTCCCACCTCTCACCCTCCCTACACCCAGCGCCTCCGTGGTCCCACCTCTCACCCCCCCCCCCACACCCAGCACCTCCGTGGTCCCACCTCTCACCCTCCCTACACCCAGCGCCTCTGTGGTCCCACCTCTCACCACCCCCCCACCCCCAGTGCCTCCGTGGTCCCATCTCTCACCCCCCCACCCCCCGCACCTCCGTGGTCCCACCTGTCACCACCCCCCCACCCCCAGTGCCTCCCTGGTCCCACCTCTCACCCCCCCCACCCCCAGCGCCTCCGTGGTCCCACCTCTCACCCCCCCCATCCCCAGCGCCTCCGTGGTCCCACCTCTCACCCCCCCACCCCCCGGCGCCTCTGTGGTCCCACCTCTCACCATCCCCCCAACCCCGTCCCGCGGGACCCACAGTGCAAACGGCATCCGCTTGTGTCTCCAGGGCGGGGAAGTGGGGAGAAGGTCCAGCTCGGCCTGAGCCGAGCGTCTCCATGAAAACAGGCCACGTCTCAGGTAGTCGTCAGCGGGAAGGACTGTGACGAAAGCTGTCCAGAGGCCGCACTCACCGTGTCGGGGTTGAGAGAATCCCAAACGGGGAAACCATCATCCTCGTCCCCAGCAGACGTTCCAGCGCAGGGGTGGCTCAGGACGTCCAGCCCTGGTGGGCTCCTGCTTTGTGCCGGCCGAGTGTGCTCCTACTGAGAACAGGGACGCACAAGCCGGCCCACCTACCCGAAGGGGGCAGCTGGGCCCGGGGGAGAACATTCGTTTGGAGAAGGCTGCCTTTCCCCTGGGGCCCAAAGAGGTTTGCCTGCTTCCGAATCATGAGTTCATTGCAAACGTTTTAAAATTGGGAGATTCCACCTAAAAACTAGGACTTCTCTCTGTTTTCCCCCTGGGATGACGGGGGATCTGAGAAGGGCTCTGGACTTCACATCTGAGCTGCCATCCACTGGGCTCTGAGGCCCTGGGGTGTTCAGGTCGCCATCTGGGCCTGCGGGAACCCAAGTTTGACACCCGTGATGTGACTCTGACTCCAGGGGAGGCTCTGTTGTGGCTCCGCTGGCTTCCCAGGGTAGGGGGACTCATCTGAGGGGGATCCGCAGGTGGTGGCTGATGGGACAGCCAGTAAGGAGGAGGGCAGTGTCACCACCGGCTCCCCTTTTCTCTCCCCCTCCTCCTTGCTCCTCCTCCTCCTGAACTGATACCACTCCTTGATAAGGGTCAAGTGTAAGCGCTCGTGTCCTTAGACCCTGAGTTTTCAAGTATACGTGAGAACAAACGCGTCACCATTAAATAGAAGATGCTCACGTTTGTCTCAGTTGTGTGGACCCAACATTTTGCAGTGCCCGGGGTGGGCAGCTGGCCCATGGGAAACAGTGTGCGAACCAGCAGGGTTTTGGAGGCGGGCAGCTCTGGAAGAGCCCCAGGTGTAGCCCTGGACAGACTCTGTGATCTGGGGTGAGGCGCCCGCCCTCTGAGACTTGTCTGTGATACGGGCTCGTGATGGCGGTGAGCATCCCAGCCCCAGGGGCAGCGGGAGGGACCGAGCACAGGGAACAGCACCGTGAAGCTGTGATGTCTCCTTCCCTCTGGAGCTGAGCTTGCAAAGCGGTGGCCCTTTGTGCCACGTCCAGCCCGAAGATGACCCGGAGTGTGTTTTAGACGGGTTGGAAGCAGTTGCCAATATTCAGTCAGGAGACTTTGACCTGAACATCTGACTTTCTGGTTTCTCTCCAGAAACCCGAGTTTCTGGTAGTGCCGGTCCTGCCAGAAGGCAGGATGGTTGGAGAGGAGAGGTGACTGTGCCCTGGGCCACCTGGAAGGGGCCATCATCCCAGCTGGCCTCCCCTGGGGGTGACACGTGTCAGTGGTGCGACCGTTTCTCGGGGATGCCCTTGCATCGCTGGGGAGCAGGGCCTTCACAGAGCACAGAAGATCAGGCGTGCTGGGCCCTGGGGGGATGAGGTTCAGGTTCAGGCCTTGGGAGGTGCCCAGAGGGAGCCATTCAGGACCCCGCGATCGCAAACAGCTTCGTCCTGCCGGGTCAGGGCCGGGCATTGGTCTGTAGCTGCAGCCCCTCCGGACAGAAGTCAGTCGGTGACAGCAGGAGGGGCCTTCCCATCTGGTCTGCACACCCTGGGGCACGGTATGAGGCCATAAATGGCTCCCTTGGTGCTTTGTGGAAGGCCAGGGATCAGTGGGGGCAGGTTTGATGTCGTGTAAACCAGTGTCCCTATCGACAGGGAACAGTGGTCTCGGCAGCGGCTGCTTTCCTTGGGACGTGGCTACCCCCCCAGGCTTCCAGGGTGGGGCCCCAGGGACCGAGCCTCTTCCAGAACCTGGCCCCCTCCTCCAAGCCCAGGATGGCTCTGTACTTGTCG
This sequence comes from Prionailurus bengalensis, assembly GCF_016509475.1. NCBI lineage: Eukaryota > Metazoa > Chordata > Mammalia > Carnivora > Felidae > Prionailurus > Prionailurus bengalensis. The sequence goes on along the minus strand of NC_057356.1, from coordinate 1,650,991 downwards.
CCTCGTGGCACTCATCGGGGTTGGGGCTGCAGGGCCTCCGTCAGCTCCCCTGGAGAAGGCTCCTGGGGCCTCTACGAGGTGTCTCCACTGACGTCCCACCGGGCAGACCCTTTCACTCTGGACAACGGAGAACAGGTGTCCACCTGTCGCGGACCTCTGTCCTGCTCCCACCTGGGCACGTAGGGCTAGGCCGAAGTGGGGCAGCAGGGGCAGGAGACATCCAGGCCTGCAGCCTTTCTGGAGCATGAATGGGGTGTGGACGGTGTGTGGTTGGGGGCCTGGGTCATCTCTGAGTTCCCCTTCCCGGGGAGAGCGTTGCCTTTCAGCCCAGCCTGCAGCGGGCTGGCCGCGCTGGCGTCTTGAGCATGGGAACCCGGACCGTCCCTGGGGCTTGGCGGGGAGCCGCAGTGCGCCTTCCTGCGTGCTCAGCGGCTGCAGCTGTGCTGGGGCCCAGATGTGCCGAGGGGTGTGCCCGCCCTTCCTGGTTTGCACCCTCAGCCTCGGGGAGGAGCTGGGACCGGGTGGGGGCCCTTGGCGCATGGCCCGAGAGGGAGTTTCTGTGACCTGCGCTCCTTGGATCTGCAGGGTGGAGGGCTGAACCGGGCGCCGTCCCAGCTGACGCTCAGATCGGCAATTTATTCCACGATGATAATAGGTTGTTGATCCAGTAACTTTTTATAGTTCACATAAAAGGCTTTTGTTCTCTGAGAAACCATTCCTCATTTCTGGGCAGGACGGGATCTTTTTTAGATGTTGGCGTGGCCCTCCTGTGCACTGTGGGACAAACCCGCACTCGGGGCCGGGAGTGCGCCCTGGGCCCGTCCCGCCGGCGCGGGGCAGCGAGGCCTCCTGTCTGTGCTCCCCAGGCCGCTGGAGGGCCAGGCTTCTCCTCCTGAGCACTTCCTGGCGCTCAGAGACGCGGCGGATGCCGGCTGCCTTGTCAGACCCCAGGTCCTCGCTGAGGTCAGGCCAGGCCACGGCTTTCCCACGCGCGGGAAAGCAACGAAGCAGAGGGAGGGGGCCCCGGGGTGGACGCAGGAGGAAACAAAGAGCGGGAGCACAGAGAAGCAGACGCCACCTCGAACCAGCCCCCTCCACCTTGTGTTTGCTGTGTGGCCCCGGGCTGGGCCCTTGGGGTCTCTGGTCTCGGCCTCCTCCTGTGTGCAGCGGGCCACCCTGCTGCTGGCAGGCCCACGTGAGGGCCGGCGGCTGACGGTGTGGGGCAGGTGCCGGGCGTGGCAGCTGGCGCTCGGCAGGGAGAGGCTTGCGGGCGCGGTGCCACCAGGCACGGCCCCGCCTGCCCTGGGCCTCGCCCATCTGGTTCCTCCCTCGTCTGTACCCCACGCGCTTCCTCTGCGTGACAGCGATGAACTTCTTTTCAACCTGCACACCCGCTTTTCTAAGTAGCTGTGGGCAGAGATTCTGGGCGTGGGACGGTCGCCCCCGGCATCTTCCAGCGTCCAGGCAGAGTGTGGCCTGAGTACCACCCAAAGTGGCCTCCTGCACCGGAGGTGCTCAGAGGAGCTGTCTCCTGGAGAATGCCCGCCCTGGGACTAGCTGAGCCACACGACGTCCTCGTGAGCCACTACATGTGTGCTGCGTGGGGGCTGGAATACGGGGGCACCCGTGTGGTCTGTAGGGAAGGAGAGGGCGAGCCTGGTGCCTGCTCTGGGGGACACGTTTCGCTGGGTGGGACTGGCCTTGCGTCTCCTGGGGGCTGGTGGCGAGACGGAGAGCCCACCGGACCGGAGGGGGTAGTGGGGCAGTGGGAGGGACAGCGGGAGCCCGTCGGAACTGACCCCCTGAAGCCTGGAGAGGCGGGGTGGTTGCTTGGGGCTTGCAGCTGTCACCCTGGGTGGTCAGGAAGTCATCTTCGGACTTGTCTCTGTGGTCTGGTCCTTATGAAACCGGGCAAAAAGGCTTCTTTTGAAAGCGTTTGGAGCGTGTGTTACATGACGCGGTTCCAGGCGTTTGTGCAGGAGGCCGGGGACTCCGCGTGTCCCAGCTGGGCGTCATCTGCCCGCCGGTGGCCCACGACACAGCTGCGTCCCGTCCTTGAATGAGAATCAACAGCACCGCCAATGTGGCGGTCAGGCGGGACACGCTCGCGGCCTGTGTGGCTGGGAAGTGCTTTCGTCGGGTGGCCAGGTGTCCTGGCGCTGCTCACGCTGAAACGTGACCGGCGGCTTCCGGCCCAAATTTCCAGAGTCGCGCACCGCGCCTGTTTCCACGTTCACCCTCGGGGTTCAGCGGGAGGGACGGAGGCGGCCCGTCCTCCTGGGCCCTCACACCTGCCTGAGGTGGAGGGTTACACGGATCCACCCCAAGAAACAAGAACTCCGTGTTCCTCTGATGGTGGATACTGGCAACCGGCCGTACCACCGCATGCTGCCTTGCGTTTTCTGCTGTTTATTTGAAACAGAACTGGGGTGTTTGTGTTTACGTGGTAAATTTCCATTGAGAGTCCTTTCCGTAAACAATTAGGAATTCCAGTCATGACGTAATTTTCTGGAGTGTTCGATATTTCTGAGAGTGGCAGACATCTCTTCAGCCTTTCCTGACCCGCAGGTGCCCATTCAAAGGCAAAGAGGGTGCTCTCCTGTCCGGGGCTGGACCCTGGATTGAAGCCCGGTGGCGAGGGGCTCAAGCCCCAGCCGGAGGGTGGTCCCACCTCTTCTGTCTTCCCCTCCTTAACATACGTGGTTTGTGTGGATGTTTCCTCCTCCAGCGACAGAAATCACAGCTTTTGTGGCCCCAGGAGCTCTGAGCAGAGGCCTCCAGACTCATCTGGGTCTATCTATATGGCAGACCCCTTGATCAGATCAGGAAGGACACGCTGTCAGGAGAGAAGGGCCCTCAGGAGCAGAGCTGAGGGGTTGCTGCCTACACCACCAGCTGGAAAGGCTTTGCCCACAGGGTCACCAGAGCCCCAGGCCAGAAGCTTGCTCTCTGGGTCTGATGGCATCGAGTCCATGCCACGGCCATTGGCTCAGGGGTCTGATGGAGGAGGAGGCCAGCGGGGCCATAGCAGCCTGAGGGTCCATTCCTGGGCAGGGTCTGGTCCAGGGCAGGGTCCGGTTCTGGGCCAAGTTGCCCGAGCTCCTGCCACCTGCCCCGAGAGGTCAGGGGCCACGGAGCAGCCATGGGTCACACCACATTCCCGTCTCTGTGTCTTCTCGTGTCTCGAGATTGGCCCCGAGGCGAGCTCTTCTGCAGCCGGCACACCGTCCGGTGGGAGCTGGAGCACTGTGTCCTGAGGGCAGAATCATTGCCCTTGGCCACCACCGTCACCAGCACTGCCTCCCCCCGGAGTCAGGGGGTGGCTGCCCGGGCTTCGGGTGAGGATGGCGAGGAGGCGGCCGTGTCGCCCAGCCTGGTTCCCTCCCGTGGCGGGATCGGGCTTCTCTTTTTTTTTTTTTTTTTTTTTAATTTTTTTTAACGTTTATTTATTTTTGGGACAGAGAGAGACAGAGCATGAACGGGGGAGGGGCAGAGAGAGAGGGAGACACAGAATTGGAAACAGGCTCCAGGCTCTGAGCCATCAGCCCAGAGCCTGACGCGGGGCTCGAACTCACGGACCGCGAGATCGTGACCTGGCTGAAGTCGGACGCTTAACCGACTGCGCCACCCAGGCGCCCCGCTTCTCTTTTCAAGGAGTGGTCGGGGGAGAAAAACACTGACTAGCTAGGACCTCATGGTGAGGGGCGTCTGTGGAAAGAAGGGGAGAGAGCCAGGAGCCAAGGTCACACTGAGCCAAGCGCCAGCGGTCCCCAGCCGCCGGAGCGACAGAGCGCTAGGACACGCGCTTCCTTGGCGGCTCTGTGGGCTGCACTGGAGAACACGGTGGTGCTGGCCACCACGAGCGGGGCAGGGGCCACAGGGACTCTGAAGCCGCCAGGGGCCCCACCAGCCGCAGCGTGAGCCTCAGCGGCCGGACCTGCCAGTGGCCCAGCTGCGCCCACAGGATGGAGCGTGGCCCTTGTTCACGGCTCCTGACGCACGGGGGCTCTCCCAGCCCCGCTGTGCCACGCTCAGGGCCAGCGGTCCCCGGGTCCACACGCAGCTGGGCGGGCTGGTCCCTCGGACTTGGGCCCCGGGCCTCTGCGCTGGTTTTCCAGGCCTCTCTCTGGGCCGTGGTGTCACTGCCTCCTCGGAGGACCTCTCACCGGGTCGCGCCTGCCCCAGGGTGGGGCGGGGTGTCACGGGCCATGCGCCCCTCCGCCCTTCACTGCCCTGGGCCACGGCTGCCTCTTCCTCTTCTCGGTATTTATGCCCCTGCGTGTTATAAAGGTTTTATTCATTTTGTCGCGACACCCTTCGTTGTTCGAGGCTGCTTAATTCTGCCAGTGTGCTCTGCCCCAGTGGGAAAGCGTGTCTTTAAATAAGAGCTTTTCCCTAGAAGCAGGCACAGTGGTTTGGAAAGGCTCTGACATGCTTTCGGTGCCCCGAGAATGACAGGCTTTCATTTCAGAAGTTACTGCCGCGTTCATACCCCAGGACCTTTGGCTTTTGGACAAACCAACCATTCCCTGTCTGCCTCGGTCAGGAGACCTCCTGCTTCCTTGTACCTGTTTGCGTCACTGTTCGTGTTCAGGTCAATTTGGCCACTGAAACCTTGTCTTCCAGGATGGACGGTCAGCCGGATGATTATTTCCCTGTGGACATCCGTCAGTTTTGACAGTTTTGTATCCATTAAGCAAATTTGTTCCGACATTCCTGGTGGCCTCCTATGTGCATGATTCTTTGACTCTTCCTTGGAGGTGGTAGTAACACAGTTCATGCCTCCTTCATCAGCGAGTTAGACAATATCTTTAATACGTGTTCATTTTGATCTCTCTGAGAGTCATGATTTCACCTTTGTGGAAAATTGTCTCTTAATGAGTGGGAAGATAATTTAAGGGAAAGACTGTAAGTCCTCTGTTAGAAAAGGAGTTTTTTTCACGCGTGTTGAACGTCCAGGAAAATTTGGATTAAACTGTTTTACTTATGAACTTGTAAAATAGAGCGGCAAACGGGAAAATCTAGCGTCTCTGGTCTCCACGGTTCTAGAACGCACATTGTGAGTTCGACATTCTTCCCTTCTTCTCTAAGTTAAATTGCTCACCTTTCAGGGAAAATAGCATCACTTTTAATGTGGTTTATGGATGAGTTCAAGATCAAAAACACGATTTGTTATTATTAGCAGCCACAGAACCGGGCTGTAAAATAGATCAGAATTATATAACCTTTCCAGCCCACACCATTATCTACACAGAAATAAAAATATTACTCTCCTTGGTGTGGCCCCTCGGGGCATACCTATAATTGCAGTTTCCTGATTATCTGCAAATCCCGCAGCTGAAGGTTTATATTGAAATTTCTGCTTCGTAGCTTGTGTTATGAAAACAATACATTTCCCCCCCCCCCCAGTTGAGGACAGCTGATAGACACGGAAACGGCGTTTACTGTTTTGATCGCCAGCCCTTATTTTCACACATACGTTAGAGGGCAAACTATAGTTTATAATCCAGGCAGATTTTCTTGCTGTAGAAAAAAAAAACCCAGACATGTGCCATTGGAAAGAAGAACCAGTGAGGATGATGAATTTAGGGACCACGGTCTTTCTACACTTACAAAGAACGTGTTCACGAAACTTGGGCCAGCCACATGGGAGTCCTGGGTCTGCTGGCCGCACAATTCAGGGGCAGGAGGGAAAGGTGGAGATCCATATGGGAGCGACCAGCAGATCGTTACTGAAGCTGTGTTTTAAGTTCTGAGTCTTTCTTTTCTTCCATCACAGCACGGATGACAGTAAAATTAAGTTTGCAGAACATTTTTGAAAAATTCAAACCAGGTGTCTAGGGAGAAATAACTTATAACCCAAATATTCCACGAGCAAGAGGCGTCTGGGAAGAAGAATAACACAGAAAGAGGTCTAGAAGCAAAAGCTGACCGCTTTGATGTGGGTGGAGGGTGGAATCTGACACCGGGGGCGGGGGGCTGTGGCCGGACCCTCCCCGGATGATGGATAATCGCTTCCCTTGTTTTGGCCCAGACCACACAGGAGACACTGTGCTTCACAGTGAGAACACAGCGTACCCCTCGGGATGCAAACGTGGGTGTTCACCGAGCCACTGGGGCCCCAGGAGGCGGGAGGGAGCCCCACGAAGGAGCGGGGTCCTGGGTCTGTTGTGTATCTGGGTGTGCTGGATTGTCTGTGTGGGACTCTCCGTTGGTGACAGATAGTGGAGACTCGAGGTGCTGGGGAGGCAGGGGAGGGTGATCCCCAACGAGAGTAGCATTGTCCACGATGATGGGAACAACACTCGGTGACCCGCGGTCCCCTTCGCTGGCCGACCGAGGAACCCCACGTTCCTGTGCAGAATGCGGCTCGTCAACACGGGGCCTAAATACAGGAAGCCCTGCTTAGTGGGTCGGTACCTTCACCTCCCGCAAGCCCGTGTTTCCTCCGGCTGGCAAAGTGATGCGGTGGAACCCTTTCCAAACCTTTTATTTCGGGATGAGGACAGAGTCACAGGAAGTTGCAGAGGTAGAAGAAAGAGGTCAGTGGAGCCCGCGCCTGGTCTCCGCCGTGGTCACGGACGACGGAACTGATTGTGCAGCTGCAGACCCGGGGTGGACGTCGGCACGCGCTGTGGGTGTAGACGGTTGTTTTAAGTCAGGTGTGGGCTCCCGGAACCCCCGCGGTCACCAAGATGCCCACCCGTTTTACCCCCGCCCCAGCTCCTGGCAGCCGGGGGTCTGTCCTTCGTCTTTATAACCCCGTCCTTCTGAGAGAGGAATAATGAGAATTGCACCGTGGGGCACCTTTTGAGCTTGGTGGCTTCTCTCTCTCAGCCGAACGGGAGGCCTGTCCTGGTCACTGCTGCTTCGGGCTCGCGCCTTCTCGAGGCGGGTGGTCGCGCGGCGTGGCGGGCCCCGGTGCGCCCGGCGCTCACCCGGTACAGAATGTTCTGGTTGTTCCCGGGGGCTGGCTCTCAGAAGAAGGCCACTGTAAACAATCGTGCACAGGCTTTTCTGAGGAAACGACTTGTATTTCTGTGGGATAAATGCCCAGGCGTTTTGTGGGGTCACAGGAGAAGCATTCTTCATATTTTTCAACACTTCCGGACGATGTCCCGGAGCGGCCGTCCTCTTCCACGCTCCCAGCCGCTAGGTGTGAGCAGCTCAGCGTCCGCGCCCTCGTCAGCATCTGACACGGTCCCCACCTTCTCTCTCCGTTGCCCTCATGGTGGGTCTTCATTGCCTGGCGGTAGCGTTGCTGACGTCTCCTCTGGGGCCCGCTGCCCGTACGTGTTCGTCAGTGCAGCGTCTCCTTGTGCCCCGCGTTCGCTTTCTAACTGGATTCTGCGGAGTTTGTGTAGCTGAGTTGTGAGAGTTCTTTACGTGTTCTAGACCGCACGCCTGCATCACACGTGTGGTTCGTGAACGTTTCCTGCTAGCTTGTGTTGCTGTCCTCTTCAAGGGCTATTTCACAGAGCTGAGGTTGTTAATTTTTAGGAAGTCCAATTTACTGATTTTTTAATATTCAGTTTTTTTAATGTTTGTTTATTTTTGAGAGAGAGAAAGACAGAGCATGAGTGGGGGAGGGACAGACAGAGAGGGAGACACAGAACCCGAAGCAGGCGCCAGGCTCCGATCGGTCAGCACAGAGCCCGACGTGGGGCTTGAACTCGTGAACTGTGAGATCATGACCTGAGCCGAAGTCAGACATTTAACCCACTGAGCCACCCAGGCGCCCCAGGACATGTTTTTATAACTCATTTTCTTTCTACAATTAACCCCGTGTGTTTGGGCAGTCATGTTATTTATTTCATGCTCCTGAGCACGTGCAGAACGTATTTTTAGAAGCGCTGCCACGGGAGTAAATGGCACCTGATGTTAATAAGGAGCCTATTTTCTAATGGGAGGAAATGATGCAAGAAAATTGAGGAAAACTGACGATCCCGCACAGAAAAGAGATTTTTGCAACTTGTGTGAATTTGTCTTAATTCAGATGAATCCCAGTGTGTTTTCCACCCTCCTCTCTTGGACTAGAAGGGAGAGGGCCGTGAGGGCTGGAGCCAGGGGGGGCCTGGGGGCCGCCCTTCCTGAGCGTTCTGGGACCCCTGACATCTCTGTGTCTGTGGTTAGCCAGAGGGCGGGGGCAAGTTGAACCCTGAAGCCCGGGCCGGGAAGGTGCCTCGATTCTGTTTGAAGCAGACCGGAAGCAAGTGTGCGTGTCAGCTTCAGACTCGTGAAACAGCAGTAAGCACACGTGGCGACTGGGCCCAACGGCCCTAAGCTTGTGGCTCAACACGAGATCTTCCTTTATAAAGACAAGCATCTTTGCAGCTCATGCATGTGAAACGGGTGGAGGCTTCCGGAAACTCCCCCAAAGCCCACTGCCGACAAAAATGGACTCACAGCCGCCCTCCCTCCTCGCTCCTGCCTCCTCTCGGCTCCTCTGGTTTGCTCCACCGGCTGGCCGTGTTGGCGCCTTTTCCGCTGAGAACCTCAGGACTAGGTGTCACCTGGGCGCGGGGGTGACTTGAAAACACGTTGGGCTGTTTTGAGGGGACTGTTCTAATTGCAGACCCCGTGTGACTTCCCAGATTTTTTCCTCTGTTTTGGCCCCAAACATCCCAGCAATTCCTGTGCCTGTTTCCCTCCGCTGCCGAGCCGGCTGACGGGCGGACTGTGAGCTGGAACCCGACGGCCCCGGGTCCTCAGGCTGTTCCTCTGGAGTCGGGGGGTTAACGGGACAGGGTGTGGGAAGCCACGGAGGATCGCGCTTGAGAATTCAGACCCCCCTGGAGGGTCCCAGAGTCCCAGGGGGCAGTGGAAAGACTGAGAAACTTGTGTTCCGGGGTTGTGTGAGCCCCACGTGCCTGTGGCCCCTGGTCCCCAGGGCTCAGTGGGCATCTCTGACCCCATTCCCCAGTGGCCGTGGTGCTGACCTCCCAGCCGCACTCAGCTGCAGGTGGACAGAAGAGGCAGGTGGGGACGCTGGGCTGTCACCTGCAGGTAAAACGAACTCATGCCAGCGCCACAGGGGCATCTGCGTCGTGCGGTTGGGACGGGTCCTTCCACAGGACAGACCCGACTTCGCCACCTCCGACTCAAAGGGGCCCGGAAGGGTCGCGGCACAAGGAGGTTTGGGCAGCATTTGGGCAGGGGAGGAGGGCGGGTGCCTGTGTCAGGGCCTTGGGGGTGACCTCGGATGACCTGATTGTCACCTCGAACTAGGGTGCCTGTGGTCCACACGCGCCTGGGGCGAAGGGGACGTTGTTGTGCATGTGAGCGCAGCACGCAGGCACGTCCTCAGTGCCCCCCACCGCCTACCTCTCCCAGGAGCCGGGAGGGACAGCCCTGTCCACAGACGGCGAGCCCCTGCTCCGCTGGGTCGCAGGCCTCTCCACCCCGACCTCTTGTCCTCCGACCTGTTTCTGGAGGTGTTTCCTCAGTCGTCTCCTCCATGGGGCCCCTGCTACCGGTGCCGGGGTCCGTGTGGGTGTCTGCCGGGAGGGGCTGCGTCCACCCTGCTCCCTTGCCTACAATTCTCGAAGACAAGGAACATCGGCCAACACCAGGATTTTGAGGCTGATTAAGGGGTTTCTTCATCACCTCTCCCCTCCAAAATTAACTTCATTTTTCTTGCTTTGGTCAAAGATGGGACACCCCAGCCGTCTGGAGCCCCGGACCCTGGCTTGTCGGGAGACGAGCTGGGTTGGGGACGAGGGTGGCCGGCTGAGAGGACTGCTCCCCATCATCCGCCGAGGTCCCTGTGCACTGTTCCCTGAGCTGGGAGTGTGGCCTTTGACTCCTTCTGTGGCTTTCCTGAGGGTCAGAATTAAGGACTGTGGTGCCTTCTGTGTATTTGCTGGGAGTAGCGACAGGCAGGTGTCTCTCCCCCTGCTGTGTAGGAAAACTATATACTTGGACGCGAAGCAAACAGATTTCCAAGCAAGGGACGTTCAGGGGTTGTTATCTCGTAGATTTGTCTGCGCCTGAGATGCGTCTTCCGGAAGCAGACACCCTTCTGCACCGTGATTATGGTCGGTAGGCAGTGGATACTCGATTAATCCCATTTTCTTCTCCCCAAATGGTTGAGTTTTCCGAGAAAGTCTCAGGCCCCACAGGAGACGCTCCTAGGGCCATGTGACACCTACGTGAGTTTGGGGACATCAGGTGGCGTAAAGCAGGGCCAGCTTCCTGCCGGAAGGCCCGCTCTCTGCAGACCGCAGCGCCTCGGCGTCAGGGCACAGGAGGCGTGCAGATGAGGGTGCTGCCCCTCGCCCCGGTGAGCACACCCCGTTTCCTGGTCCCGTCACTCGCGAGGCTGCGGGGCGTCGGCGCCTCCCACGTTTCTCCAGGAAATGGGGCCGTGACACAGATGACTCACCTTCCTGTCTCTGGCAGCGCTGCTCCCCATGTGTTCACCAATCACGCTCCTGGGAACATTCTAGGCCTCCGTTCTTGGAGACGTGCTGAGGGCCTCCGTTCCAGCGGTTGCCGACTCCAGACATGAGGAGGCGGTCTGCCGTTCTTGGCGCAGGACGGCGCGGGGAGGAGCCTCGGATGCCAGGGCGGGAGTTTCCCGACTTGGGGTGTGACCTGGACCCCAGGCCCCGGGGAGCACCGTCTGCGCCTCCGCTCTTCTGACCACACGCGCGCTGGGCTTGCCGTGGTCGGGGCTGATTTTTAAATCCCCTCGAATTCGGATCTGGAGTCAGAGCGTCGGGACTGGGAGAGGCCCCTTTGGCCAGAAGTGAGAGCGAGCCGGCTCCACGCTGCAGGCGGTGGGGGAGGGCATCGCGTCTCCCTCGGGCCTCAGCGCCCCCCGACGCGTGCGCCTGGCCGCGGGCTGCCTGCAGCCCTCGCTGGCGCCCGCCCGCCTTTGCGGCACACGAGAACACACACACGCACCTGCCCGTGCACAGTGATGCCTGGTGCTCCTGCAGGGCGGGCCCAGGGCTGCCCGGGGCCAAGGGCACCCCAGCGATTCTAGGTGGGGCCGCCACCCGGTCCTGATTGGACTTTGCACTTCGTGGGTTTGTGTGTCGCAGTTCCCCTGCTCACAACCTTCTGTGTCCCCAAGCAGCTGCAGGATGAGACTTTGCACGTCTGAACACGATGTTCACAGTGGCTGGGACACTGAGGCGCGGGGAGGGGACAAGTGGCTCTCAAATTAATGGGCGTCACCCCAAGGTCTTGTGAAAACCCCACCCCCTGTTTCCGACTGCCGGGGGGGCCTGGGATGGGCCACGCCAGGCTCCTGGGTGATGCCTTTGAAGAGCACCCTCTCGGGGGGGGGGGGGGTGGGAAGGGGCACCAGCAGGTGGCCCAGGTGGCGCGAGGTCAGGGGTCTTGGGTGGAATGTGGAAACAGAGTAAGAATAAATGGAGGTTTGGCCTTTTTAGCTCTTCCCTGGACTCCCTTGGCTCTGCCGTCGCGTGGCTTGGCCCTTCCGCTTTCTCTTAGGGTTTGGTCAGCTCAACTCATTTCCCTGGTACCAGCCCCTCTGCCCTGACGCGGCAGGTGCTCGGACAGAGGATGGCCTGTTGGTTTCCGATGCGGCCCAGCACAGTGGACCGGGCTGTGGCTGGACACCCCCTCGGGCACTCCTGCCCGTGTGGCAGTGCCGACCCCGGGGGGCAGCAGGCATCCCTGCCCTGGGGGACCTCACCATCGTGGAGGAACACAGGTGACGCACAGGCAGTAACCAAGCACGTTTCCGGTGGTGTTGAATGCCGTGTAAAAGGTGAACTGGGAAAGGGACGGTGGTGGGGGCGTCTCTAGGCGGTGAAGGTGTGAGCGGTTGGAGGAACCGGCCACGGTCCTGGGCAGGAGGGGTCCACGGAATTTCCAGGCACAGACAACAAGCCGTCAAGATAATGCCAGTACTAGAGGGAAACAAAAGGAGTGAAGATTCCGTTTTGCCGAGATATCAGTAATAAATGGCAACACGTAACTGTGTTGTGCGCTCGGGGACCATCAGCCACGGTTCTGGCACGCAGCCGATGACAGATGACCCTCTGGTTTTTGCGGTGGGTCCAGAGGGCACCCGTCAGGGCTGCTGCAGGCACATCTTGGCACCAGGAAAGAGGCACTTAGGTCCCGTCTGGAGCCGGGATGGCGAGGGAGCCGCCCTGTCGCTCCCTCTCCCGCAGCAGGCTGGCTCCCGCGCTGGTTCCCACGCTGGCCCACGCTGACCCACACTGGCTCCCACGCTGGCCCACGCTGGTCCCCACGCTGGTTCCCACACTGGTTCCCACGCTGGCTCCCACACCGGCCCACACGGCCCCTCGACCAGGCGGGGTCTCGTGAGCAGCGCTGGTGGATGAGACGATGGGGTGAGTGGCGGGCGACCACGTGAGAGGTACTGACTGGGACTCTGTGAGGCACCGCGAGTCCGGAGCGGCCCTGGCTTCCTGCCGCGCTCCCGCTTCCGGAGCCTCCCGGTGGCGGTTCTGGGCGGACCCCCCGCGATCCGTTTTGGGCAGAGCCGCTGGGGCCAAGTGCCCCAGCTGGCATCCAGGAAAGGTCCAGGGCTGGAATTTCCTCTCTTGGGGGAGAACGAGAGCCCCAGGTTGATCTGGTCTGCTCATTCCTCTGTCTTCACTCAACCAGCCCGTGGTAAGAGCCAGCTGGCCAGCAGGGCACAGGACAGACTTCCTGGTGGGGAAGACAGCACGCAAACAAATGAGTGAATATGTAATCTGCTGCGTGGTGGTCAATGCTGAGGAAGGGGTGGACAGCGCAGGGGTTGGTACCGTTTCGACTGGGTGGGAAGGTCCCTCTGGGGTGACCAGGTGGCACAGACCTGCGGGAGACCATGTATCATCGGGGGGGAAGAGCACTCTCAAGGGAGGACACGGCAAGTACAAAGGCCCTGGGGCGGGGCCCTGGCTTCTGCGCTGGTGTGGGCGAAGGAGAGGAGGGGGTGTGAGGTGGCCGATGCCATGGCCTCTGTGACCACGATGGGGTTGAGCTGGAGAGCGGGTGGCCTCTCGTGGCACCAACCCAAGGTCTCCCGTGGGCTGGGGCGCAGTGCCCAGCTCAGTGCTAGGAGCCTGGCTTGTCCAGCGGCCTCATGAAGATATCCATGTTTTCGTTTCAGTCCCGCCGGCAGCGCAGCGAGGCCACCAACAGCAGCAACCAGGTCTTCCTGTATTGTGCCTTCCTGGACTTCAGGTACGGCCTGCTTGGGGCCACGGCAAGGACTGGAGGGGGGGCGGGGGGGGGGGGGGAGGGAGGGGGAGGGTGTAGGAGAGAGCAGGGGAGGGGAGCACTGGGTGGGCAGGGGGGAGGAACGTGGTGTTGGGAGAGCAGGGGTGGGGGGAGCACAGGGGAGGGGAGGGGGAGGGGAGGGGTGTGAGATTGGCGGGAGAGTGGAAGAGGAGAGCGGGGGGTGGGGACCGCCGGGGGAGGGGAGCAGGTGCGGGTGGGCGCACCGCGTCCAGGTTATGGTCCGGGTCACCCTTCTGGAGGCAACACGGTAGCGTTGTCCGTAAATGCTGGAAATGCCTCGGGACGCAGGGCAAGACAAGAAGGAGGCACTGGTGCAGGTGTTCTCGGGGACCACGTGGGACTTAGCAGGACTCCGCCCCTGAAAGCCCGGGCAGCCAGTGCAGCCAGGGCACCACTGTGGCCTGAGAAGGGTCCGTCGCCCTCGGCTGTGCCGCACTGGCCGGTGGGGGGCGGGGGGGAGGCTGGGCGGGGGGGCGCTGGGCAAGCAGCTCTTCCCCGGCTGGCGTGCAGGCCTCCCAGGCCTTCACGGCCCGCACTGGGGTGCACTGTCGCACCTCAGACCTGCTGGAGCTCGGTGAGCTGGAGCGCAGGCCAGGGGCGCCCTTCTCTGTGCCTGCGTGGGTGTCCCGGCTTCCACCGTCACGGACGATGTCGAAGAACGCCTGTCCCCTCCTGCTCTGCCCTCGATCCCCACACCGCCCGCGTGGTGTGGGCGTCCGCCGTCCCCGTCCCCATGTGTTCTTTGTCAGCCAGAAGTGCACGTGCAGAAACGGCCACACCTCTGTCACACGGCTCTTGAGTTTTCACAGACGAGTGACCGTGGGGGTCAGGATGCAGAACGGGCCCAGCCCCTGCCCCATCCGTGTGCCCACTTGTCACTCGTCCCCGGACTCCAGCTCCCGCAGCCGCCGATTTGTCTTGCACCAACACGGTTCTGCGTCCGCGAGAACGCCGCGGGGACGGAACCGCTGTGTGCGTAGCCCGTGGAGTCCGGCTTCCTTCCGTTAGCATGAGGACACCCGCGTCGTCGTGTGTGTGAACAGCCTCCTGTGGTCATTTCCTGCCAGGCGGCCCCTCCCTGGCTCCCTCCTGTCCGCGGGCCGCTTCTGGGCAGCGTGAGTGAAGCTGCACGCTGGCCTGCTTTGCGTCCCGGGGAGGAAGCCCGCTTGCCGGGGTGCCTTGTTCGTTCACAGGTTGTCGAGTGTCATCTGCTAGCCGTGTCGAGGACTTCTGTGTCCGTGTTCGTGGGGGAAATTGGTCCGTAGTCTCCTTTTCTCGTCAAGCCTTTGGGTTTGGTAGCAGGGTGACCGTACCATTGTAAAGGGTTCGTTCCGGACAGTGTAGGTCGAACTGGTCTTGTTTCTTCTGCAGCATTTGATCGAATTCACCTCGGGGCCGTCTGAGCCTTAGTTTTTGTTGTTGGCAGGCTTTGAAGCACGCGTCACGCGTCTCTAGTTGGCACAGAACCATTCGGGCCACGTGTCCTCTGTGTTTTGGCAGCTACTTTTTTGAAGAACGTGTCCGGACCATGTTTAAAGTGCGTGCACGGAGTAGTTCGCGGTGTCGCCTTGCAGCCTGAGTGCACGTCAGGCGGTCTGTGTCCTTGTCCCCTCGCCGCTTCCTCAGCTGGCGCCTGCCATCTGCAGCTCCCCGCGCCTTCTCGGCCGCTCGCACGAGAGGTTTATCGGTCCTACAGGTCATTCTCAAAGGCACCGCCGTTGGTTTGCAGTGTTCTCCCCTCTTGTGTTTTTTATTCTCGATTTTGTTGACGTGGTCTCTTCTCATCCTCTTGCCGTGGGATTCGTTTGCCCTTTCCTGTCTAACTTCCGAGAGTGTGGGCTTCGGTCATTGGTTGAGGCCTCGACTCTTCCCTGACGCAAATGTTTCGTGCTGTGAATTTTCCTGTGAGTGCGGAGTTGGCTGTGTCCATGGTGTTGGCACGTTGCTCTTTTTCATTAGGCGAAACATGTTTTCTAACCTTTCTTGTGACTTCTTCTTCAAGCCACATGTTGCTTTGAAGTGTGTTGTTTGGTCCAGCTGCTTGGGGATTTTTCAGAGATCTTTCTGTTGTTGATTTCTAATTGATTTTTTTTTTTTTTTATGATCTGAAAACATTCTTTTTTTTTTTTTTTTTTTAACTTCAGTCCTTTTAAATTTGTAGAACTTGCTTCATGACCCAGCATGTGGTCAGTGTTGGCGGATGCCTCTTGTTTCCTTTACAAGCGTCTGTTCCCGACGGGTGCTGTTCTTGTCACACGCTCTCCACTGCAGACACGTCAGATTAGTGACCTTCTGGAGCCACTGGAAATAAGAAAACAACAATTACATGTTTTCCTTCTCGCCTGTCTGTTTTCACGCGATTCTGACTCTGTGCGCGGATGGAAGTTTCTGTCTGGCGTCCTATCCCTCGAACTCCTTACGTCGCACAAGTCTGCTGCCACTTTCTGTTCGTCTCCGAATGTGTTTGTTCCATTTTACCTATGAAAGATGTTCACCCTGTGCTGAGAATGCTGGTCACTTCTTTCTAGACGTTAGGAAGTGATATAGGCGTGATATCAGCATGTTATTCCAAGCAGGCTTCCCTGGGGACCTTCTTACCTTCCTGACCCCTCCTGCTCCCCCACGGCAGCCACGATGCTGAGACTCAGGAGTGTGTTTTCTCCGTGACTGGTGCATGAGTTAAACGTATGCTCAAAGGAAATCCGTGGTCTCGTTCCAATCCATGTTCCGTGTCCCGTCCCACCACGGTTTGGGCTGTGGTCTGCCCACATCGCTCTTAACTGCCGTGTGGGATCTTGTTACATTTGTCCCACGTTTTAGCCATGCGTGCCAGTGAGTGGGCGTTTTGTGCGTAGACCCCGGCGTCCCAGGTCACAGGGTCGTGCAGGTTCTTGGTGTCGCTGGGCCCGGCGCCCGAGGCAGGTCCTTCGTGCGTGGCTGGGGAGCCCGCCTTCCTGTGGGTGTCCCCAGGAAGTGGGTGTCACTCGAGGGAGGAGGTGCTGCGTAGGGCTCGGCTGCCCTGGCCGATGCAGGTGTCCTCATGCCTTTGTGGCTCCATCCGGGAGGATGTGACTCCCGTGGTTTTTAGATCCCAGTGCTGTTCTGTGTACAGAGAGGTGCACTGTCCATCCCCGTGACCCTGCTCATGTGGCCCAGCGTCTGCTGGTTCCAGGCCAGCCTCTCATGGGAGCGTGGCATCTGCGTGCTTTGTAGAGGGACAGAGGAGCCACATGGAGCCCAGCTGCCGGCCCGGCTGGCTGCCCTCGAGGTCCCGGGAGCATCAGGCTACGAGGCAGGGCCTTAGGGCCTCCGACTGACAGTGCTCTCTGGCCTCTGCTGGGTGCCCCACCTCCATGTGGAGAGTGGACTGTGCATCCCAGAAAGTGCCTCTGAAGCCGCTGTCCCCACCCGGAGATGCCCCTGTGACCCTTTCCTGCCCCACCCTCGGCTTCTGTGGCGGAGCCTCACCGGACTACGTTTGTGTGGGGTGGCAGTGAAAATGCCACCAGGGCGTGCTTCCCTAAGGGACGGGGGCCCCTCCGGGGTGGCCTCGTTTCTCATCTGCTCCATCCACGGCTGACAGCGCCACTAAAACTGAATGTAAGACAAAGAGAAACTGCCACCTGCTACTTTGTTCAACTTTAGGAAAGCTTTCCCCAAGGACCCCGCCTTTGGCTGAAGTGAAGATCTGTCTTTGCCCATGAGTCAAAGTTGTCATTTTGGGAGGAACCACAGAAACATCATCTTGAGAGTTAAAAAGTACAAAGAGATGTACCAAAGAGAATCGTCATCACTGATAGTGTCACCGTAAGAAGGAATAACCACGGTTTGCTTGCAGTCACTTTAAGAAGGGTTACAAGTGCCAGGTCAATACATTGATCTCTAAAAAAGTAAAATGTTGTGAAAAAACCAACATCCCTTTGGCTGCTGTGTCTCATCCTCTCTCGGGAGGTCACCAGTCTGGGATGTTCTCAATAATTCACGTGTAAGTTAGGCCCACGTTCACGGAGAACATACGATCTCTTCTGCTTCACGCTCCGCGTGCCCCGACTGCACCTCGTGCACGCGATGCGTTACGGCTCATGTTTTACCCACGTTGATACACGTCCCTGACCGACGTGCTGCATTTTGTCACCTCTGTGTGAGCCGCACACTTTGCTCACCCAGCGCCCCTTGGCGGCCACGGGGCTGCTTTAATGTTCTGTGGAGTCGCTCGGTGAGGACCCCTGGGTGTGTCCTCTGGGCTCACGTGTGTCCCCTCGGAGCTCTCTGGAGGTGGGACTGTCAGGTCCAGGACGAGCACATCTTGTTTTTCTGGGCCGTGGGCCAGGGGCCTCAGGAGTGAGTCGGCCGGGAGGTTCCTTGCCCTCCTGTCCCTCGTTCCTGTGCCACCCGGCCAGCACCGGCACGTCCACTCCCTCAGCCGGCTGCCCCTCTCTCCTGTGTCCCCAGCTCCGGAGAAGGGGTCTGGTCCAACCAGGGCTGCGTGCTCGCGGAAGGGAACCTCAGCTACTCCGTCTGCCGCTGCACTCACCTCACCAACTTCGCCATCCTGATGCAGGTGGTCCCGCTGGAGGTAAGAGCCAGGCGCCCGGGTGCCCGGACCCGAGCAAGTGCCCTTCCTACCCCGGGCCGCGGGCGGCTGGGGCGAGTTACCTGCCAGAGTCTCGGGCGGGGGGGGGTTTCCGCCACAGCGGGGTGGACGGCAGCCTCCACTCGTCAGGGAGACCCTGTGATTAGGGACATTTGGGAAGCTCTACTTCTCTGGCAAACAGAACAAAAGGAAACAAAGCTTTGCTGCAAGCTTCCTAAGGCAGCACCTGTGCAGACCCCAGGTCCTTCTGGAAGACCCGTGTGCAGGTGGGAGGACAGGTGTGCCAGCATTCTCTGCCTTCGGTCACCGGGCTGAGAAGCCTGTGCTGTGGGAGAGTCGGGGTGTGTCCAGCGCAGCACGGGGACGTCCTCGGCTGTAACCAGGGCGCACGAGTGTCCAGAGAAGGTGTCAGGTGGTGACACACAGGTGCACGTATGCACTGTGTCCTCTGAGCGTTTCTGCCCTGGGATAAGAGGGGGGCTGCGGGCGGAGCTCTGGACTGTTTCCAGACCTGACTTCCAGCTCCAGGGTTAGCAGGTGCTGTGGTGGGGAAGGGGACATCCAGAACCTTCTGCTGTCCTCCTCTCTCACTGGAGCTATGACCTTCCCTGGAGACTCAGGTCAAGGGTGGAGGAAGGCCCTCCTGGTTGGGTTTCTCTGCTTCAGAATATTTAATCTTTATCTCCTGCCAGACCGCACAGTCGGCCCTAGGAGCTAGACGTTCATTTTATTGGTTTAAGGCAAGCAACGTTTAGAAGACAAAAATAGTGCTCTTTAAAAATGCAGCTGCCTCAGGATAGGCTCTTCTGAACTGTTATCAGTCCCTGACTCCTGCGTGTGAATGACTTCATTGGCTTCCAGACCCCAAAGGAGACTGAATTTCTGTGTGCGGGCAGGAGGATGGGGAGGAGACAGGGATCGGTCCTCAGGCCCTTGGAAAACCAGGCACCTGTACAGACACGTTCTGTTTCATCCCAGACTGTGTTTTGGAAATTGAAAACTCTGACTTACAGCTTTGACTTTCTGGCTCCTCTTGAAGAGTCAGCGGGTTTGGTGATGCTGGGCCGAGCAGAGGCTCCCTCCTCCCGCACAGCCGTGCACCGTCCCTGCTCGGCACACGGCCCCCCTCCCCCCCCCCCCCCCCCGCCGCTCATCGGGGCAGGTGCCCGGAGCCCCCAGGCCCCTGTGCCGTGCCTGGAGAGTGAACTGGGGCCTGGAGGGCCCACTCCGCTATCGGGGCCCGCTGCGCCCAGTGCCACGTGGACCGGCACATCCGGTCCACGGGGCACTGGTGGGAACCTGATGCGCGCAGGACTGTGGAAGTCTCGTTTGGCCTGGCGTCACTCCTCGCCACCCCGGGTCGCCACCTAAAGGCTGGCTCCTCGTCCGTGACCACTGCACGTGCACCTGCCCTGGGGTTTGGCTGTAAACTAGAGAAACGGTGCGAGTTCGCTCTTGAGGGGTTTGTGTGCTAGTGAGAAAGACAGGTAAGGAAGTGACGTGGACGACGCGTGTGGGGGTGGGAAGGCCTTTCGATCGTGTGGTCAGGAGGGGCCGGGGGAGAAGAATGCCCCAGGCCGCGGCACAGCGAGTGCAGACGCAGCAGGCGGGAGGGGGCTCGGGGGGCTCTGGGTGGAGGTGACGAGCACGGGAAGGGCTCCTCCCTTTGCAGGACGTGCCATGGATTTTGTGTCCGGACTGTGAGTTGCTTATAGAGGCTCCAGAGGGGAGTCCCTCAGGCACACGTGGAAGGGGACTGGCGACTGCTTTCAGGTGTCCTTCAGAACATTCAGAGCTTTGCTGGGCGATGCTGTCACGGGCTTGTGTGCGCCTGGTGCCCCGCGCGGTATATCTGTGTTCAGGCGGGTGTGACCCCCAGGCCGTCCCAGTGGGAGAGACGTGTGGGCAGCAGCCGCCCCTCAGGTTCTGGGCATCCCCTTCCCTTCTGGTCCCTGTCCCCCGGGCCCTCTGTCACCCCCTGGCCCCTGGGGCTCTCTCTCACTCGCTTTCTCTCCCATCCCCCAATCTCTGCCCTGTGCTGCCTGAGTCAGGGCATGGACTCTGGCTCTGCCCCATCAGCAGCCGGGAGGTAAGGGAGGTGGGCCGGGGCCAGTGAGGTGGGGTGGAATGGAAAGTTCCAGAACTCCCTGAAGCGCAGAGGGGGCCTCAGCTCCCTGGGCTGCAGGAGGCACCCTGGGACACTCCACCCTTCCCGGTGTCCTGTGCCCACAAACACCCCTCACCAGGGGGCAGGCCGCGGGAGCCGTGCCTGCATTTCTCCCTGGGGGACGTGCCCTTCTCCTCTCCTGTCTTACCAGGGCCTCAGCCTGCGTGGCTCCGCCGTGTCCCTGTGGGTCCCACGTGGAAGTCAGCGACCCGCCTTAGCTGTTCCGGAGGGGGGAGGCCCCAAGCTGCCACCCGCAGAACGTTTGTGTCTGTAGGGCGGGGAAGGTCCCAGGGTGCTGTGGCCAGGTCCCCTCATTTACAAGTGGAGACAGTGAGGCCCAGGCAGGGGGCTGGGCTGAGCTCACTCATTCATCCAACAAGAAATTACTGGATTCGAGGTGACGACCCCAGGCTTTCAAGGCATTGCTCTGGGCCTGGGGAACACAGCCCTGGGACTGTCACGGTGCTTGGGATCTTGAGTGGGGACGCAGACGCTCCACACTTGAAAGCGCGCTCTGTCCTGTGGTGACGAGAACGACGTGGAAACCACGTGGGGTTGGGGAGGGTGCTGTTTGGAAGAGGGCAGCCCGCAGGGCCTCCCTGAGAAGCTGGTGCGGGTGGGCAGCCTCAGGGAGGAGGGCACGGCCGCAGGAGCCTGCGGGGACGGAGCAGGTACGAGGCTTGTGCACAGAGGCAGGGCTGGGTGGCTCTCGGGACAGGTGCCAGGCTCAAAGGCAGAGCTGCAGACTCAAGTGTTGGGGGCAGAGAGGTAACCGAAGTCAGGGAAGATGGGAGTGGGGAGCAGGCCGTGAGCGAGCGCTGGTGTGGACGGGACACGTGCCTGGCGGGCACCCCGGCCGCAGCCTGCTCTCTGTCTCCAGGGGAGCTGCCGTCCTCCCGTCACAGGTGAGGGCCTCGGGGACTTGCCCAAGGTGACTGGGGGACGATCCTAAAGCCGGGGCCCTGCCCCCTGGAAAGGCCGCTGGCGGACAGGCGGGCGCAGGCAGGAAGCCGGCTCTGGGATGTTGGTGGGACAGGAAGTCAGCCAGTCCAGTCAGCTAGAAAAGCCAGTCACAGAGCATTTATGATACAAATCTGTCACCACTCAATGTAGGTGACACCAGATTTGGACAGTCTGTGGGTGTCTTCGTGGAAGCAAATCGTATCTACTCATTGCCGGGAAAGGTTGATTTGAAAATGATTCATAATTATCCGTGCTAAAAATGAACATTCTCAGGAACGTTAAAACATAAAGGCAGTTATCACACTAGATGCCAAATCTGTGGCAGCTAATTTAGTGAGAACAGCGGGACTGGCTTTCTTCCGTCTTCCTGAGCCCCTCCCGGGCTGGGTCTTGGTCCAGGGTCTCTCCTGGGAGCTCACCACCTTCCCTCTGCGTGTCTCCCTGGGCCGCACCCCTCCCGTCAGCCCCCCTCCACGTGGTGTCTGGGGCAGCGGGGCCGGGACCCCGAGGGATGTTCCAGGCCTCGCTCTGCTCGCTCTTCTCCGTGGGGCCCCCACCGGTTCATCAGCAGGACCCCGGTGGGGGCACCACGGCGAGCGGAAAGCAGGCCCGGATGCCCTCCCACTGATTGCTGGTCGTGCAGAGTCAACGTCCTAGACACCCCGGCATGGTCCCCGGGTGGCTGGTTTGCGGGGATCATTCTGGCCCAGAGCACTGGTCACCCTGGCTGTGGCTGGCTTTGGTGGCTGTCACTCCGTTGGACCTTACGTTCTTCTATTAGGAATCATTTAGTTAATATGGTAGCCGATACACGTGTGTGTTCTCGACGATCAGGCGGCAAAAAGGAAGGCAGTGTCACCCCATCTGTCTCCTGGTCTCCTGATGCTGCTCCTGCAAAGCCACACCTGTTCCAGCGTCTCCCCTCCTCCCGGAAATGTTCCCCTCTCCCCCTGCGTGTGTGCACCCCACACGGGCTCAGGGCCGTCTCTCCCGCGGGCAGTGTGTCCCCACGTGCGCCCACACGTCCGCTTCATCCTTGCCGCACCTGCTGCACATCAGGAGCCCGGGCTCGGAGGGCACTCGGCCGGTCACCTGCTGATGGGCTCCAAGCTGGCTTCCCGTCCTTGGTTCTTCCCTGCAGCCCAGCAGTGCACCGTCCGTACACTCTTCTCTAGGATGACTTCCTGGCAGGGGGACCTGGGGGCACTTACGCTGCTCTCGGGGGATCCTGTACCTCCTCCAACGGCGAACAAGAATGGGTGACTTTGTTGTAAACGTGAATCCCAAAAACTCAGCCCCAGCACTTCCCGAGCTAAGTACACTTCGGACGGGGCTGGGGAATAGCCCCACCTGTAGATCTGGGGCCACGTTCATCATGAGTCGTGACGCCAGGCACCTCCCAAAAGTCACTTTCGCCGAGAATCCCAAGAAATTAGATTTTTTTTTTTTTTTTTTTTACTATCGGATAAAATTATCTTCAGGTTAATTTTGGAACAGTAGTTTCCGCGAATAGCCAAGAAAATTAAGGAGAAGAACAGGAGAGACTTTGCACGGCACAGTGGACCCCTGTGAAGCCTAGTGGCCAAAATAATTTGGTGTCGACATAAGCCCAGGAAAGCAGATACGCGGAACAGACCCTAGAACAGACCGAGAATTTCAGTACACCTGTGAGAGTCTATGTCGTAGAATTCAAAGAATGAGGAAGTAAGATAACACGTAAAGTCAGAGCGTTCACAGCCTCGTCTGTAGTGGAGAGAACAGAATAACGGAAGTGTTAACCTAATGCCAAGGAGCGCACAGGTCCCGATACCTCTACGCCAAGGAGGACGGCCCGCCTCCGCTCCTCTGTCAGCAGGACAAGGACTCCACCAAGGACGGACGTGCAGCTGTGAGAGTGAGTTGGAGGGACCGGCTGGCCTGGAGGGACTTCCACGGCATCGTTATGTGCAAAGGGCAGGGTGCAGAGTAGCGCCCAAATGTCTCCTCTTTATAAAGTCGTGTGAGGTCCCCGTGCACGCGCTCAGCGACGTGAAGTGATGCCTCGCTGTGTGATCGGAAGAAAGGTACAGAAGTGCCTTCGGGGCTGTCAGGGTTGGGAGACGCTGGACCGCAGTCCCGGCCCGTGTGCTAAGCCCCCGTGCGTGCATCTGTGAGTTATTAGGGAACATGATTGAATAAGAAAATCAGCAGCCGGAAGAGGCCGTAGACAAGGCCTGCTCGTGGGTGCGGGGCTTCCCTCCTCCTGACACCCAGTGGCTTGGTTGGAGCCTGGCGTGGGGCAGAGGCCGCGTGGTGTGAGCGGCATGTGGAAGAATGGGTCTGTTCCGCGGGAGAGGAGCTTAGGGAGACCGGGAAGCCGTGTCCCCCGACGCCAAGTGTGGCCGCATCAATAGTAAGCCTGACTCGTGCTGCCATAACGGCTTGGGCACACGGACCTGTTCGCCATGTTCAAGGGGAGGTAGACGGGCGCCGGACTGGTCACCTTTCGGGACCGGCCAGCAGAGGCACCGGGGACGGGGGGAGCCGGGCCCTGCCGTGGTGGGTGCCGCGTGGCTGGCCCAGCCAGGACCCGGGAAGGGGTGGGGCCGCAGTAGCCGGCTCAGAGATGAATCCTTAGGAAGGGGAATCGGAACTGGCAGGATTTGGTGGAGGAGGAGGGGCTGACGTGGGGACCAGCCAGTCCCACCTGTTTCCAGGCCCCCCACCCGAGGTGCACGTTCCGGGGGGACAGTCTGGTTGTCTGCACGGTGATGGGCGGCCCCACCGAGGCTGCCCCCGTGGCAGGGTAGTGGTGGGCACAGTCCCTGAGCTGGCGGATGCCCAGAGGCCCCCTTGCCCACCCCTTGGCTCCTCCAGTGGGTCAGCTGTCCCGGAGCTGCAGATGGGGGGTCGTCGCAGCGAAGGAGCAGATCTGTGAGGCGGAGCCACAAACCCCAGCCCCGGTCTGGCGGCCGGCCGGTGGGCCTGCCTCCTTTAGCCCGTTGTCAGTATTTCGAGAGTCCGAGAGATTATCTAAAATTTTTGATTTTGGTTTTCTTCAAAAAACAAAAAGTCTGTGCGCCCGGAGCTTCCTGACAAGCCGCTGCTGCCCCTCCCCGGCTCCGCTTTGCCGCCCTCCCCGTGCCTGGGGCTCAACCTCTCTGCTCCTCCTCGTGGTTCGCACGGCTCTTCTGCTTCTCGAAAGACAGCAAAGCCTCTCTCACGCTTTCCTGGGAGAGGAAGTGACATATGCACTAAACGGGGCTTTTGGAAAAAAGCGGAAGGTAAAGGTATTTCTTTTTGGAAGGACGGTTGCACTTGGTTATGACGTACGCAAGCTCCCAGGTGGCCTCGCGAATTTGTGCGAAAAGCCTCTCGGGAGCCGTCGGGGTCTGTGGTCTGTGACTCAGAGGAACCCGTGTCCCGAAGCAAACTCCAGGCTTTTCTGGGCGTTTCTAAATCTGGCCGCAGGGTGGGGAAGGAAGGGCACCGCTGGGGCACACCACGCCGCCTGAGACGGGAGCTGCAGGGCGTGTGTGCGTGCGCACGGGTGAGGGTGTGTACATGTGCGTGCGTGTGGGCTGGTGCATGTGTGTGTGTGCACGTGCGCGGGCGGGCGAGTGTGTGTGTGCGTGTGTGGGTGTGCAGGGCTCTCATCTCCCCTCAGGCTCTCCGCACTCGGGCCCACGGTTACAGGACCCGTGCTTGGCGGCCACCCGCCAGATGCAGCTGCCTGAAGCCACTCGAGGGCTCTGGCCTGGCCGCCAGGGAGGACGCGGGTGGCTGTAGCGTGAGGACCTAACGACACGGCCGCACTGGGGCTAACACGCCTGCTCTCGGAGCTGTACTTGTGGTCCCGGTGGGCCTGTCAAGAGCGGCCATGCGGGCGCTCAGACGTGTGGGCGGAGGTGGGCACGGTTCACCATCGGGAAGCCGGCCCCTTTGTCGGGCGGTCCCCGTGTGTGCATGTCACTTACCCGTGGGAGCACCTCCTGTTGTGTGGCTCTGCCCCCCCTCGCTGGGGTGCGGTCAGCAGGGGCCCCGCTCTGGCTCCTGGTCAGCCAGCTCGGCCTGCGGCCAGTGCCTGCTCCGAGCCTCGGCCTCCCCGTCTGTGACGTGGGTTCCTCTCTCCGTGGAACTGTGCTGGGGATCGTGCCCAGCCCTGAGCACTGAGTTCTGAGCACCCGGCCCCAAGAACTGAGCCCCATGCATCAGCCTAACTGAGGTGACAGTGACTTCCAAGGGAGTGTGATGGTGCCCCGGGGTGACCAGGTGGCTGAGGAGCCTGGAGGCGTCCTGGGGGAGCAGGAGTGGGCTGTGTGCGGCTGGTGTCAGCACGGAGCCTCCCCGTTTTTCATTCTTTTGAGGGATGGCCCTGGGGGACCCTGGGGGATGCTGGGGGACCTGTCTCCCTATTGAGGGCCCTCCCTGCACCCCCCAGGCCCCTGGCGCTCTCTCCCCTGCCCCTCCCGCCCCTCCCCTGCCCCTTCCCACCCCTTCCCACCCTCCCCTGCTCCCTCCCACCCCTTCCCACCCTCCCCTGCTCCCTCCCATCCCTTCCCACCCTCCCCTGCTCCCTCCCACCCCTTCCCACCCTCCCCTGCTCCCTCCCACCCCTTCCCACCCTCCCCTGCTCCCTCCCATCCCTTCCCACCCTCCCCTGCTCCCTCCCACCCCTTCCCACCCTCCCCTGCTCCCTCCCACCCCTTCCCACCCTCCCCTGCTCCCTCCCACCCCTTCCCACCCTCCCCTGCTCCCTCCCACCCCTTCCCACCCTCCCCTGCTCCCTCCCACCCCTTCCCACCCTCCCCTGCTCCCTCCCACCCCTTCCCACCCTCCCCTGCTCCCTCCCACCCCTTCCCACCCTCCCCTGCTCCCTCCCACCCCTTCCCACCCTCCCCTGCTCCCTCCCACCCCTTCCCACCCTCCCCTGCTCCCTCCCACCCCTTCCCACCCTCCCCTGCTCCCTCCCACCCCTTCCCACCCTCCCCTGCTCCCTCCCATCCCTTCCCACCCTCCCCTGCTCCCTCCCACCCCTTCCCACCCTCCCCTGCTCCCTCCCACCCCTTCCCACCCTCCCCTGCTCCCTCCCACCCCTTCCCACCCTCCCCTGCTCCCTCCCACCCCTTCCCACCCTCCCCTGCTCCCTCCCACCCCTTCCCACCCTCCCCTGCTCCCTCCCACCCCTTCCCACCCTCCCCTGCTCCCTCCCACCCCTTCCCACCCTCCCCTGCTCCCTCCCACCCCTTCCCACCCTCCCCTGCTCCCTCCCATCCCTTCCCACCCTCCCCTGTTCCCTCCCATCTCCTGCCTGCCAGTCTCCCTCCTCGGCTCCCCACTCTGGTGGCCTTGCTGCCTCTCTGGGGCCGGCATGTTGCCTGCAGCCCCATCCCTCCCCCCAGGACCCCTGTCACGCAAGGAGGCCCCCGTGCTCACCCGGGATGTGTGGAAGCAGGCCCCAGAGGCGGGAGGGAACCCAAGGGAGAAGGACCACGCTGTGGCGGCGGCAGCCGGCTGGGTGCTGCCGGGAGCCGGCCCTTGTGCCAGCCAGGCCTGCGGTCCCGGCCACGGGCCTCGCTGGAGTCAGGCCCCTCCTGCCACATGTCATTCTCCTCCCTCCTCCCGCCAGACCCAGGTGGCTACCGTCAGAGGAAGGAATTGCTTCCTTTACCGGAGACGCCTCCGGAAGAGGCCTCTGCTCGGGCGCCGCGTGGGGGCTGGAGCTGCCCCACAGAGGGAGGCCGACAGCGGCCTCGGGACCCATGTACTCCTCAGGCTGAGGCCGAGGGCGGTGGCCGGGAGCGGGCACTCAGGGTGACGAGCCAGGGGGAGCAGCGGCGCCCCTGTCCAGGAGGGTCTGACGTGAGGGACCCGGAGGCCAAGGGCTCGGTGCGGTCAGGCGGTCGGCTCCGGGCCGCCAGGCTGAGCTGAGGGCCGGAGCTGTGCTGCTGTGGTGGGGGAGCCCGGACGCGTCCACCGCTTCTCGTCAGAGGCGTCCTGACTCTGCACCGTGGGGGGAGCCGAGGCGGAGAGGGGCCGCCCGGGAGCCAGGGGCCCTGCAGGAGCCTGAGGCCTCTTCCTAGGCCTGTGACGGAGCGCCGGGACAGGAGAGCACGGATGCTTCGTGTCGTAAAGGTGAAACACGGGCCGGGAGGATGCCACGGTGCAGAGAGCAGAGGGTGAGCATGAGGCTGGCCCCTCTCCCCGCGGGAGGCACGAGCGTGTGGCCCTCTGTTCTTGCCGCGGAGGGGAGCTCGCTCTGCACACCTTGGAGGCTGTGCCTCGGTGTGCCGACACGCCTCACGGGTCTTGACCGTGGCAGGATTGCCCCCGGTCTCTCCCGGCCTCCGTGGGTAGACGTTCAGGCGTCCACAGCCCTTGGCCTCTGCCGACGTTACTGACTGTTCGGGGGTGCATCCCTACAGTGGGTCCCCGAATCCAGCTGTGTGCAGATGTATATCGGCACAGGTGTTCGAAGCTACCGTTGGTGGGGCCCGCTCCAGCCCACCTCCTGCAGGGAGGGTCTGGTGGCTGCTGGGCTGGGTCCCCGTCTCCCCGGGCACACGCCTCCCCCCACAGAATGTACAGGCTTTGCAGCAATGTTGAACCCCCCCCCCACCCCCCCCCCACCACGTATAAAGCTGGTGATCACACAGTTTCTGTCAGCGTCTTGGGGGCCGGCAGCCTCCCAGCCCGACCGTCAGCCTCAGGGGCAGGGGTCCTTTAATGAGGTAGGTAGCTTGAGGAAGGCAAGTCACAAGTGTTTTTAAAGACACAGGAGCCCCCTCTCTGTGCACGGGGGTGGGGGTGTGTGTGGGGAGACGCCACTGGGTTCGCGCCCGAGGAATCCCCGATCCGGCCCCCGGCACTGCCCCTCAGCCAGCCAAGGAGCTCATTTCTGCTGTCCTCAGGGCTGCGGGCTGGAACCCGCAGCCTGGACTCTGCAGGGGATGCCGGCTGGCGTGCAGCCGGCACAGGTACAGCTGGCGAAGCCCCGGGACCGTCACCAAACACGGCCGCCCCTGGTGCCACGTGCTCGTCCTGGGCCCAGGCTGCACGAAGGTGTGTGGCTCAGCGGGGGCCAGAGGCTCCTGGGAGCTGGATTCTGGCAGCCGGGAGACAGGACGTTGGGGCAGAGCTGGGGCGGGCCGTGGGGGTGGAGGAAACCGCGCGGGTCAGGAGCCGTGAGGGGCCCCGGTGAGGGGCTGCTGGTTCCCCATTTGTCCTCTGCCCCGCTCGGCCTCGGCTCCCTTGACAACTGGCTTCCCCCCGGGTGCAGCCGAAGGGAGACGGGCACACTGCGGTCTGCCAGGTGCGCCCGGCCTCGCCAGGCCCCTTCTGCGGGCAGGTCTGCTATGGCGTCCGCCGGGCTCTGCTCCTGTCCCCTCCTCCCCTTGACCTTCCTGCCCCCCGGCGTCAGGGCTGTGGCTGTCCTCCGGGGTGCCTCGCCGTCATTGCTCTGCTTTTCTAGGGTTCCCCACCCCCTTGGGACCCACTTCCCACGCCGAAGCCCGTCTACCAAATCCCGGGAGGGCCCTGCTCTCCTGTCTGGACCCTCCCGATGGAGCAACCAGGTGGTGAGCCGGAGATGCAGGGCGAGGGAAGGAATGTGGGTCTCATCTGGGGCAGCGGCCGGGGCGGTGTCCTGCCCGGGGGAGACCTGACCGAGGGGGCCTGGATGCAGTGGGGGGCGGGGAGGAGCTGGAGGGAGGAGAAGGTGGAGGCTCTGGAAACTGAGAGAGGACGGGCTCGGCTCGGGTTAGCAGGGGAACCAGCAGCACTGGGCGATGGGCGGCCTCTGAGGGCGGGGGAGGGGCCCCAGGGACCCTCAGATCGGAGGGGGGGGGGAGAGCTGCCACCCCTCACTGCGCTCTCCAGGCGCCTGCGCCGTGGCCCCGGTTTGTTTCCATCGGGCCTCATCCAAGCTCGGAACGACCGACCTTAGTCATTCACTCGTGCCTTTGTCTGCTTCCCCGCTGCGTGTGAGCTCCGTGCTGGGCACACGGTGGTGCTTAATGCGTGCCTGTTGCACCCGGAGGCACGGGCCCACCGCCTCTCACTAGCTGTGCCCTTTCCCCTGCTGCCCTCCCGCTGGGCTGCCATCAGGACTCCCTGTGCGCACCCAGCAGGCGCCCAGTGAGGGCTGGCGGCGGGTTGGGCAGGTGTGGGTGTGGGGCCAGGGCTGGACTCTGTTTATCAGAAGCTCCAGGCTGAGCGGCCGGCAGAAAACAGGCGGGTTTCGGTGCGTGTGGCCGACGGGCCGCGGCACGCACACCGGAAGCTTCGCTGCGCCGCGAACCGGCCCACACTAGAGCCCCGGAGCCCCCCAGTCAGCAAGTGGAGGGGCGCGTTCCCGCTGTGTCCACAAGATGCGTATGCAGGCTGATGTAGGTTAAGGAAGTCTTTCGTGGGGGGCCGGTGAGGGGGGTGAGGCTTGAGACTTTCTCCCACCCCCAGCCTTCAGCAGACGCCTCTGGACACCAGTGTTCTCAGAGCTCTGGGTCGTGACGCAGCAGGAGATCCATTAACGGGAGCTCACCAGCTCTCTGGCAGAAAGATCTAGGTGGCAGTGGGGCGGGGAAGAGCTGGGGCCCGGCGGTGTGGAGATTCGTGCGGACTTGGCTCGGGGCCAGAAGGGGGAGAGGGCGTCACAGAGCCAGGCACTGTGGTCACCTTTCACTTGCTCGTATTTCCGTGGTTGTTTAAATTCATTTCCATGTGGCAGGTGCCACAGAGGTGGCCCTTAGTTCCTGCAAAGAGCTGAGAGTCCGGGATGTCTGTAAACTCTGGAATCTGATGCTCGTCCACATCTCCAGGCAGAGCTAGTTGTGACGGTGACAGTGACACTTTCTTTTCTTTTTTTTTTTTTTTGGAAGTTTATTTATTTTGAGAGAGACAGAGAAGAGGAGGGGCAGAGAGAGGGGGAGAGAGAGAGAATCCCAAGCAGGCTCCATGCTGTCAGCACAGACCCTGACTCAGGACTTGAACTCACGAACCGTGAGATCGTGACCTGAGCCGAGACGGAGTCAGACGCTTAACCGACTGAGCCACCCAGGTGCCCCTAATGGTGACAGTGAGACTTCAGTTGCCTGTGACGGCAAGAAAGGGGACCTTCCCTGTTCAGTATTAGTGTTACGTATTCGGTTTTATTCCCAGCTTCTGGAAATTAGCACCTTCTCCTCTGAAAGAGCACGTCCAGAACCATCTCTGCAGGTGTCGGGAGTCGCCCCCCTCCCTGAGAGCTGGAGAAGTGACGAGTTAAACAGCTAAATATTTTGGGTGGACCCGCAGGATTTCTCAGAAGACTTGCACTGCTCGTACCCACCTGAAGTCTTTGTGGGGACAGAGAATGCGGTTTCCCTAACCGGGTCTGACACCGGAGACGTCACTCCACAGGGGATTTGCTAACAACATGTTGCGGGAACGAGAGTCTGAGGCCGTGTGGCACGGGCAGTTGGCTCTGTTCGCCTCCCTAGGGCGTCTGATGGATCGGAACACCTCCGGCCTGCCCATCTGCTGGGAGCGGGGGGAGAAGTTTGGGGTCCAGATCCTGGGATGTGGCTGAGAACGTAGCTGCGGGAACACACTGGTCCCCACACGTTCTGCCCGCCTAGGGAACCCGCGTGGGTAAACAGGAGGTGACTAATGAGGGCTCGCCCCCTCCTGCATCTGGGGCTGCGGGTCCAGGCTTCTTCCCCACCTCCATTCCATCACGGCTCTAAAGTGTTTCGTAGCCCCTGGGGAGTCAGTTGACCAGCAGTGAGTCACAGATCTGGAAGAAGTAAAACCCATTAAGTTGTCCGTCTTCAGGCGCAGTCCCGCTGGCTCCCAAATTGCTCTGCACGATCCACTTACAGTCCCCGGAATTGGGGCCTCCTGGGCCTGCAGCCCTGCCGGCGGCCCTCTTACATCCTAGGACTTGCCTCCTTTTATTCCTGATTAGGTCCTGACGAGCGGAGGCCGAGGCCCCGCGGTGTCGAGGCTGAGGTTGGACGGACCTTGATGTCTGGTGTCCAGCGCTGGATGGACATCGGCGAGGGGGAGGGGGCTTCAGCTGGGTCTGCGATACAGACAGAGCCAAATCCACCACAGGAAGCACAGCAGGACCTCCTGCAGGGACAGGCACTGGGAAGCTGGTCTCCCAGGAGCGACTTAGGGAGCACAGAGCGTTTTGGAGCCCAGGGGCAAGTGAGCCTGACCCGAGGCTCCGGCTCCTTGGGCCGAGGGAAACACCATTTGGGGTCGTGTTGCTAGGTGTGCCGTGGCCCGTGGCACCATCCTCTGTGGCTTTGCATCCGATTTGTTTACCGTTCATTTACCAAGTTCCTTACGCACTACTTGATATCAGGGGTAACAGCCACCCCCACACAGACTCGCAGAGGGCATGTCTCGTCTCCCTGGCGCTGCTCTAAGCTCCGTAGCTGCATAAGTCCGTGGGGTCCTCAGCAAGCCGTCACACCCCACCTGGGTCATCCGCTGGGACTCTGTGGGCATTATGGCTCTGAGGTCAGGGGCTTCATCAGCCCTGGATGCTGCAGTGTAGACCAGGAGGCATGGGGTACAGCTCGGCAGTGGGGGCGGGACGGGTTGGGAGGGCAGGGGTTAGGCCTTGGCAGGGCAGAGGCTGGATGGGCAGAGGAATTGGAGGCATTGGTGGGGTGATTTGGGTGGAGTATTTCCAGAGAGACCCAAGGGCCGATGCCATGGGACTGGACGGACCTGTGTTGGTGGTGTTAACAGGGCATCTGGGGGAGACGCAGGACCTGGTGGTCACCAGCACGTGCGCGCTGGGACCAGCCCCTGGGGCCCTTTCCAGTGGGAGCCCTGTCGCCGCAAGACCCGCGCTGACCCCTCTGCTCTGCCTCCCACGCAGCTCACACAAGGACAGCAGGTGGCGCTCTCGTCCATCTCTTACATCGGCTGCTCCCTGTCCGTGGTCTGCCTGGTGCTCACGCTGGTCACCTTCGCCATGCTCTCGTGAGTCATCCTCTGCTCTGCCCCCTCCGTGTCCAGGGAGGTCTGCCGCCATCGTGTAAATGTCAGCGCTGCCTGCCCCACTTTGATTTCCCTCTGGCATTTGTGGTCATGAGGTGGCAAATGTCTGGTCATCGTGCATTACAGTTGGACGGCTGTTCCAGAGTTACTTTTCATTTTGAGATCCAGGGTGCAGGGAGGGTTTGGGGGTGCTAGAGAGGAGGGAGGAGGGAGGCAAGAGGGGCTACGGGATTGGAGGGCACCCTGCTCTCAGTGAAGCTCGGAAGTTCTGGGAGGGTCTCCAGCCCACAGACTTTCTGGCCCTTGGACTCCTGAGAGCCAGAACTGAGGACCTCCTCCCCCAAGGTAGCAAAGCCGCGGCTCCATAGGGGGCCCTGGTGTCAGCCGCTGGGGAGGCAGGAAGGCGCTTTCCCAGGAGGTCCCCACCCCTCCCAGCTGAAGCTGCCAGGGCAGAGCTCAGGGGGTCTGTGCAGCCCCCAAGGAGAGGGTGGCAGCTGAGTCCCTCGGTGGCCCTTTATGAACTGGGACGGCAAGCTGAAATGAGCCCCGTTCGTGGGCAGACAATGGTGATGACACCCTGGCCGCTGCTCAGGGCCGTTGGCCTCACACACGAGGAGGGGGGGGGCCTCCTCCCCCTGGGGCTGCTTGGGAGCCTGTCTCCCCCACCTGCTCTGCAGGCGGGTGATGTTCCAGGGGTTCCTCGGGGAGCCCAGTGTCCCTCCTCGCCTGCCCTGGCTCCCTCAGGACACCTGCCCCTGGCCCGACTGTGACCACGGCGTCCCCGGGCCGGCAGCTGCAGCATCAACATACATCATCAGCAGGGAGAGGCGCTCAGCTTCCCAGAGCGCTGGGAACACGGGGAGGCCGGGGCAGTGGCATCCAAGGCCGGCAGGAGGAGCCGGGGCCCGTGCTGAGCTGGGACATTCGTTCTTTGGTTCCGTCATCCCTCGGCTTTGCTCAAGAAGCCCGGTGCCCAGGAGCAGGAGCACACGCTCCCCGGCCAAGGGAGATGAGGTGGAGCTACTTTCCTGGCAGGAAGTCCTCCCCAGGGGCAGACCTGGCAGGCGTGGCTGGTGCAAATCTGAGCCTGGAGAGGGCTGGGTGTTTGAGAGCCGGAAGAGGGCACTGTGAGCGGGAGTAGGAGCAAGGAATGAACTGGGTCAGAGCAGGGGCCAGGCTGTGCAGCCCCGAGGCCCGTGGAAGGAGCTGGCTGGTTTCTAAGAGCAATAGGGAGCCACTGAGGTTTCACAGTGGGGAGTGACTGCATCTAGGTGGGCTTCCTGAAGGCCTGTTTGGCGGCCCTCGGGGGAGTGATAGGGAGCAGCTGGGGCTGGGCCGGGCCGGGGCCTCACCCCTACATCTCTGCCCTCAGCTCGGTCAGCACCATCCGGAACCAGCGCTACCATATCCATGCCAACCTGTCCTTTGCTGTCCTCGTGGCCCAGATCCTTCTGCTCATCAGCTTCAGCTTCAAGCCTGGCACAGTGAGTAGGCCCCCTCGGTCCCTCCCTCATCCTTCTGGTGTCACCCAGGCTGGCACCTTCTGCTGGTTTCTTCAACTCAGAACTCAGACTGCATCCCCCAGATGGAGCAGGGGCTTGTCCGGGAGAAGCGGAGAAGGCAGGCCTGGGCTGGGCTTTCTGCTCCCCATGGGCTCAGTAGGGAAGATGAGCTTCTCCTCCCCCGAGGGCCCTCCTCCTCCCCCTAGGGCCCTGGCAGCGTGGGGGGCATGATGTGGAGAGCTGACGCAGACCAGCCCTCTAATCCTCGAGATAGGCCCAGGCTGTGCAGTCCTAACCTCCTGCTTAGAGATGTGGGAGCCGGTTACAGCAATTTGCCCATAATGACAGGTGGCAGGAGCTTCGCGGCAGACATAGAGTGACCGTGGGTGTCGGTCCCAGAGCGGCTGGTGGGCGGACGGTGCTCCCGTTGGGACGCAGAGACGCGAGCCGCGCATGCCTGATACTTGCCTCTGATGGGCATGTGGGGGCAGATTAGGGACCTCCAGCCGCGCCCCTGGAAACCAGGTGCCGAGCACAAGATGCTGTCCTGAGAATGAGCTGATTGGGGAGCACTGTGAAAGCAGAGCTTGGAGCGCCCGACATAATCATGCCGTTTCTGTCTTCAATTCTTTTACTTTTTTCTCCTTATTTTTATTATTTGAAGGTAGTATATAAATTGATATCCCCCCTCCCATCATTCCGCCCCCTTCCCGGCCTCTGTGGACACGGGCATGGGATCGGGGCGCCCCCGCTGCGGCCTAAACCGGTCGGGGTTGCTGGTCCAGCTCGGGTACCCGCTCACAGCCGCCGGCCCACGTGGCTGACAAGCCGCAGGCTCGCGCTTCAGCTCCTGGATGGCTCCGCCCATTCCCCAGAGCCCACCCCATTGGCCGGTCTGCTCACGTGTCCGCCTCCAGCCAATCGTGCTGCACGCTCGTGTTTATGCTGATTGGCCGCGCCTGATCGCCCGCCCTCTCCTGAACCAATCGATGTGCGGGAGTCACCCGCCCCAACCCTAAAGCGGGGGGGGGGGGGGGGGAGGGGGGGGCTAGAAAGGGAGCCAGGACCCCGCCCCGCTCTGCCTCGCCAGGAAATGAGGGCACGTGAGCAGCAGATGTTCCGGAATTGGACGCAGGAACCGCCAGAGCGATGTCCGCTTGTGTGTCTTCGCTCCCAGGTCCCCTGCCAGGTGCTGGCCGTGCTCCTGCACTACTTCTTCCTGAGTGCCTTTGCCTGGATGCTGGTGGAAGGGTTGCATCTCTACAGCATGGTGATCAAGGTCTTTGGCTCAGAGGACAGCAAGCATCTCTACTACTATGGGATAGGATGGGGTAGGTGGGGATGGAATGGAATGGGGCAGGTGGGGATAGGGGGCAGGTGTGTGGAGTACAGGGGGACGGGATGGGGAGGCGGGGATAGGAGGGGCAGGTGGGGATATGGGGCAGGTGGGGGAGGCGGGGATAGGAGGGGGAGGCAGGAGTAGGTTGGGTATGATTTCATCTTCACATGACACACCTCTAAGAAGCCAGATGCTCTTAGACTTGAGTTTCCCCATGCTCTGTTCAAAAAAAAAAAAAAAAAAAACCCGTTCCCACAGAGCGTGCTTGGAGTTCTCTGTGCTAATGGCCTGTATCCCCTGCACCTGGGAAGAGTTCCCGCGGCTCTGGAGCTAGGGCAGGGACCGTGTCTCATTCCTCTTGGACTGGCACCTCAGCATTAGAGCGGGGCCCCGGGAGGGGGGACAGCCTCTAATGCCGGCCTGCCTCTCGTAGCACAGAGCCTCTGCCCTGCGAGTGCCCTGAGGGGAGGGCAGTCAGGGCCCGGTGTCCTCAGCCAGGCCCAGCAGGGACATGCACACCGGACGTGGCGGCTGGATGGAGAAAGGGAGGTCTGGTCGCTGCTGCTCTTACCTGGAGTAGAGTTTCTGCAGGAGACACGCAGGCGGCCCACCCCTGTGACACAGTGTAGCTCTCGATGGGCCCGGGGACAGGGAGCAAGTCGTCTTCTTACCAAGACTTAGTAGGTTTTCTTGAAGAAGGTTTTCCCAGTTTGTTGTATGCTCTTAGGAAAACGCACAGAGTCGTTTGGTGGTTGTGGGATTTTTAGGCTACTTTTCACCAGTTAGGATTGTCTCCCCGAAGGGCAGGTCTGTGGAGCAGCTCATGGCTTCATTCCGGAAGCCTCCTCCCCACTGACTGGACTCAGTGAACTTCCTTGTTGCCCACCCCATCCCGAGGAGTCCCTGCTTCCTGCCGGAGTCTGCGTAGAGCGGGCTGTGTCACTGACACCTGGCGTTCTTGCATTTGCTAGAAACGTTCACCGACTGTTAGGGACCTACTTGCTACTTGTTCCTGGTTTTCTTCCCATGGATTTAGTTTTCACAGTCCTCATTGTGCAAGGAGAAGAGAAACATGTTTATTTTGTGCTGGGAGCTGCTTGATGGGATGTGTTTGGGGGGTGGTGGACGAACACTCTGTACCCTCACGGCTTCCGCAGCCACCTCCCAGCTGCTGGGGCCACGCAGGGAGCCGGGCCGGGATGTCCCACGCCCCCTCCGTGAGCGCCCCCAGAGCCTGTGCCCACCCTGGGCTCTTATTCGGGCTGCAGGATTAGAGGAAAAAATAAATTATTTTTACCCGTATTTAAAAATTGAGAGATTTCATATAAATCATAGAGATCTTTAGAAAAGTGAGGTAATCTGGGAATCCCGAGTTTATAATCTTGTGTGACGGCATTGTCTGGGCCTGTGTCATTTCTCATACTGATGTAGTCCCTGCGGGTCCTTGAGCGAGCGGCCCCTGATGGAGGCTGTCTGCAGAGAGAGCCCTGGGCAGGGATCCCGCAGCCTGCGGCCTCTGTCTCCCGTCAGCTTTTCCCTCGCTGATTTCCTCAGGGCTTGCGAGCTGCAACTCTGGTTCTGATTGGGGTAGAGTTAGCTTTGGGCTGCAGTAAAGACAGTCTGCGGGCAGCGGGGCTCCCTCTGCCTTCAGTTCCTAATTAAGAAGGAGCCGGAGGCTGACCCGGGGCACGGGGACACCTTGCTGCAGGAGCGCCCCTCTGACAGAGGCTTCTTCCCACGGCGTCCGCCCTGGTCTTGAATCCCTGGGGACTGTGTTTCAAAGCCAAGTGGGGGGTGGCGCTGTTGAATCGAGAGCATACCTTGAGGTTCTGTTAGATGTCAGGCCCTTACAAGTTAGGACTTGTAAGGTGAGTGAACTGTAATCTGTCCCCCAAGCATCCCTGTGGGAGCAGGAGGAGATTATGATAACCGTGTGCAAGTTTACTTATCTGTGCAGCAGACGTACCTCTGAGTACACAGAAGTGACAGACGTGCAGCTTGCTTTCTTTTTCTCTGTTACAACTTAATGTCTTTGGTGAGTTCCTGCTCATCTGGGGCACACACTTAATCGTAGTTAATTCTGGGCCCCACTTGCCCTTGGTTGATCTGGAGCTCCAGGAGCTGGCGCGGTGCTGAGGTGCAGGTACACGGCCAGGGCAGGACAGGCGCAGGACCGCAGGTGCACGGGCCGGGTCGCCGAGCAGCGCCCGGCTCTCCTTGCCAGAAAGCCGCATGCCTTTACCTCCCGTTTCCGCTCCGTATCCCTAGCGGCCACGACAGTGGGAGGGGCAGTGCCCGTGGCAGTCCCGGGGGGTGGAGGGGTCGCGGCCTAGAGCTGGTGCTGGTTGCTGGGAGAGAAAAGCGGACGTGGAGGGGCATCACACCGAAAATTAACTTCTCGGTCCAGAGAGGCGCATGTCACTTCTATCCACAACCCGTGGCCCAAAATGAACCTGGTGGCCCCAACGGCCTTGGGGCGACGTGTGCGAAACCTCCACACGCCCAGAGAAGTATCCAGAAGTCCGTGGCAGATGGCACCGGGGACCCAGGCAGAAAGGCAGACCACTTGTCTCCTGGCTTCCTCTGCCTTTCTTTGTGAGACCTTCTCCCTCAGCTCTTTGCTTGTCCTGGCTGGTAGCTCCCTCCACCCCTCCCTGGGGAATCAGGGGGCCCGCCGAAGGTCACCTCTGAAGGTCGCCACATTCCAAAGAGGGTGCGTCTACAACTCCGTGAGGTAAACATCCATGCGGCAGGGCCGGAGGAACCCCGGATTGTCCGCAGAAGCCCGTCATGACCCTGCACGGTTACCGGGATTCGAGTTTCTGGTGATGGCAACAGCAGAGGGGGAGCCCGAGTGGCTTAATGACAGCACACGGATTGTAGGGATCGGCCTTACGTGTGGCCGCATCACATGGGGTCCTCACAACAGCCTGGTGACCCGGGTGCTCTCATGTGCATTTCCACAGTGAGACGGTGGAGGCTCCGCGAGGGTCAGGCGCTTCCTTGAGGCCACACAGCGGGTCTGGGGCGGCCCCGGGAACAGAGCCAGGCATCCCGTGGCCCCAGAGCCCAAGACTTGCCTGCTGGCTGTCTCCTCACCCTCGTTCTCCCGCCTCTGAACACACACACTCAGCCAGGTGCCGGGCTCCTGCCGCGTGCCTCAGAGGCCACAGAGAGTGGGGGACCCTCTTCTCGGACAGACCCTCTGTCACTGCCCCAGGGGGCGGCCCCTGCCGGATGGAGGGCGATGTGGGAAGAAACGGCGAGGGAGCCGCCAGCATCGCCTTTGGGATCATGGAATGGTGTATGCAGAAAATGCACCTGTCACTCATCCGTTTCACTTCAGGCAGCAAAGGGATGCCAACCACTGCCGTGGGCCGGACCAGGGGCGGGAGGGTGCGGGCCGCGGCTCAGAGTGAAGGCCTCGGCCACCCACTTTGAAAATACCTCTCCAGAAGCACCTGCGGTCCTTGCCGCACCTTCCGGAACCTGCCGGGATGGGGCCCCGTGCCCGCTTGCTGTCCTGTGGACCCAGAGAAAAGACGCCGGCACCCGCCCTTCCTCAGCAAGGTGGGGCGCCGCGTGGCTGGTGGTGCCTCGGGTCAGTGCCTCCTCGCCATCTCGGGTGCCACGTGATCTTCCCACACCAGGTGAGCCGGGCGGCGAGGATGCCCTGTGTCGCGTGTGGACACCGAGGCCCCAGGGAAAACAGCCCCTGGTGCGCCGTCTCCTGTCACGTGGTCCGGGGGCCGCCCAGCCGGGAGCCGCGACCCACGGCACCAGGGCCCAGCTCGCCCGTGGAGCACGCAGGTGTGACGGAGGGCCACGGTGAGGGCTCCTCTGTGGGCCGGGTGGCTCTCCCGGACGTTGTGGAACACATTTGGACTGCTTAGACATCAGAACAGTGGCTCAGAGCTAGGACAGACCTGCAGGAACTCCTATTCCGGGACGCTGTTCGAGACTGAAATCAGAAGGGCAGGGAGGCCGCCGCTGTGAGCGCCGGGCAGAGCTGGGGCACACTTCCCTCTCCTTCCTCTGGGGCCCCGGAGGCTCAGCGCAGGCAGGTGGGTCCCCGTGTGTGGCCGCCACCGCCAGCCTCCATTCTGGGAACAAGCAAGGTGCAGCCCTCCTTGTCGGCAGCCCTCCCTGTCTGGCGCCCTGGGAAAGCCGGCCAGCGGGTGGGTGGATCCTTCGCCGCCCTTGCCCTTGGCCCACCCTTCGGGGCAGGGGTGGGGCTGCTGTGCGGGTGTCTGTCGACAGAGGCCCCGGGATGCGCCGCTCTTCTGCCAGCCAGAGCCGGTCCTTTTCAGAAACAGGCTTGGATTCGTAAGGGACGCGATTCAGAGTTCACGTGTGCGTGTGTGCGCACCTGAGTGTGAGTTAGCCCTTGGCTTAGACTGAGGCTCCCGGAGGCGGGGGCAGCGCCGCCTCTGAGCACGTAGCTCTCGCTCCTTCCGTGCACCGGGCGCAGACGAATGAGGACTCGCTGAACAAAGGAGGCCGAGACATTTCCTGCGCTCGCTTTCCACAGGTTTTCCTCTCGTCATTTGCGTCATTTCCATATCGTTTGCCATGAACAGTTACGGAACAAATAACAAGTAAGTGACGGGGTTGGGGGGGGGGGTGGCTCCTGGCATGTGGCAGGGCTTTCACAGGAAAGGCCCCTGTGTGAGGCCCCAGGCCGTGGCTCTGTACGGGGCTGGCCTCCCCAGGCCCTGAAGTAAGGGCGACCCCAGCTGCGCCCCCCGCATTGTCCTCCCCCCCCCCCCCCCCCCCCCGCCCCAGCAGAGGCTTGATGGCGGGGCGGGGCTCACCGGCTTTCCTGAGAGGACAGGGACGCATAGAGCTCTGCAAGGACATGTGGGGAGGTGCTCTGTTTGCAGTCGCCCCTGTCCCGTCCCGGGCGGCCATGCACCTTGCAGGGGGCCGCTCAGGCTTGCTGTGCATTTCGCGGAAATGCTGCCTCCGCACGGCAGGTGTGAACGAGCACTCACAGGGGCCGTGTCCTGTCTCAGGGAAGCCCTGTGTCCTGGAACGGGGGCAGAGGCTCCCGGGAGTGGGCGTGGGTCACCTGACCCCTCTGGGCCTCAGTTTTCTCATCTGGGTGTGGGAGTCATCGTGGCTCCTCCTGTGAGGGTGTCAGGGATGCACACCTGGGGTTTGGTGTGCCGGGGGCCCCCCGTGCCACCCAATGAGCGGGATGGAGGGAGTGAACGAGGCCGCCTGCGGGGACATCCACACCGGGTGGGGTGAGGACCGTGCCGTGCACGTGCCTGACCCTGGCCAGTGGGCAGGGCCCCCGGGGCTGTCCCCGGATCTGGGAGTAGCCTCTCCCGGGGAACCCCAGGCTCTTGGCCATCCCGATGCTCCGGAAAGAAACGAAGTTACGGGGAGGCTATTACTTGCCTGAGTTCCTGGAGTCCCACGTTGGAAGCCTGGAGGGATCCCCCGTCCTGGACCTGGACGCTGCATCCCACATCAGGCTTCTCTAGAAATGCGAGCACTTGCTGGGATCCCCGGGGACCTTTTCTCTCAGGGGCGCTGCAGGGAGGTGTGACCTACCCTTAGCTAGGAGCAGAGGGGAATGGTCAGGACCACGTCACCTCATGACTCCTCAACGCTCTTATCCCTTGCAGAAGGCACAAATTAGGTCAGTATTTGAAATGCTCTCAGCCCTTGCTGAAGGTCAGTTTTATTTTTCATAGCAAAGTTAAAACTTATTTTGGTTTTTGGCCAGACTCTGCAGAGGTGGTGATTTTTCTTACTGAGAGGCCCGTAAAAGCCACCTTTTCCCTGAGGTGGTCTGCACACCTGGAACGTTCACCCCGAGAATGAGAGGCACGAGGTCATCATGGGTAGCACGCAGAGACATCAGCCGGGGTTAACTGTTACTCTGGCTGCTCAGATTGACCCCTGAGCGGAAAAACGTCCTGCCTTAGCAGCTGCCCCCGGTGGAGGTGCCCGGCGCCCCGGGGCACAGGAACAGTGGTGTGGAGGTAACGCTCTGCTTCCGTCCACAGCTGCTGGCTCTCCATCACGAGCGGCGCCGTCTGGGCCTTCGTGGCCCCTGCCCTGTCCATCATTGTGGTAAGTCCCGCCGCTGGGTGTGAGGGCCCCCGTCTGCAACCTGTCGCAGCCCCGGGGCGTGCAGCCCGGGACCCCTGTCCCCAGATGGCTGGCCGGGAGGCGCAGGTGCGTGCAGCCTGCCAGGGTCGGTGTGCACCGCGGGGTCTTTCCCTGAGGGTTCTCGCCCACGCCCTGTCCTCGCGGCCCCAGCAGGGACCTTAGTGTGCGCCTCGGGAGCGCGGGATCCTGGGGGACAGAGAACGCGACCCGAGGGGCTGGTGATGTCGCAGGCAGGCGCGCTGGCCGCTCTGCCTGGCCCGGGCTCAAGGGAGGCTGCTGCACGCACGCAGCACGCACGGGTGCTCTCACCTCCGGCCAGGTGGCTCCATCCTCAGGTGGGATGCCCTGAGGTCCTGGGACTTCACGGAATTACAAAAACAGCTTTTGTGTTTCTTGCCATTGTTCTTCCTACATTTCCCACAAAAGTCTCTGGCACTTCTGATGCATCTGGCTCGAATGTTGCAGATCGTGGGCCCCTCGCCGTGCCTGGGGAGGGAGTTCTCTAACTGGCCAGTCCCCACAGGGGCTAGAAGATAGAGTATTCTGATTGGCCGGTCCCCACTGGGGCTAGAGGAGTAGAGTGTGCTCTGATTGGCAGGCCTGGGTCACCTCTCTAACCCTGGGGGTGGAGCTGGGTTTCAACCTTCCCCGGAAGCATGCAGACTCCGGGTGGGGGAGGAAGTGCCCCGAGAAAGTCCGGGTGCGGTTCCCAGAGGAGGGGCAGCGCACGCATGGGATGGGACCGTTGCAGTGTCACGGGGTTCCCTTCGGTGTGGGGATGTCCCGGGTGCCCCTGCACCCCGCAGGTGTGCGGCCCCATCTGGTTGGGGCCCCGCTTCTTCCCGACTGGGGGATGCCAGGGGTGGCATTGGCCGCTCTTGGCTAAGTCCCCGTGGTGCCTCAAAGGAGGGTTCCGGAGTGCCCTCGCACGTGGTTTCCCACAAAGTTAGGGTTAGTAGTAGGGGTGCAGGCGGACGCAGCGTCTGTCCCTTCAGGTGTCACCAGGCTTTTACGTCACGTCTCTCTTGCCCCTGAAGTAGCTGTCTGACAGATGCCGCTTCCTGCTTCGTGGAGGGCAAGCCAGGGTACTGGCGTGGGTGGGGTGAGCGGCGTGGCAAGTCCTGGCCCCAGAGGGCATCGGTGTTGGTGGGTGTCGTCATCATCATCGTCCTCCTCCCT
Organism: Prionailurus bengalensis; assembly: GCF_016509475.1. Classification (NCBI taxonomy): domain Eukaryota; kingdom Metazoa; phylum Chordata; class Mammalia; order Carnivora; family Felidae; genus Prionailurus; species Prionailurus bengalensis. The sequence goes on along the minus strand of NC_057356.1, from coordinate 1,608,914 downwards.
CTTCACCTTGGTCCTCCCCTCCTCCCTCCTCTCCTTGGTCCTCCCCTCTGCCCTCCTCCCCTTGGTCCTCCCCCTCTCCTCCCTCTGCCCTCCCCTCCTCCCCTTGTTTCTTCTGTCTTTCCCCATGGTCCACCCCTCCTCCCTCCTCCGAACTTGTTCCTCCCCTCCGCCCTCCTCCCCTTGGTTGTCCCCTCCTCCCCTTGGCTCTCGCCTCCTCCCTCCTACCTTGTTCCTCCCCTCCTCCCTCCTCCCCTATGGTCCTCCCCTCGCCCTCTTTCTCCTCCTCCTCTTTTTCCTGCCCTCCCCCTTCTCCCCAGAGACGCAAAGCAGGTTGAACCCCCATAAGTAGAAAAGGCTCAGCCATGGGCAGTGCAGGGGGTCAGGTGCCCAGTGACGTCAGCCGGAGCCTGCTGCTCGCTCCGGGGTCCGTTGCCTTGGCGCTGGCTGCACCTGAGGCAGGCTTTCCCTGGCGGAGACAGGCAGAGTCAGCTCCTCGCGCATCCCGCAGGTCTGTGATGGGGCGGAGGGGGGAGAAGCTGTTCCCAGTGGTCCCAGGAAGTCCCGGGACACGCTCTGATTGGCTGCTAGGGGTCACGTGTCTGTCCCAGAGCCAGTCACTGAGGAGGCGGATGATCGGCCAGGCCAGTGTCACGTGACCGCTCGGGGGGCCAGAGCTGGGGGTTCCCCAGAAAGCCGCGGGGGGGGGGGGGGGGGGGGGGGCCTGTGCTCTGGCACCCTGGCCACTACCTGGGTGTGTATCTGGTGCGAGGCCTGCTTGGGGACGGGCGTCTCCGTCTCTGCCGCCCCATCTGGGTGTCGGCCCACGTGGGCAGGGCGCTGATGTCAGGAAGGGGTGGTCCGCAGGGGCCTCCCCACATCCTTGCTGCCCACCCCGCGCTAACCCAGTGTGTCATCTCCACGGCCCCACGTGGGACCCCAGATGCACACTCCACACGCCCCGCGGGCCAAGAACCTGGGACACGTTTTCCCCGTGTACCTTCGCCCCAGGGCCCCAGGCTGTGTGCTGACTCACACTTGTACGCTCCCCACTGGGACCCTAGGACACTCTGCAGAGCACCCCCACCCAGGACCCCAGGACATGCTCTCTGTGTGCACCCCCCACAGGGACCCCAGGACACGCTCTCCACGGGCACCCCTTCTGCTGGGCCCCCGGGATGTGTTCTCCACACACCCCAGGGTGGTCACGAGGCCGTGGTGCTGCCCGTGAGCTGCTGCCTTTGAAGGGTGTGGAGTCCTGCCTTGGTTGGGGGGGGGGGGTGCCTCCTGGACTCCTGTCCCTCATTGTCCTCGTTCATTGCTTCCCCATCTGTCATCCCAGCCGACCGTCTGAGGACAGGTCACCCCTGCGGGCAGTCAGCGGGGCCTGCTCCCCACTGCACCCCTGCACGGGGCATGGGTCCCCTGAATCCCCCGCCCCTCTCCCCAGCGGCTCCTCTTAAAGCTCGGCTGGCCTCGTCCCGGGCTCCTGGGCACCAAAGAGGCCGTGGGCCCCGGTGGGTGATTGGACGTGAACGTGAGGGAAGAGGCCGGCGAACGTTCTGCAGAAGCCGCTCGGAAGCGGGGCCGCGTCTTCTCGGAGGAGGCTTTCCAGAGGGACGAGATGAGGGATGCCAGTGTGGCGTCACTGACGTCCGTGGTGAGAGGGACAGCGGGTGGTGCTGGCCCCACACACGAGCCGTGTCCTTGCGCAGGATCAATTTGGCTGTGTCTCCTGCCAGGTGACACGTGCTTGGGGTCAGCCCGGCGATGGGGGTGATTTCCTTCCCTTGTGCAGCCCTGAGAGTCTCCGAGGTCCTCCCTGGCCACGGGGCCTGAGCCTCTGTGCTAGAGGAGAGGCAGCGGAGGCCCCGGCTGTGGCCTGCGCGCTGAGCTGTGTGGGCCCAGCAGGGCTCTGCGGGGAGGGCTGGGTGACAGGGCGGTGGGGGCCCCTCCCGGGGTGATGCCCCTGCAGCCCTGGCCGCGCCCCGGGGGCTGGCCTGGACCCGGCTCCTGCTCTCTGGCCATGGGCACATTTGGCCTGTGGGGGCAGGGGCTCGGAGGGCGGGAGGGGAGTGAGGCCAGGTGTTTACCCGCAGGCTCCTTTTTTAAAAATGTTTATTTTTAAGAGAGAGAACAAGTGTGAGCAGGGGAGGGGCAGAGAGAGGGGGACAGAGGATCCGAAGCAGGCAGAGTCACACGCGGGGCTCAAACTCATGCACCGTGAAATCACGACCTGACCTGAAGTTGGACACTCGACCGACGGAGCCCACCGGGCACTCTGCCCTCAGGCTCCTTGTGCAGGACTGTGGGCGGCCAGGGCTGCCCCATCCTCCGTAGGCCATGTCCTGGCCACAGCCCCTGGCCACGGCCTCGTCCACAGCCCCGGCGCTCCCTGGGTCACTCCGCAAGTGCAGAGACCCAATGGTCTCTGCTCCTTGGGTGCTGACCCACATGTGAACGCCCATCCCCATCCCCTCGGCCCTTCTGTGTCCAGGAGGGGTAGTCCTCCCCAGGAGTGCCTGTCCCCGCCACGGCCCTGCAGCTCTGCCCACCAGCCCACAGATCTGTCCCGTGGAAGTTGTCGGAACGGAGGTACCAGGCACGTGCTGGCTGCCGTCTCCCCAGAATCCTCCAGGCACACGCCTAGGCTGGCCTTTCCCCAGGGGAACGACAAGGGTGTGGGGGGCGCAGGGTCAGGGAGACCATGTGGGAAGATGTTGCTGAGACCCCAGCATGTAGGGGTGAAGACCCTGCCTCAGGCGGGGCCTGGGAAGAAGAGAGGGGTAGGTTTGAGGCCCATTCTGGGGAGTCCGGGACAACAAGGAGGCGGACAGATTGTTCTGGTGCCGAGCGTGGGGCTGACGGAGACCACGAAGGCTCGTGTTCTTCACAGGGCTTGCGGGGACAGGCTCTGAGGGCGAGCGTGCCCACAGAAACGCCCTGTGTGGCCCACCCCTTGAGTTGGCCTGACGGTTTTGTTGTTGTCGTATTTAAATTTGAATTCAGGGCTCCCCTCAAATGGCCGGGTCCGTGGCGAGACCAGAGTAACCCAGTAACATCGCCCCCCACCGGTGTTCTGGGGCCGACAGCGAACCCGCTGGCGGGCAGGGCGGGCGGGACCCCGGTGCAGCTCCCCCCACTGCCGGCTCAGAGCCCCGTCCCGGTGATCCCTGGCCCCCACGGCCCAGCCGCCGCCCTGGGAGGCTGAGCCACCGTCTGGGGACGGACCGTGGGCAGAAGAGCTTCCTCCGGGGAGAGGAGCCCAGAGGAGCCCGATCCGGCGTAGAACCCAGCAGGGTGGGGCGTGCACGTCCAGGGCGGATCTCACACCTGCTCTGTACAGGAAGTCTCCTTCCAGGAGGGGCCGAGAGGTCAGGAAGGGACGGGGTTGGGGATCGGAGCGCCCCTCCTCTCATTAACAGGGAGCTCAGAGGTGGCCCATGTTCCCCTGTTAACTGATTTTATTTTAGCTGCAGGAGGTGATGTGTCCATGTGTGATGGAGCCTTCAAATCCAGGGGCTGTCCCCTGTTTCCGATGCTATCCCTTGTCCCAGGGGCTGTCCCCTAACCCTAGGGTTGTCCCCAGGGCTGTCCCTTGTCCCCAGGGCTCTGTGAGGCTCGGCTGCGGTCACTTTACCAGAGTAAATCACTTTAGGGGATTACAGGGCTTCAGTCGGATCCTGTGTTCTCTCTCTCGCTCTCTGGGGTCCGGGAGGACAATTCACCTGCTCAGCGCGAAGGTAGAAACAGGCTCAGAACAGACTCCAGGCCCCTTGGTAACTGAGCCCCCCCCGGGTCAGAGCATGGACATGGCAGGGGGGGTGGTGGTTTGAAGGAACGTTAATGACAAGGGTGAAGAAGGAAGTAGCTGAACGTGTGAGCACCACGTGCCCTGTTCTGTGTCCGCACCGACCTCCACCCTGAAGGCCCAGGCGGGAGTGGCCCCCCCTCCCAGATGTTTCCGGCTGATCTGAGGTTTTTTTTTTTGTTTTTTTTTTTAAATTTTTTTTTTCAACGTTTATTTATTTTTGGGACAGAGAGAGACAGAGCATGAATGGGGGAGGGGCAGAGAGAGAGGGAGACACAGAATCAGAAACAGGCTTCAGGCTCTGAGCCATCAGCCCAGAGCCTGACGCGGGGCTCGAACTCACGGACCGCGAGATCGTGACCTGGGTGAAGTCGGACGCTTAACCGACTGCGCCACCCAGGCGCCCCTCGGCTGATCTGAGTTTTAACGTGACTTTGGTCAGTGACAGCTGGGGACCCGGAGGAGCACCCACCGCGGCATGGGGTCCAGTACCGGGTGCCAGCATCCCAGGTCCCCAGGCTGGCTGGAGCCACCGTTACCATTCCTGAGGGGGCGTCAGCTCCTGGCCCCGTCCAGTCCCCCCTCTGGATGTCAGCCATAAACCCTCGGGGGCAGCAGTCCTCAAACTTGTCACATGATGGAATTATTGGTTCCCACCTGAGCCCCACCTTTTGGCTTTACTGGACCTGGCCCTTTCCCAGCTCGCAGGCGATCCCACTGGGGAGGCGGCTTGAGGACCGCGGTGCTCCGGGGGGACATAGGAGAACCCTGGGGCCAGGCGGGAGGAGGCGCGAGCTGAGAAGGGGTTCGGTGATTTCATAGCCAAGCGTAGGGGTCCACTGACCGTGGCCAGTGTGGCCCACTGTCCACTCTTAACGGACCGTCTTGTGGGTACGCAGCCACTGCCGCGTACTTACAAGCGTCTGTGGTGGTTTTTGTGCTACAGCAGCCGAGTTGTGTACCGGGACCGTCTGGCCCACAAAGCTGAACATCCTGTTTGGCCCGTCACAGAAAAAGCACGTGGACGGACTCAGGGCCAGGGGCTGCAGCGGGGGGTCCTGCCCGCTCTGTCGGGCCTCACACTGGCCTGGCTCTTGGGGGTGCCTCTTATCCCCTCAGAGGACCCCTGCTTGTGTGCCGGGAGTCATGTCCCCATTTTCTCAGATGCCGTCCGCCTCACTTCCCGACCCTGCCCGTGTGGGGCGTGCAGTGCTCTCTGGGTGCACACTCACGGGAGTACATGCTCGGGAAAGAGGTCTGGCTGGGGCCGGGCGCCGGTCTGGGGAGGATGGTCCGTGCCGTTCTGGTGATGTTGGCCCCAGCGGGACTTTGGGGGACAGTGAAGGGTCACCGGGGCCTGCCGGGCCTCGAGCTGGGGAAGAAAGGGCAGAAGTGAGCCCCTTGCAGTAACAGCCGGCCAGGTCACTGCACAAACGTCCTGATGAGGAAGCGACGTGGATGCCACTCCCTGAATGACTCCAGTTAGGTTCTGTGCAGGCTCACAGGGTCAGCAGGCTTTGCAGAAGCTGTCGACCCCCAATGGCAGGGACCCCGGGGGTGACAGGGTCACCTTTGCCTGCATCCCCCAGGGGCTTCTTCAGTGCAGGCTCCATGGGGCAAGGGCCTCCAGTTTTGGGGACAATCTCGGGAGTTCTGGGACCTCCTCCTCTGAGAAGCCAGGGTGGTCCTGTCTACGTAGAGGCACAGATATAGAGGGCGACAGCGACAGTCACAGATGCCCAGACGCAGAGGTCCACAGGGACAAAGGTCGATGCACACAGTGGTATCTTCTGTATGTCTACATGTGATGGTTTCCCCGTGAGTCGTGGTATATGTCCCGACAGCGTCTCACAAGGCCAAGGAACAGGACGCGGTGCAGGCCCCAGAGCCCTGTCCTGGGCTTCCCCCCACCCCCGCCATCAGTGGTCACATGACCTGCAGTGCACATCCCGCCCCCATCTAGTTTGCTAAGACGCGGCCCGTGAATTATTCCTCCGGCGTCTGTTGGCTGTTGTCACCCAGAGGTGCTTGGCTGATGAAACACCCGCTCTCGTGGTGCACGTGCCTCACCCCAGGGCCTCTCCCGACGGCGACCAGCACCAACCAGGATGAGTGGCCAGGGCCAGGGGGAGGCCCACTTCTGTTTGGGATGTTCCTGAAACACGAGGTGTTTTTGTCTCAAACCCGCAGCCTCCCCCTGAGTGAACGGGTCGCAGGGTTGGGGGTCAGCGCCTCCTGACTGTCCCGGCAGATGGGACTGTCCTATGGAGGCCAGGAGAGTGCTTGCCAGATGAAAGCACACAGACCCAGGCAGGGAGAGAGCCCGGGAGGGGGGGGAAACAAACCCCAGAGAAATCTCTGGAGAGACGGACGTGATGACAAATTGTAGCCAGGAATGCCGGTGGCTTAACCGTTGCTGCCACGCTTCTTTCTGGGTCTTCATACAGAGCCAGCAGGTGACAGAGGGCTTGAAATCCCATCAGTCACCAGTGTGTGGCCCCCACTTCCCACAGTGGGGGGGGGAGTCACGTGAGCTCGTCCAGTGGCGGGGGCGGGGTGAGGCTCCCGCTCGTGCAGTGCCGGTTGACGAGAAGTCACTTGACTTAGGAATTGTACCACACGTGCTGAGGAAGCTTGATGTGTCCGGACCGTCTGCCCCCATCTCCCTCCGCTCCCGTTTCCGCCGCCTCCAGCAGACAAGCCCGCCGACTGCTTGTGCCTCCTCGGGGCCTTCCGCGGATGCCGGCGAACGTGAACGTGTGCTCGCCGTCCGGGGCCCGTTCCTCACCGTGTCTGTTGGCCTCTGGCTTTAGCAGCGTGGCGGGGGGGGTGGGGGGGGGGGTGGGGAGAGGCTGCAGAACCGGCGGGCTGTGACCCCCAGACCCGCGGCCTGCTCCAGACAGGCAGGTGGTTTCCAGCCTCTTGTTGTTCCAGACCAGGCCTCGGTTTGGCCCAGGGGTCGAGGAACCCAGGACGTAAATTCGCAGAGTGGATGGGGCCGGGCTTGCAGGGTGTCAGACGGGACCAGGGTGAGCCTCCCCTCGAAACGCACGCAAAGCCCTGCCAGAATCGTACACGTAAGAACACAAACGGTTCAGAATTCAGAACTCTAGGTTTTACCGAAGGCATAAAGCTGAAAAGCAATCATTCAAGAGAACCGAGTCCCGCGGTTTAACGCGGGCTCCTGGCCTCCCTGCCCTCGCGCCGCTGGGAGAGGCAGGGGCGCTGCCCGCTGATCTCAGAGCGGAAACTGCTGAGGCGGTCACTGCATCTCTGTGGCCCTTTCTCCACGTGGCTGAGTGTGGTTCCTTGTGGTCCTAACACGATTAGCCGGGGAGGAGGGGTGGAGGGCTCTGCCGGTGGCGAACTCACATCGTTGACCTCTTTCGTCCTCCCTGACCCTGGGCGACTCTGTTAGGGTCCTCGTCGTGCAGGCGACAGATGAGGGCGAGTGACGTGCGTCTGCAGCCGGGAGCCGGGCCGCCCGGGGTTGAGGTGTCGGTGAAGACACAGCCAGGCTGCGTGTGGCACTTGAGCCTTCTTGGCGGGGTGTAGTGGTACAGGCCGGGGCCCCTCCCGGCCCCCAGCACGGAGCCCTGGAGGCCGGGCGGCCAGGCCGGGAGGAGGCTGACAGCGGAGAAGGAGTGGGGAAGCACTGAACTCTGGGGGAGTGGCTGCGAGGCCCCGGGCGTAAGGTGGTGTCAGCAGTGGAGCCTGAGGAAGGCCTGAGGCCGGAGCCCCCGTTAGGAGGCCTCGGAGGCAGGTGCCGGGGCTGGGAACGCAGACCTGCCCGTGGGGATGGCCGCCAGGGTGGGAGGCCTGAGCCCCTGCCTGCAGTTCTGCGCACCAGGCCGGGGTGGGGAGGGCCGCCTTGCCTGTGAGGTCGGCCGGTGAGGCCTTGTCCTTGCCCGTGGTCAGGCCTGACCGTGCACGTAGGGTTTGGGCCTGGAGCAGGACTCCTGGGAGAACTTGTCGTTGACCTCCGGGTTTTGCAGAGGGAGGAGAGAGGTCCCGGCCACAGCACGGGCCTGGATCCTGCAGTAGCAGAAGGAAATCCTGGCTCTCGCTCCCCCTTGCCGCCTCCTGCCTTGCCAGGTTCGCTCAGCGCCCTGCAGAGCTGCTCGGGAGGGGACAGGTTGTGCCTGAGGCTCTGCAGAGACCTCCTCAGCACCCCTGCCCGACAGTCCCCAAGGGGAGCCTCCCAGCAGGTGCCTAGCCAGGAGGCAGATGCGCTGTGGCCTCCAAGGATCACTCCAAGGCCGCTGGCCTGGGTGGGGCCAGGAAGTGAAAGTGGCAGGTGCCTTTATGGGTGCGAGTTCTTATCTCTTCAATGATCCGTTGGCGCTGTGGGCGTTGTGACGGTTTCTCATCAGATGGGGAAACTGAGGTTCCAAGGGCATGAGCGCATCACGTGGGGTCCCACACAGCAAGCAATGCTGAAATGAGGTTTGAACCCCAGGCCTTCCCTTGCTGTGCGCCTGGGGGCAGAATGGGCTGGGTGGCTGCCCTGTCTCGGCACAGACGTGGGCTCCCAGAGGTGCTCGTCCGTGTGCCAAGTGGAGGTAAACGCTCAGGGACCCATGTGGGTTACGTTTCTGCAGTGACGCCACCTGCTCGCTCAGAGCGAGGGGGGTGGGGTGGGATCGGGACCCTCACCTTGGCTCCCGTTGCTCCCCTTGTGCAGGTGAACGTCGGCATCCTCGTGGCCGTGACCAGGGTCATTTCACAGATCAGCGCTGACAACTACAAGATCCATGGGGACCCTAGTGCCTTCAAGTAAGCTGGACTCTGGGCCATCGCTGGTGGTCTCGGCCACACGCAGCTGCCCGCAGGTAGCGGGCGGGGGGCACTGGGGAGCCCTGGGCTCACATCCTTGCTTGCCTGTTATGTAGCTCCTCTGACCAGGCCCAGCCTCACTGCCCCATATGTGAAAGATGGGGGCTACTGGGTGCTATCTGGGGACAGACAGCTCCACCCCAAGGGTAAGAGGCCACCTGCGGGGGCGAAGGAGGAAGATTGCAGGTTCCGTCCTGCCTCGGCCCTGCCAGCAGCCCCCGGCTCTCCCGTCTGTAAAGGGCTGTCGCACAGAGGAAACTCCTCTGGGTGCAGCTGCCTGAGGTGCTCCCGGGCTGGTCCGTCTGCAGGAGGAGCAGGTGTCTCTGGGGAGGGACTCCACCCCCTCCCCCCGCTCCTTCCGCACGTGACAAGGGGACCCCGACAGCCCTGGCCCAGTTAACAAGAGGCCTCAGTGAGCTTCAACTGGAAATACTCTCCCCAAAATCTTCTGTTTTGATGTTTCAATTTTTAAGAGAAAGCCAGCACGTTTTGAGACCCATTTCTCACAGCCACTCCTCTCAAATATGGGTTTTCCAGGATCTGAAGATGAAGCTTAAGTGGTCCGTGATGGTCTGTTCCCAGATTCGAGGGTTTTAACTGCAGTGACTTTAAGAAAACCTGTGGCTGCAGCTTCCCCGGCAGCTGACCTGTGTGAACCGTCCTTGGCTTTCAGGGTTTGTGGCCGGGAGCTGCCAGGGCAGGGATCTCGGGCATCCGACCGGGAGGCTCAGTGTGGCCGTGTCGCACCTCCTCCCGGAGCTGCTGGACGCGTGTGAGGCACCTGTGCCTGCTCGTGCGTTTGTCCGTCACTCACTCACTCGTTCAGTCAGGGGTCACGTCCCGAGAGCCCACCAGGCCCTGGTGCGGTGCCGCGCTCTGGGGTCGCGGGGATGAGGCCCCAGCCCAGCCATGGGGGAGCTCGCGGTCTAGCGAGGAAGCGGACGTGTGGTCACCGTGCCCAGTTATGAGGTGCAGGCAGCTGCCGAACTGAGCGCACAGTTCACGTCTGTCTCCGGGCTGCCCGCTGAGGCCCTGGGACAGAAGCCCCGGTGTGCAAAGCTGGCTGTTTCAGAGGTCGGGGAGACAGTGCACTATGTCGGGACACCTTGGGGTGAGACGGTCCGGCTGGCGCTCAGTGGGCGCTGACTCCGTGCAAGCTCCACCCCGGGCTTGTAGACGCGGGAGGGACCACGTGTCTTCATCACGGAGCCCACATTCCGAGAAGGAGCCTGCGAGGCTGATGCGGGGTGTGCCTCCCACCCCGCTGGGTCCTCCCGGCCGGGGCCTGGCGCTGCTCTCCGCCATGGGTGCCCAGGATCGGCGTTCCCATCGGATCGGGGAGGTCAGCAAGGGCGCCCAGAGGGCGTGCCGGCTGCCGGGTGCGGAGCGCCGGCTGCAGGGGAGCCGTAGGGGAGCTGCCGGCTGGGTGGGGATCCCATCTCAGGTCCCGAGAGGTCAGCTCCTCACCCAAGATTACCCGCTGGGCGGAGCCCAGGCCCGGCTCCCAGCAGGGCCGTGTCCGCTCCCGCTCAGAGGCCTCTGGTCGAGAGGCCGGTCCCTCAGACCCCCGTCACCTACCCACCCCCGTCACCTACGCACCCCCGCCAGAGTGGCCGCGTCCATCCACCTCTCTCTTAGGTTGACGGCGAAAGCTGTGGCCGTGCTGCTGCCCATTCTGGGAACCTCGTGGGTCTTCGGCGTGCTCGCTGTCAACAGCCAGGCCGTGGTCTTCCAGTACATGTTTGCCGTTCTCAACTCCTTGCAGGTGAGAGCCTGCGGACTCCCGGGGGAGGCCGGCCGCCACGTGAGCGGATGTGCACGGCAGGCTGCCACCGGGGAGGGAGGAAGGCCCCCTCTCTGTTCTTGCCACACCCCCTGGGGGCCCACGGCGTGAGCCTGCCCCGCGGTCGGGCACAGAGGCGTCGATGGGGCACACGCCAGGCGCCCAGCACACGGGGCCTGCGGGGTCGCCACCCAGTTCATCCCGCTGGTGGCTGGGACTGGCGGGAGGCACACTCAGGCCTGAGAGGGAAGACGGCAGCCTGCGGGCAGCTCTGGAAAGGGGGCCGGGCGTGGGGAGGCGGCGACGGCGTGTATCTCGGGTCTGGGTTCACACGTGTCCCCCGCGTGGACGGGCAGGGAAGGGTCAGCAGCCTGGAAACCCGAGACTTAGGGTGCTCAACCTGCGTCCCCAGACACACAGCCCCCCCAAAGGAAGGGTGGAAATGGGTGCCCACCGCCACCCACAGCCCACATGGCTGAGCCGAAGGCTGAATCCTGGCAACCGCAAGCACGGCCCACCGGCCCTCACTGTGCAGTCCACACTGCGTCCGGGTCTTCCTGACCGGGGACCGCGTCTCACGGACGAGCGTCAGGCTTCTAATTTGTAACAAGCTTCCACCCATCGTCTCCCTGTGGTTGTTCACAGAAGAACGTGTCCGGTTTGGCTGGCTGTAGCCCTTACACGCCCTGGGTCCTGGGCCACCTCCCTCCGCTCTGGATCCCGGCTTCCTCCCCCATTCAGCGAGAACGGGCCCCAGTAACGGGGCTGCTTCAGCGCTGAATGAGATGACTCGTGTGAGGTGTCGCCTAGCGCTGGACACGTAGCAGCTGTCTCCGGGGCTTGGGGGACATCCTCATTCTCGTGCCTGTTTCGTTGTTATCGTCGTGCTGAGATGAGGACACCGGGGCTCAGTTTAAGGAATTGTCTGATGTCCCTGCCGTTGTCCTTTCCCAGCATTTCTGCTCTTTCCCGGGTCCACCCTGTCTGGGAGTGCACCTCTGTAGACGCCTTCGCCCAAACAGCGAAGTCACGCTGGTGCCCGCCTCTAGGTTAGATTTCAGGGTGGGACCCGGGACGCCCCTCCATCCTCGGGGGCTCCAAACCGTAGCGTCAGGATTGGCACACAGCTCACCTACAGGCTTCCTGGCACTGAGCCGTGCCAGGACCTCTCCAGAGCCCATGTGGCCTTGGGAGGAAGCCCTGGAAAGTGCCGCGATAAAACGCAAGGGCCCTAATCCTGTGTTCTCCCCTTCCTCCCCAGGGGTTTTTCATCTTCCTTTTCCATTGTCTCCTGAATTCAGAGGTACGTCTACCCTACTTCCTGATGATACGAAGCAGGCTATTCATTTCTGAAAGGGCACGGGGCGCAGGAACCGTCTTGCGCCGTCAGGCCGGTGTCTGGGAACGTAACCCTGGATTGGCTTTGGTAGGGGCGACAAGTTGTGTGCAGTGGGGCTGCTTTCCGTCAGCCCTTCTCTCGACTTCTGGCTGCTGAGCAACACTCAGCGTCCCCCTCCTGGCGTCAGGCGGGCCCTGCCGGCTCTGCGGAGGGCAGGGGGGATGGGGACAGTGGAGGCAGCCGAACTGTACGCCCTGGACCTGCTCGCTGCTGCCTGGCGCGTCAGGGACATTAAGATGCAGGTGGCCTCCCAGCAGTCCTCCCCGAACGCATCTGGGGTGTAAGGAGGAGGCCTCGAGACCACGGGGTTTGGGGGGACTGTGTCACAGGCCCTCCACAGGCCCTGGGGCAGCTGGGGGGGCTCGTTCTCAGTACGGCGTGGGCGTCGCACCTGCCGTGCACTTGGCCTCGGGGAGGGGAGAGGCTCCAGGCCTTGTCCCTCAGGATCCGTACTTGTACTAGGCAGAGGTCCCACCCCACCTGGGTGCTCCGCAGAGGGTCCGTTTGTACACGGCTGGGTCAGGCAGCGAGGGAGGGGAGCTGGGGGAGGGGCGGGGGGGTCGCTGAGGATGATGGTGACCGGTGGGGGAGGGCTCACACGATTGCCAAGACCGGGGAGCAGCCCGGCAGAGCCCGAAACTGCGGTCCACCAGGTGGGAAGGCCACGCGCCGCCTGCCCTGCGTCTGTTGGCTTTTCGTCTCCGTTGTTTCTGCTGCCGTCACACTCTGCCCCCTCCACCACTCCTTGTTGAGTGTGTCCCGTGCCCCGTGCAGAACCGTGACGAGGCCGGCAGGGGCCAGGCCGGATCCAGCTCTCTCCCTGTGCGGCCCTGGCACGGTGATGGGGACAAGGTCCGCAGCTGCCAGATGAGGCAGTGAGTCTGGACCCGATGCTTCCAGACCCTGCCCGTGCCCTGCAGCTGGTGTCCCGGGGCTCTCTTTCGGCACGAATTCCTAGGGACCTCTGAGAAAGATCTCTTGCTGTTGCTGTTCCCACCACTGAAATTGCTCCTAACCAATCCGCCGTCTGCCTTCGAAGGTGAGGGCCGCCTTCAAGCACAAAACCAAGGTCTGGACCCTGACGAGTAGCTCCAACCGCAACACTAACGCGAAGCCCTTCAGCTCTGACATCGTAAGTGCCACGCGCCGTCCCGTCTGCGCCCCCGCTTCTCGCTTGGATCCTGTCCCGAGCACCTGCACCCCTACCGCGTGGACCCGCAGGCTCGTCTGCTGCGCTGTCCCTGTTACCTGGAAAGCCGAGGCGGCTTCCGGCTGCGCTGAGCTCACCAGGCCTCTGCCCTCGCGGGCCTCTGAGACCCAGAGCCCCCGGCGCGCCTCTCGTCCCTTCCCCGAGCCTGTTCTCGGCAGGGCCACGTCGTGCGGGTGGCTGCCCGTGCGGGTCGTGGCGGCGAGGCCCGGGCACCGGCGGTTCTTGCTCAGCCTGCTCACACCTGACGTGGCCTGCAGGCTGCGTGGGCTCTGGGTGACGTGATGCCCACAGCGGGGTCCTCCGTCCTGGTGGTGTCACGCGACCTTCTCTCCTGCCCGTTTCCCCGGGGGCAGTGCTTCTGTGTCGCGTCAGGAGGACAGAAGGATCAGCTGACCAGGAGGCGGGCCCCGGGCATTCTGCTGGTGTCCCAGGGAGGCAGGACGGTCACCAGGCACAGCCCAGCCATCAGGGGTCTCCTTCCTCTGCAGACGCCCAAGAACCGGGGTCTTGGCTCTCGGGGCTCTCGACAAGCCCGTCCTCTCAACACCGGGCTCCTTCGCCTCCCGCGGAGGTGCAGGCAGGGCCACCGGGCGCCTGGGGCACACGTCGGGCCTTCTCATGGCGCCACCACCTCCGAGCTGAGCTCAGGGGTCCCGTCCTCGGGAAGAGCCTCCCGGGTGGTGCGGAGTAACGGCACCCCCGGTGCGGTGTTGCGCTGCCCCCGTCTGCACCGTTTTGCTTATTTGTGCGAGCGTCACGTTGTCTGCCTCCCACGGGGTGCACACCCCCGGGAACAAGGACCTGGTTGGCTCTGCTCGCTGCCGTGACCCCGCAGCCTCCGGCAGCAGCGAGGTGTGCTCGGTAAACGCACGTGGAGAGCGCAGGGCCGGGCGGGCGCGCGGCAGAGGGCGCACGCCAGCCCCCAGACGCAGGGCCGAGGAGCCCGGGCGGAAGGCGGAGAGCAGTGTGGCCTCGGAGTTCAGGGTCCTCTTCCTCGGGGAGCACGGGGGCCCGGCGGGTTCGAGGGGAGCCTCACGCGGCTTTCCGGCCCGGCGGTTCCGCGCCCGCCGGGACTGGTTTCCCATCGTGGGGCAGGGTCTTCTCAGCTCACTCCTTTGTGGTTTGCAGATGAACGGGACCCGGCCGGGCACAGTGTCCACCAGGCTCAGCCCCTGGGACAAGAGCAGCCAATCTGCACACCGTGTGGACCTGTCTACCGTGTGAGCAGGGAGGCTGCAGCCGCCGTCCTGCTGCTCAGAACACACCCGCACACGAACCACGAGAAGCCCTTGCCTTCACCACGAGACCCTCTCCTCGCTGCTGTCTGGATGTGGGGGTCGTGGCCCCCGGGACAGGCTTCCTTGCCTCCCACCCGCCCCGTGTGACAGAGCCCACCGCCGGTCCCGCAGCCCTCCCGGCTCTGGTCCTCCTGTGGCCGAGCGACTGTCCCCCGGGGCACCTGCCGTGGGCGCACAGGCCCCAGGGCCTGCCGCACCAGGAGGGCGGGTTAGCCTGGGAGCCACGGTGGGGCCTCGGGACCAAAGGGGAGGGTCCCGCGGGGAAACCCCCAGAGGGTCAGGCGGAGGCGGACGGGCCGTGTGGGCAGCGTGAGAAATGTCCTCGACCTGCTGAATCAGCCGCAACAAGCTCCGAGGAGCCAGCGCCAGCTGGGGGGGCCCCTCACGCTCCGGCCATGCCACCCCTGCCAGGCCTCTGCGGGGCCGGGGCTTTGGGCTGGGGTCTCTGGCCGCTCAGGCCCGGCCGCGGGCGAAGAGCCAGGTGGGCCGCTGCTGGGAGTGCTCCGGTCCCTCTCAAGGTCGGTCTTGACGTGGGCCGCGCCGTGAGCACCCGAGCCTTCCCCGCGCCCACGGCCCCCGGGAGCTGGCTGCCGGCCTGCGGTTGGCTTCCCGTGGCCCGGCTTCCCGGCTTCCCGGAGCTGCTTCCTGGTCACTCACAGACCCTTGTCTGTGTTTAATGGGCAGACGCGGTGGAGGGTGGTGCGGCAGGTTCCGCGTTGCTGCGATGGCAACCACACCTCGCCGCCCGCACGGCCACCCGAGCCACGGACCCGGGGACGGTGGCCTGACAGTGGCCGGGTCTTCCTGTTGATGTTGCTTTGCAGACTGGGACTCGGCCCCGTAGGAGATGGGAGCGACCCTTACCCCTCCACGCGCGGGCAGGGTCCTTGACCCTAGATGTGAACCCAGACGCCACCGAATATTCGGAAGCAGGCTGTGACCACTGGCTGTGACCGTGGCGTCAGCACTAAGGGTCTGTGAGATGCGTGGTGAGAAGTTCAAACCCGTAGCTGATACTGGAAAATCTTCCTGCAAAACTGTGACCGTGGTAGCATTAAGCCCTTCCCGCCCCATGCGCCCACTGGGTCTCGGAGTGAATTTTCTCCATGGTTCTGTGGACCTTCTCCATCTTGGTCGGGTGCCTTCCTAGTGTAACGCGCCCCCGTCACGGTGGGCGCAGCAGTCACCCGCAGGCGTCTCCCGCGTGGGGAGGGGCTGGACACAGAGCCACGTGTCGACCGCAGGGAATCTTTGTTCTTCCGTCCCAGTGAGGCCCCGGGCGCAGCAGCGACTCGGCACAGGGTGACGATGTCCATTACCTTCTGTGCAGCCCCTGGGGACGGGCTGGGGTGTCGACCGCCACAGAGACCCCGTGTGTAGTGAGAAGTCCGAGCGTGCCCAGCCCCTGCCCAGGCTTCTCCTCATGACTCCAGAAACCAGATCGCTTGTAACTCAAGGGCATCCTTGTCAGGCCCGTGAGCACCTAGAAGTGAGAACACTGTATCCTGAGGTCTACACTTGGATTTTTGTTTCTTTTGTTTCTGGTGAAGCAAATCAAGTAAGGAACCGTCTTCACTTTAGATGGATTTCTTTTGTTTTAAACTCAGCATATTCGCTCTACATAGCTAATCTATCAAGGGAAGTAATGAACAAATTTTTATTTCTAATGAAGGAAAGCAGTGCACTTTATTTATAGGCTATAGATTTCGGCTTCTTGCGGTGCTTTATTATCTACACGTAATTTGGCCAAAGATAAGAAATTGGAAAGGACAATGTGTTTAGAGTAGTTTATGGCTCAGGAAAGACGATGGATGCCACTGAGGAGTGAAAATATGTTGTAATTTTTATGAAATAAAATCTTAATGTCCTTAAGATGAAGTGTGGTCCTAAGGTCTTTTGCTTGTGGGAGATGAGCGGGACTGAGTCTCATGACAGAAATCTGTAGAGAGACACGTGGGTGAAATCTTGCCCTGGGATTCACTCACCGGTTACTTATTCAGTGCCTACTGTGTACTGTGTGCCCGGCACGTCCTAGCTCTGGGGACACTGTGGTGGATGACATCCCGGGGCTCTTGGGAGCCTCCCTCCCGAGGGCGGGCCGGGGGGACAAGCCACGGCCACGGGGCAGGGGGTGGGGGGGCAGCGGGGAGAGGGTCCGTGCAGCCCCGTGTAGACGTGTGCTGGGTGTGGGAGCTCCGGCCACCGCCGGCCGCCCGGCCCCGCGCATTCGCTTTCCCACAGTGTTTGCAGGGATGACAGACGTACCTCACTCGGTCCTACGTCGTATCTGCTGCACAGCCATCCGCTTTTAAACTTCTCAACCACCTTCCGTATCGCTGTGTCGCGTTCATAATTACAGTTGTAATGGGTATGCATAAAACATCCAATTACATGCAGCGTTTTACCAGATCCTTGAATTATCTTAGGATTTCCACGCTTCGGTGTTCTATGCGGTTTATATGCGTGTGACGTTACTGTTTTGATAGACTTTCTGTCTTCCTACACTAGGTAGGTGCGTCAGTAGATGGAAACTGATGTCTTTGATGTTCTGCTTATGGCTTTTTTTTCTTATCTTGATTGTTTTCCGGGTTAAAATTTCACAGTTGGGTTTCTGCGTCAAGACGGAAATAATTCTGTGGCTCTTGAAACGTTTTTCCAGATTGTTACCAAGACAGGTACCGGCTCAGCGCTCAACACCAGTGACAAGTTATTGATGACTCTTTTTTTTTTTCCAAATATTTTACCAGCAAGGCGTGTTTGTCGTCAGTATTTTTGTTGCCAGTTTAATACGTGTGAACGTGTCCTAACCTGCATCTCTCTGGTCCCTGCTGAGAGCTTTTCACGAGCCTTTACTTCCTTTCCCTCCTCCCGGAAGGGAGCTGATAATTGGGAACACACAGGGCGAGTAAAGTCACGTATTTGCCGTGTAACTGTCTCACTTGGGTGCTGGGCGTCCCTGTCCCAGCCTCCTGTGGGGGTTGTGCCCTGTGACGGACACTGCCCCGGGCACCACAGAGGCCTCCTGCTCTCGGACTGAGCTCAGCCCGCGGCCATCCTGAAAACGCCTGGCTGCTTCTTGGGGCACCGCATCCACGCGGTGGGCACGCTTCCCGCTCACACCACCTGCCCTGATAGGGAGGCAGGTGCGGTGGGTGGGCCGAGGGCCCCCCCGAGGCGGCTCCAAGGAGGCTCTCGTGGCCCCCTGGTCACACCTCCTCCCGCGGGAGCCCCAGAGGCGTCGCGCAGCGGCCTCCTCGTACTCACGCGGCTCCCGTGGAGCCCGCCCCCGCAGGTCTATCTGGCTGGGCGCAGATCGGCCTTGACAGCATCTCCCGCCACGTTTAGGCGGTTCGGCCGTGAGGGCTGAGGTCGAGGGACGTGGGGGTGCTCCGTTCACAGCGCGGGACCGTTCCCTACTTTTAGAAAACAGTTTTGTGCGTTTTTGTCGGGGGATGGTTGACGTACAGCACCCTGTCGGCTTCAGGTGCCGATCACGAAGTTTGATGCTCGTGCGCGGTGTGAAGCGGTCCCCGCGACGAGCCTGCGCCGACGTCACCTGACACGGTTGCAGACGACGCGACGAGGTGTCAATGGCCGTGCGTGAAAACACCCGCCACGCGGTCTGTTCCGCCCGGGACCGCTCCGTTTTGCGAGTGGGGTTTGTACCCCCCGACCCCCTCACCCACTGCACTGCCCCCCGCTCCTGCCCCCAGCAGCCAGCAGTCCACTCCGCTTCTGCGCGTCGGCCTTCCCCTATTCTCCACGTGCGGGAGGTCGTGCAGCCTCTGTCTTCCTCCGCCCGACTTCCCGGCGCACGACTCCCTCCTGGCTCTCCGGGTCGTCCCAGATGGCCAGCACCCCAGTGTGTGCACCACCTTTTCTCTCTCCACTCTTCGTTGACAAGGGTTTCGTATCCTGCAGCCTTACCAGATTCCTTCATTAGTCCTGTTTGGCGACTTTCCCGCGTACAGGGTTTTCTGTGCGTGACATCACGTCATCTACACACGGAGGTGATGTCACCTCCCCTGTAGGATTTGGGTGCCTTTTACCCTCTTTTCCTGCCTGACCGAATGGCCAGGGCCCTGAGCTCCGTGCTGACGGGAGGTGGGGACAGGCTCCCTTTCTCGCCCCTGATACGCGAGGCAAAGTTTTCACCTGCTCACCCGTGGGCTCGTCACGTGAGGACTTTATTATGCTGAGAGTTTTCTTGATCGTGAGAGGACATTGACTTCTGTGCACGCTGTTCCTGCAACTGTCCGCAGGGCATCGGATTCTCTTCGTTCGTCCCGTTGGTGCGGCGTGGCACGTTTTTTGGTGCGCGTGTGTCGAACCATCCAGGGTGGTTTTAGTGAGTCGCTCGCTGGTGTTCTGAGAATTTCTGCATCCACGTCCGTCAGGGACATCGGCCTGCAGTTTTCCTGGAGTGTCCTTGTCTGGCTTTGTTATCAGGGTAACGCTGGCCTGGTAACCGAAGGCCGGGGGTGTTCCCTGCTTTTCAGTTTGCTAGAAGAGCTTGAGAAGGGTTGGTGCTAATTTTTTTATATGCTTGCTATGCCTTCGCTCGATCCCGCAAAGCACCGGCCAAGCGCCGAGAGCCTCCCTTCTGCTCTCCCGGGGCAGCATCACTTGCTCGGAAGCGTGTGGTTTCTCCGGGGAGCGCACGGGGAACCGGCCACGGGTGCTTGTGTGCGTGGTGAGCTGCGCGGTGTTGGGGGCTCCTGGGGCGAGTCTGGGGACCACGGTCCAGCTTCCTCACAGAGTCTGCCGCGTGCTCAGTGGCGACTCTGCCCTTCGGATGTGCTCCGAGAGCCCCGGCTGCGTCGTCCCGGCTGCCGCCTGCCGTCCAGTCCCGCAGCCACCTCGTACTCCGGGCGGGATGGGGAGTGCGTGTCTGGCAGTGTCCGTGCGGCTGGGGAAGCCGGCCCGCACTCACACACCCTCGTCCCCGGGAGGAATCACAGGCCAGAAGGTCCCGGGCCGCAAGCCGGGCCAGGCCAGCCGGGCCACTCTGGGGAAGGGGGCGTGAGCGACGAGAAGCTGCTGCTCCACCCTCTGCCGTGCACTTGCTGAGTGGACTCCTGTGCCTCCACGAGGGCTCTCCTCCGTGGGCGACTGTCTACAGTGGTGTCCCTTGGGCAGAGGGTGGTAGAAAACTCGGTCCGCCGTGAGGACGGTGTGTCGCCCCCTCCCCCCCACCCCCCCAGAGCAGATCGATGGATCAGTTTTATCTTTTGTCGGTTGTACTTCTGGTGTCGGGCCGAAGAAATCTTCAACAAATCCCAGATTGAAAAGATTCCCCTGTATTTTCTTCTAAATACGTAATGGTTTGCCTTTACATTTAAACATAGGGTCCTTTTAAAATTGAGTTTTGTATACTGTCGGAGGTTTGCATCGAGACTCGTTCTTGTCCGTGGAGACCCTCGTGGCCACCAGTGGCCCCAGCCCCATCTGTCTGGGGGGCTGTCCGTTCACCGTGGGGCGGTCTTCGCTCCGTCGTCCAAGGTCAGTTGACCACTGTGTTGGTGAGGTTCTAGTTCCGGGATCTCGACTCCGTCCCTTCCTTCATCTGTTGGTCTGTCTTTTCCTTCCGACACCGTGCTGTCTTGACGACTGTGGTTTGTGGTTAAGTCTAGAAATCAGGAAGTGAGTCCCCAAACGGGGGTTTTCTCTCTCACTGTTGTGGCCGTTCCAGATATTTTGCCTTTCCATATAGGTTGTAGAGTCAGTCTGTCAAGATCCACAAAATAGCTCGCTGGGATACTGATTGGGCGTGTGGTCAATCTGTAGATCGATCCTGAACAATTGACATCTTCGTGATATTGGGTCTTTCAACACCTAACTCTGGAGTATCTCTCCGTTTATTTGCACCTTTAGAATTGCTACAATTGCATCTTTAAACGTTTGGTAGAATGCAGGCTTTCAACTTCCCATAGATATTTTAACTGATTTCTAAAGTAATTTTTCAAGCACACCGATCCTCTCCTGGGCTGCGGCTAACCTGCTGGTGAGCCCATGACAGGCACCCTTTGTTTCCCTCAAAGGGTGTTTGATTGGGACGCCTGGGTGGCGCAGTCGGTTAAGCGGCCGACTTCAGCCAGGTCACGATCTCGTGGTCCGTGAGTTCGAGCCCCGCGTCAGGCTCTGGGCTGATGGCTCGGAGCCCGGAGCCTGTTTCCGATTCTGTGTCTCCCTCTCTCTCTGCCCCTCCCCCATTCGTGCTCTGTCTCTCTCTGTCCCAAAAATAAATAAACGTTGAAAAAAAAAAAAAGGGTGATTTCCAGCATTTTATGTTGGTTCTTTCTTAGAGTTCCCATCTCTCTGCTTCCATTGCCTGTCTGCTTTTGTACACTGTCTACTCTTTCCGTTACAGCTCTTAACATCGGTCACAGTTATTTAAAATTCCCCGCCTGATGATTTCATCGCCACCCGTGCAGTGCGTGAGTCTGGTTCTGGTGCTTTTTTCTTCCGTGACTTTTTGGCCCGCCCTGCCGTGTTGCTGTCATTCAAAGCTGTCCGTGTCTACCTTCGGTGTTAGGAACCAAGGTAGGCGGGACATGAGCGGGAGGGCCTGTGCCGTCCGGCTGGGAATGGGGCCGTGTTGAAAATTTGCCACGGCCGCAGATGCCCAAGGCGTTAAGTTCCTCCGTGGTCCTTGTTTTGGTCTTTGCTCCAGGCCGTGGACCTTCCCTGTGCGCCCCTCAGAGAGCAGCTCTCTCAGCTGTGAGCCTCGGGCACCCTCTGCACCTCTAGCCACGGTGGTACCACGTGGGGTGGGGGAACCGCTCTGTAATTTTATGACACAGATTCATCTTTTACCGGGTCTGTGTCTACGATGGTAGCCCTCGGCAGTGTTCCTCCGGTGAGCAGGCACTTCCCCCTCCCTGGGGACACAGGCAGACCAGGGGGCCCGGAGAGGGGGCGAGGTGCCCGCCCCTGGAAAGGATAGAGCTCTGATACCGTCCTTGCCCCGCGGGGTAGGAACGTGATGATGACGGGGTGGGTATGAGCCGCGGCCCCTGGCACCCAGCAAGGCGTGCTTCGGCTGCGAGGAGAAGGATTTCTCTCCTCCGGCCCCGGACCTCATGGCCTCTCTGGAGACGCACGGGCCTGAGGAGGGGACACCAGCAGGCAGGCTCTCAGTGGCGGTGCCCGGGTATCTGGTCCTCCCTCCTGGGGACTTTGGTGCCACATGAGCTCCCTGGAACTTGGACTCAGCTCTGGAAAGAAGGTGGCAATGAAGGCACGTGCTCCCCGAGTCACCGAGTTGTCACCTGGCAGGATGGAATCTGAAACAAAGGCTCAGTTTCTCCAAGTCTGTGTGTGGATGAGTCCTGGGTCCCCGACCCTTTGGTTGAATTTTATCCTGTAGAACGAGGGAGCAGTGGCGGGGCCTTGAACTTTTTCTCCGCACGTCAGCGCACGGCACGGGCTCTCGGCCAGCACCGACCCTGCGCCTTCCTTCCTGGGATGGCCTTGAGTTTTGTGGACGTCCCTCTCCCATGTGACTCAGGGAAGGGTGACCCCGGCCCCAGCTCGGGAATGAAACCCGATCGCCATAAAATGGGCTTTGTGGTCCGTTCTCCTTTCCAGGGACTGGTTTACACAAAGGCATGGGAGGTACCTCAGCCGGTGACAAGTGAAGGGACACTGGCCCCTGCCCAGGAAGCCTGGAACCACGGGGTGACACAGGGAGCTGGCCAGACCCCAGCCCCCCAGTGACGGCGGTAGGAGGACACAGGTTGCTGGGGTCCCTGATGGCAAATGGAGCTGCTTCTGGACCCGTCTTGGAGCCGCTGCTGGGAGAGAAGCTTCCTCCTCCCTCGGGCCAGAGAGTTTTCTGTTGTTCGCACCGGAGGGCCCCTGGCATCCCTGGTTGGCGGGAGGGGCCCCATGTGCCTCTGCCTCGTGTTTGGGGCTGAAGGGCTGTGAGGGCCAGCCCTGGGGGACACCGCCTGCTGCCCTCCTGTCCCCCGGCTGACGGGTGGCTCTCCCTCCCCAGCAGGCGTCCTCATGGGAGGGTTAATGAAGGAGGTTAACGGGCCTAATGGAGTCTGTCCAGATAAACGAGAGAGGGGCCTGACCCCTGCAAGCTGTGGGGCGTGTTCCTGTCACTGGAGGTCCTGAGGCCCCCTCCGCTTCTATTAGGTGAACAAGCTGTGTTTGTCCGTTTGCAAACCACTCTGTGCCTCTGTTCTCCAGGTTTTCCAGATCTCCGGGTTTCCAGAGATTTCTCCTCAGTCAGTCGACTTTTTTCTCTCCCTGGGGGGTCCTCCAGACGGACGCCGGGTGTGCTGTCTCCCCATGTGGGGGCGGGGAGCACCGGGCCCCCAGAACGCTCACGCCTGGCCCTGCCCGGAGAACCACTGTGCCTTCCCAGCGCCCATCCTGGGACGCGGGCCGTGGCTGCCGTGGCTCTGCGTGAAGCTGCTCCCCAAGCCTGGAGGTGGCCGGGGAAGGTCGGGAGGGCGGGGTCAGATGAGGACGGTGGCCTGCCTGTCCCAGGCAGCTGGAACGTGGATGTGGGGGCTGGAGCTCACGCAGCCTGCTTCAACATAAGGAGGAACCAGATGTTGAGAAATTCCTAGAAACAAGACAGACGAGTGTTCTTTCGCGAGTGAGAAGTCCCTTCTGTCTTGCCTAGGCTCCCGTGGACTGTGGTTTCCCGCGGCTCAGGGCTGACGCTCCCCCCTGGCGGGTGCAGCCCCACCAGGACGTGTCCTGCCCCTCCCCCGCGCCGTGCTGACTGCAGACTGCACCCGCCCTGGCCTTGGCTCAGCCCCGGGCCCCTCAGGGCAGGGTGGGCTGGGGCCTGCCTCTCCGAAGATGCTAGGCCAGGGCCCAGAGTCTGCCTCTCCGAGGGGCTCCCAGGGCGGGCCGGGCTGCACCGGGGGCAGCAGGGGCTTGGAACTCACCTGCCTGCTGGGGTCCCAGCCCAGGTGTTCTCACCTCCTGTCTGTGCCCCCCGCCGCCCCCTGCCTGCGAGAACAGCCCCCAGAGAAAAGCAGTCGGCAGAGAGGGTTCTGACGTGGACGGGCCCGGCTCACGGGGAGGGCGGGCTCGGCCGTCGTCGTGGGTCCTGGAGGCCCCTCGTTACTCTTCGGTCTCGAGTGACAGAGGTGTTTTACCTCCCGCTCCTGGCCGCTCCGGCCAGCTTCCTGTCGCGGCGCCGTCTTGCACCTGTAAGACAGGACGCTGGACGTCAGCGGGCGATGCCTGGAAGCGGCCCAGGACGGGCCCAGGGGATGCGTTACCGGCCGGGCAGGTGGGTTTCCGGGCTGCTGGGTTAAGATCGGCCTCATTGGTCTTTTCTGATGCTCGGCTGGCAACGGGAGGCTGCGGGCAGGGGGCGGACGGCCCGCACTCCCACCCCGCCTGGAACACTGGGATTGCCGAGTGGAGGCGTCGTGAGTCCCTCCTGAGCAGAGCGTGTGACTTCCTCGGGGAGACCTCCAGAGCCCTCTGCCCTCTGGCGTGGTGGCAGCAGCCTGGGTCCTGGAGCTAAGCCGAGGTCCTGGGGAAAGTGGTCAGGGAGTGAGGAGCAGGGCCAGGGTGGGAACCAGGTGGGCAGAGAGACGTTACAGGAGACATGGGGGCCGGGCCGGCGGGGCCAGGTCACGGCAGAGCTGGGGGACCCAAACTTAGAGACGTGGGATGGGGCAGTGAGCCGCAGAGACAAGGCATGAAGGAGCCTACACAAAGGGCTCTGCTGCAGACACGTGGATTCTGCCAAAGAACATTCCAAAGTTGGGGAAAAGCCAGTGAATTCTTGTCGCCATACTCTCTGAACTCTTCCTCAGGGAGCCCCAGGGCAAAGGGCTGCGACTGTTCCCAGAATTTTGATCTCCCCAAACTCCAGATGCCCTCAGGGTGTCTTGTCAGGTCGCCTAGGAGGTGGGAGAACCCGTCTTCTTGTCTGTCAGTGGCGGATTATTCTACGAGCGCCGCTCATTTCTGGTAGGGTGTCCGCACGCTGTCCCATCTAATTCCATTGGATGTCCCACTTTCAGCCCCATATGACTTTATCAGAGGTTCCTCGTAGGAATCAACTTCTTATGCCTGGTCGCCACCTGATGAGCCCATGCCAGAATCTTCTGTGCTTTGTGAGGTGGTGGGCGTGCACTTCTAAACAGAAACCAGCTTTTACAGCTTGACGTCTGTGCCTCCCCGAGAGTCGTCAGAGCTCTTCCGGCTGGAGCCCTAACCGCTCTCTTCAGAGGTGCACACGGCAGGAAGCAGGTGAGGCAGGCGCTCGGTGTAGACGTGGGGGGCTGAGGACCAGCACGGGACAGCAGGATGGTGGGAGGGGGGCTGGCTAGCAGGTGGGGCCATGCAGGAGGCAGGACAGAGTCTCGCAGCGGGGTGCAAAGTGAGTGGGGGACATTGGATCTGATCTTGGGAATGTGGGGCCTGCTGGGGAGGCACTGGGCTGTGTGTCAGACCCGGCACTTCCCAGGCGGAGACCGTAAACTTGAAGAACACCGGCTGGGCAGGACTTAGAGGTGTCAGCACTTAAGCAGCTTGGCTGGGCGGCCAGTGCTTAGCGAGGGAGGAGATTCACGTGCGGTTCGGTTCCTGGACGTTCCTGCTCGGTCGGGGCTGGCCGAGCCCGTCCCACATGGCGGCTGTGCTGGCTGGTGCTGGGCAGACAGACACCCCTTCACCAGGCACACTGCCCCCCGTCCATTGTGTCTCCAAACCACTGTCTGAGGGTGTCCCAAGAGGTCAACTTTGCATCCATTGGAAATTGAAGACTGCTCTTGACCTTGAGAAGGTTTGAGCCCCAGATCAGAGGAGGGCGACGGACAGAGGAGCAGTTCAGCAGATCACAGCATCCCGTCAGGGAAACGGGGTAGGAGAACCCTGAGCCAAGGCTGTGGAGGTGTGGCTGGCAGAAGGATGTCCCCGAAGGTGTCCACACTCGATCCTCAGGACCTGTGACCGTGTCCTTTTACAGGGGACAAGGCACTCTGTCCACGGATGAAGTTACCCATCTTGAGATGGGGAGGGTGTTCTGGATCCCCTGTGTGGGGCCTGGGACGGGCGACCTTTCCCAGCTGGCGGGGGACCAGACAGAAGGAGGAGGACAGGCTTGCAACATCAGAGGGGCTCTGAAGGGGGAGCGAGGGGCCCCCTCGGGGGAAAGGCCCTCGGCTGACAGCCCGAAGGACACGGGGTCAGCCCTACGACCCCAGGAGCCACCAACAACCCCGCGTGAACGAGCAAGCGGGTCCTGCTCCACAGCCCCAGAAAGAAGCGCAGCCGGATGGTCCCCTGACCGTAGCCCAGGGAGCCCACATCAGACCTGTCACCTGCACAACTGGGACAGAAGAAATTCGTGTCGTCCGAGCCACTGACTCTAGTAACTCGTTAGGTCAGCAGCAGGAGACCAAGGAGAAGGTTCAGCTGGCACTGACCGGAAGGTGCCCCACCTGACGCCAGGTGTGTGCGCAGGTGCTGGGGTGGACGCGTCGTGGGGTCGGGACACAGAGGAAGGCGTAGTGAGCAGGGCAGGTGCGCTGTCCGAGAGGCCGTCGGCACTGTCAAGAGTCGCCCGCGGACGCCATCGGGTCACAACCCAGGATCAGAGCGGCCCCAGGCCCGGACCCGCGAGCAGCATCCGGGCAGGACGTGAGGAGCGGCCCTGAGAGGTGACGTCCGACGGCTGATACAGGACGTGCCGGGCGACGTGTGGGTACAACGGACGCGTCAGACGTGCGGCTCCAGGACGTGAGTGTGCCCTGCGCCGCTGACCGATGACGTCACACGTGGGGATCCGGGACGTGACGTGCGCCGGGATGCTCCGACAGACGACGTGGGACCGTGAGATACGGGAAGTGACGTGGGCCGCGTGGATAGGGCAGATGACGTCAGACCTGCGGCTCTAGAACAGGACTTGGGACGTGCGGCTCTGGCAGATGACATCGACGGGCTGATACAGGAGGAGACATGCGCCCTGCGCCTGTGACAGATGACATCACACGTGGGGATCTGAGACCTGACATGCCAGACGTGCTGATATCACAGATGGGGACACCCGTGGGGATCCCGGACGTGACGTGCGCCCCGCGGCTCTGATGACCACGACGTCGGAGAGCCGCACCCCGAGCCGCGTCCCCGCAGGATGCCCATCCAGCCTGAGCAGCCGGGAGGTCCCCGCGCGGAGCCCCCTTCCCCTCCCCGGCCGAACTCCTCCTCAGCGGCCGGTCCGCAGAGTCCCCTCCGCGCCAGCACCGCCCGGGGCAGGTGTTCCCCGCCACCCCCCACGTCCCCCCTTCAGAGCGGGTCTCTGGGCGGCAGGTCCAGACCCGGTTCGGCCGATGGGCCCGTGTCAGACGGACCGGGGGACGGGGCGGCAGACCCGGGGGAGGTGGTGCCCGCACCCTCCCTCTGCCTGAGCACGTAGGGGTCCTCCGACGGAGCCCGAGGGCCATCGCCAGGCCCCAGAGGAGGGGTCCTGACGTGCCCGGGGCGACGTGGTCCCCGCCGGTGTCATCTGCCAGCCGCCGCCGCGGGGAGGCCCGCGTGTGCCAGGGAGGCAGATGATTCTCTCCTCTGCCTAACGTGCCTCCTGGCAGCTGGGCCAGCTCAGGGGCAGGAGCAGCAGGTGTTTTCCTGCCCTGCACTTCAGCCTGGGGCAAGCCCCGCCCCCCGCCCCGCCCCCCGGGCAGGTGCCGCCTCCTGCCCTCCCCCCAGCGGGGCCCCTGAGAGCCAGAGCAGAGGCCCTGTGGCTGGGAGAGAAAGACTCCCTTCTTCCACCCCGAGGACCGGCCCCGTGTCCCAGGAGGGAGCGGCGGTGCCCGCGGCCCGTGACCCAGGCACCGAGCCCGACGGAAGGGAGGTGAGGTGGGGTCAGCGGTCGAAGCGAGAGGCCTGCCCGAGTCTCAGACGCCTGTCCTTGCATCTCAGGCCGCAGCCCCGAGGGTTCGGGCCCCTTCCCCAGTCGGGGCCTCTGACAGCCCTCTTGAGGCCCCCCCAGGTGAGGCCCCCTCAGTGTGGACCGCCCCCCCTAGTTATGGACCCCCGGGGTGAGGATCCCTCCGTGCGGACCCCCCTAGATACGGACCCCAGGTAAGGTTCCCCCAGATGTGGGCTCCCAGGTGAGGCTCCTTGAGAAGCCCCTACAGGTGAGGGCCCAGAGAGCTGCCTTCGGGGGTCTGAGCTCATGGACTTGACGGCGCACAGGGTCTTCTGGGAGGGAGGCCCATGCGTCCCCTGAGTTCACCCTCAGGCCGGTCTCTGGGAACGGGGCTGCGCGTCTCTAGACAGTGGGGTTGGCACCAGCAATCGGGACGCCTGGGTCCCCATGGTTCCCTGGCCTCTGTGCCCCCTGGGGAAGTCAGGGCCGGTTCCGTGCATTGCCCACACCTGCCTCAGTCCCCAGGTGAGTGGCTTTGCAGCAAATGCCCGAGCGTGGGTGGGAGGGAGGGAGGGAGCCCTGCCAGGGGCGGCCCAGTGCCCTGCTGGGTGTCACCTGCAGCTCAGCCCAGGGATGAAGGGCAGGTGTGTTTGCTGTGCTCCGTGGCCTTAACTGCAGGCGTGAGCAGGAGGAGGAGGGTGTGTGTCAGGAAGGAGTAAGGAGCTCCTCTGTAGGGAGAGGCTCCGGGTTTCCAGACTGTGGAGCCGGCGTCCTGCCTCAGGGCCCAGCCCGCGACTGGATCACAAGGGGACCTGCGTCCTAGACCTCAGGCCGTGGGGCCGCGTTCGGGGACAGCAGAGCCCGGCTCCAGGGCGAGGACGTCGGCCTTGCGTGATGAACGTGGGTGCAAGTTAGAAGCCACGCCCGGGAAGAAAGCAAGCGGGACGTGCGGCAGGACCCCCCGAGCCCCAACGGTTCCCTCTGAGCCGTCAGATGGAGCCCCGGCTGGTGCCGGTGTGGGTGCTGGGGGGTTTGCTCTGTCCCCAAGGCTGCAGCAGGGAAGGGTCTGTGGGGAGCAGGGGTCCTGGGCACCTGCCTGCTCTGGGACCTGAGGGGCTGTGGGGGCGGCTGGGAGCAGGGGTGACTGGGGGCAGGGGCCCTGCCGGAGAAGACCCGACTCAGGAGAGCAGGAAGTGGGGGTGCAGGATGGAGCTGTGCTGTCTGCAGGACTGGGCCAGCAGGGAGGGGTTTCCCACCGTCCCGTGGGAGGCTGCCCGGCGGGTGGTGAGCCCCCTGTCGCCGGGAGGATTCGAGCACACATGGGTGATTGGGGCTCTCCTGGCCCTGGGCTCTGAGACAGGAGCCCTGGGGGGGGGGGTGGGTGGCTGGAACGTCCCATCTGTGGAGAGGAGCCCTGGCGGGGATGACCCGGCCTGGAAGGCGCTGGCAGGAGGCAGGACTGGGAGAAGTCTGGCCCCCAGCCCACGGCGGGGTCCCTCGGGAGGGGTCTTCCTGTGGGACAGCTCAGGATGTGCTGACTGAGTCACCCCCTCCCTGAGCAGTTGTGTTTGGTGAACTGATAGGCTCGTTTCTGATTCAGGACCTGGTCCCCCCCAGTCCCTCTGTCCCAGGTGGGGAAGGGGAAGGAGGAAGCCAGGGAGCCCTGTCCCCATGGCAGCCCCCCTTGGCATTGCCCCTGTGTTAGGTCAGAGTCCTGGTGTCTGGGAGGGGCAGGTGGCCAGGGCAGGGTGTGGTCTCAGGCATGGCAGGGGATGCCACGCAGGGCAGGGGGGGCAGGCGGGGTGCTCAGGATGCTGACTGCTCCCCGTGCTAGGCAGGTGGACAGATGCAGAGATGGCAGGACACGGTGCAGCCCCAGGAAGGGCCCCCAGTCCGGCCTGCAGGCCCTGCCTGGAGCGGAACCTGTTCCCTCTGGGACAGTCCCTGCACCTGGGGCCACGGCAAGGAGGGACCCCCAGATTCCCACGGGAAGTGATCCCAGCGCCAGGTGCTCGTGGGGTCGCCAGCGGGGCACGGTGGTCGGGACGGCCCGTGGACTCTGTTGACCCCGCCAGGGCTTGTCCTGCTTGTTCGAGTCCCCGCAGGGGTGGGAGGGGGGGCCTGGGCAGGGTCATCAGGCGAGGTTTGAACACCCCTGGGTACCTGACTGAGCCCCGGGCAGGCGGTGCCTGCAGCCCTCAGGGTCACCTGGGCTTCGTGCCCCGGGAGCTGACTCTCCCAGGGGGTGGGAGCGTCTCTCCCCACCTGCCTCCTGCCCAGGGCTGCCCTGACAGCCTCCGCCCAGCTGAGGGGGCCGGCAGTGGGGGGGTGGGGGGGGGCTGCACCTGTGTTTGCACAGAACACCTCGGGCGTCTGCTCTGACCCCATTAGAAACCCAGGATTCGGCCACAAACAGCTCGTCCGATACTTTACTAGAGCTCCCGGGTGCTCCAAGCACACAACCCGCAGAAACCCCCCGACCTCCCGGGGCCGGGACACCTGCACTTCCTGGGACCCTTCAGTTGGGGAGGAAACATTTGTCGTTCTGCTGTCAGATTTGGTGATTTATGTCAGAGCTTTGCTGAGTCATTCAGAAGCTGCTAAAAAATGCGATTCGCTTAGAGTTTACTAAACATTCAGCAGAATGTTAAATTCTTATATTTTGCATAAAAATTTAATATTAATAAAAAAGGTTACTAGTTAATAAAAAAGGTTGCTAGGATTGTTAAGAATATTTCCTAACAGTTCAGTAAAGTTAAATAATTTAGCAGAAAGCATGAAAATCAAGCTGGACATATTTCTGCTTAAGGACAATGCATTTAAAGACTTATGGATTATTCCCTTAATTTATCCTGAAATGCAACCGTAAATCCTTATTATTAGATTTTTAACGAATATTAACTTCTCAAATGAAAGTCAAGGTTCTGCTCTTCTTGGAGAGGCCGAGGGAGGGGGCAGAGTGCATCTGTCAGGCTCCGGAGGCCCCGAATCTGAGGACAGGTCCTGGTACCCGGAGCCCCCGGGGCAGGCCCACCAGCCGCGTGGGTCTGGGGTCTTTACAGGAAGGAGCAGCGCCTCTCCTGCCCCTGAGGAGGAGAGGGAGGCAGGACTGAGGCGAGGGGACAGAGATGTGGCAGAGATGTCCCCACCCATCACGGTTCCATGGAGCAGGTCTGCTCAAGCAGAAGTTTCAGGTCTGAGCCTTAGGGGCCCGTCCGGGCCTCAGGGTGCGGCTCGCCGGGTGCAGGTCCCCCAGATCAGGTGTGAGCCCGCGCCCGCTGGAGGGCCGGTGGGGCCTGAGCGGGTGCGTTGCGGGGTCAGGGGCTCCGGGGGAGCTCGGTGGGCGGCCAGCTCCGTCCTCCAGCAGCTGGCTCAGAACTGCAGTGGTCCTCGTGAGTCCCAGCCGGTACTCCCGGGCCCTCGACACTTAGCTCCGGGCAGCGCCTCTCCCACAGTCCGGCTGGGCTGTTCACCCTGGAGAGCCGTGGGCCGTGTCCTGCAGTCTCGTCCTGTAATTATCAGCCACTCAGGGACGAGGACCGGGCAGTAACCGCGTGCCTCCCTCCTGAGGGGGGTCTCCTGTCCCACAGCATCCTCAGCAAGGCCTGATTGGTTCCCCGGGAGAGGCCACCCTGGGGGTGCTGACTGAGCCTCCCTTGGCCTCCAGGACATGGGTCTGAGGCTCCGGGTGGCTCCGGTGGGGGCTTGGGGCTGCCCAGGGAGCTGGGCGGGTGGTCCCCGTGCAGGGGGAGCCTGGTCCCCTAGCCGGGCAGGCAGCCCCAGGTCACCAGCGAGGCCGCTGAGGCACAGGTCGGGGCCCTGGGCTCTGGCCAGGCTGCCTGGGCTTGACCCCGGGGCCGCCACCCCCTGGAGGTGAGGTTGAGGCATCTTTGATCGAACCTGTCTGCACCTGCCGGTTCCCGCCCGCAAATGGGGGTGATGATAAACGCCTCCCCAAAATGAGACAAGGAAGTGCTCTGAGCGTGGCCTGGTGCAAGGTGAGCTCATTCAAACCCAGGGTCAACGCCCAAAGGAGGCTCAGGCCCAGGATCCCACATCCTGTGTGGTCAGCAGGCAGCGGAGTTTCTGACTGTAACTAACACCCCCCGCCATGGTAAGTCGGGCACCGCCCACCCTGACCAGGTGCTTGTGGGGTGGAGGCTTTCCCTGTGTGGGCACTTGAGGCTGCTCAAGGAAAAGACCAGGTAGGTATTGTGGACAGGTGCCTGGAGGGGCGTCCCCTCCAGCCAGCAGAGGGGGGAGCCCAGCCGGGGCCGCAGAGGGGCTCTGGTGTCTGTGAAGACCTTCACGGAGGAGCCTGGGTCGCAGGACCGCAGGACCGCAGGGGCCAGAGGGGTCTGGGCTCTTTCCTGCCCCAGGGTGTATGTGGTCTGCCACAGAGGCTGGCTGTAGTTTCACTGCCTATGCAAAGCAGGCGAGCCCTAAAAGGCTGAAAGTTGCTCCTTTGTCTCCATTTAAAGCAATTAGATGTGTCAGTCTTGGCATCTGGCAGGGGTGGGCTGGAGGGCAGTGCCTGCTGTGAAGTCAGCGTGTGGGCTCAGTGTGCGGGGCCAGGGGGAGCCCTGGGCCGGCTCCCAGTCAGTCTCTCACAGCCGGCCTCAAGCGCACCCTCCTCCAGGGGGCAGAGGCACAGGGGTGTGTGTGCAGGACGCCTGCTGGGGTGGTGGCGGTTCCCTGCAACCAGGCACCGCTCCCTGGAGGGGCCTGTGCTGCACAGTTCTGAGTTCCAGAGCTGGGAGGGACCGCCGCGTGATGCAGCGGGGGAGAGCAGGGACCTTCCCTGTCCCAGGACAGTCCTAGGACGTCCCTCATATTCCCTGGCACTTCTGCTCTGACTGGGATGTCTAATTCCTGGAGTACATCCACAGTGACCCGACCTGTCTCCGTAATCAGGCATATCTCCTCTGGCCTGTGATGTCCTGTGATACCCAAGGTGTGTCTAATGTGACCTTGGATGTCTCCCTTATTCCCAGGTGTGTCTGAACTGGCCTGGGAGCTCCCCAATTCACCGCATGTGTCTACACTGGTAGTTCTTATTCCCCAGGTGTATCTACTCTGACCCGTGACGACTAATCTGTTTTGTTTACTCTCACACTGGTTACGCCCGAATTCACGAGTGTACGTACAATGACCTCTGATGTTACCCCGTTGTGCAGGCTTTTTGGCTTTGACCTAGGGTGTCCTAATTCCCTAGAGGTGTCTACCCTGAACTTGGATGACTTTCTAACTCTCCAGTTGTGTCGTCTACTACATAGAATGTCTCCCTCATACCACAGGTGTCTCTACCCTGACCTGGCAGACATGGAAGCACGTTTCCTAGACTAGTCTACACTGCTGTGAATGTCTCCCAGCTTCCCCAGGTGCGCCATCACTAGCCTGCGATTCTCCATAATCTCTAAAGTGTGTCCAGCATGAACTTGGATGTCTCCCTAATTATACTCACCTTTGATATTTTCCCACACAATTGTCCAAGTGTGTCTACACTGACTTGGGACGTCTCTCTAAATGTGTCTACACTGTGTTCGAGGTGCACACAGTGATGTGTCTACACTGTGTTGGGGCATCTCCCTTAATCCCCAAGTGTCTATACTCTGATATGTGCTGTGTCCCTAAATTCCCAGGCTGCATTGACTTGAGTGGTCTCCCTGATTTTGCAAGAGTTTTCTCTAGTGACTTTGAAATCCCAGTAATGCCCCCAAGAGTGTCTTTACTCACTGGATGTCACTTGAATTCCCTGGGTGTGTCTTACCCTGACCAGGATGTCTTCCTAGTTTCCCCAGGGTGGAGAATGTGGTCTAGGATGTCTCGTTATTGCCACTGTGTGTCTCCACCGACCTGGGAACTTCCCCCGAGTCCCCAGGAATCACCCTAAGAAACCTACCTAAGACCTGGGAATCTTCTTGGAGAAGGTAGATGTGTATACAGTGACCTGGGGGGTCCCCCTGCTTCACCAGTGTGTGCATCCTGACCTGGGGGGGTCCCCCTGCTTCATCAGGTATGTTTAGACTTACCAGGCATGTTGTTCATAGTGCCCAGGTGGGTCTAAATTGTATCGGGATGTGTATTTCCCAAGTTGTGTCTTTTTAACCTGTGATGTCTTTGTAAGTCTCGGTTCTATATACCGCAATCTCGGATCTCTCCCGAATTCCAGGCGTGTGTATACACCGATCTGTGAAGTCTCCCTCCTTCTGGGATTTATCTGTCTCCCCAGATGTGTCTCACCTTACCTGGCATTGCCCTATAACTGCCTAGGTGTGTCTACCATGAACATGGATATCTTCCTATTCCAGATGTATCCACACTTACCTGGGATGTATCTACTTAGGAGTGACTACTATAAACTGTTTCATACCCCTCATTCCTTGTGTGTATCTACGTTGACCTGGAAAGCCACCTTAATAACAGTGTGTTTACGCTGAATTAGAAAAAAAAAAATCTCTCTAGCTCTCCACGTGTGTTTACTTTAACTTGATGGTCTCCCAAACCCCAGGTATATATACGTCGTCCTGGGATGTCTACAGAATTCCTGAGGTGTCTCTAACTTAACCTAGTGTTTCTGCTACATAACCCAAGTGTGGGTACTTTGATTTGGGATGGGTCCCCGGTTTGTCTACACAGACGCGGGATGTTTCCCTAATTGTGTAGACACCTGGTTATCTATACCTTGAGCTGGGACATCTAATAACCCACGTGTGTCTCTGTTGACCTAGAAATTCTAATTTCCCAGCTGTTTCCATACTGACCTAATAGGTCTCCCTAATAACCAGGCATGTTTTTGACCTGGATGTCTCCCTCCTCGTGTTGTGCCTACTCTGATCTGGAATGTGCCGCTAATTCCTCAGCTGTGTCTACACTGACCTGGGACGTATTGCTCATTTTCCAGATGTGTCTTCAATAACCTTGGATATCCTCTTAATTCACCAGCTACGTCTGCGCTGACCTGGGATCTCTCTCTAATACCCTAGATATTTCTACCCTGACCTGGAATGTTTTCTTCATTCACCAAGTATGTCTGCCCTAAACTTAAATACTCCTGAAAATTCCTAGGCATGTTTTCTCTGATACCCCCTTGTAGCCCACTTGTGTCCACACTAACACGAACAAATTCCTAATTCCCAGATGTTTCTACTAGGACTGGGGATGTCACCCTCCTTCCCCAAGTATGTCTGCTCTGACCTGGCCCATGTCACTAATTCCTAAGGTGTGTGTCCACTGACCTGGGATATGTCATTAAAACAGGGGCTTATCTGTACTGCTATGGAGTCTATTTTCTCTCTTGTCCCTACACTGGAAGTGTCTCCTAACTGCACAGGTGTTGGCTGTCTTGAACCTCAGTGTCTTCCTAATTCCTGAGATGCATCTAGACTGACTTGGACCGTTTCACTAATTCCTCAGGTATATCTACCAAAAATGGTATCTTTTCCTAATTTACCAGGGGTGTCTACACTGACCTGGGATAGTTTCTTAATTCCCTAGGTATTTTAATACTGAGCTACTATAACTCCATAGGTTTCCAGGTATGTGTACCTCAACACTAGATGTTTTGGGTTTTTAAAAATTTTTATTGGGATATAATTGACTTAATATAACTAAGTTTTAGCACATTGATTTGATATGTTTTTGTGGTGCAATATGATTACCACTGTAGCATTAGTTAATGCATTTATCCCACCACAGATTATTTCTTTTTTGCAATGGGAACAGTTGAGATCTAGTCAGCAGCCCCAACGTTTGTAACACAGTCCTGTTGGCTATAAACACTAGCTGTACATTCGATTTCCGAGCTGCTTTATCTCCTGGTTACAAGTTTCCACCCTGACATCTCCCCAGTTCTCCCACCCCCCAGCCACTGCAGCCACAGTTTGCCCTGGTTTTGCGAGTTTGGCTTCTTGTTTTACATATGAGGGTATACAGTATTTGTCTTTCTCTGATTCATTTCACTTACTGTAACGTTCTCAAGGTCCATCCTGTGGTACAAATGTCAGGATTTCCTGCTTTCTCGTGTCCCAGTATTCCATGGTGTGTCCACACCACACCTTTAAAGCTGTTTTTTTTAATGTTTATTAATTTTTGAGAGAGAGACACAGCATGAGCAGGGGAGGGGCAGCGAGAGGAGGACACACAGAATGCAAAGCAGGTCCAGGCTCTGTACTGTCAGCACAGAGCCCGATGCGGGGCTCGAACTCACAAACTGGGATCATGACCTGAGCTGCAGTCAGATGCTTCATCGACTGAGCCACCCAGGCACCCCCCACACCATCCTTCTTATCCACTCACTCATCGGTGAACATTTCAGGTGTTTCCATATCTTGGCTGTTGTGAATAATAATTACTATAATGGGGCGCAGATTATCTTTTCGATATCGTATCTTCGTTTCCTTCAGGTGTATACCCAGAAATGGGTCTCGTGGGTCATATAGTTCTGCGTTTTTAAAGTAGCCTCCATATTTTCCATAGGGGCTGACCACTCCCACCACGGCGCACATGGTTCCCGTGTCTGCACGTCCTCACCAACGCTTCTCCCTTGTCGTCTTGGTGACAGCTGTTCCAGCAGGTGCCAGGTGGTAGCTCATTATGATCTTGATCTGCATTTCCCTGATTATTAGGGTTATGGAATATCTTTTCACGTATGTACCTGCTGACCATTTGAATGTCTTCTTTGGAAAAATGTTACTTCCTCTATTTTTTCAAAGATTGTTTGGGGTTATTAGTAGTATGTTCTTTATATATTTTCAGTTTTAACCCTTTCCTCAATGGTTTCTAAATATTTTTCTCATTCCACAGACTGCCTTTTTGTTGGTTTTTTTTTTTTTTTTTTTTTTATTACTGTTCCTTTGCAGTGCAGAGGCTGGTTAGTTTGACACTGTCCCGCTGGTTTTTTGCTTTTGTTGTGCTTTTGCTGTCGTATCCCCAAAACCATTTCCAAGACCAACCTCAGGAGGGAGCTTCTTCCGGCGTTTTCTTCTGGGAGTTCTGTGGCATCAGCCTTTATGTTTAAGTCCTTAATGTATTTAGAGTTAATTTTGGAGAGTTGAGTGGTGTAGGATAGGGGTCCAATTTCATTTCTCAGCAAACAGCTGTCTAGTTTTCCCAACACCATTTGCCGAAGAGACCCTCCTCTCCCTATTAGGTATTTTTGGCCCCCTTGTCAAAGAGTAGTGGATCGTAAATGTGTGGGTTTATTTCAGGGTTCTCTGTCCTGTTTTATTGGTCTTTGTTTTTATGCCAGTACCATATTGTTTTCATTGCATGGTTTTGTAGTACAGTTTGAAACCAGGCAGTGTGATGTCTCTGGATTTCCTTTTTTTTTTCTCAGGAGCGTTATATCTGGGGGTGCCTGTGTGGCTCAGTTGGTTAAGCATTGGACTATTGTTTTTGGCTTAGGTCATGATCTCACGGTTTGTGAGTTCAACCCCCTCACCGGGCTCTGTGCTGACAGTGTGGAGCCTGCTTGGGATTCTCTCCCTCTCTCTGTCCCTCCTCCACTCACTCTGTTTCTCTCTCAAAAATAAACTTAAAAAAAAAAAAGATTGTTCTATTTGGGTCATTCTTTGGGGAGAGTTCCATATAAATTTTAGGATTTTTTCTGTTTCTGTGAAAAACGCCATTGGAATTCTGACAGGGGTTATGTTAAATCTGCATATGGCTTTGGGTAGTATGGCTATTTTAACAATGTTAATTCTTTGCTTCCGTGAACATGGGGCATCTTTCCTTTTGTTTCTTCTTCAATTTCTTTCATCAAGCTCTTGTAGTTTTCGTTGTGCACATTTTTCACCTGCTTGGTTAAATTTATTCCTATTTTTATTGTTAAAAAGTTGCTCTGGTGAATGCGATAATTTTCTTTTTCAGATGTTCCACTGTTAGTGTATACAGACACACTGATTTCTGTGTGCTGATTTTGTATCCTGAAATTTTACTAAATTCATTGATTAGTTCTAATAGCTTTTTTAGTGGAGTCTTTAGGTTTTCTATGTATAACATCGTATCACATACAAAGAATGACAGTTTTACTTTTTCCTTTCTGATTTGGATGCATTTTCTTTCTTTGTTGCTTGATTTCTCTGGCTGGAATTTCCATTGCTGTGGGTTGACTAAGAATAGTGAACTCTTTTCTTGTTCCCGATCTTGATGGTGAAAGACTCAAAGTGTTTCTTCTGGGTATGAGGTTCGCTGTGGGCTCGTTGTTAACCAGCTTAATTATGTTGAAGTGGGTTCCTTCTGCACATGACTTATCATCAAAGGTATAGTCTGTTGAATGCTTATTCTGCATTAACTGAAATGATAGGAATTTTTTTCTTTTACTCTCACATGTATCACTTAGTGTATGTTGAACCACCCCCGCATCTCACGGATAAGTCTGTTGCTTGTGGTATTATATAACTGGTCTTAGGTGTTGAACTTAGTTTACTAATATTTTGTCAACCTACTATCAGGGTAATGCTTGCCTTGTAAAATAAGTTTGGAAGTGTCCCCTCTTCTTCAGTTTTTGGGACTGTGTTGGGGGAGGAACAGCATTAATTCTTCTGTAAACGTTTGGTAGATTTCAGCAGTGAAGCCACCTGGTCCTGGGGTTTTCTGTGTTGAGAGGTTTTTGGTTGTTGATTCAATCTCCTGACTCATTATTGGCCTATTCAAATTTTCTATTTCTTCCTGATCCAGGCTTGGTAGTAGTCTCTTACGATCCTTTGCATTTCTGTCGTATCAGTTGCAATATCTTCTCTTTCATTTCTGATTTTGAGTCTTCTTTTCTTAGTCTAGCTAGAGGTTTGTCAAGTTTATCTTTCCAGAAACCCAGCTCCTAGTGTCATTGATCTTGTCTGTTGCTTTTCTGGTCTCCATTTCATTTGTTTCAGCTCTGATCTTGGAGAATCTACTTCCTTCCCTATGCAGACTTTGGGTTTAGTTCTTACCTTTCTAGTTCCTTGAAGCATAAAGTTACATTGTTTATTTAAGGTGCTTTTATTTTAACGTTTGCACTAGTTACTATAAACCTCCCTCTCAGAGCTTGTTTTGGAGAATCCCGTGGGTTTTGGTGCGTTATGTTTCTGTTGTCATTTGTTTGCAGGTATTTTGTTTAATTTCCTATTGATTTCTTCTTTGACCCATTCATTGTTCAGGAATGCGATGTTTAGTTTACACATTTGTAGATTTCCCAGCTTTACTCTTTGTGTTGATTTCCAGTTTTGTACCATTTCAGTGAGAAGAGATACTTGATATAATTTGTCTTCTTAAATTTGCTAGGACTCATTTTGCAGCCTGTCATATGATCTGTCCTGGAGAATGTGTGTATTAGGGAACAATGTGCATTCTGCTGCTGTACTAGAATGTTCTATAAATGTCTATTAGGTCCATTTGGTCTAATGTATGGTTCAAGTCCAATGTCTCCTTGTTGATTTTCTGTCTGGATGATCTATATCCATGGCCGAAAGAGGGCTATTAGAGTCTATTATTGTGTTGTCTTTTTTTCCCTTTCAGATCTGTTAGCATTTGCTTAATATATTTAGGTGCTTTAACGTGTGTATGTTTGACTGTCATATTCTTGGTAAACTCCCTTTATCATTATGTAATGACCTCTTTTGTTACTGTTTTTGGCTTAAAATCTATTTTCTCTGATATAAATACCCTTGCTTTCTTTTGGATTACACCCTCATGAAATATCATTTTCTGTCCCTTGACTTTGAGCCTATGTGTGTCCTTAAACCTGAAGCAAGTCTCTTAGAGCCAGCATGCAGTTGGCTCTTTTCAGAAATCCATTCAGCCACTGTGTGTGTGTCGATTGGAGAATTCAGTCCATTTGTATTTAGTGTGATTACTGGCAACAGAGTGGCTATAGGAAGCCCTTATTACCTGTTTCCTGGTTGTTTCGCACTTCAATTTTCCCTGTGCTGTTTCTGCCCATTTTTGTATCTCGATTTTCTGTGGTGGTCTGCTCTCTTTTCCCTTTGCTCTTTTGTGCCTCTACTTCAGAATTTTGCTCTGTGGTTACCAGGAGGCTGACATGATCTATCTCAGATAAAACAGCCCATTTGAAGTTGACAGTGACTCCACATACAGAATCCTCACTCTTTACCACTTGTATATTGTTGATGTCACAGTTTTTCTCTTTTGTATTGTGTATTAATCAATCATGGTAGCTGTAATTTTTATATTCTTTCCCCCTGGACCTTTATGTTCCAGCAAAGTGGCTAATCTACCGTCGCAATCTGACTCGCGTGTTGTTTCGCTGATTAATGTCCCTTCACCTCAGCTGGAATAACTCTTCTCAGCATTTCTTATAAGGAGGGTCTAGTGTGATGAACTCAGCTTTTGTTGGAAAAGTGTCTATTTCTTCATTTCTGAAGGATAACTTTACCAGATATTCTTGGCAGGCAGTTTTTTTCCCTACAGCACTTTGAATTATCATCCACTCTCTCCTGGCCTATAGGCTTTCTGCTGAGAAATGCACTGACCACCCAGTGAGGGTTCCTTTGTAGATTACAATATTCTCTGCATGCTTTTCGGATTCTCTGTCTTGGATTTTTGACAGTTTTGTCATGGTGAGTGTGTTTTGGGGAAGGCCTGTTGGCACCGGGATAGGAGGGTGGTCTATCGGCTTCCTGGACTTGGCTGCCCAAGTGTCTCCCCAGGTCTGGGACGTTTCAGCCATTATTTCTTAAATAAACTCCCTGCTCCTTTTCTCTTTCCAGAATGCAATTTTTCTGATACTTGTACTTTTGATGGAGTCGCATGGATCTTCTAGGCTTTTGTAATGCTTTTTAATTCTTTGTAATCCCGATTGGGTTATTTCAAGTTCCTATCCTGTAGCTCACTGATTCCGTCTTTCATTTTACACACTCTGCTGTGAGTGCCCTCTATTGCATTTTTCATCCCATTCATTCAATTCTTTAGTCCCAGTTTTTTGTGATTTCTCATTGTTAAATTTCTCATTTTGTTCACGTACATACAGCTTTTTCTGATTTTTGTTGAATTGTCTCTTGTGTGTTTTCTTTGGGCCCCTTATCAGCTGGGTCACAAACTTCAGCCTCTGTGTTTGGTTGTTGGAGGGTTACTGTTGCCTTATGGTGACGATGCGTTCCTTGATTCTTCACTCACGTTCGTTGTACTTTTGCGGTGCTGCTCTGGTGTAGGAGTGGCGGACATCGCCTGAGTCTTTGTGATCCCCTTCAGGTGGGAGATGCTGTTAGCCGAGCCTGTCGGGTCTGGGCTTTTTCTGTCCTTGTGTGGACATCCCTGTCCTTGCTTCCTGCCCTGTCCTGTAGCAGAATTCTTTTTTTTTTTTTTTTTAATTTTTTTTTTTTCAATGTTTATTTATTTTTGGGACAGAGAGAGACAGAGCATGAACGGGGGAGGGGCAGAGAGAGAGGGAGACACAGAACCGGAAACAGGCTCCAGGCTCTGAGCCATCAGCCCAGAGCCTGACGTGGGGCTCGAA
This sequence comes from Prionailurus bengalensis, assembly GCF_016509475.1. Taxonomy (NCBI): domain Eukaryota; kingdom Metazoa; phylum Chordata; class Mammalia; order Carnivora; family Felidae; genus Prionailurus; species Prionailurus bengalensis. The sequence continues at coordinate 1,568,271 of NC_057356.1, read as the reverse complement.
CTCACAGACCGCGAGATCGTGACCTGGCTGAAGTCGGACGCTTAACCGACTGCGCCACCCAGGCGCCCCCTGTAGCAGAATTCTTGAGCTTGGAGGCCTTCTCTGGTCTGGAGAACTCACCTCATTTCCCGGAAGGTGGCCCTACAGACACTTGTGTGGTGCGTCCTCCGCCCACGGGGGCAGACTGGGCAGGTGTGGGCTCAGTACTCTAGGTGTGGTGGATCCTCAGGTAGGGTTCTTCCAGAAGCTCACATTTGGACTTCAGTGCTAATATTCTCATCTGTTTGCTGATCCTCTCTCCCCCGGAGTCACGGACGTCCCTCAGTACTCTGGGTGCTGCTGGAGAGAAATGGGGTTCTCCTGCAGCCCCCACACAGCTGGGGAAGCCGGCACTCCCGGTGCTCCCTCCCACCGTGGGAGAGGCTGCTGCTGCTCGTTGAGCCCCACGTGGCGTCGCCTTTGGGGAGGGGTGGCACCGGCAAAGTTCCTCTATTTCCAGTGCATCGAGACTCCGGGGATGTGCTGGAGCCGCCCCTGGGGCAGCTTGGACCCCACCCCCACCCCGGCCTTCCTTGTCTGTGCATTTCTGTCCAAGTCAGCATGCTCGAGGCTTCCCCGCTAGCGGCAAGAGGGCTCCCGCTGGTTTGCAGCCCCTCAGAGGTCTGTCTACCTATTTCCAGGTACACGGTTGGGTGACACTCCTCCCAGATCCTTTGGTGTATGGGGCTGGATCCCAGAGGCACTTGTGTTCACAGATGGATGCCTGACGAGTTATTCAAAAAGGGAGACACAAAGCAGGGATGTCTTACATTGCCATGATGCTCTGAATGCCTTTCTGATACTCCAGTTACGTCTACACTAGCCCGGGATGTTCCCCTCATCCCCCCTGGTGTCTGCACTTGACCTGCTGTGTCTACCTAATACCCCACGTGTTACACTGACATGGTTTACCTCCCTATTCCCCAGGTGCACCCACCTTAATCTCAGCTGTCTAACTGCTGAGGTGTGGCTGTTTATAGCTGGGATATCTAATTATGCAGACGAGTCTACACCAAACAAGGACGACTTTCTAAATCCTCAGGGTATGCCTATCCTGACCTGGGCTGTGTTCCTCATTTTCCAGGTGTATCTACACTGACCTGTGATGTCTAGTCCCCTGTCTAACCAGACCTGGACGTTTCCCCAGTTCCCCAGGCATGTCCACGCTGATCTGGCGGGACGTCCACCCTGATGTCTCCCTTGTCACTCTGGCCGTCTACCAGGGCGCCTCTTTACACCACACAAAGTCTAACGGGACGGTAGTGAGTGCTTCCTCAGGTAGTTCAACTCTGACGTGGGGTGTCCCCCAATTCTAACGTGATGCTCTCGTTCCCCAGGGGGAGCTACCATGATCCAGGAACCTTGGATCAAGGAACCTTGATTCCTCAAGTATTTCTGCATGGACCCGGGAAGTGTCCCTAACCCCCCAGTTCTGTCTACCCTGATCAGGGAGACAGGTTCAGGCCGTAAGCACTGAGGCCTCCCTAGTAAGTCAGGTGTGTGTGCACGTGCCTGGAGGGGCATCTGTCCCGACCTGGGTTGTCACTCCAATTCTCCAGGCTTGCGACGTCTCCGTGACCCAGGATGGTGTCTGGTCTGAGCGAGGACTCCCTCCACACTCCAGTGTTGCTGGTCCTAGCGGGGAGGTGGACTCTGTTCCCCTGGGGTGTCTACCTTTACAAGTTAGGTCTCCAGAATTCTCCAGCTGTATCTCACTGGAACTCCATAGAAGTGACTTTCTCTATCGCAGAATATCTACAGTTACAGTAAGTGTTTGTGCAGTAGTTAGCTCGTTCCCTCCCTTAGCAGTACCAGTCTTATTCAGAGAGTAAAGAGTCTAATAACAGGTTTTGCTTGTATAAACAACGCGCAAAAAATTGAAACCCATCATGAAAGGTGCAGATTGGCTTATAAAAATAAAAACTGAATTTAACCAACTAAAAAGATCAAATGAGTACACTGGCATTTGATGAATTCAGGAGACATGGTCAGGGTCTATGCACGAGGGGGCAACAGAAAACGTCGCAGGTCAGAGTAAACACCTGGAGAACCCATGTCCCAGAGCCGCTCTGACATGCCTGTTACAGAGACCTTCCAGGTCAGTGTGGACACAGTGGGATATCAGGCAGACATACGAGGTTATGGTAGGCACTTAAGCTATTAAAGCACTGCCGGTCAGTGTAGACCCACGTGCAGATAAAGGGAGGTATCCCAGCATGGTGTAGACACACTTCAGGACTAGGGAGACATCCCAGGTCAGGAGATCAACACCTGTGACGGGCAGACGTCCCGTCAGGACACACACACCTAGTAGATACGACCTACCAAGTCAGGGCAGACGTGGCCAGGGATTTCGGGAGACGCCGCAGGTCATGTAGACTCACCTGTGCAACCAGACAGATACCCAAGTTGAGGCAGCCAGCCCTGGGAAACGAGGAACCTTCCACTAAGACAGACCGACCTGGGGAATGAGGTGCACGTCTCGGGCAACACTAGACACGACAGTCACACCCAGAGATGCTCCCGCTTAGTACGGACACACCCGGGGCACGAGGGAGGCGTCCCTGGTCGTGGAGACACACAAGGGCTTGGAGAAAACATACAAGGTGAAGGTAGCCACAGCTGGGAGAGCTGAACACCTGCCAGGTGAGGGCAGCCAGGTAATGGTAAACATGGGTCACCGAAACATCCTCTGTCAGTCAGTATAGACATACCTGAACTATGAGCAGATACACTGGGTCAGGTGAGACACAGTCGGGAGAGAGGGAGCTATCACGGTTCACAGTAGAAACACCAGAGTTCTGAGAGACGTTCCAGGTTCTAACACACACCTTGGAAACCTGGGAGACATCCTAGGACAGGGCAGACAAACCTGGGGAATAAGTGACACTTCCCTGGTCAGCATGGGGACACAAGGCGAATCTGGTAGACGTAGCAGGCCAGTGTAGACACACCTCTCTCCCCACCCGCAGCTCTGGGGGCCCCCGTGGGTGGGGCCTGACCACAAGGCAGGAGGTGGGAGCCCCGGCCACATGGCCCACAGGTCAAGGGGCGGGGAGGGAGTGGGGTGAACACGGGGGACAGTGGATCTGGGGAGACAGAGGGTGTGCTGCACGAGAGCCACCTGGACACACCCGAGCTCTCACCTGAGGGTGCCACACCTGGATGCTCTTGAATGGTCGCGGGCTCGTCAACGCTGGACTCTGTCCACCGGGCAACCACCAGGGTCCCCTCGGGGTGGGGTGGGGGTAGGGGGGCGCAAGCTCTGGTCCCCACTGCCCCGCCTGGCTGCCCCGTCCTGTGTCCCGACAGCCCCCTGCCACCCGAGGCTCCGCATGGCTGCGCGATGTGGAAGAACCACACGGCACGGAGGTGGGGAATCTGACTCTCTCCTCAAACTGCCCTGGTTCCACTGAGACCAGCAGGAAAGAGGAAGCGCGATAATAAGCCTGCCCGCGGGAAACCAGTAAGAAGCGGGGCCTCGTGCCTTTGGCAAAAGGAGCCCAGAAATGCAGTAACTTTTTGCCTTAACTTCCCCTCCACAGGCTCCCGTGAAGCATTATCTGCTCAGATCCCAAGATGAGCCATTACGAGAGTCTGCTGCTTGAGCAAAACGCCTCTGGTCTGCAGAGAAACGTAGTTTTGCAAAGCGCCAGATCTCAAGACCTGGGGCTGGGCCGCTCGCCAGGGACGGGAGGCCGGCCCCCCAGGGAGAGACGGGGTCGGGGAAGGGACCCCGCCGCAGAGCTGACCGCACGAGCAGGCGCAGGTGGCCGTGGTCTCCCCCGGGCGGGCCGATGCTGGGGGGGCCACACGGGGGTCACCTGTCCCTCGCGGCCGCCGTGCTCACGAACCACGAGTACCTCGTAAACCCGTAGGAGTGGGATCGCTGGGCCACATGGGTCTTTCCGAGACTCCCCTGTGTTTCCGTGGGGGATGCTTGTCTCCCGCGCCCACCGGCAACGCGCTCGGCCTTCGGCGTCACATCCCGGGCGTCACGTCCCGGCCGACGCTCGCTGTGCTGCGCTTCTGATGGTTGCGGGACCTCGCGATTGTCCTGTGTCCCCTGGTGAGGAGTGAGGGGAGTTCCAGTCGGGCGCTGACCGGCCATCTGTGTGTCGTCTCTGGAGACAGACTTGGCCCATTTTTTCATGGGATCGTTCCTTTGTCGCTGAGCAGTTTTTACAGAGCCTGGGTGTCAGCCCCTCATCAGGTGAGGGAGACATTTTCTCCCATTCTGTGGGCTGTCTTTAACTCCCCTGATGGAGCCCTCTGATGCCCCAAGTGCTTCCTTTTGTGAAAGTCCAATTTATCTGCTTTTCTAGTTGCCTGTGCTTTCTTTGGGTGCTAGAGCCAATAAATCATCACAAATGCAACGTCCTGAATCTTCTCTCCTGTGTTCTTCTAAGAGTCTTACGGTCTTAGCTCTTACACTTGGGTATTTGACCCCATTTCTGCTGATTTGGGCATATGGTGTCACGTAAGGGTCCAGCCTCTTTCTCTCGCGCACGTGTGGATGTCCAGTTTTCCCAACACATTTGTTAAAGAAAAACCTGTCTTTTCCCCCGTTGAATAGTTTTGGCACTCTTGCTGGAAATCAGTTGACCAAGTGTATGCGGCCTTCTCTCTGGGTTTTCTCCTCCAATCCGCTCGTCTCCACTTGTGTTTTATGCCAGAACAACGCTGTTTCTATTGCTGTAATTTTGCAGTGAATTTTGAAACCAAGAAGCGTGAGTCCTCCAACTTTCTCCTTGTCAAAATTATTTCGGGTATTCCGGGTCCCTCGAAACGCCGCATGAAATTTGGAATGTATTTTTCTGTATCTACAAAAAAAGCATCCAGGGCTTCGGGGGTGATGGCAGTGAACCTGCGGAGGAACCAGCATTTCGGGAACACTGTCGTCCTCGCGGCGTCCCGTCACCCGGCCGTGAACACAGGACATCTGTCCGCGTATTGACGCCTTCCGTGGTCGTTCAGTCACACGGTGTAGTTCCCCTGAACAAGTCTCCTGTCTCGTTGGCCTAACTTGTTTCTAAATGTCTTACTCTTTTGGACGCCATTTTAAAAGGAATCGTTTCCTCAATCCGAAACGCGAGTGACGTCTGCCTGTCGATTTGTGTCCTGCCGCCTTCCTGAGTCTGTCAGCGCTGACCGTGGTTTCCCGTCGGAGACTTCAGGGTTTCCTACACGTGAGACCGCGCTGCTGTGAACACGGGACCTCGGGTCTCCCTTCCCAGGCCACCTCCCCCACCCACACAGCTGGCCCCCCGCGGCCCCCCGGGTGGCCCCCTGCCCGCCCACAGTCCCGGCTGCCAGTTTCTGCTTCTCGAGGCCGCGGAGTCCGATCTGTTCAGAGGAACTAAGCAGACGCGCTCACTCGGCTCAACTCACCTGCTCGACGGGCCGCGTCCGGCTGGGGTTTTCTTTCCAGGCTCCGATCACGCGGTGTCCGAGTTCCCCACCGCCGTCGGACCCCGGGCTTGTCCTGCGGCCCAAAGAGGCCTGGGGCCGCCCCACTGCAGAGACGCAAGGCCACGCGGCATTAGGAATCCGGGGACATGGCGCTCTGTTCCCCCCGAGACCGCGTGCAGATGGCCCTGAAGCCGCTCTTCTGCTTCCAGCACCACACGGGCCTTCACGCGAGGCTGCTTCCCCCCCCCCCCCCCCCCCCCGCCGGAGCCTCGGCGAGGGGCTGTGGGGACGGAGGCGAAGGACCCCAAGCCGGGCAGGAGCACGTGCCACAGAAACCCAGAATCCACGGGGGAGAGCAGGCGAATGTGCAGCGTCTGCTCAGTCTGACGGGCTCGCGGCTGGCTGCTCCCAGTGACCGTGGAAGTGCCCATGTGGGGACGCTGAGCCCCCCCTCCTTGGGTTCTAACCGGTTTTTCTGGAATGGACTCCTCAGGAATAAGGGTGGACGTGAAGCCATGCAGACACAGCCCGAGTCACCAGCAACGAGGGCCCGTGGGAAGAGTCCCGGCGCACCTGTCGCTGGAGCCCACCCGGCCCAGACCCGGCCCCTTCTCCTGCAGAAGCGCCGCCCCGCTCGTTCGAAGGCCCTGGGACGTTTCCAGCCCACTGCTTCCGGCTACTGTTGCCAGACACACGGGGCAGGTGTTTCTGCGGGGCCTCCGCACCTGCCGATGCCAGAGGAAAGGCCGCGGGGTCCTGTCCGCGGGCAGCCTCGTTTCTGACCCGAGCGCAGGTCACACCCGGTGCTCACTGTGAAAATCTGCTGCGTCGTGCACTTGGGATTTGTGACGTAAACTTCAGTAGAAGGCAGACAGGCGGGTCATTCCCAGAGACGATCGGGGACGCTCTCATTTAGGAAAGGGACTGGGACGGGTCCCACTGTTTTTATCGGCATCTCCTCCTTGGGACAGGGTTATGGGTCCCAACCCTGCCGGACTCAGGCGCACCCCAGCGACCCTGCTGTGGCCAAGTTAAGTGTGGGAGGGAGTTATGTGTGTCACTTCTTCCTTTCAGAGGCCGCTCCCGCCATTCTCTCCCTCCTCCCTCCTCCTTCCTTCGTCCTTCCTCCTCCTCCCTCCCTCCTCTTGCTGGTCCACTGGTTGGTGGTGTCTTACTTGCGCCAGTGGATGGCTTCACATGGGCAAGAGGCAGAGGGGGAAAGCCAGCAACAATGGTGTGTGTTAAAGATGGCCTGGAGTCACAGCAGGGAGAGGGAGGAGGAGGAGGAGGGGTGAGGGTGAAGAGGAGAGGAGGAGGGGTGGACTGCCTACCTAACTTGGAGATGTACTGAAACACTCCAGTACTCACACAGCGTGGCGTTGGGGAGAACATACACACATCAATAGGACAGAAGAGGACCCAGCAGTCGACCCACATGAACACCGCCGGCCCGCCTCTGACACAGGAAGGAAAGCAAGCATTGGAGCAAGGGCAGTTCTGGCAACAAATGTGCTGGAACACCCGGACGTCCTCCTAGGAAAATGAACAAGCCTGATGCAGACCTCACACGGCTCATGAAGACTGATTCAAAAAGGATCATAGGCCTGAAACTCTATAAAGTTTCTAGAAGAAACTCAGGAGAAAACGCAGGTGACCTTGGGCAAGGTGAGGACTTTTCAGCAGTGAAGGAAATAACTGATAAGCTGGAATTGAGTTTTCAAACTTTTGTTCCATGAAGAACACTGTCACATGGGGAAGGAAAACCACCCCGGACACGGGATTTTGTCACCAAGATACATATACAAAGACTTTTTGAAACTCAATGGTCAGAAACAACCCAATGAAAAAACGGGTCACTGACTAGAAGAGACACCTCACCAAAGGAGACAGACTGATGGCAAATAAGCATTTAAAAAAATGCCCCACATCATCCATCAGAGAAAAGCAAATAAACATATATCACTAGGCACCTGCAGAACAGGCCAAGTCCAGAAAGCCCAGATCACAGACAACACCAATTTCTGGAGAGGACATGGCAAAGCCAGAACTCTTGCTCATGGCTGGCAGGGATGCAAAATGGTGCAACCACTCTGGAAGACAGTTTGGTGGTTTCTTAAAAAACTAAGCATAGTCTTGGCCTAAGTCCAGCAAGCTCCCTGGTATCTACCCACTGGAGTTGAAAATTTATGTCCACACAAAACCTGCACACAATTATAGCATCTTTAGTCATAACTGCCTCGCCTTAGAAGCAACAAAGATGTTCTTCAGCAAGTGAACAGGTAAACTGTGGAACATACAGAAAATGGAATATTGTTCGGTGATAAAAAGAAATGAGTTTGAAGGTATATCACCATGGTGGCCTAAGACAGCCCTTGTTTTTGTCCCCCCCGACAATGAAAATTAACGAAGATAAACAAAATTGACAAATATTTAGTGATGCTAAGACTCAAAATCAGAAATGGAGAGACATTACGATAGATACCTCAATAATAAAAAGGATCCTAAGAGACTGCTACGAATAATTGGAAACCACCAAACTAGATAACCTAGAAGTATGGACAAATTCCTAGATACACACAACCTACCAAGATTGAATCAAAATGAATTAAAAAACAGGAACAGACCAATAAGAAGAGATTTAATCAGTGACCAAAAACCTATCAACACAGAAAAGCCTGGGACCAGATGACTTTCCTGGTGAATTCTACCAAACATTTGAAGAGAAATCAACACCAGTCTTCCTCAAATTCTTGCAAAAACTTCAAGAGGAGAAAACCCTCCCAAACTCATTTTACAAGGCCAGCATTACCTGGCTAAAGGCAAGTAAGGATAATATAAGGAAAGAAAACTACAGACCAATATTCCTGATAAACACAGATGCAAAAAGTCTCAACAAAATATTAGCAAACTGAATCCATCAGCACAAGTAAAAGGATCAGACATTATGATATACTATGATTCATCCCTGGGATGCCAGGATGGGTTCAACATACACAAACCAATAAACCTGAAGCTGCACGTTAAAAGAATGAAGATAAAAATCATACAATCATATCAACAGATGCAGAAAACACATTTGGCACAATACAATATCCTTTCATGATAAAATCCCTCAACAAACTGGGTACAGAACATACCTCAACATAATACAGGTGACCTATGACAAGCCCACGGTGAACATCATACTCAATAGTGAAGGTTAAAGCTTTTCCTCTACCATCAGGACACGATGCCCACTCTCACACTCCTGTTCAACACAGTACTGGAACTCTCAACCAGAGAAGTCTGGCAAGAAAAATAAATAAAAGGCATCCCAATTGAAAAAGAAGTAAAATTGTCTTTATAGACGATATGCTCTGAAACACAGAAGATCTGAAGGACTCCAACAAAAAAAAAATTAGAACTAACCAGTGAATTAAGTTTCCAGATACAAAATCAACCCACAGAAATCAGCTGTGTTTCTAGACACTACCAATGAAATATCCAAAAAGCAAATAAAGAGAAGTATCCCATTCACAATGGCACCAAAACAAGAAAATATTTAGGAATAAATTTAGCCAAGGAGGTGAAAGTTCTGCACAATGAAAACTGTAAGACCCAGGAGGAAACTGAAAAAGACACAAATGGAAAGATGTTCTGTGTTCGTGGATCAGAAAAATTACTGTTGTTAAAATGGCCATGCCACACAAAGCCATCTATAAGGCCATCCCTATCAAAATTTGAATGTCATTTTTCACATAAATAGAAAAAAAAAAACGTATGGAAGCACAAAAGACCCTTAAGAGTCGAGACAATCCTGAGAAAAGAACAGACCTGAAGGCATCACACTTCCTGATTTCAAGTTAAAATACGAAGCTGTAGTGATTAAAACAACATGGCACTGATCTAAAATTCAACACACTGACCAATAATGGAATGGAACGGAGAGCACCGAAACACACCCTTGCATACAGTCAACTCCTATCTGACAGAAGAACCAAGATTACTCAATGGGAAAAGGCTGGTGTCTTCAATCAACCGTGTTGGGAAAGCTGTCTAGCCTCGTGAACAAGAACAAAACTGGACCCCTAGCTTACACCATCCACCAAATAATGTGAAGCTGATTAGTGATGCAGAATACCTGAAACCACGGAAACCTTCCGGAAGGGTGTGGGGAACAGGCTTAGGGATCCCCTGAGCTTGCACCAATGGGTCAATAAGGCATAAAGAAGTAGAAAGTCACAGGATGTATGCGTCCAAGATTAGGTAAACAGGGCAAAGGCTGCCAGTATAGGACAAAGGTATAGGAATAAGAAATCTCAGGATGAAAACCTCCAAGATGAGGTAAACAAGATTAGGTATGCAGGGCGGAAATGCTTCCCAACTTAGTACAACAGCAGAAAGCTGCTTTCACAGGAAGGAAGGACCAAATAGGTAAACAGGTAAATAGGACGTTAGACCTGTACGGTATGGAGTTGCCCAGAGAGGAGCTAATTAGCGACAGAAAGGCGACTTGTTGACCCTGAGGTAGCATCTCCCTCTCATCCCCCAAGCTAGCTAAGATAAACAGATGTGGTGCCTCATGCCTGGTGTAAACAACCATCTGTCCAGCACCAGACTTTGTTTTGTATTGACCCAAACCCCTAAGACCGCATACCTTCAAAACCCTCTTTCCCTCATATCTATGAGTTACCATTCATGGTTTCATTGTCTCTTTGTGCACGTCCATTACGCTTGTAAGCCTTCTGAACCTAATAAAAATGGAGCAAGGACCTTTACTCAAGTCTCTTGTCTCCTCCCGGACATTAGCCTCTCTCACATTTCAATCTTGCATCCACTCTCTTGCTGGACAAGAGAGAACTCCAGACCCAGAGTCTACAACAGAAGGGAACACAGTGAAGAAGCACCCTGACATTGGTCTTGGTAATGATGCTTTGTCTAGGACACCAAAATCACAAGCAACCAAAGTGAAAATTAATAAGTGGGATTACAACAAACTGAAAAGCTGTGTGCAGCAAATGAAAATCCACAAAATCAAAGACAACCTACAGAATGAAAAAAAAACATTCATGAATCAGATATCTGATAAGGGGATGTTAATATATATAAAGAACTTCTACAACCCAAAGCCAAAACAGTCAATTTAAAAATGGGCAAAAGAAGTGAATAAATGTTTTCTCCAAAGAAAACATCCAGATGGCCAGTAGGTACGTGAAAAGATGCTCAGCATCACTCAGCATCAGGGAAATGCAAGTCAAACCCACAACGAGACATCACCTCACACCTGTTAGGATGGTCATCATCAAAACCAGTGGAGATAACAAATGTCGGTGAGGATGCGGAGAGAAGGGAGCCTTGGCGCACTGCTGGTGGGAAATGGAATCGCTAGGGTTGCCATGGAAAACAGCATGGGGCCTCCTCGGAATGTTAACAACTGAACTACCCTATGGTCCAACAGTCCACTTCTGGGTGTATTTCCAGAGGGAATGAAACACGGTCTCAGAGAAGTGTCTGCACTCCCACGTTCACTGAATCATTATTCGCAACAGTCAAGACACGTTAACAGCCTAGGTGTCCACGGGTGGGTGAGTGGACAAAGATGTGTGGACAATGGAATTCAGCCTCAAGAAAAAAAGAAAATGCTGCCATTTTCAACAACATGGATGGGCCCTGAGGGCATTAAGCTAAAAAAAAAAAAGGTCAGAGAAAAACAAATACTGTATGATCTCACTCATATGTGGAATCTTACAAACAAAAAATAACTCAGAGGCAGAGTGAACTCAGAGAAAGAATGGTGGTTATCAGGGGCTCGGGGGCTGGGAGAAGTAAGGAGAAGTTGGTCAAAGGGCCAGACTTCCAGTTAGAAGGTAAATTCTGGGGATCTGAGGTACAGCACGGCAATTATAGTTAATACTATAGAGTAAACTTGCAAGCTGGAAGAGAGTAAATCTTGACTGTTTTCACCACAAATAATGCTAATTATGTGAATGTAATGCAAAAGCTGACACCTCCATCAAAGTTCCGCATCAACACACATTCACCTTAAACTCACACAATGCCGACTATAACTCGGTAAGGCTGGGAAAGAAAAGGAAGTGATCGTCAAGCCCCAAAGAGGCGCGGAGGAACCTTGGACGCGTATCACTAAGTGAGAGCAGCCGCCCTGGAAAGGCCACGGGCTGCATGATTCCAACCATATGGCATCTGGACAAGGCAAAACCAAGGAGACAGCAAAGGATCAGTGTTGCCAGGGCTCGGTGAGGATGAACAGGGGATTCTTATGGGAGTGAGAATACTGCGTGCGGCCCCATCGTGGTGCATACATTCTATTATACCCTTGTCCAACAGCAAGCCCACGGAACGTCCACCACCAGGAGCAAACCCTAGGGCAAACCGCAGCCTCCGTGATGAGCTGTCATTGTAGGTTGAGAAGGAATGAATGGCTCAGCCGGCAGAGGAGGTTGATAATGGCGGGGGGGGGGGGGGGGGCGGGGTGTGCACGGGGCAGGGAGACATGGGAATCTTTACCTGCCTCTCAATTTTGCTGTGGACCTAATGCTACCCTAAAAAAACTAAACTGTTTCCTTTTTTTAATGATAGTTGTTCTAAGCTAAGTTTACAGAGTTGGTTATTACACATGGATTCATAAATGCTTATTTGCACAAGTGACCTGCTGTGGCACAGACTGCTCTGAGACGGGCTTTAAGTAGGCCCCACGCCAACTTGGGGCTTGAACTCACCACCCCGAGATCGAGAATGCCATGCTCCACCAACTACGCCAGCCAGGCACCCAAAACAAACTATTTTAGGGGCGCCTGGGTGGCTCAGTCAGTTAAGCATCTGACTTCGGCTCAGGTCGTGATCTCGCGGTCTGTGATTTTGAGCCCCACGTCGGGCTGTGCTGACAGCTCGGAGCCTGGAGCCTGTTTCCGATTCTGTGTCTCCCTCTCTCTGACCCTCCCCCGTTCATGCTCTGTCTCTCTCTGTCTCAAAAATAAGCGTTAAAAAATTTTTTTAATAAATATTTTAAAATAATGACTCATTTTTAAGCTTAAATTCATGTAAATGGCCCCAAATTGCCCTCTTACTAATTGCTAACCAAATACAGCCTGTGAGGGCTCTGAGATTCAGCCTCCTCTCTCCTAGTTTAAAACGGATTTAAAATGCAAATGCAGCCACCACCATACCCACCACACTTGCTCCTCCTGAGCTCCTGCCCCTCCCAGGTACCTTTCCCCAGGACCCTGGCCTGACACAGGAGCCATGGCAAGGGGGGCTGCCACGGGGACAGGGCTCCCTGGCTTCCTCCTTCCCCTCCCCCCACCCGGGACAGAGGGACAGGGGGGCTGGGGGGGACCAGGTCCTGAATCAGAAACGAGCCTCCCTATCAGTTCACCAAATACAACTGCTCAGGGAGGGGGTGACTCAGTCAGCACATCCTGAGCTGTCCCACAGGAAGACCCCTCCCGAGGGACCCCGCCGTGGGCTGGGGGCCAGACTTCTCCCAGTCCTGCCTCCTGCCAGTGCCTTCCAGGCCGGGTCATCCCTGACCAGGGCTCCTCTCCACAGACGGGACATTCCAGCCCCCCCTCAGGGCTCCTGTCTCAGAGCCCGGGGCCAGGAGAGCCCCAATCACCCATGTGTGCTTGAATCCTCCCGGTGACGGGGAGCTCACCACCCGCCGGGCAGCCTCCCACGGGACGGTGGGAAACCCCTCCCTGCTGGCCCAGCCCTGCAGACAGCACGGCTCCATCCTGCACCCCCACTTCCTGCTCTCCTGAGTCGGGTCTTCTCCGGCGGGGCCCCTGCCCCCAGTCACCCCTGCTCCCAGCCGCCCCCACAGCCCCTCAGGTCCCAGAGCAGGCAGGTGCCCAGGACCCCTGCTCCCCACAGACCCTTCCCTCCTGCAGCCTCGGGGGCAGAGCAAACCCCCCAGCGCCCACACAGGCACCAGCCGGGGCTCCATCTGACAGCTCAGAGGGAACCGTTGGGGCTCGGGGGGTCCTGCCGCACGTCCCGCTTGCTTTCTGCCCGGGCGCGGCTTCTAACCTGCACCCACGTTCATCACGCAAGGACGACGTCCTCGCCCTGGACCCGGGCTCTGCTGTCCCCGAACGCGGCCCCACGGCCTGAGGTCTAGGACGCAGGTCCCCTTGTGATCCAGTCGCGGGCTGGGCCCTGAGGCAGGACGCCGGCTCCACAGTCTGGAAACCCGGAGCCTCTCCCTACAGAGGAGCTCCTTACTCCTTCCTGACACACACCCTCCTCCTCCTGCTCACGCCTGCAGTTAAGGCCACGGAGCACAGCAAACACACCTGCCCTTCATCCCTGGGCTGAGCTGCAGGTGACACCCAGCAGGGCGCTGGGCCGCCCCTGGCAGGGCTCCCTCCCTCCCTCCCACCCACGCTCGGGCATTTGCTGCAAAGCCACTCACCTGGGGACTCAGGCAGGTGTGGGCAATGCACGGAACCGGCCCTGACTTCCCCAGGGGGCACAGAGGCCAGGGAACTGTGGGGACCCAGGCGTCCCGACTGCTGGTGCCAACCCCACTGTCTAGAGACGCGCAGCCCTGTTCCCAGAGACCGGCCTGAGGGTGAACGCAGGGGACGCGTGGGCCTCCCTCCCAGAAGACCCCGTGCGTGGCCAGGCCTGGTCCCCGTCAAGTCCATGAGCTCAGACCCCCGAAGGCAGCTCTCTGGGCCCTCACCTGTAGGGGCTTCTCAAGGGGCCTCACCTGGGAGCCCACATCTGGGGGAACCTTACCTGGGGTCCGTATCTAGGGGGGTCCATAACTAGGGGGGGCGGTCCACACTGAGGGGGCCTCACCTGGGGGGGCCTCAAGGGGACTGCCAGAGGCCCCGACTGGGGAAGGGGCCCGAACCCTCGGGGCTGCGGCCTGAGATGCAAGGACAGGCGTCTGAGACTCGGGCAGGCCTCTCGCTTCGACCGCTGACCCCACCTCACCTCCCTTCCGTCGGGCTCGGTGCCTGGGTCACGGGCCGCGGGCACCGCCGCTCCCTCCTGGGACACGGGGCGGTCCTCGGGGTGGAAGAAGGGAGTCCTTCTCTCCCAGCCACAGGGCCTCTGCTCTGGCTCTCAGGGGCCCCGCTGGGGGGAGGGCAGGAGGCGGCACCTGCCCGGGGGGCGGGGCGGGGGGCGGGGCTTGCCCCAGGCTGAAGTGCAGGGCAGGAAAACACCTGCTGCTCCTGCCCCTGAGCTGGCCCAGCTGCCAGGAGGCACGTTAGGCAGAGGAGAGAATCATCTGCCTCCCTGGCACACGCGGGCCTCCCCGCGGCGGCGGCTGGCAGATGACACCGGCGGGGACCACGTCGCCCCGGGCACGTCGGGACCCCTCCTCTGGGGCCTGGCGATGGCCCTCGGGCTCCGTCGGAGGACCCCGACGTGCTCAGGCAGAGGGAGGGTGCCGGCACCACCTCCCCCGGGTCTGCCGCCCCGTCCCCCGGTCCGTCTGACACGGGCCCATCGGCCGAACCGGGTCTGGACCTGCCGCCCGGAGACCCGCTCTGAGGGGGGGACGTGGGGGGTGGCGGGGAACACCTGCCCCGGGCGGTGTTGGCGCGGAGGGGACTCTGCGGACCGGCCGCTGAGGAGGAGTTCGGCCGGG
Organism: Prionailurus bengalensis; assembly: GCF_016509475.1. Lineage (NCBI taxonomy): Eukaryota > Metazoa > Chordata > Mammalia > Carnivora > Felidae > Prionailurus > Prionailurus bengalensis. Next base: position 1,553,216 of record NC_057356.1, on the reverse strand, counting down.
GAGGGGAAGGGGGCTCCGCGCGGGGACCTCCCGGCTGCTCAGGCTGGATGGGCATCCTGCGGGGACGCGGCTCGGGGTGCGGCTCTCCGACGTCGTGGTCATCAGACCCGCGGGGCGCACGTAACGTCCGGGATCCCCACGGGTGTCCCCATCTGTGATATCAGCACGTCTGGCACGTCAGGTCTCAGATCCCCACGTGTGATGTCATCTGTCACAGACGCAGGGTGCCTGTCTCTTCCTGTATCAGCCCGTCGATGTCATCTGCCAGAGCCGCACGTTCCAAGTCCTGTTCTAGAGCCGCAGGTCTGACGTCATCTGTTGTATCATGCATTTCACGTCCTGGAGCCACACGTCTGGCGTTGCCTGCAGGCCGCCTGGCACAGGTCATGTCCTGGATCCCCACTTGTGACGTCACCTGTCAGAGCAGCGCGGGGCATGTCACGTGCTAGAGCCGCAGGTCGCATGTCCTGTCCTGGATCCCCACCTCTGATGCCATCTGTTGTATCCACAGGTCGCGCACCTCATGGCCAGTATCAACCGTCCAATGTCCTCTGCTGGGCTGCACATCACACCTCTGTGTCACCCAGTCCACGTGCTTTCTCAGAGCCCCGCAGCCCACCTCATGTCCCAGGTCCCCACGTTCGACGGTCCATTGTATCCGCAGGTCAACGTCCCTGAGCCGCACGCCGGAGGGTCACCACCTGTTACCTTCCCAGGTTGCACATCACATCCAGAGTCACAACTCTGTGGCGGCCATCTAGGGGAGATGCAGGGCGCACGTCCTCCTGTCCCCGCTGACGGCGTCCACAGCCCCGGCAGCTCCTCCTCCCAAGTCCCGCGTCCTCCCGAGCCCCGGGCTCCACCGGAGCTCAGACAGCGCTGGCAGGAGGCCACACGAGCCCGTGGCCGGGCCGTGCCCGCAGATGCGGGGTGCAGGGCTCCCAGGGAGTCCCCGGCCTCCCACCAGCCCACACTTGACGCCTGGCCTTTTCCCTGCAGACCCTAGGCCTGGAGTGTCAGTCACAGAGAGACCCGCTAGGGCCTTGTCGGGACGCGCGGTGGGGACCTCGGCCTTGCTGGACGGGACTCCCGCGGGCCCTGGGCTCGGGCAACAGCTGTGGGGAGCCTGAGGCGGGGCGGGGTGGGCCCAGGCAGTGCGAACTCCTGGACCGCGCTGATGTGCACGGTGGACCACACCGAGTCCACAATGTGAGCGCCTGCTTGAGGGCGCCCCTCCCCGGGAATCCTCGTGACCCAGCGACCACCGGTGTCCCAGACCCCAGTTCACCATGGGGCTGAGCCCTGACCTGCACACAGTCCCTTCTGTACAGGTTTCTCCCTACGGGGGTTCTCAGCCAGGGGTCCAGGCAGCCTGGGGGACAAGCAGCTCTGCTGTGTCCTCGTCAGGGGATCAGGCCGGGGTCTCAGCTTCTCTGTGAGCTCCTGCTTTGCCAGGACAGGAGCTCAGCCAGCCAGGAGAGAGGGTGCGAAAAGGGACTATTCTTAACTAGCACAGCAGCCACCTTCAGGGAGCAGCTGGCGTTCTATAAACCAATACAAAGATGAAGCCATAAAATGGGCAGGGAAAACTGTCCACGGATCTAACTTTTTGAAGTCCTGGATTCTGTTCAGTCAGATGAGTCGGCAAATCTCCTACTTTCTCTAGGCCAGTCTGCCCTGGGTTTTCTGTCTCTCGCACCCGGAGGGGCCTGGCATGATACGCTCCAAAGTCCTCCAGGCACTGCCTCTACGTCTCCCTGTGTCTCTTACCCACAGCCCCCTGCCTGGGCCAGCTCACAGTCCAGAGGACAGCACGCTGCGGGGAACAGCCCGAAGATCTGTGGCTTGAGGAGCACTGCCAGGTTGACCACATGTCCTCACAGAGAGATGCCCGGCACTCAGCGGCTCTTGGAATCGGTCCCGAGCCGAGCTCAAACCATCTTGCTTAGTGTGCAAAAGAGCGGGCCGGGCAGGTTCCCGCTAAAACGTGCTGGGGAGAAATCGTTTCTCTGCAAGAGAGGCATCCTTCCTAATGCAAAAAGCATGAGTTAGAGGGAACTGGGCCCAGGGCCTTGCCGTCCCGAGGTGGCGGTGGGGGAGGGGAGGGGAGCCTGGGTCACAGGCCATCCAGGTGTGGAGAAGTTTCCAGAGCAAACGGTCACTCTGGCAGAGGAGCTGCCTGGGAGGACTGGTCGAGGCTCTCCAGACACCGTGACAACACACACGCCAGACTCCATCAGAGCCATCGATACTCCTTCCCGATACCCGTAACTCCCCTGGGGAAGCAGGGCCCCCTGTCGTGAACTCGGCGTTTCTCCCAGCTTTTACCCTGAAACCGAACAGATGCGTCCGTCCTCTTCCGGCCCCAGCCGCGCTTCTCCGAAAGGCACGGTGCCACGTACCGCAGCTCCAGGAGCACAGCCAGGCTGAGCCTGTTTCCAACGGGTGGATCTGTCCACCGCGCAAACAGGTGGCTGGCGTCCAGGCCTGAGGCTGGCTCAGACCTACACACCTAGTCCGGTCAGGGATGAGTGGGGCCAGGGAACGAGGCGCCACCGTGTCCGACGCTCCTGTCGTGACGCGGCTGCCCTCCTGAAGTCCTAGCGTGGGTGGCACTTCTGTAGGAGGCGCACGTGGCTTCCCGTCGACACGGCAGCAGTCACTCACACCCTCTGTTCTTTTCCCTAACACAGTAACTGAAGAACCGCTAAGAGCTCGCTGCCCTCCTGGGCAGCGGTCTGTGCAACGGAGAGGCTCTGTGACTATGGCCCAACGTCTCCCTGGCCCTGTGACAGCAGCACGTGAGGAAGCTTTTCTCACTAAGGACCAGGAAGGTGATACCACCGGGGCAGGGAGTATCCATCAGACTAGTTTTCCCCGTAGCATCTACATTAGATTTCACTGTCCATCCAAGCAGCCGTTCAGTGAATGTTAGTAGCACGTACCGTGTACCAGGCCCTGGGCTAGCTGGGTACGGTCCGTGATCAGAATGTGGCCCCACAGAGAGTCATGGAAATAGACCGAATAGTCAGAACTGGTTTCAGGTGACAGGGTGACAGCAACACAATTCCAGGGGCGCCTGGGTGGTCAGTCGGGTAAGCGTCTGCCTTTGGCTCAGGTCATGATCTCACGGTTCGTGGCTTCGAGCCCCGCCTCGGGCTCCGTGCTGACAGCTAGGAGTCTGGACCCTGCTTCGGATTCTGTGTCTTCCTCTCTCTCTGTCCCTCCCCTGCTCATACTCTCTCTCTCAAAAATAAATAAACATTAAAGAAAAAAGAAAAGAAACACAACTCCAAATGCCGGAGGTCAAGGGATTTGTTGGTCAAGGCCCACGAGGACGGGTGCTGAGCTGGCTGTTCTCTGGGCGCCCCTCATGTTCCACTCGTCATCCTTCCTGCCCTGATCTGTCCAGGGAGGCCGGTCCCAAGTCTGCCTGAACGCAGTTCCTCACCTTCTGGATGGCTCAGCCAGCTGAGGGAGTCTGAGGAGACTGGAGGACAGGAGGAGAAGGAAGTTGGGGCATTTCTCCTGCCTCTGTCCTGCTGGCCTGTGGCTCTGGCAGAGGCTGCGCTTCTCGAAGGTCACAGATCTGCCTGCCGCCGCTCTCCCGGGGCTACACCGCTCCCTGGCCGCCAGAAACCTTGCTCTTCCCCTGTCACGCAGACAGGACCAGGATAAAGACTCCCGGCTCTCACGAGGCCCAGGGCTGCTCTGGCAGTACGCGGGTCCCCTTCACTTGCCTGCACCCCTGACAACTCTGGACTCTTCGGTTATCCGTGTCGGGTTGCCATCCGGTCCCTCCCGGATCCCACCTGAGTCAGGTGTGCCATCACGCTACGGGAGGCAGAGAGGCGTGAGCTTCGGGAGCAGCAGACAGACACCAGACAACCGAACATCCTCCCGTCCCCTCACTCCTGGCTCCAGCTCCGTTCTCTCCCATGATGGGCCAGCCTCTCCGGGTGGTGGGAAACATGGGGGTCCACAGACCCTGAGCTTCATGCCATCGGGCCACGGCCACTACAGAAATACACGCCGTGTGTGTTCCCCCTTGGAAAATATCAAGGAAGTGCTCCGACTGCTTTGATCCATCTTGAACCCCAACAGGCATGGGGTCAGTGCTTCTTGGGGGTCACTGAATGCTCGTCAATGTTAACGTGTGAGTCAGACTGACACTATTGCTTCCCCGATGTCCTCTCACCGTTCCGGAGAATGAGCCAGAGACTGCTGACCCTCTGGCTCCAATTCTTTCTTCATTAAACCCAAGAGCAATGTACCAAGCAGGAAGAATCACTTAAAGGAGTAACTGGAAACACACCTGGGTGTCGAGTTTCTAGATCGTCACCCCAGATCTGGGCCCAGGTGCCTGGCTGTGTCTGGGCCCTTTCAGGGACCGCCACTCCACGAACAGGCTCAGGTGTCTGGCTGCACAAATAATGATGCTTGTTCAGGAAAACGAGACGAATGCCTGAATGCTGGGAACACGTGACTGCATTCCCGGGGCTGTATCTTTGGGACGATCCTGTCTTTATCTGACATTCAGGTGGACAAGTGTTCCTAGAACTGAAAGGCAAGTGAGAGGCGACTGTGCAGGAAAATCACTCACAGGGACAGAGGCTTGGTCGTCCCGCACAGTCGGGACTGACGTACGTGTGCAGCTCTGAGGACTGCGGGTTCACAGATGGCTCAGCCGGATGACACTGCTCGGCAAGACGGGCCGCGCGACCTAGTCCTTTCAGACAGTGACTTGCCTGCACGCGGTCTGAGTCAGGTGCGCACAGACTAGCGGCCTGTGGCTGGCAGAATCCCCGTGGGTTGGGGACGGAGCATCCCGCCTGCCCCACGGCGAGAGTCACCCGCTGGGACCAGAGACCGCGAGAGGGAAAGGCTGTCTGAGGGAACAGCGTGTTGGATTTACACGGCAGAGGAAGGACGGTTGACACACGGGTCCCAGGAAGTGCATCGCGTGACTGTCACATGACAAATAACAAGAGCGATGACTGTTGAAGAGAGCGAAGCAGCACTGGCGCCATTTAAGATGTCATCAGGCATCTCGCGGGCTCGTCAGCCTGCTGTGGCGCAAACGTTTCAAGAGGCGATTTCCATCTCCCTTCCAGCGGGAGCTGCTGTCTTTTGGTTTGCGGACTGAGATTTGTATCAGCCAATGACTCACCGATCTCACGGACCCAAACTCTAGCTTGTCTGAAGGCACCGGTCTGATCTCATCCTAACATCGTGGGTGAGCACCTGCACGCGGCTGGCGTCGTGGTCTCAGGTCCGCCTTCTTCATCTCGGATTATCTAGTGATACGCGGAGAGGGCCCTCGGGGCTTGGAAACATCCCCTGGTCCATCCTGTGGGCTGGAGCAATTAAGCCCCCGGGTTTAGAGGAACACTTTCTTCCAGAATGAAGACTACAATTCCCAGCTTCCCTCGCAGGAAGGTTGTGTCACAGGACAGTTTCCACCAATGACATGAGGAAGGAAGTGACTCGCGGTGCCTCTGTTTATGCCCCTGAAGCCCGCCCTTCCTTCCTCTGCCCTCCCCCGACGGTCATGGGTGAGCGTGAGCCATCTCGGGTCACGAGGAGCGGGAGGCTCTGCCAGGGCTGGGACAGCAGAGCTTGGGGACGGGCTGTGCTCGTCCAATTTCCAGACACATAACTACGAGCAGACTCAGAGAATGGAAGTCCCCCGCCCCCCACATCCAGGGTGTGCTTGGCACTGGGCAGTGGCAGCAGAGGGGGGCCAGGTGAGGCCCGTGGCCAACCCTCATCTCCAGTCCTCCGACCATTCTGTGCACACCCGACCCGTCACAGAAACCGCCTCCTGCCTGATCAGCAAAGTCACCATGTGAGATAGTGACTGGTGGCCGGGGTCACATGAGGTCGCGTCACCTTGGGCGAGGAGCACCCGGCCCCACTGTGACACCCTCGCTCCTGGACCCGAGGCTCAACTTTCCCGCCCCGAACAGGGGAAGGCAATCTCTGGGCTGGGGAAGAGAAATCTGAAAGAAAGAGGAGACGAGAGGAGGGTCTGAGAGGCCCTCCCCCAGCACCCTCCCCCACACCAGCTCTGAAAGGCAGAACGGCAGACACCCCCCTTCACCCCAACATCCGAGGCCCGAACACAGGGGACTTGGGTTGGCTTCCCACCTGGGATTCTGGGAGCAGTGGCTTCAGGGGACCGCGCACAGCCAGAGCGAAGGCAGGGGGAGAAGAGCTGGCAGATGGGGCTTCAGGGTAGAGAGGACCCAGGAGAGACCCTCTGGGTTTGCACATCCCGATAAGCAGGGAGGGGGCGGTGTGGCACCCTGAGTCCCACAGAAGGGATGGGGCACCAGGGACACGTGCTGGGTCAGGGGACGTGAGGTCAGGCACACTGACCATGAGGACCAGACCCCGACTGGGGACGTGCGTGGTCAGCAGACGTTGGCACAGGACGTGACGACTGAGGGTCCCACCCTGACCCCATGTCAACCTGCCGCCTAGAGGTACCTGAGAGAGGACAGGGAAAGCCCTGTGTTGTCTAGAAGAGGAATCTCACACCCTGACGGACGCCATTCACCCGGAACTGAATCTGTCTTTTTCTGCCATTAGGCAGAGTGAAGGCTCTGGAGGAAAACTATAGTTCTAAAGGAATCAAGATATTTCACACACCTGAGTTGACTGCCTGGCATTCTGCCTCTACACTTACGAGCACACTTCTTTGGGGAAAACAGTTACTTCCAGCCTCACAAACATCAAATTTGCACTAAGGCCCAGGAGGATCAGCATCAATTTTTCTTCTTAACCAGGAAGCAGGGTTTGCCCAGGGCCGAGGAGGCTGGTGTGGGCGTGACCCCATCTGGAGTCTGGAGGGTGGGTTTAGAGGAACGTTCAGTGACGTCAGGGTGGGCAGAAGAGCTGCTCCGCCAAGGACTGGGAGTAGCAGGGCGGGGATGGGAGGCGCAGGACAGATGGAGGGAAGAGGACGGAGAGAAACGGAGGACAGACAGCCGGGCTGGCGGACACAGCACTGGGTTGGGGAAATCCCGGGGGCGGGGATGACCCTTTCCCCAGCACCGCCCCCCCCCGCCCCCCCCCGGCCCTGTTGTGGGAGCAGCCGCCTCCCCCCCCCCCCCCCGGGGGGGATAGAAGTTGGCACAGAACTTCCTCATCAGACGCCGGCTCCTTCGGTCGTTCACAGGAGTGTCACCAGTCACGTGCTGAGATCCTGGCAGTGTCTGCTCAGGGCTGATGAGTGGTGACCGGAGCTGACAAGGTCCCTCCCGCCTGGGAATCAGACCACATGCAACAAAATACGTAACAAAGCAATGATTTCAGACAGCGGAAGAGGCTACGACGGAAATGAAGGCCGTGAGTAAAGGGGAGAGTAACGCGGGAGGCCACCTTCAGAGCGTCTGAGAAGTGCTCCGTGCGGGGACTTCGGGTGCCAAGACGGAAAGGAGGAGCATCAGAAGGAACATTCTAGGCAGAAGGAAGGCAGACGCGACGTTCCGCCAGACGCGAAAGAGACCAACCAGAAGAACCTGAGCGCGCGCGCGCGGCATGGATGGTGGGAGAGGCAGGCTCGGCCCCACCGGGTCGGGCGCAGAGGGCAGTGGGCCAGGTCAGGCGCACCTCGTGGGTCCTGGCGCACAGTCTGGACGCCCTCCTCGCAGCAGGGGAAACAGCAGGCGCACACCCACGGTCATCCAGAAGCTGCTCCACCACCTACTGGCGCGTTCCCTATCCTGCTCGCTCGTCTTTCTCTGGAAAACGCCTTCCTCTCGGAGACCAGTCGCTCCTCTTGGGGCGCCCACATGCCTTACGGAGTATTTCAAGCTCCGGGGGAGACCCGGGGGTTCGCAGGAAGTTCCCGGGATACCTGTCCAGCCCGATGGAGGAACGCCAACCAGATGGCAGCTCGGAAGGGGACACGGGCTTGCGGGGCCCTGCGGGAGCCTGTGAGGAGCTGCAGGGCTCCACCTGGTCATCCGAGCCCCTGTCCCCACGGCCCGGGCCTGTGCCCACCAGGCAGAGTCCAGGCCTGAGCACTGACGCCGTGGGGCTTCTGACTGGGACAAAGGGTGCCACTTTTCTGAACTCGAGGGTTACTGGTTACCGAGTGTGGGCCATCAGGGAAATGCTGAGAGGACCCCGGGGTTGGCCGGGCCTGCCGTCAGCATCAGTAACCCTTCTTCAAGGGTTCTGAAGAAGGGTTCTTCAAGGGTTCCTCCGCAGGCGTATCGATCTGGGGATGTCGCGGTACAGAATGCCAACCACCTCTCCCAGTGTGCGGGCCACTCTCCCTTCCTCTTCAGTGTGCACGGGCCATGGGATCAATGTCCATACAACGAGCTCGGAGGACAAGCACTGTGCCCTTAAAGAGAAGGGGCACTTCTGGACTCCGCTTAGGCTGTGCAATGCTGGGCTTAGTGTGCAATGTTCCCACACTAGCAACGAGAGAAAGCCAGGTCACCTACAAAGTCGTGGCTTTGAGCCCAACAGAGAGCAGAGGATGCAGGGAGAGCAGCTGACCTGACACAAAGGAGGAAGGTGCTTCCCAGGACACATGGGGACGGACCACTGACTGGTCCGGGTCACAGTGAGAGCAACGCAGGGCTTTCACAGCGCAGGTAAGAACATTTTTTCTAGACTCTTCCACGGATTTCTAAAGCTCACTGTGGGCTGGCTGGCCTGTGAGCATAGAGTTCGAGAGGCCACAGCCACGTGGTGAGTGTGCCACTGCCTGTCGCTGCCCCACGGACCCTGCTGTGAACCCAAGAGAAAGGTCAGGAGACTGGAGGACGCCGCCCTCTGTGGTGCTGGCCCGAGAGAGGGCTACACTTGCCACTGTGGGAAAGGAATGAAGCCCTTCCAGGCCCTTCTCCCCAGCTCAACCCATGTAGCAAAACCCTCACACTTCGCGGGGAGCCCAGCCAAACCTGCCACCTGCATGACATACGTGGAGAGAGACCCTTTGTGGCCAAGGGCAGGGGTCAGAGAAGCAGAGAAACACCCTCCTGGGGAAGAGCTGTAAAATCACCCTGGGCCCCGACCACAAGAGATACCTTCTGCCGGCAGACGGCAGGAGACCCCCCACGCAAGACACATCAAAATGACAAGGCAGTGTGGGGCGCCCAGGTGGCTCAGCCAGCTGAGCATCTGACTTCAGCTCAGGTCATGATCGTGCAGTTCGTGAGTTCGAGCCCCGCGTTGGGCTCTGTGCTGACAAACAGCTCAGAGCCTGGAGCCTGCTTCCGACTCTGTGTCTCCCTCTCTCTGCCCCTTCCCAGCTCATGCTCTGTCTCTGTCTCTCAAAAATGAATAAATGTTAAAAAAATTTTTTTTTCCGTGACGCAGCAGCGTGTGGCTGGCACTGAGGGGCCAGGATCACCGGGAAAGCCTCGGTGGAGACCTAGTGACACAGAGCCTACCTGATCCTGACACTACCCAGGACAGCAGAGAAGCCCCATCCCCCATCGAGAGGTCAGCCGGCACTGAGTACAAGTCACAGCAGAGGACCCGGGAGAGGGGCCAGTGTGCAAAGAGACCCTGCCTGAGGCACAGGCTCACAGGTATGGCCTAACGCTGAGGCTGGAGCATGGACACTGAGAGAAATCCCCAGCACCTTCATCCCCACCAGAGGCACAAGGTAGCACTAGAAGAACCTGACGGCTGTGGCGCACTGACGGGAACCACGAAACAGCAACATCCAGTTCAGCTCAACTCCTGCTAGATTCATTCGCCCCTCCCGCCCCCCACCCCCCAGCCGCCAAGAGAGGCCCTCGCTAAACAAGAGGCGTGCACATTTCCAGGTGTGAATATTATTCTGTTTCCGTTGCCCATTCCCATGGCCAACCTTCAACTAAAAAGTACAAGACACAAGAAAAGACCAGGGGGAAAGCCCACGGTCAAGAGACAGAGCAATCGATACAACCAGACTCGATGTGACCCAGATGTTGGAAAGCTGTCAGTGAATTTAGAACAACTCTGATCATCACATTAAAGCTTCTAGCCGAAAATATGGAGAATACGAAGGAACAAATTTCTAGCGAGACGGAGACTATAATGCTCATGTGGGAGAAAATGCATCATAGTAACACACGTGAGCATCCTTTTCAGACTCGGCTCTGAACTCGGCTCACAGCCAAGAACACGGCAGGTCGCTATGAACCGGCCAGTAACCAACCATTCAGCTCAAAAAGGGAAACCGAGGAACTGAACACATCTTTGACCCAGGCTGGCGTTCAGCAAACCGTGAACTAGAGTAAAAGCTTTCCTGCCGTTTGGCTTGTACCGTGCTACAGAACACCGAGGGCCGAGGACTTCTGAATTATGAACGGAGCAGACAGAAAACATGGCACAGAGAAGAAGCACAGACTTTAGGCCCCCATCTCTCGTACGAATACTGGCTCTGCCCCTTCCAGCCACGGGAGTTGGACACGTGATTTCAACCTTCTGACCTCATTTCCTTCATCTGCAAAACAGACACAACCACAGTACTTGTCTCGGCGGGATGTTGCGTGGATTAAGGTCGCAAGCGGACACGGTGTTTGGCACACAATAGATGCCTGAGATACGGGGACTGTGATTGTTCAGCAGGGACTGCCCCGTCTGTCTCCCTCTGTTTCGGTTCTAATGTCAGTCACCTTAGATGTTTACAAATAGCCAGGAGCCAGCAGAGAAATCCTGCGGAGGAGCAACATCTCCTGAGGGAAAAAAAGAAATCTGCAAAGCGGAAGAGTCAGACAATTGTACAAATGACCACAGAGATAGCTAACGTTTCAGGCTCAGTGCTGACTCTATATGTATACACCTCGTCCCTCGTCCTCTGTATGACACGCCCTCTTTAAACTCCCAAGTTCACAGACGAGGAGACGGAGCTAAGAGACATGGAATGACGTCACCCAGGCCACACCGTGGGGGCGGCACGGGCCCCCCACTGGCTGGCTGACTCCAGACTCTGCACAGCTCTCCGCGAAGCCACGGCCCCTCCCAGGGACAGGAGCACAAGGTCGTCTCGGAGCAGAGCCCAGGCAGGCGCAGGGGGAAGGACACAGAGCACGTGGCGGGGCCGAAACGTGTGAAGACGTTCCAGCGATGGGCTAGAAGAGAGGACAACAGAGGAGAAGTGGCCGCTGGTGCTGACAGTGATAAACAACACCTGAGTGGCGACCCGTCTGTGTGTGTCACCCTCCTCTGAGAGAAAGAATTCCTGGATAAGACAAACGTAAAACGTCAGGATTAAAAGTGCATGTGAGGAGAGGCAGCCTCCGACATTTCTCAGGAAACCTGCTTCGTGAGCCGACCCTGTCGAGAGGTCCTGGGGTTCCACCCACATCCCGTGGATGAGTGCCTGTCACTGTCTGATCCTCTCAAATGCCGTAGTTTACATGCAGTGACTACTCTCAGGCCGATTCCATGTCCGATGGGCCTGGTACAGGGAGCCCCGAGCAAGCCTGCCAGAACATGGGGGGCAGAGCTGAACTGGTTTCGTTTCTCAACGTTTGCCGCACTCGACGTGCTCGGCAGGAATCCCTCGCTGAGGAAAGCGGCCTCCAACCCTGTGTGGGATCCCTGAGGACACATCCAGGGCCCTGCATCCCCACAGCACGCTGAGTGCTCGGAGCTGAGCTGGGCTCGGGATGTGAGTGTGTTATTCTGATGGGCAGTGACCGGGCATCAGGCATGATAATCAGACTTGCCAGGCAGCTGGCGTCCTGCCACTCGTGCTGGGTGGGGTCAAACTGACACTCCAGGCCAGTCCGCCTGTGCCCCCTCTGAGTCGGTTATCTCTTCTTGCAGGACAGACCTTCCAAAAGGGTTGTGGCTTCAAATGTCAGTGGTTCCTGACTCCCCACAGTCCTGGGGTAAGATTTTGGGCGGGGCCCCGCTGGTGGCTCTCTGCTCCACCTGGCCTGGCTGGGTCACTCCCTCAGCTGCTTCCAGCTGCTGGCCAGGCTGAGCTGGAAGGTTCTGGAAGGCAATTCTGCACCTGCCACGTTCTTTTCAGTGTCATTTAAAAGAGCCGAGGTAATCCACCCTCGAGGTGTTTCCATGGAGACGCGTTTCATCACCCAGAGGGAATTCTGGAGAAGAATCTAAAAAGGGAGTGAAGGCTGTCAGGTGTGGATTCCTTCACATCTGAGGGGGTTTCTGATTCATAGGGCTTGGGGCTGTTTCTCCTTGAAGTTCAGACAGCCAGGACTCCAAGTGATGGATCATTCTGACCTTGAACTGGACACTAACCAACCTTGTCAAATCTCTAGCCCTGTTTCCCTCCTTCCTTCACTGGTCTTTATCTTAGCTGGGAAAAAGGGGACTCCAGACATTCTGAAGGACAGCGTCTTGGATTCAGGAATTCCCTAGAAGAGCCAGAACCACTCCCCTTTGGGGAACGTAGGAAGCCGAAGCTTACTGTGCATCTGAGGAAGTGACAGGTCTCGCCCTGGGAGCGTCCAGACTGGCTGCCCAGGACCCGCCCCTCCCCTGCGGGCCCGCCTGCTCTCCTGGATTCCCGTCAGCACTGAAACACGCAACCACGTGCCAGGCCTTTGCACGCTGAACACCCGCTTCTCCGCCACACTCACCCCCGAACCGCGGGCTACGGCTTGTTCCCACACACTCAGAATCTTCCAGGGACACAGGAGCCGCAGGACCATGTTCTCATGGATCATCTGAGTGCTTTTCCCTCCCCCTGGCTCCTGTCACTCTGGGGTCACCCCCACCCCACCCAGGTGGGCTGCGTTCGGGGGCTCAAGGGGCATCACCAGCGGTGGAGCCCGTCCACGTGCCCATCCCCTCCCAACAGACCCCACGTGTTTAGGAGCACACCGCATGGGACCCAGATAGAGGGAACTTTCTCCGTCCTTCATCCGAAATCAAACTATAACTGGCATCGCGTATCTCTCTCTACGAAACTACCTGGGATGACGTGGGTGTGTCCCTATCCTGTCCCTCTGCAGTATCGGCTGCATGTTCGGATGTGCACCTGACCTGCCCATGGGGGGTGGCCCCCGTGGAGAAGAGGTCTCTGTGATGAGAACTGTCGCGCCCCACCTGGGGTCTCCTCGTGGCCCGCGGCGTCTGGCTGGCGGGTGTGTGGGACCCTCGGGTCGGTGGGAGAGGAGGTGGGGCCAGGGGCTCGCGGTCCTGTCCTTCCAGCACGCGCCTAGGGAGATGTGGACCCGGCCCCACAGGGACGTGCAGCAGGGGCTTCCCTGAGCGTGTTGTGGGGGGTGCAACCTCCTGGTCTCCTGAGACAGTGGAGAGGGAGCCTGGGGAGGGCGAGCCTCAGAGGACGACGCGGGTTTGAACCATGGAGGTCCTGTACGCTTGGCCATAGGAGCACATGTCAGACTAGGAGTCTGGATTTCTCTCTTGTCCAGCCAGAGAGAAGACACAAAACTGAATATGAGAGAGGCTAATGTCTGGGAGGAGACAAGAGCCCTGAACAGGGTTTTCGTCTCCGTATTTACTGAACTCTCAAGAACTTACACACGTGGTGAACGTGAAGAAAACCATCAGAGAGTAAATGTTAACTTGTGTGTAAGAAGCAAATGGTCTGGGGGGCAAGAGGAGTGTTTGTCAAGGTACACTGCTGCCAGATGGAAAGTAATTTCCTGCAGGTGATGCAACAAGTTTCTCCTGATCCCAGTACAATATCTCGCTAGCTCACCTTGGGCGTTTTCGCCCTGTTGTGGCAGCTTTCTGCTCTAAGCTTTAACCCGTTTACGTAAGCGTAGCAATGCCTGAACGTATTTCCCGACAAGCATGTGTGCCAATCAAGCATTCGTAAAAATAAGTGTCCTAAACAGAATGAAAGCTAGAACACAGGGCCATCGACGTGTGTTTAAAGAATATGCCCACAAAACAGCAATGGGCATTTTGCAAGAGCACTTTCAAATAAAAAGATAGGCATAAGCCAGTTCAAGGATTTCCTAAGGATGAAATCTTAGGAGTCTCAAACACCCTCAAAACCATAACATAAAAATTCAGTGAAAGTAAAAAGGATACTATTAAACACAGCTTTGCGATTTCCCAAGGGCAAGAGGGAATGCGTAATTAGGAGTGGCATGGGGGGGGAGGGATGCGCCTGCAGGCAGCTGCTGCGCATGTGCGGAGGCAGCAGCGTGATTCCCCCGCCCCTTTCCCTTGAGGTCCAGCGAAGGAGATGCCAGGACAGAAGCTGGGAGACGCTGGGAGGCGGTCATCACTTTGCCTGTGCCATCCCCAGGGAAGGACTGTGGGCCCCACCCTCCGGCCTGGCCCCTGACCAGCCTCCCCCGTCTCCTCTAGCTCTGCCACGTGCAGCCCCGCCCTTCTGCCCTAGCTCCACCCACCGCCTCTAACTCCCACCCTCATGTGGCCCCACCCCTCTGCTCCAGCCAACCCTCTGACCCGACCCCACCTTTTCCCTCTAGCCCACACCTTGTCTGGCACTGTCCCTCCTCTCTAGCCCCCCAGGCTTCCACCTGGGCTCATGACTTAGCCACACAGCACACCTGCCCAGAGTACACATCTGCCCGGACAGATGGTCTGGCGATGGGTTGATGGCCTGTTGTCTGTTGGGTGGAGCCCAGAAGCCCCCAGTGATGCAAACCCCAACCCTCCTCAGCTGGCGGGATGCCCGGCTCCGGGCCCCCGGACATCTGGGCATTGTTGTTTCCTCTCCCTGTGGCCCGGTCTCCTGTCCACCTGTACGGAACCCCAGGAAGGGCAGCGTCCTCCTGTCCCCCCCTTCCTGGGGAGGAGCCTGCAGGGAGGGAGTCCCTGGAGTTCCCTCCCTGATGCGCCCTCACCCCTGCCCGGTCCTGGTGCGAGAAGCTTTCCTCAACATCAGGACATTGACATTCTGTGCACACAGACAAGTCTGTGGAAACAGTAACGATGACCGATGGGGGTTGAAGCTCTTTTGCCATTGGCAATTTTTTTCTGCATTTCTCATTTTGGCTTCATTTAGCCTCAAACAGGAAGAGTCAAGACAATGAGGCACCATCCGCAGAGGTGGCCTTGGAAGAAGGTCTGGGGCCAGCAGGTGCGACACCGGACCACAGGCGGTTCCCTCTCCCGGCTACCAGGACAGGGAGTGATCAGGCCTCTCTGAACCTCAGTTTCCCCTTCCGTGTAACGGGCTCTGGGTCTCCCATCCTAACCTGTATTGAAGGTGTCCACCTTGATCCATCGGCACGGCTGCGCCTTCCCAGCCACCCGCACCTTTGCCAGGTTAACTGCATTCCATCTCCTGTGCCTCCGCCCCGCCCCGCACTCTAAATCACCAACACAGTCACTGCCTCGCCGCTGTGGTTTCCCCTGGCACCCAAGCCTCAAGCGCAGGGATGCCAGCATCTAGACAGAACAGTGGAGGGATGCCAGCATCTAGACAGAAAAGCGGGACTTGGTCACGCTGATGGTGGCAGAGCTGGAGGGCAGAGGATGACCGAGGCCCATGCGGACATGAGCAGCTGCAGCTGAGCCCCAGCAGAGGGAGTGAGGGGTGTGAGCAGAGCCGGGGCACCCCGGGCGCTGGGCGGGGCAGGACCACCACCAGCTGTCCTCAGCAGAAGGACCCTGTGTGGGGCAGGACCGCGGGGGCAGGGCACCCGGCCAGGGCTGGGAGCCCCGGAGGGGGCTCTGCAGGGAAGCTGTGAAGCTGGAGGGACACCCTCTCTTTCAGAGGCCCCGGCCCCCTGCGGTCCCCACCAGCACCCCTGTTGTCAGGACCTGGCAGGGTCCTGCTCTGGGAGCCCAGGAGCTTGTTTTACAGAGCAGAGGAGGGCGGGGGCTCTGAATCAGCCAGAAGCCCCCACTCCCTGCACCCACACACTCAGAGGCTGAAAGGGCCCTGGGCCTGGGCTGTGATCCCCACCCTAGGATGCATCTCCCCACCTCCCAAAGCAGGTTGTGTTGCAGACTCACTGGACCTCATGAGTCCCCAGGTCATCATGCGCCTCCCCCTAAGGGTTCTGGCCTCTTGTCCCTCTGCTTACAAGCCCTCCCTGCCCAGGTCAGTGCCTCGTCACCACCCCCTCCGCACCCCGCCGTCTCTGCTCCAGCCCCTCCCCAAGGAATTGCTCCTGTCCCCATGCCCCCCTCCCCGGGTCACCTCAAATAGCCCTGCTCATCACCACAGAGGCAGGATGTGTGGAGGCAGATGGCAATGTCAGGTGGGCACCCCGACCTCTGCCCCCATGCTGCTGAGACCTGGAGGGAAGGGATTTAGACATCCTCCCATTTATGTTCTTGTATGTCTGACCAAAGGAAAAAAGAAAGCCAACCTTCCTGGATACCAAACCCCAGAGAAAGCAGTGTTTAAGAAGTCTTGTTATTGTGAGTCTTTTTCATGACTCTGATCTAGTTTGCAGAGCATCCCAGCAGTGGCAAAAGCAGGCACCAAGACCAGGCAGGATCCCGCTGAAAATGGAGGCCCCAGAGCCCTCATGGGATGCTCAGAGCTGCCTTCTGAGTATCAGCCAAAACGGACACAGAGCAACTGGCTATTAACTGGCCACTGTTACAAGGAAGGCTTTGTTGCTGCGCTGCCCACTTCCACACTCTGTAAACTTGTCCAACACAAAGCGAACCTGCAAGGGCCGGGCTGTTGGTTGGTTGTTCGTGGCGCTCCGCGGCTCCAGGAGAGAGGCTGGGCCTGAGCCCAGGGAGACCGAGCCGGAGGAATCTGGGCCAGTCAGCTCTCACTGTGTAGCCACCACCTACTGAACACAAGGACATTTCTCTCGTGGCTCAGCAGGTGGCAGGGGGAGCTCGGCTCGGGCCATCCACGGGGTGGCTGCAGGTGGGCTGATCCCCATAAGGCTCGGGCGGCCGCACGCCAGCCTGTAGGTCAGCGGTCGGCTCTTGTCATCCTCGACCAGCAGACTCTTCTCAGGGTGACAGCAGGGGCACAGGGAGTAGGTCTGACGGGCCGGCCCTTTCAAGCCTGTGGTGGTGGCACCTGCCTACTTCCTTGGCCAAAACACCTTAGATGACCAAGTGCAAAGTTCAAAATAAACTGATATATTCCATCCATGGAGGTGGGCACGGGAGGGGGAATATTCCTGAAAAGTCCTGTAATGTCCTCCAGAACATAGTGCGTGCAGGCCTGGGGCCTCCAGGCAGCTCTCCCAGCCCAGACCCGCCTGTGTCCTCGGCGGGCTGGGGGGTCCCGGCCCTCACTGCCCCATCACGGGGACTTGATGACGTGGTAGGCTGTGTTGCCGCCCTCCTAGGACGACTGGATAAGCACGAAGATTCTCACCAGGTCTGTACAACCTGCCGCAGGCTCTGCGGCCTTGGGGTCCCCACATCAGTCCAGCGCTGGCGAGGAGGGTTAGAAGTCTCTTCCCCAAGAACGGGGACGACTTCTCACCGTCTGACGTGTTACCCGCTTGATCGTCCACCCACTGGGGAGGGTTTTCTCGGGGGAGGGTGGGGAGTCCTGCGTCTGAACATAAAAGCCCGTTGCGATCCGATCCCCTGCTGTGGATAAACACGTTGCACATCACCGTCCAGGAGGCGTTTGTGAGGAACAATTTTCCTTTCTTAGAACCCTCTGACCAAAGACATATTCCTCACACAGCACTCATAAAATATCCATGTGTGGTAACTTTGCATTGGCTGGAGCAGTTATAACGTGCCTGGTAAGTGTGCAAAAGCATTTCAGGCTCTAAGCCTGCAGTGTTCAGAGAGTCAACGCGGAACACTCTCCTCCAACTGCCTTCAGGATTCTGATTTCCAGTGCGGTGAGGAGCCAGAAAGCCTAGAGGCTCACCGTCACTCCCTCCCCACTCCCCTGGCCGAAGTCCATCATAGCCTCAAACCAGAAGTGAAGGATGGCGGCTCCCACAGGAAGGGGTGAAGAATTGGGGCCCACAGCTCAGCCAAGCCCCTCCTTTAGGGGGGACTGTCTTACACGCGGGAGAGAGAGGCGGGAGCCTCCCCCAAGGGATGCACAGGTCAGGAAGGAAGGTATGATCCAGCAAACCTCTAGGAGGACCACAATCTAACCCTGGGGACAGCTGTACTTTTCTGCAGAGGATCAGATTAAAAATATAATGAGAGGAAGGTGCTGTACACAGAGATGCTGAAGGGGAACTTGCAGAAATTTTTTAAAGAGAGAAAATAGAGGAGAGATGAACCCCGGGAGCCCATCCCTGCTGGAGTTTCTAAAGGACACACATAAACAACGATGAGCAGGCTGGGAAACAGAGTCCGAAATACAGCGAGTTACAGGGAGTAAAGGGGAGGACACGCTTGGTGTTGTACTGAATAATGTTTGCATGAGTCTTACCCAAGGAGGAGATACCAAAACCAAACAGGGCTAAGGGCTGCATATTAATAGCCTATAAGCCAGGGGGCAATGGCTGGAATACATAATTATAATTTACAAAGGAGAGAAAGGCACTAAGGAATTCAGTGTAACAGGTAAAACGCACACGGTAGAAGCGCAGGCAACACTACCAGAAGACTCACAGAATGCTTGTCCGACAAACTTCCTGAGAACATAAGGTGCTGGAATTTGTGAACACTCACGTATATGTGTTTCTGGAAGTGTCTAAAATGTGTCTGGAAGGTTCACAGAAAGCAGACTTGCCTCCGGAGAGAACCTGGGAATCTGCTCTGCGTGCACGCTGCGGGGAGAGCCGCGGCCGTGAGGAGTCATTGCAGTCTCCTCGAGATGGAGCAGCCACAGCTCGGACGGAGTCACGGGTGTGGAGATAACGGGAGGAAACCCAGCAAAATGGGAGAGGAGACAGGCTCCGGTGGCAGTGTCTTTTGGGCGGATCTACCTGCCCATATTTATGGTGATGGGAAGAGGCCGGGGGAAGACTGACCCCAGGCAGGGCGGCACCTGAGGAACCCAGGTGGCAGGACTCTGGTCCAGCACTCGTGCCGTGGGCCTCTCCTGCTTCTGAGCCACTGCTCCTTCTCCCTGGACAGAAAAGAAAGAGCTCCAGAGGTCCAGAGCTTTAGTCAGATGAATTCCAGAAGGGAGTGTAGACACCCCAGATGAGCTTTAGAAGGACCCTGCCCAGGTGTTGGCAGGAAATGAGGCGGCCAGAGCTCTGTCACCACTGAGTCAGAGCGGGAAGGAGCAGGTCCATCCTGGGGCTGGCGGAGCGTGGGACAGCGTGACTTCACGGTCACACCTGTGAGGGGGCAAGTGGCCTCGGCAGGAACAACGGTCATCATGAGGCCGGGTCTGTGCCGGACTGCAACCTCCTCCCACCTGAGCTGGCTCCTTCCATCCCAGGAGCCACCACCATCTTCTAGCCGAGGAGCCCCGAGAAGGCAAACTCGCCTTCGTAAAATTACAGACCCCCATGCTGGCAGCAGACCGGACTGCAGTCGCTTGTGTGAAGTTGTCTCCCTCGTGGAATTCTGCTTCTCAGGCGTCTCCCGAGGCCCAGCAATTTCTAGCACCGAGATCAGCAGCAAATCCACCGAAACCGGCGTGTATGGGATGTGGCAGGTGTGGTTTCCGGTCGCTAATCCCAAGTAAACCGACTCGAGCCCACAGAGCGGTCCAGCCTCCTCCACCTGCCGCAGGAAGGCCCCTCTGGCAGAAGCCTCCTTCTCAGGAGGCGCCTCCCCAAGACGCCCCCACTTTCCACCCCACCCCTGCCTGACTTGGAGACACGCAGGGCCCCCAGAACAGGACCCAAGGACAGATACCACCCAGGTGTGAATACATTGAGTGCACTGACCTCCAGGAATGAGGGCCCCACAGGGGAGGGTGGATGGAAACGGGACGGCGCTGGGGCGGAGGGAGCTCCTGCTGGTGACAGAGGCCTCCTTCAGGACCGTGTCCCATGGGAGGAGGAGATGGTTCCTAAGGGACATGCCTCCTGCCTGACGGGACACCAGGTGTGTCTGCAGCCGAGCAAATGCTACACTGGAGCCCTGGCCCTTTCTGACCTCAGGGAACATTCCAGCAGCCAGTGCCCGATCTCTCCCAGAACTGTAGAGACAGACGAAATCAGAACACTGATGACGGACATTTGTTTCCTTCCTGTGTCCATGTGAGGCCAGCTCCCCAGTGACATTCTCCAGGTGGCTCTCCCCACACGCCCGGCTCAGAGGCCCCGAGGGGAGCTGATCGGAGCCAGACTCATTCCCACCGTTAAGCAGGATGAACCTGAGCTCACCGAGCACCCGCTAGGACATGCGGGGACCTTGCAGGTACTTCAGGCTGGAGCCAGGAGGCAAGAGCTGGAGGGACGTTACCGAGAAAGAAACCAGTTCAGAGACCAGGCAAACAGGAGTGATGGGCACAGCCGATGGGCGGCCAGCAGTCAACACGCATTTACCGGGGCCCCGTGTGGACCCGGCTCCGCGTGAGAAATGGGACACAAAAATGCCGGTTCCACACCCTCAGCGGCCCCACGATTACGGGGGCTGGTAGGGCCGGATGTTGTGTTGTGCTGGAGTATCATTTACAGTGATCAAGGGAGGGA
Organism: Prionailurus bengalensis; assembly: GCF_016509475.1. NCBI lineage: Eukaryota > Metazoa > Chordata > Mammalia > Carnivora > Felidae > Prionailurus > Prionailurus bengalensis. The sequence goes on along the minus strand of NC_057356.1, from coordinate 1,532,778 downwards.
GTGACGGAAGACGGCATGCTCTCTGCCAGTCACGGAGCCGATGTCACACACCAGGTAAGAGACACTCCCCTTCGGACAAAGGCAGGCTGCCTCCGTGGTTTCCACGTTAGACGTTAACTTTCAGGTGACACACGGACCCCTTCCTAGTCTGCCATCCTGGGGGGGGGAGTGGTTCTCGAGGAAAACGTCTATGGTAGTCGTCAGTCGCACAGACGAGCCTGAACACCTTCTCCTTACAAAGCCAAAGCTTAACTACTGCGGCTCTGACGACGTTCCCAGGCAATCCGCGCCTCGAAGGACCCTGTCACCTGCACCTTCAGGGAAGGCCTTGCCGATCGGCGCTGTGCCCTCCCACCAGAGACCCCCACAGACGCACAGGGCACACGGGGAACACACAGCTGAGAAGTGTCCTGGACGCCTGGTCCAGGACGACCACCACCTTTCCCTCCACCTGACTGGGCCTCACTGTCAGTTCCCCGGTGGTGACATTGTCGTGCTACACTTTTTCGCAGATGTCACCACTGGGGAAAACTGGGAAACCAGTGCCTACCGTCTCTCCTGCATCACAACAGCGCAAGCCTACAACGGTCTTGAATCGAAACCTCCACCGACATGCACGTCCAGACTCTTTCCTGTGGTCTCAGTTCTGTGCCTGGTCTCTCGGGGCCTGTGTCTCAGGCACCCTGTGCACAATGCCACGCGTGCCTGGCAACAAGCCATGCTTCAAGGACAGACGCGTGACTCACGCCAGACCACGGGGACACCAGGAAACTGAATTCTAAAACTCTCCGTGGACCCAGTGGACAAGTCAAGCACTTCTGCCGGGGTTTCCGAGACTACGATATAAGCCTCGCAACCTTCCAAGGCATCTTGACACCACGTGAAAAGCGTCCGTCCGAGAATGCAGCGGACACAGAGGCCAGCTGAGCACCGAGGAGAGAGAATCCCCAGAGATGCCGACGGGCCTCCTAGATCCATCCGTGCCTGCAGCTAATTGCCCACGGACGGGTCCGTTACCTACATCAGTGAACATTTCTGTGTTTAAGCCAATTCTCGTCAGAGTTTCTGTCACTTGCAACCGGAAGTTCTCATTCCCTGTTGCACCTCCAGCACCCACACGGAGGAAAGCGGAGCCAAGAGGGGTAAAGAGACAGCATTCTGATACCGTAAGCTGATGTCCTAGATCTAGCCGTGCCTGAAGCTAACAAACTATGGAGAGCTAGCTCACGTCAGTCAACACAGTCTCTGTCTTGAGCCAGTCTGAGCTGACATTTCCGCACTTACAGCTGAGGAAGCCCAGACTGTCCTGCTCCACCGAAGCTGGGAACACTGGTCAGCATCAATGAACACTTGGGGGGAAACCGATGAAAACAAGAATGAACGTGAACGTGTGTGACAAGACCACCACGTGCTCTTGCTGAGCACCCAGAGGGGACAAACGAGGGCTCTGGGAGGACCCAGCACATCTCATCTCTGCACCTGGGAGGCTCAAGACTGGTGACCTGTAGAGACCACACCTGGGCTGGGACTTCAAAGAGGAGTAGGGTTTGCAGGGAGGACTCCTGAAAACAGACAGCATGAACAAAGGTCTGGGGCCTGCTTGGAGGGTGATGAGAGTCTGTAGGGATGGGGGTGGAAGAGGAGGAGAAAGATTTAGAGGCCTGAGTCCTGGTGAGGAGCACGCACACCAGGGTCCAACCAGGTAAACAGGAATCACTGCGGGGGCTCCAACCCAGGGAGGGTTAATGCAGGGGTCAGTGTAGAAAAGCCGAGAAGCCAAAGGTCAGTCAGCCCAGCGACCTGCCACCAAGCACCGGGGTTAGAGAGACCGAGAGAGGGGTGGGGTTCCCTGCGCTTGGCCACAGCGCCCACCCCAGCCCTGGCGGAGATGCAGCCCCTGCAGGAACAGGTGCAGGCAGAGGGGATACTCCGGGTTCTCCGCCCTGACCCTCCACCACTGCCTCTGATGGACTAGTCCAGGCAGAGACCAGCCCAGCCCAGGGCCTGGGACATGCGGGGGAAAGGAAGGGGGCCTGGGGACCCAGAACGACGCCCTGGACAAACTCTGAGACGCGAGAGATTTCTGGAAGCCCCCAAGGGCGCCGCTCTGAAAACATCACTCTTAACGAACGGGGCAGACCGCCTTCAGAAGAACAGCCATCTCCTTAGAGCAACAGGAAATGTAGTTAAATAATCAAAATTCAATTCCTTTTAGTCTAGACGTAATGAGATTTCGTAGAATTATAATTTCAAGTGCAGTATACTACATAATGACTCTCTCAAATGTGATTTTCTTCCCCAGAAATGGATTACTGGGAGAGACTTGGCCCGGCTACAAACGGTACTCAAAGCCGATCAGGATCACGCCAGGTCCACTCCTCTCGGTGCCAAGGCCCCTGCCGACGCACGAATGGCACACGCTGTGTCGCCTCCTGGGGTCCCAGCCCGCTCTGCCCTGTGCAGCCCCCCCCCCCCAACACAAACATCCTGCGCGGATAATAGGATAATAACCTATTAGCGTTTGATCCTTAGCGACGTGCGGCCAGTGGAGCAGAGCCCAGTGACCGACCCCCCCCCCACCCCCCCACGAGGCAGGAACTGGGACATTCCACCCGGCCTGGGGCTGGGGCCGCTCCTTACAGCACCCTCCCCCCACACCCCGCCCCCGTGGACCCGTGGGTGTCCAACGTCAGTGCAAAGGTCGGACGAGGGGCATGAGGGGCGGCAGTCCGGCAGGCTCGGTTCACTCCTGCGGTTCCAGGGAGGCGGGGGCCACGTCACCCCAGCCCGTGGCTCTGTAGCTCTGCCCGTGTGTAGAAGTGAATGAATGTTCCTGGATTGGCGCGCGCGAGTCGTGTACGTGCTCGGGTCTAAGTGTGCAGGGGTGTGGCCCCCGGCGTCCAGCGGCAGGAGGGACACACACAGGGAACACCGGGTCCCTCTCCCCGGCGGGGTCCCGCCCGCGGCTCCTCCGTCATCAGGGTCTTACCTGTAGCGACAGGAGCGCCGACAGCGGGACCGGGCACGGCGCAGGGCAGGTGCTCCCCGAGGTCAAGGCGCACACGCGGCCCCTGCGCCTGGGGGACACGTGGCCTGGGACGCAGGCGGTGCGGGCGGGTCTGAGCCCGCGCACTTCAACTCGCCCCGGGGAGGTGGCCCTGGGCAGCCGCTGGGGACCTCGGGACGCTCCCGGGCCCGTCGTGGGCAGAGACTCGGGGGCCGCGTGCACGGGATCCTCCACGGACCCCAGGCAGCCGTTCGGCCCCCGCCCACCGGGGACACCGTCCCCTCAGGCGACGCGGCCTCACAGACCCCGGCGCCATCTTCCTCCCCGGCTCTCTTCCCGCGCGGAGGCTCACGGGAGGCTTCTGGTTGGCGGGCGCGGGTCACGTGGGGCAGGGCGGCTGCAAGGGACTTCGGGAGAGCGGCGTGGCTTCCACCCTGGACGTGTCCACGTGGGAAGGGAGTGCCGGGAGGCGCGCGGGCTCGTCCCCGTCCGCGCGGGCTTCTCCTCGAGCCCGAGCTCGGGGACGGGACCTGTGGGCCCCCCTCTGCGCCCACCACGCATGGTCCCCTCCCCGTCCTAGTGCACCAGGCCCGGCCCCACCTGCGTTTCTGGAACTCTCTCCCTACAGCCCCATCCAGGACTAGCTCCCGTGCCACCCCTCCAGAGAGGCTCCCGCACTTCCCGTGCTGGCACCCGCACCCCCGCCATTGCCGGACACCACACCAGGCCCCGAGCGCTGACCACGCTGCACACGGGGTTCACCACGCCCTCCCTCTTCCAACGCAAGGTCAAAACGGGGCACGTCCTCGCTCTCGCAGACGTCAGGACCCCAGCAGACGCCCGCCACGGATGCTCCGGGGCAGCTTCCCAACAGACCAGGGCTCCTCCCAGCAGGGCTCCTCCCCAGGCTGGGCCTGGGGATACACTGACCCAGTTGGCTCACAGATCTGCGGTGTGGGGGCCCTGAGTGTGCGGCTCCCTCGGCGGGCGTGGCTGAAGTGCCTTTCTCTCAGGGCTGGCCACACTTCTTGACCCCAACCTCACGTGAGCGTCATCGTTAAAGGGCCTGACCTCAGGCTGATAGCGACCACGATAATGATAGATGATAATGGACGCTGAGGAGGTCAAGGGTCAGGCCCTGTCTGTCGGTCTGTCTCGGGTTACACACCAAGAATGTGGGCTGGGTTCCGGATGAATGCAGGGGGAGGTCTGCAGGAGGGTGAGGGAAAAGCCATCCTGCATGTCGCCAGCAGGTTGTGTCCCCAGGCTCCTCCCTGGAGCCCAGCTCTGCAGGGAGGCGGGCAGAGCCTGGCCCCTCAGCTGTAGCCTCCCCGTCTACAGAAGGGTACGACGGGCTGAGTCAGCCCAGACCGGTGTGCACCCGTCTTCACCATTGACGCACACTTTCTGAGGCCCACTCTGCCCTCTGCCGAAGCAAACAGGGCAGAGGAGGAAGAAGAGCCATGGGTGGTGATGGCAGCTGGGCTACTGGAGGCCAGCATCCCGACCTCTCAGGACAGTGGAGCGTTCTGGAGTCAGCCAGGGGAGCTAGTGATGCATCTGCTGGTTTGTCCCCAGGAGGGCTGGGGCAGGGAGGGGTGGGGCGGGGCTCTGGCAGCCTGGAGCCCACTCCCTCCCTCCTGTGGGATGAGGGGACAGCAAGCAGAGAGGACAGAAACATGCCTGCACCCCGGGGGCACTGGGAAATCTGGGCAGGGCCACGCCGAGGGGCATCCGTACCCACCGCATTCGCCCATCCCTCGGACACAGGCTCCACATCATCCAAGAATTCTCCGTGGGACATTAGAGGAAGGTGTCACCGGCCCCAGACCACAGAGGACGTTCTGGGGTCAGTACCGGAGCAGGTGCAGCCGGTGATGACCAGAAAGTGGGGGGAGGTTCCCAGACTAGACAATAAATACTGGTGTGTGGAGCAGACTTGCCCGTAGAGACAGAACGAGCTGTCCCTGAGAACCTTTACAAAATGTGTGAAAAGCACAGAACATAAAGACTAGCTTTCTTAACAAAATAAATCTTCAGACGTTATCATTTTCACAGCTAGGGCACAGAGGAAAGCCTTTTAGAAAACAAAGTAACTTGAGCACGTCACACGTTTTCCCAATCCCTGTCCTTTCTCGCCACTTCTCGGGGGTTGTCTGTGGAACCTCTGCCCTGTTTGCTAAGCAGAGGGCAGCGTGGACATCAGAAAGTGCGTCGTCAACAGCGGAGGCTGGTTCCTGGTGGGGGTCTGTGGTGACCCAGCCGGTCCTTCGCTTCAGCGGACGGGGGACCCGCCCTGCTCACCGCATCCTCCTCTGTGTCCCGTCCCGACCTCACATCCACCCCAGCACCTGTGCACACACCTGGCATCAGGTGGGGCACCTTCCAGTCTGTGCCAGCTGGAGGTCGGCTTCTGCTGTGCTCCCCTCATCTGGACACAGGACCCTGAGCTGTTGTCACCCCGTCTCAGGTCTTCCTTCTGGAAGTTCTGCCAGACTTTCCACTTCATTAGACAGCACCTCTGGCTTCACGTGGAGTGGAGAACACCAGCGTCCGGGTTCACGCCGGCACCCACATCCTCAGTCTGCGGCTCTCTGATAGGGAGCCATGCCTGTGGATGAGGAAGCAGCTTCCAAAGCCAGGCATCAGGTTACAAATCCAAATCCATTAGCGTGTGCAGACCTTCCAGATCGCGGTACACTTAACTCAGTCACACAAGGCTGGGATCTTCACAGATCTTCACGCTGATGCGCTGAAGCCGAGCCTTCAGACTAGGGCAGACACAGACCCGTGGAGGAGCACATCAGGAGGGGGCTTGGAGGGGCGCTGGCCCAGGCTGAGGTTGGGAGAGGGGCAGGGGACCTGCAGGGCAGAGGCTGGGCTTGGGGACGGGGGCAGGGGATCTACAGAGCAGAGGCTGGGTTTGGGGAGGGGGGCAGGGGATCTACAGAGCAGAGGCTGGGCTTGGGGAGGGGGGCAGGGGATCTGAAGGGTGGAGGCTGGGCTTGAGAAGGGGGGCTGGGGATCTGCAGGGCGGAGGCTGGGCTTGGGGAGGGGTACAGGGGATCTGCAGGCAGAGTCTGGGCATGGGGAGCAGGGCAAGGGATCTGCAGGACAGAGGCTGGGCTTGGGGTGGGGGGGCAGGGGATCTGCAGGGTGGAGGCTGGGCTTGGGGAGGGGGGCAGGGCACCTGCAGGGCAGAGGCTGCGCTTGGGGAGCAGGGCAAGGGATCTGCAGGAGGGACCAGGGACCGGATAGGACCAGGCACGGCACAGGGGCAGCTCCCAGGCTCCAGCCAGGACTGTCCGGGAGGCTTAGCCCTGCACGTCCGGGCTGGGCTAGGGAAGCAGGTCCCAAAGATGTGAGTCCAGGCCCAGAAGTGAGGAGGAAATGCCCCAGTGGTGTCCCCTCATCTCCTTAGGTCAGGGTCCCTGGGTGGGAAGGGCTGGGGCCTGAGACATTGACCCAGGCTCTGCGGAGGTCACCTGCAGGCGGCGTCCCAGCATCCACCTTTCCTTCTAGGTCCACCCATGTGTCATCTGGAAACACAGTCCCCGAGGTCAGACCGGGGATCCAGGGACACCTTGGCCGCAGGGGATTTGGGGACCCAGGTCTGGTCAAGGAAGGCCCACACTGCCTAAGGTGATTGGGTCGGGGACAGTCACAAGTCCCTGCCCAGACCAATCAGAGTGAGCATCAGCGTTGCTCCCAGGTCCAACAGGAAAGGCTCTGGCCCGTCCCACTGGCTGCAGGGATTGGTTCAGGCCCAGTCACGTGCCTCCACCCCATCCAATCGCAGTGAGTGTCCGGCTTTGCGGCTCGCTGAGGGGAAGGCCTGGCTTCCGGGAGGAGCTGAGGACTCACGCCCACTACCGCCGTCTTGTCACCGTGCGGGGCCCGGAGGTGTGAGGTGACGGACCCCCTGGACCCCTGGGTTCCAGAACCCAGACCCGACGAAGACCAAGATTTGAGAGGGACGTTCTGATGCCATCGCTGGAGCGCTGGATCCAGCCGTGCCTGAGTGTGCAGGGCAGGGCCGGTCTGCGGTGGCTACTGTCACTTCCAGCGCGAGGACCCTCCCTGCTGCCTGCGGTGGGACGATCGGGAGCCGCATCTGGGTCGTGCTCCTCCCAGAGCAGCCCTGAGCCTCCACCGTCGGGCTTGTTCTCAACCTTCGGGGACGTGAGCAGCGCGCCGGCTGTGGGGACCGAGGGGCAATGCCCGTGGTCTCCCTGGTCTCCGCGGACTCCCCGGCCTCTCTGGTCTCTGGTCTCCCCAACCTCCGTGGCCTCCCCAGTCTCTGTGGTCTCCCTTGTGTCTATGTCCTCCGCAGTCTCCGGCCTCCCTGGTGTCCGTGGCCTCCCCTGCCTCTGCGGCCTCCTCAGTCCCCCTGGGGCCCTGGAACTCCCGAGGAGACGGGACACGTGGGACTGAGCGTGTCAGCAGCTGGAGTGACGTCCAGGCGGCACGAGCAGCCGGACCGTGGGAGCAGGTGGACCTGAGGGCGCTCAGAGCCGCGGACACGGGTGTGGGCGGTGCAGAGAAGGTGGGGGTGCTACACAGGCGAGCGACACCACAGCGGGCCGTGTGCAGGTACTGCAGGTGACCCAGAGAGAGCAGGGACACGGCCGTCACAGACTGCAGTGCGAGCATCCCACCCCCCACCCCAGTGGGGGCACCTGACAGGCGGGCGGTCATGGTGTGAACGCTCAGGTGGAGCCGGGGCAGAGCTAGCAGCACCCGCACGAGGTACACGCCAGGTAGCACGGAGGGAGCGTGGGATCAGGGGACACGGGCGACAGCACCGTCACACGGTAGGACGTGCGCAGGGGACACACGGCCCTTCACACCCAGGGGAAGTTCACGGGCGAGCGGGCGGGCCCAGGCATGGCCCTCGATTGGCCGCACCGACAGCGCGGCTGTGACCCACACACAGGCTGACCGACACCGGCCCCTGGACTCGGAGGGACTCGGAGGTTAAGTGGGAAAGGGTCACATAGGGGCCCAGTGATCCTTCCAGCCTGAGAGCGGGACGCTCGGGCCAGCCAAGTTGGGACACCAGGCTGTGGGGTGACAAGGACCCTCAGTGCGTCTTCACGCTTGCTCCGCAGGGGGAGATGGGGTGCCGCACTGAGCCTCGTTTGCACCGCACGTCACCGTTGTAACTCGTTACCCTTCGATCGTCCGCAGAGAACGTCAACACATTTGTGTCAGACATTCGTCGTGTATACGCTTCTCTCTGAGCTCTGGTGGTGCAGTGAAGATTTGCAGTGAAGCCTTTATCTGTTAGATAAAAAAGAGCTTATGCGGAAGTTCCTGGTGACTTCTGCATAAATCCTCCCGGCCTCCTCCTGCCGCCGGCTGGCCCAGAGTCCCTCCTGTAATCAGAAATGGGGCTTCACTGGGAGGTGGGAACCGCCCAGCTGCCGGGTGGAGAACCCCCAGATCCTGGGGGGCCCGGGCATCACCGAGGGTCGGGATGGGGGCATCAGGTGGGGGCACACCAGGTCGCAGTGTCCAGCCCTGACGGCTCAGAGAGAGGCCGAGCGCGGGCCCTCACGTGAGGCGGGCGCTGGTGGAACCGTTGGGAGCCGGGCTGTGCTGGGACTCTCCATCCTGGGACCGGCTCTGTTCTACCTGCCAGTGCCCTGGGAGTGCTCCCCCTGCCACGGGTCATTCCAGGGACGCTGGGGATAACTCGCCTGGCTGGGCCGTGGAGGACTCTGTCCCTGGGAGGTGGTGCCGTGGGCCAGGTCCCCGAGGAACACCCATCCACCCGGGTCGGGGCAAGGAGGCTGCTTCCTGGATGTGTGCCCTTCGGGCCGCTCTGAGCCCGGTTCCCGAGCTCCCCTTTCCTTCACACTGAGCACACGGGAGCAGAAGCGGGGAAGGACTCTGAGTTCTGGGTGAAAAGCCATTAAATCTCCCAAGTCTTCTTCCAGGTTTTCTGATACTCGGCGCCGGAGGAGCCCGGGTCTGCAGCTTGGACCCAGAGAACCGTGACCCATTCCTGGCGGACATGTCACCCGTGGGTGTGTGGCCTTGGAGTCGGCGTCCTTGGGAAGTGTAGGCCCCTTCTGCATACGTCCACGACTTCTCCAGCTTGGCCGCGGTAGGGCGGGGACTCCTCACCCCCTACACACAGACGCCTCATCCCCCAGGCCTGCCCACCCTGGGACGGGCTTGGGGGCTGGGCCGTCCCCTTGGGACAGTTCTGCCCGGGCTCACCCTGGCTCTGCTCCCAGAATGTCGCTGGTCCCGGTGCTGCTGACAGAGCAGAGGGAGCTGAGATAGAAGGCTCTGTGCGAATTCACAATGCAGCAAGGCTTTGAGAAGACATCAAAGTCTGTTCTGATTGTCAAGAGCCAAACACACGTCCGGGAACGTCACTGCAGTGACTTTGTGTTTTCGTCGCCAGGCCCTCCCGGCACGTCTCCATTCTCTCAGGTCTCACGTGTGATCTTAGTGCAGACCGATACCTGCCTCAGTTTTCTTTTTTTTTTTTTTAATTTTTTTTTTCAACATTTATTTATTTTTGGGACAGAGAGAGACAGAGCATGAACGGGGGAGGGGCAGAGAGAGAGGGAGACATAGAATCGGAAACAGGCTCCAGGCTCCGAGCCATCAGCCCAGAGCCCGACGCGGGGCTCCAACTCACGGGCCACGAGATCATGACCTGGCTGAAGTCGGACGCTTAACCGACTGCGCTACCCAGGCGCCCCTGCCTCAGTTTTCATTAAAAGCTCATAGCATCTGAGAGTGTTTAGAAGGAAAAGGACAACGTTCTCTCCTCTGAGATTAATTACGTGCTTGTTGGAGCCATTTAGTGCATCCGGGGAGTGTATGACAGCCCACGTGTCCCCTGTGGACCTTGCTGGACTTTGTCACTGCCTGCGGGTGCTGAGCGGGTCCAAGGACGAGAGCTTTCCGGGTCAGGTGATCGAGACTATGGACGGTCTACAGTCCGCAGACTGCTGCGGGTTCACAGTGTGGCTCGAGGCCCCCTGCTGCAGCCCTGAGTGCTTGGACCGCGGCTCACAGCCCGTGCACCGGGGTGACCTCGGCCCTGGAATCGCTGGGGTGTCAGCCACAGTCAGGTGGTATTTTCCAGGGGAGAAGCTGTCCTTGTGTCTCCAGACCTTTCCTCTCCTTCATGTATTTATCACATGTTTTCTGAGGAGCCAGCCTCTGTCATTGGTATGAGAATATAGTCATAGCAATACAGACTCATCCCTGCCCCCAGTTTCGCAGCCTCGAGAGGGATACAGGAAAGGAATGACTAATGTAAAAACACAGAATTTCCAAGTGTACTGTTTTGGGACAGAAGATTCCTGGGAATCTGGGGAATACATAGAAGGAGGTTCAGAGCACTGACAATCGAAGGGCTTGCAGTCGAGGACAGGGCGTTCCAAGCAGAGGAAAAGCAGGTGCTAACGTCCTGAGGTGAGAGGATGCAGACCCCACAGACCCGTTGTGCCGGGGAGGGACGCTGCGTGAGGCTCGCCCCAAGAACATGCGGGTCTTGCTGCTTGAAGTACGGCTCTTCGTTTGTTCCCTGATGTCTGATGTGAGACGACGATGACGTCAGCAATACCAACGTCCCCATACCACAAATGAGGGTATCGAGGCTCCTGTGGATAAATAGCTCGCCCAAGGCTCTTGCTCAAGAATGGCAAGGCCACGATCGGAAGCAGGCCACGTGGCTCCCTGTGTTGGGCTCTTTGAGGTGTCTCAGTGTGGCTGAGCTCCAAGAGGAGATGGAACACGCGGCAGAGAGACTGGGTGTGGACCCAGAGCCGGGCTGTGCGGCTGTGCAAGCTGCTGTGTGTTTCAGGGTCCTTTCTGTTACGAGCAACAGGAAGCCTCAGCCAAACCGGCGTGAGCGAGAAGATAAATTATCGGTGCGCTTAGCTGGAACGTCTAGCTCCATTTCAGGCCCGGCTTGATCCAGGTGCTCAGTGAGTGGCATCAGCAGGGTCTGTTCTTTCCTCTCCTTTTCTGTGCCGGCTCTGTCCATCCTCTTCATTTAACGTACTCTCAGAAGTCTCAAGAAATGCTGACTGCTTCTTCACAGAAGGCAGGGTCTCCTCTGCGTGGGCCAGAGAATGCCGGGTTGAGGCACATGACATCTGAACCAATCACCGTGGCTCAGAAGGAAGCGCTGGTGGGTGCAGGCCTAGGGCTTGTGAGCCACCCCACAGAATCCAGAGGAATGTCGTGTCTGGGGTCCTGGGCCAGAGGGGAGGCCCCAGAGGTGAATGGAGACCTGGAAACGGACCAGGAAATGGAAGCGTGAGGTACAGCAAATTCCACTTTCCAGGCCCTGTGGGCGGGGGTCGGTGTGCACGCCAGCTCCAAACACAGAGGGCGAGGACAGACGGACGAAAGGGGCGGCCACTCCAGATGGGTGGGCAGGTGGCGAGGGACCTCCCGTCTGAGGCTTGTCTTGGCCAGAGGATGAGGAGATCCCTGCCCTGCCCCCCGAATCCCAGAGGCTATAGAGAGGCCTTAGTGGGGGTCTGTCACCACACCATCCAGAGGGCCTCAGCACCTTCGAGGCCACATTCTTGAAAACGGCTCTGACGGCAGGAGCAGTGGGCGGATGGCACCGTCCAGGGATGGGAGGGTGGGGGGCCTCTGACTGCCTGGGGCCAGGCTCACGTCCTCTCGATGACCTTCTCCAACAATGGGGGAGGTCACTGCCCCAAGAAGAGGGTGTGTACCGGGCTGTCTGGTGGCCGAGACGGCAGCTCTAGGGAGGGGAGGACAGCTGCTACTGGGACACAGTGGTCCAAGTGGCAGGAGAGCCTCAGACGGCCCAGAGTTGTGCCCGGCCCTCACCCACCGGGCACTCAGGCTTGGGTGGGACGGAAGGCGCCAGAGTCCGGTGGGGGGCTCTACACCGGTGGTCCTCCAGGTGGCTGCCTGTTAGAATGACCCCGGAGGCTGCAGAATGACCGGCTCGGGCTCCCGTCTTCAGAGGCCCCGGTGCGGGTGGCCTGGGGCACAGCCTGGAAATCAGGACTCTTAAATCTCCCCAGGTGACCGTTGTGTAGCTGAGACTGAGCCACAGACGGACCCTCTCCACACACGATGGCATTTCCATGCCCCAAACCACCTGGGACCCTACCCTGTGTGAGACTGTTCATCCCACCACCCACTTAACTCTTCATTTTTCCACGTCTGCCTGGGGGCTTCCTCAGTAACTGGGGGACAAATCAGCATCTGACCTGGCCAGCCCTTCTTCTTTGGCTGTGCTGATTTGCTGACGATTTCCTGGGTGGCACGGAGACCGTGGTTGGGAGTTAGATGGATCCTCACCTAAGCCTGGCCCGAGAGGAAGTGACTGAGAGGTGGCCACTGAGTTCGCCCCCAGGGCTACCCCAAGCACATCACACCCAGCTGGCAAACATGTTTCCCCCTCCTCCCTCCTCCCATCCACCCCTCCACCCATCCTCCATCAGTCCCTCATCCCTGCATCCCTCCATCCGGCTGCTCACAAGGACCAGCTTTGGATGGACATCTCCACATATGTCTGTGTAAAGGGAGATGCACCCAGACCCACATCTCCCGGGAAGAAGACGGAGGTCCAGTCTGACCGAGTGTGACCCCGATGTGACATGTTTACTAAGAACTGTACAGGCCTGGGTGTTGTGCAGTTGATTTGGATGCAGAAATTCAGAGTAGGTGGAATTCTTAAAAAAAAAAAAAAGTTTCATTTTTGCATGGCTCTAAATTTGAATCTGCTTCCTATTGGGTGGATGGAGGTGGTTCCTAAAAATGTGTCCCGGCAACGTGATGAGTCAGAGCACCAGGCTGAGCAGGTTCCAGTGTGGATGGAGAGGAAAAGCCCGGATGAGAGTCAGTGAGAGCCCAGGCCCATTAGTACCATACCTAAGATCTGGGATACGGATGTATACAGTAAGTACTCAGCAGCGACCTGGCAGCACGGCTGCATGCAGTAGGTTCTCAGCAACGGCCTGAGACTGTAGAGGTACACAGTGGGTGCTCAGCAAAGGCCTAGCACCATGGGTGTATACAGTAAACCCTTCGCAATGGTCTAACATGGTGGATATGTGCAGCACCTGCTCAGCGACTGCCTGGCACTATGTCCACAGTGGGGGCTCAGTGATGGTCTGGGGGGCGTGTCTCCACAGCCAGCTGTTCACCAGATCCTTGGAGGGGTGCCAAGAGGGGAGGGGGGCTCCTGAGACCCACGACGGGTCACATGCCCTCCAGGTAAGGAAGGGATTTTCAAGATGTAGCACCTGCGGGGGGGGGGGGGTCACCTGAGGAGGTGTCAGTGAGCAGTGACAGCCAGGCCACAGAGGCTCTCAGGATGACCCACTAACACCCACCCGCATACACTGAGCGCCTACTCTGTGCAGGCCCTCTTCTGGGTGCTCCTTCACTCAACTGAGCAGCACCAGGCGGGAGGCACGTCTCTCCATCACGACAGGGCACATTCATCCAGACAGGAACACCGTTTGAAGGAGTCTCCACTTCCAGCAGCGTGGCATCGAGTGTCAGAATCCACGAGACGCTGTGGGTCCCCACGTCACACTCCCCCAGCACGAGTCTGCTGGGCAGGAGCCCAGGCACCCGCTTCCCGGGAGAGGCACCGCAGATGCCTCTGGCCTTCTGCAGAAGGAACCATCCTTGTCAGAGGGGCGTCTTTAACAACCTGAACACAAAGTCACGTAGTACTGAACAGAAACGGGTCACAGTCAAGGGCACAGAGCGAGCGGATTTTCATTTGAAAGACCGAACTCGTGTGTAGATAAACTTCTCGCGTCTCGCGTTCACGGGCTCCCAGTGTCTTCGGCAGTTCCCTCTGGAGGATGTGATTGTGGGGGCTTTTCTCTTCCTCCACTTGCACATACACTTTATTTTTGAAAACAGCTTTATTGAGATATTTAAATTTTAAACTTTAAAGTATGTATTTTGTAAGAAAAGAATTATGTTAACAGACAGCAGAGGACCTTACGCACGCAGCGGTTGGCAGCTGGGTACCCAGGAACGTACAGACCCAAGTGGAAAGGATTTTGTACCCTAATTAGAGCCACGCACTTGATGGGACGGGAAGCGGTTGAAAGAAACATCTAGCAGGAGCGTGAGGTTCATAGGCGGATGTAAAATTCTCAAGCATCTACTTTAAAAAGTTGCTTTAAATCAATAATAATAAATTGTGCTATTGGCCTAAAGGCAAAACTTGATTCATTTTTCCAGAAAAACAAAAGTGTGGGAACGTTCTGCTCAGCAAGTGACAGAAATCTCTCGCGGGGTGGGAAGCCCACGCAGGCAGAGACATCCAAGGATGGACCCCAGACGCCATGTGATCACAGGCAGTGGGGTGCCGAGGAAGGGCCCCTGAGGACGGGGGAGCCCCAGAGAGGCCGGCAGGAGGGGAGAGACAGTGATTCCCTCTGGTTTCAGCCAGACTCAATGTCGTGAGGGGTGTAGCAACCGTGGGTGGGAGTGCGGGCCGTCCGCCCCCTGCCCGCAGCCTCCCGTCGCCAGCCAAGCATCAGAAAAGACAAATGAAGCCGATCTTAACCCAGCAGCCCGGAAACCCACCGGCCCGGCCAGTAATGCATCCCCTGGGCCCGTCCTGGGCCGCTTCCAGGCATCGCCCGCTGACGTCCAGCGTCCTGTCTTACAGGTGCAAGACGGCGCCGCGACAGGAAGCTGGCCGGAGCGGCCAGGAGCGGGAGGTAAAACACCTCTGTCACTCGAGACCGAAGAGTAACGGGGGGCCTCCAGGACCCACGACGACGGCCGAGCCCACCCTCCCCGTGAGCCGGGCCCGTCCACGTCAGAACCCTCTCTGCCGACTGCTTTTCTCTGGGGGCTGTTCTCGCAGGCAGGGGGCGGCGGGGGGCGCAGACAGGAGGTGAGAACACCTGGGCTGGGACCCCAGCAGGCAGGTGAGTTCCAAGCCCCTGCTGCCCCCGGTGCAGCCCGGCACGCCCTGGGAGCCCCTCGGGGAGGCAGACCCTGGGCCCTGGCCTAGCATCTTCGGTGAGGCAAACCCCAGCCCACCCTGCCCTGAGGGGCCCGGGGCTGAGCCAAGGCCAGGGCGGGTGCAGTCTGCAGTCAGCACCGCGCGGGGGAGGGGCAGGACTCGTCCTGGTGGGGCTGCACCCGCCAGGGGGGAGCGTCAGCCCTGAGCCGCGGGAAACCACAGTCCACGGGAGCCTAGGCAAGACAGAAGGGACTTCTCACTCGCGAAAGAACACTCGTCTGTCTTGTTTCTAGGAATTTCTCAACATCTGGTTCCTCCTTATGTTGAAGCAGGCTGCGTGAGCTCCAGCCCCCACATCTATGTTCCAGCTGCCTGGGACGGGCAGGCGGCCTCCTCATCTGACCCCGCCCTCCCGACCTTCCCCGGCCACCTCCAGGCTTGGGGAGCAGCTTCACGCAGAGCCACGGCAGCCACGGCCCGCGTCCCAGGATGGGCGCTGGGAAGGCACAGTGGTTCTCCGGGCAGGGCCAGGCGTGAGCGTTCTGGGGGCCCGGTGCTCCCCGCCCCCACATGGGGAGACAGCACACCCGGCGTCCATCTGGAGGACCCCCCAGGGAGAGAAAAAAGTCAGCTGACTGAGGAGAAATCTCTGGAAACCCGGAGATCTGGAAAACCAGGAGAACAGAGGGACAGAGTGGTTTGCAAACGGACAAACACAGCTTGTTCACCTAATAGAAGCGGAGGGGGCCTCAGGACCTCCAGTGACAGGAACACACCCCACAGCTTGCAGGGGTCAGGCCCCTCTCTCGTTTATCTGGACAGACTCCGTTAGGCCCGTTAACCTCCTTCATTAACCCTCCCGTGAGGACGCCTGCTGGGGAGGGAGAGCCACGCGTCAGCCGGGGGACAGGAGGGCAGCAGGCAGTGTCCCCCAGGGCTGGCCCTCACAGCACCCCCCTCCAGTCCCAAGGCCATGAGCTGGCTTCACCCTGAACCCTACCCTCTGAACTCAGGAAGGAGTGGTCTCTGGTCCCTCGTCTGTGGTTTTATCTTCTTTCTGAAACATTTTACGTGTTGGCCAGGTCCTCCAGACACGTCATGGACTGTATTTCCTGGCCCTACATTCTCAGTTTCCTGCCCCTCTGATTCCTTACCTGCCTCCATCATTGTCCTTCCCCCCGGGGACCCCTAAATGCAGGCATTCCCCCAAGGCTCTATTATTGGCCACCTCTCCTTTGCAAATTCTCCCTTGGGATGCCACCTACCCCGCCCCCACCATGGTCCAAGTATCACGTGAATAACTCCCGTCTCTGCATCTCCAGCCCTGACTCCTTCTCCAGACTCCGTCTACACCGAAGTTCTGCCATGTGACATCCCTGATAGGCTCAGGGTGCGTCCAGGCACCAATACCAGCTCCCGCCATCTTGTTCAAGGCAACTCATCCTTCTGGAGCCCAGGTCCCAAGCATTGATGTCTCCTTTGATCCTTGAATTCGGCTCATGACCCACATCCAATCCAAGACCAAGGTACAGGAGCCTCCTGGATCTGTTTCCAGATAAAACAGGTGTCAGTGACGGCATTCAGTGGCACCGAGAGAGAGAATCCCAGAATCCCATGTTGGTCGAGTCTCAACTCGCTGAAAAGCAGGGCTATCTCCAGCCACCGAGCACCGTTCTCTCCCAGGAGACATTCGGGTATTCTCCAGGGACCTTCCTTGGGGTTCACAAACACCTCAAAGAAATCCCATGAGGGCATGTGGCTGACGGGGGCCGTACATCAAAGGTTGCTCCTTCCCAGTCAGGTGGCCACTGAGTAAATGCAAATGATCAGCTCCACACAGCACATGCAACACCGGGGATGAATGCAGGTGCCCCTGTGGTACATCATTTGATGGGACACGTGCAGCTAGGAAGTAACCACGATGCAGAACTAGAGAAACCAAGTCGACAGGCAGACTGGACATCCGGACGCGGCCCCTCACCCGGCCAGCAGAGTCCACATCTATGCGGGCTGGGGAGGTGACTAGGGCCGTGGGTGCTGGGGGGGTGGGGGGACATCTCCCCAGACGTCAGTATTGACGACAGTGATGCACCCCCATGAAGAAATAAGCAACTCAGGATTGCACGCAGAGGGCAAAGCCTCGTGCCCCAGTGGAGCCCATGGAACACGACTAAGGAGATTTACTGGCTTCCTTAGAGGATCATGTTTCTTTCCTCGTTTGATGGTCGATCCCTCACTGACAGCCAAAGTTGAAGTTTCCAGGATAAAGGACAAGCATCCCGTCGCCGTGGTGCCTGTCTGCTCAGCACGCTGTCTGAGGAGAGCCCGGGGCCCACGTGTGGCAGCAGATGTCAGAGCGGGACCTCAGAGCCCCGGTTCCCCTCCTGGGGGGGAGACGTTGTCAGGGGACATTGATCCTAATGGGGACACTCAGGGTGAAGAAACCTCCTAGGGCTCCTTATCAGAGATTCTCGAATGAGAGTGTGCGTGAGCAACACGCTCGGGACGTGGCAAAATGCAGATGGCCATCCCCCGCCCAGAGTTCCTGGCTGCGCAGGGCTGGAGCTCACACTGGTGATTGGTCATCAGGCACTGCTGGCTGAGAAGGTCCCCTGTGACGCTGATGCTGCTGGTCGGGGAGCCCGCTTTGAGGACCAGGGGGTGTCACGCTAGAAGACCAACCTACCAAGCTGGTAGCGGACCCAGTCCTCTGCACCTCCCCAGAGAGCTTGGGGCAAAGGAGCAGGCCCTCCAGCGGGCGGAAGGGGACATTGAGGCGACCGAGGTCAAGCTTGCTCGATCATGTGACCAGACACCTGCCCCCTCTTCGGTCAGGATGACAGAGACCCCAGCTTGTAAATCACGAGGGCCCTCCTGCGTCCTTGTCGCTGCAGTCTTACCATCTGGGTGGAAATGCGCTCCCGATACCGTCCCCGACCCCGTGCCAGCCTCCACTCGGGCAGCAGGGATGCAGCCGTGGAGGCAGGAGCCGCTTCCTGGGGCCGTGACGGGGACAACAGGGGACAACAGGGCACACGGTGCGGGGCGAGCACACAGCTGCTCTGGGCGATGAGAGCTAGGAGCCTGGTGGAGCCGGACTCAGACAGCGGAACCGGTGCTTCTGCTGGAAACCAGGGCTGGGGACACTGGCTGACCCGGAGCCAGGCTGCAGGGAGAGCGGGACAGGCCAGGACACCGGGGGGGGGGGGGGGGGGGGGAGGGGCGGGGACAGGCCAGCCTTGCAGTATGGCACTGCCTCCTCCCGCCAGGGAAGAGAGACAGACGTGCTCCCTGACCCGGGAGGCCCTTCCTGCCCCCCGGTGCTGCCCTCGCCGGCATCCGGAGGCTGAGAAGGCCCAGGAGGCCCGTAGCCACTTGTCAGTTTAATTCACGGTGTTTGGGATTCATTACAGAATAATTGTCTTATCGATTTGCAACTGACATATTTACTGCTTTTGCTTTCAGATCAGAAAAGATGCAGTGTAGCTAAAGCAACTTTAATTATGTGGGTGCTTGGGAATCGTAAGAGTTGCGGGCATTTCAAATACTTTATTTTAAATTCTGGGACATGGAAATGACCGTCCATGACAAAATTTCAGGCCAGCGGGACGGGCGCCCTGAGAAGGCCCTCTGTGTTCTCATACCTCAGGCCCCTTTCCTGCCCCCAGCCTGGTCCCCGGGCGAGGGTCCCCTGTGCACCCAGCCCGCCGGCCGCAGGGTGCGCTTGCTCACACGTCCCCTCTTGTTCTGGAAGCCTCATTCCAGCTGGGACGGCTATTTATCTATGACACACTCAAGGGGGAGGTGGTCCTGGGAGGGCACCCTGCACGGGGGCTCGAGAGCATATGGGGACACTGCCGCCCCCACCCACACACGTCCCGGTGCAGGAACCAGAAGGCCGGCGGGCTGCACGCTCGCTTGGTCAGACAGAGTCCGGGGCCAGTTTGCGGATGGGAGGGTGCCGGGGCCAAGCTGAGCAGGGAGTAAAGATCCTGCCCTGGGTCTGGCACGTCAATCCCCCCAACAGATGGAACCCGGTCAGGTCTAAGCAAGGTGATCCGAGGTGGTCCCAATGTACACACGCCCTCGACTGGGGCCACTCTGAGGCCCTCCCAGTACAGGGCGTGACGGTGACCAGGCAGGCCCCCAGCTGCTCGACCTGGCTTCGCACAACCCGGTCAGAGGTCGGAGGCTGTAGGACAACACGGAACCCCCCACCACCTCGGTGTCTGGAAGTTACTATCAGGTGCCGAAAATAACCCGAGGGTTTCCACGGACAGTTCGGCTGGTTCACTCACAACTGCCCAACTCCCTGCCATGGCCCACAGAAAGCCAGGAGGAAGCCTTGGGGGGAGGGGGAGTTCTAGAAGTTTCTAGAAGTTTCTACAACTCCACCGCGGGAGTCTGCCTTGTGGACTCCTCACACAGTTTCTGGCCGGCGTCTGCAAGACGCTGCCTGAAAAAAGGCCCTCAGCCACCAGAGTTATGAGATGTGACTCCAGGGATTCCGGAGAGAAACCAGCTCCTCTGCTATTTCACTTCTTTCCAGAGCATCAGGATGGCCAAGAGCCTGGGGCTCCCCGGGAGAGGGCACCCCCGCATCTGGGGACAGCCCTGGGGGCCCTGACCAGTGGCCGGGGTCAGGCCACCTCCTCCGCAGTGGATGTCCCTGCGGGCGGCCTCGTTCACTCCCTCCACCACTGCTCACTGAGCAGAAAACTGCCTTGACTCGTGTCCAGTTCCGTTCAGTCATGCTCCTGCCCAGTAAGTGCCAACAGGACTCCTGGGAGCCGCGGGCGTGTGTGCCAGGAGCTGGCGTCACAGAGCAGGTGTCACACACACACTGGGAGGACAGCGGAGGGAATGGGCCGGGTGTGGCCTGCAGACACGGAAGACGGGGTCCAGCCCGAGGAGGCGCGGGGAGGCAGGCAGGGCCACACGGGTGATCCAGGACGGGAAGGATGACGGGCATTCGCTGGCGTTGCTGGATCCGCACGCAACCCACGCCCTTCTAGTAACGGGGCTGCATTTTCCCTGGAGCGCCGTCGCCTCCGTCGTTCTGGGTGGTGGGGGCTGGCTCCTCCCCTCAGCTGGGATGGCTCTGTGACCCAAGCCCGGCTAACCGCATCATCAGATTCCTCTGCCGGAGACTCACCCGGCGGCGGACACGGAGCCCTGGGCGGAGCGCGACACTCTTGATTTTCCACCTAAATGACTGAGAAAGAAGAGCACTGAGCTTTCTAGAAGATGCAGGTATTTGTGAGACTCGGATCCCACATGGAGACCCACGGCACGAAAAGGGAATCAGATTTGTGAGGCAGAAAGGGAAGACAAAACCGCGGTACTGTCACAGGAGCCCCTGATCGAGCCACGTCTGAAGCCGTCACCCTGGACGTTTTTGTTATACGAGGCAGTGAATTCTAGTATTTGCGAGAGCTGCTTTGAGTTGTGTTTCTTTCTGCCACTTGAGATCGTATTACGACAAAGACAAACCTGCCTGGTATTTTTCAATGCCATGTCAGGGTCTGCTCGGGGATGGGGAATTGGAAGAAACTCTCATACTAATAACGAAGATTTAAAAACTTGCTCTGGATCAGCGTTTCCCAGAGCTCTTAGTCATTCTGTATAAAGAGCCCCAAGTTCAATAGCACCCTGGGGAGCTCTGGCCTGACCACGGGGAACCTCTCTCTTCTCCTCTTCTAGAGGACACTGGGTTGCTCAGAGATTTTATGAGCTAATGTGTTTATGAATCTCAAACAGGGAGGGAGAGACACAGCACTTCCCAGCCCAGTTGTCCTGGGAGTTTGTTTTGGAGGGCACACACGGAAACACAGCGTCCTCCACGCACACGCACATGCACACGCACACATGCACACACACGAGAATTTGGAGGTGAAACCGTAGGAATCCAAGTCTATTTCTGGAAACCACCTACTCTGGCTACAGGGGACATGGCGCGTCCTCGGGGCTCTGTCCGTTCGGCACCTGAGCACCCGAGCCTCTCTGTCTGCTCCCCTGCAGTGAAGGGAAGTGAGCAGCAGAGGCTCCCGGCAAGATGCTAAGACGTCTGCAGCAGAAGCCTCACACAGTCGTCCGAGGAACCGCCAGCCTTGTGCCGGGTCAGAGTGTCTGCTTCCCGGACACGTTTTCCCAGCTCAACCACATCTCGGTGCGACATTCTTCCATCTGGGATCCGACGCCCACGCGTTTGCCCCACGGCTCTCCTGCTTGCTGGGTCTCCAGATACTTGGGAGACGGTCTCTGTACGGAGAAGGGGCCAGGTCACAGGGTAGTGGCCTGTGTGTCCGGGAGCGGGGTGGTCCTAATGACCCCTACCGTGGGGCCAGACTCCCTGGTCCAAATGCAGGCTTTGCTCTCCATGGCTGGGTGGTGTTGGGAAGGTGAGTTTACCTCCCTGGGGGCTCAGCTGCCTCACGTATGAAACGGGAATGACAACGGCCCTCCTGTGAGAACTACGTGAGTAGCTTATCCTTCCTGGTAAACAGTAAGCATTCAATGCGTGCTACTGGGAGGATAATGCACGAGAATGACCATTGGATGTATAGCATCCAAGATGAGTGAGATCCCTCCTGAGAATTGCTGAGTAACCGAGCTCACTCAACAAGTGAGTGGGGGGAAGTTGAGGTACGTGAATGTGTGCAAAGGATGTAGCCCAGCTCCGTGTAAACAGAAGTGTCCAATCGGTGTTCACTGTGAGAATGATGACGATGATGGTGATGGTGGTGACGATGGGGATGGTGGTGAGGGTGGTGGCGATGGCCGCGGTGGTTATCGTGATGATGGCGCTTATGGCGGCGGCGACAGTGGTGATGATGGTCATGGTGGTGATGGAGCGGTAGAGGTCGTGGTAATGGTGATGTCACGGTGATGTGACGGTGTGATGAATGAGTAGGCGGATGGGGAAGGGCAAGGAGAAGCCACCAGGCGCATCTATGAGTGACTGCACGTGTGACCCTGCTGATCACAGCCGGACTTAGATAAACTCACCTACGTAATGAGTATTTCTCCAGGACTCACCAAGTGCCGAAGGATGTTCTAGGACTTTCTCCTACAGGGAGGCTCTCACGTGTGCACAGTAGGTCAGGTGTGAGGCTATTCTCTGCGGCCTTGACAGAATAGCAGAACTGGCCCCAGCACCCATCGGCAGGAACACGGGGGAGGCACGGAGGACCTTTCCCCGAACTCCACGCTGGAGGCTCCTCCGCCGTTTCTTCCCACGTCCCCCTCCGTCCGGCAGGGGCCGCCCCCCTGGGGCAGTGACAGAGGGTCTGTCCGAGAAGAGGGTCCCCCACTCTCTGCGGTCTCTGAGGCACGCGGCAGGAGCCCGGCACCTGGCTGAGTGTGTGTGTTCAGAGGCGGGAGAACGAGGGTGAGGAGACAGCCAGCAGGCAAGTCTTGGGCTCTGGGGCCACGGGATGCCTGGCTCTGTTCCCAGGGCCGCCCCAGACCCGCTGTGTGGCCTCAAGGAAGCGCCTGACCCTCGCGGAGCCTCCAGGGTCTCCCTATGGAAACAGGCTGTGAATGTCTGGCCCTCAAAACAGCTTTGCTTGGACTCCACAAGTTCTGAAATTATCTGTTAATGTGTCATACTTTCAGGTGGATCAAGGTTGACCCCCCCGCCCCCCCCCGACACCAGTGCTCCTACACTCTGCCGTTTTACAGGTTATGTGTCCTGTCTGGTCTTGAGGACACATGGGTGTGCAACCCCATTAGGTGTCTTCAGGGAAAGCATTCGTGAAGAACAGAGCCCTGGTTTTCATAACACGGCCCCATCCACGTCATCATACCGTGTTGTCACCCTCGCCTTGTCAACAGCACCTCTATTCCAAATAGATTCAGGCTGGAATAAAACATATGAAACATTAAGGGAGTAAGGTAACGCAAGGCCAGCGGAGACTCTGTGTCCACCAACATCCGTCCCTCCTTCCTCCTCTCAGTATGACACCCAACATCTGATGCTAGCTTACCCGGCTCTCTCCAGACACTACATTTTCCAGAAGCTTTGCAGAGAATACACTTCTGACCATGCCCTGTAGAGACTACATTTCCCAGCATTCCTGGCAGAGACCGTCTTTCCCAGCATCCCTTGCAGAGACCACACTTCCTCCCATCCCTGGTAGAGACCATCTTTCCAGCATCTCTAGTGGTTACCACCTTTCCCAGCATTCCTTGCAGAGGCCACACTTCCTCCCATCCCATGCAACCCTCAGTGATCCTGGCTACAGCATCCTGCCCTGAGCCAGTGCCACGTCCCCTTGTCTAAGGAAGCACCTTGCCTTCCTGGGCCACCTGCACATGTACTGGGAACCGTCTTCAGCCAGCTCTGAGGAGTCCCCAGGCTGGGGCCGACTCCCTGCTCACCACGCCCCCTCTCCTACATTGTTTCTCTCAGGCACTGCCGTGTTCTTTGTTCCCTTGTTTGCTGCCTGTCCCCCACCGCACTGTAGGGACGATCAGAGCAGGGGTGTCCCCTGAATCCTCCCCAGGTGTTCCAGACTTTAATAAATACCTGCTGAATGAACAAATGAATGAATGAGTCTTTGTGAAGCCTGGGCCATGGTTCTGCATGGGGGGACCCAAAGGTGGGACCTGCCCTGGGGGAACTCGTGTTCTGTGGCCAAAGCGCGGGGACAAGGGAGGGGGGAAAATGCAGCAAGGGCACCCGAGTTGTGCCGGCAGGACAGGAGCCAAGAAAGTGTCTGCCCATCCAGATCAGATGACACCAGCTGAGTCAGTGGCCACCAGACGATGTCCAGGATGTGGAACCCAGGGGACGTGGGAATTGACCTGAGAGCCAGGGTCTCAGGGGGTCAGGAATGGATCCTGGTTGGCGGGCTGGGGGGACATGGTGCTCACACCTGGGCCACCACCTCAAAGCTCACGTGGAAGGAAACAAGGTGACATTGGAGGATAAGGAGGCTCAGACCTCAACACTCAGGCAGCACCAGGGATGCCCTGTGGCAACGGCAAGAACTCAGGGTGTCATTATGTAGCCCAACCCTCCAGCAGGAAACGGGGCCTCGTATGCGCACCACGACCCCTCGGTGTGGACAAGAACAAAGTTAAAGACACAAGCCAGCGGGTCTTTACCATTATTGCCCCAGGGGAGTTTCCTTCCTCTCCTGCCCTCCCAGGGTGCCGAGAAGAATGAGGAGAAAGACTGCCACCTACCCCCTTCTTTTTAAAAAAAAAATTTTGTTAACGTTTATTTTTGAGACAGAGACAGAGCATGAACAGGGGAGGGGCAGAGAGAGAGGGAGACACAGAATCGGAAACAGGCTCCAGGCTCCGAGCCGTCAGCCCAGAGCCCGACGCGGGGCTCAAACTCACGGGCCGCGAGATCGTGACCTGAGCCGAAGCCGGACGCTCAACCAACGGAGCCACCCAGGCGCCCAGCCACCTACCCCCTTCTACCCCACCTGTCTCTGCCTCCCCCACCTGCCCCCCCTCCCCACAAGAGTAAGGGAGAAGAAACAAATTGTCAGTGGCCTGGACGGAACCCTGAGTCCCACTGTGCCTGGGGGGACGAGCAGAGACACGGACCCACGTTTCTGGTAACGCGGTTTGAGCTCCTGGATCCGGGCAGACACGCAGCCAGCACTTAGCCCCTCAGGATCGGGTCTGAAGGGACCGGCCGCCCCATGGAGCCGGTTCAGGGGCTCTGACGACGGAGCGCCTGGGTCCTGCCCCAACCACCAAGCCCCTGCTGCGGGCGCATGGGCACCTCGTTCCCGCCCTCCCCCTTTGCAATTTCTAGAAGGAAACCTCAGAGAAAGGAAGCCCCGTTTCCTCCGAAACAATCACCCGAACTCCAAACACACTTCTTTCCATCACCCTCTGTCAGGACGCCTGGTTACCAAGGCAACCACGAGACTCACTGCACACTTTCCTTTATTGTTCCCCGAGACTTTATTAAATATTCCTCTGCCTTTCAAATCCCCCACCCAAGATGGGAGGCATCCTAATGACTGTTCACGGGTGTTTCCCGCTGGAGGGAGCTCCTGTGGAAACACGTGCCTGTGTCCTGCCGTCTGTCCAGGCTGGGAACCCGGATGGGGCTGGAGTCTGTCGCTGGCAGCGACCTGTGCTGCCCACACCCGACCCGAAACTCACTTCTGTCTTCCCGGCCTCCCCCACCCCTGGATTCCCAGCCACACCTCCCTCCCTGGCGGCTATTTCCAGTCTCGGGCCGGAGTGTCCTTCATGGGTTCTTTAATGCCATTTAACCAAAATGGAGTCGTCATGATGAATTATGGATCAAACATTCCCTGACCCGAGCTGCTCAGGGGGGTGGGGAGGGGACAGTAAGAGCCAGGAAAGTGGTATCTGTGTGACCCAGGGGTGACGCTTCCTGACGACCCTGTGCCCTCCTGTTGCCACATTCGATTTCGCTTGCCATTGACAGACAGGTCAGGGGGTCAGGGGAAGGTGCATTAGCTGTCCCCTGAGCGCCCCCCCCCCCAAGTCTGTGCTTCTTGATTTTATCAGATATTACTCATGCTCGTGAGCAGTTAAGACAGCGCAGGGGTGCCTAGGATTATGAAAGTGTAAGAACACTCAAGAGGTTCAGCCATCGGACAGAATCTTGCTTGACCTCGAGGTGATGGGTGGCCTTTGACCTCAGCTCCCAGCATCGCACCTCCTGGTTGTAAGTGTTCAGAAGTGGGTTCGGTCCACCTCTTGGGGTGGAGAATCTGGCCCACCAAATTTTGTCCCTGGAGACAGGGACAAGTGGTCTGGGGACCAAGGACAGGAGACTGACTTTTTCCCACAACCCTTTACACACTTAGATGTTTTCCTCTGCATTTATTATCTGCTTCAAAAATAAAGATACTATTAAAAACACCCAGCCAGATGATGGTGAGGTGTCTGATGAGCGTGGCAATTATAAGACAACCCTGCCAACAACTCGTCTGTGCACACCGCCTGCTGGAACACGGCGTCCGCGACTCTCTCAGGGACAGCGCAGCCTGGCCCCGGGGGACCGTGTCAGAGACATTCGGACTCGTGTCCTCCTTCCCAAACCCTTCTTCATCCCCGTGATCCTTCAGGATGATCCCCTGTTTACCTGAGACGGGCTCGAGTCTCCGGCACCGGTGAACGATGACTCCAGGCACATCGTGGGGCCTTCCGGGGACTATCGCAATGTCGAGCAAAGAGGGTGCCAAACATCAGCCTTCGTCTTGGGAGGAAGAGAGGGAGGCTGACCGTAAGTTCTGCTGCCATGACGAGTGTCTTAGTCCCCTCGGGACGCCGTCAGGACCCCAGAGCCTGCGGACGTACAAACAACACACACTGGTTCCTCACGGTTCTGGAAGCTGCGCGCCCCAGCTCGAGGGGCTGGCAGATTCAGTGCCCGGGGAGAGCCCCCTCCTGGCTCACAGATGCCGTCTTCGTGCTGTGCCCTCACGCGGTGGGTGAGGGCAGGGGTCCCAGGGGTCTCTTTTACAAGAACTCGAATCCCATTCACGGGGGCTTCACCCTCATGACCTAGTTGCCCCCCAAAGGCCCCACCTCCTAACACCATCACCCTGGGGGTTAAGATTTAAACATGAATTTGGGGAGGACCCAAACCTTCAGACCATGGCGACCCGGGTTTTGTTTCCTCTTGGCTGCAGTCTTTTTTTTTTTTTTTCACCCTGGCAAACGTCCCTGTGGCATAATTTGTTAGGGCCTTCCATATACTGTGATATATTCACTTTTTTCTTCCCAAATTCAGCGTGCCGGTCACAGGAACAGGACAAAAGTAATTATTGCAATTGTCTGACAAGGATCGCTGGAACAGACGAACGAACAAATACAGAAGGCCTGTAATTGAGAACACCGCGGTCCTCGTGCAGAGCTCCCCGCCGAATTCATCATCTCGGGCGGGTCCGTCCTCACTTCCAAGACTGTGTTCCATTTGGCCTCTAGGCGCTTATCACACTCGTTCTGTTTTCATTAGGTCGCTTGCTTGTCTTTCCACAGGACAAACCAATGAGAAATTAAAAACAGCTTAGAAGCACGTGCGGGTGCCATTCAAACGTTTCGGGAAGCGCTGGGAACAAACGGCAGAAAATCTATGCACGTTGTCACCCCAAAATGAGGTAGGAGGCTGAGTGTTAGCAGCAGGCCGCAGCGGACATGGGAGGGCAGGGGACTGGCCGTGGGCCGGGTCCCGCGGGAGGGTGGTCCCCAGCAAACCACGCCCCCCAGCACAGAGTCTGCAGCAAGGGTCGCCTGGGGGAACGAGCTGGTGCCTGGGACCCCGACGGACTCAGACGATGGGTCCCCCGGGAAGCTTTGGGGGCACAGCAGAAAAACACAATCGTGTTGTGCTGGCCTGAAGGAAAGCGCAAAGGGAAAGAATCTCTTTCGAGCTGAGGTGTCTTGCCTGCTGGGGGATCAGGAGGCCTTTCCGTCCAGGGCCTCCCTCGGGGCCGACATTTCTGAAGGCAGGTTCAGCCTCGCTGGGCTGCAGTGGGGAGGTGGCCGCACCGGGGGTGGGGGGCGGGGAGGAGAGCTCTCTGTCCCTGGCTTGGGCAAACCACTCTCCCGGGTGGTCTCGTCCTCTGTCCTCGCCGTCTCCCTGCTTCCCTGTGAGGGGACGGAAGGTCCCCACGGGGAGCGGAGGAGTCCTACTGACCACGGAGAGCTGAGCTGAGACCCACTCATCAGCGACCCGTGGACCACCCAGCTGCACATAAGTCCCTGGAACTTTCTTTATTCAAGGCCCCACGTTCTCTGCTTCACTCTTGCCCATTTGCATGAGAGTCTGTCACTTAGGGAGAGAGCCCTGACTGATATCAACAGGCTTTCTCCTGCAGGCGACCTGGAAAGAGTCCCGCTGGTTGGCACCTGCTGGGAATCTGCCTCCACTGCCGGCTGTGCTTCCTGGGATGGCCTCACTGACCCCCCAGGGCCCTGTGATAGGTTCTGTCGTCCCATATCCAGACGGGGAGACTGAGGCTGGAAGGAATTAAAATTCTTGCCTGACAGCCTCTAGCCACCAGAGGGGGAGGCACCCAGGAACGTGCACGCGCTGCCCCCAGCCCGGCCCTGAGCCGCCATCCTGGCACCTGGCGTGGGGCCACCGCCCGGGGAGTCCTGGCGATTTTCCCCCGTGATTAGCAACTGGGCACATTTCGTTGCATCTGGTTTCTATGCTTCATTTAGCAGGTGTAGGCCATTCACCTGTGACTTTAAGAACTACAAGTTCAGGGGCGCCCGGAGGGGGGTCTCAGTCGGTTGAGTGTCTGACTCTGGCTCAGGTCACGATCTCACAGTTCGTGGGTTCGAGCCCCACGTCGGGCTCCGTGCTGACAGCTCGGAGCCTGGATCCCACTTTGGATTCCGTGCCTCCCTCTCTCTCTGCCCCTCCCTTGCTCACGCTCTGTCTTGCTGTCTCTCTCTCTCTCTCAAAAATAAAAAAGAATAATAAAAAAAGAACTACAAATTTAACTCTGTGTGCATCTCCTGTACATCATACACACTGAATTCTACACCTTCCATGTTTAAACCTCCATACACCCCCAGACTTTATCAAATTCCTTGTTTCTTTATTATTTATTTAATTTGAATCCAAGATAGCATGTAGTGCAATGATGGTTTCAGGAGTAGAATTCAGTGATTCATCACCTACTTACAACACCCAGTGCTGATCCCAACAAGTGCCCTCCTCCATGCAACAGGCGGGGGCCTGACCAGGACGGCCTGGCAGGAGGCAGCAAGCTCCACTCCTGTCCCAGTGAGGACTGGAGCCCTGACCGCAGCCCCATAAGCCAGGGAGGGTCCCACAGCTTCTTCATGTTTACAGACAAATGAGACGCCGTTTTTCTCCACCAGCGAGAACTAGGTTTCACTCACTCACTGTTCAACCAACAGTCCTAACTTACGAAAGTATCTTCTCCACACTTCTTAGCACATCATCCCTATACCACCTGTTACCATGACAACGCACACACCCTAATGAGTTAGATTCACGAATACCCGACGCTGATGGTGAGAGTTCCCCCAAGTTTCATCCATCGCCATTTCACGTTTAGGCTCTCAGCTCGTACGGACTTCTCAATGTTTCCACAACCCTAAATGACCAGGTATTTCCCTCAGAGGCTAGGCCGTATCCATGGGTAACTTAAACCCCATACACACGGGGAGCGTGCGGGAGGAAAGAAGCAGAAAAATCAGCTTTCGTCTCAGAAAATGAGCTCTGTTCCAGGAAGGCTCTGCTTTGCAGCAGACATCACAGGGAACAGATGAATTACATATCCCCCCCTCCTCCACTCAATGCACTTCTCGCTGAGTAATTATTTAATACTTTGTTCCATTTTTAGGGAAAAAAAAGTAGACACACACACCGGGGCCTGGAGATTAAGCTAATTAGCATCGGGGTGGGAACTCGGCTGCTTTGTGACTTTTGTGTAACAAAGAACAGAACAAAAAAAGCTTCTTTAAACTATTTAATGTGAGACTTCTGCATTAGCCACCGATTTCTCCAACTCAGATAAATTAAAAGAAATTTGCATCAGCTCTTACTCTACAATGATCTGCAAAAGAATCACTAGATTTCAGATTCGACAGGACACGGAGAGGGAGAAAAGAGAGAGGCGGGATTTCCACCCTCAGCCCCATCATGCTTCCTGGAAAAAGAGGGAAGCCATTGATACAAAGGTTCTCTGATAACTGGCCTTTCCCAGGAAGCACGTCCGTGGCAGGCGAGTGAATGGAGCCAGAGAACAGCTGCCTCTCCCGGGAGCTGGGGGCCTGGAGGTGAACGGCACACCCCCAGCACCGGCACCAGCACCAGCGCCCGCCCCAGAGCTGGCCCTCCGGAGAAAGTGGCGGCCCAGCCCCTGGCGGACCCTCCGGGGCCCGAGTGGCAGGCGGGCGACGCCCTTCCCCGAAACAGGCTCCGCCCACGCTTCTCCTCTCCCGCGGGCCACGACACGTGTGGTCCAAATCTGCACCATGTGGGCTCTGCCTGCGGGGACCGCCAGCGCCCCCCCCCGGTGGCGGGACGTGGAAGGGGCTATCTCCCGGTGTTACTCCGTGGTGCGTGACCAGAGTCCTGAGCGATTCCACCCCAAGGACACACGGCCCCAGCGATTCCACCCTAAGGACACACGGCCCCATCCAAGGCCCTGGCGGCCACTGAACCCGCCTCCGGACCGGTGACGGCAAACTGGGCTCGAAGCAAACTCAAGACTCCCTCCCCGACCCGCGTCCTCCGGGGCTTCCCCATCCAGGAGGATGCGCCCACATGCGTTCTGCTGTGACAGGCAGAGTGTAGGAGTCCCTGAGACCCCAGTGCTCCCGACCACCGGGAACACGGCTGCTCCAGGACACGGTCCTGCCCCGCGCACTGCCGTCCTCCCCGCCTGGCAGGGTGCCGGCACACAGTGGGTCTCAGCGAGCACGTCCTGATGACAGAATGGGACCCCTGGGTTACAGGCCCACAGTGGGTCTCAGCGAGCGTGTCCTGATAACGGAATGGGACCCCTGAGTTACAGGCACACAGTGGGTCTCAGTGAGCGTGTCCTGATGACAGAATGGGTCCCCTGGGTTACAGGCACACAGTGGGTCTCAGCGAGCGAGTCCTGAAGACATAATGGGTACCCTGGGTTACAAGTACACAGTGGGTCTCACTGAGCATGTCCTGATGACATAATAGGTCCACTGGGTTAAAGCACACAGCGGGTCTCGACAAGTGTGTCCTGATGATGGAACGGGTCCCCTGGGTTACACGCACACAGTGGGTCTCAGAGAGTGAGCCCTGATGATGGAATGGGTCCCCTGGGTTATAAACACACAGTAGGTCTAGCGAGCACGTCCTGATGACGGAATGGGTCCCCTGGACTACAAGCACACAGTAGGTCTCAGCAAGCGGGTCTTGATGACAGAATGGGTCCCCTGGGTTATAAGCACACAGTAGGTCTAGCAAGCACATCCTGATGATGGAATGTGTCCCTTGGTTACAAGCATACAGTGGGTCTCAGTGAGTGAGTCCTGATGACGGAATGGGTCCCTGGGTTAAAGCACACAGTGGGTCTCAGTGACCATGTCCTGATGACAGAATGGGTCCCCTGGTTACAAGCACACAGTAGGTCAAGGGAGCACATCCTGATAACGGAATGTCTCCCCTGGTTACAAGCACACAGTGGGTCTCAGTGAGCGTGTCCTGATGACGGCATGGGTCCCCTAGCTACAAGCACACAATAGGTCTAGTGAGCATATCCTGATGATGGAATGGGTCCCCTGGTTACAAGCACACAGTGGGTCTAGTGAGCATGTCCTGATGGCGGGATGAGTCCCCTGGTTACAAGCACACAGTGGGTCTCAGCGAGTGAGTCCTGATGACAGAATGGGTCCCCTGGTTACAAGCACACAGTGGGTCTCAGGGAGTGAGCCCTGATGACAGATGGGTCCCCTGGGTTACAAGCACACAGTAGGTCTAGCGAGCACATCCTGATGATGGAATGTGTCCCTTGATTACAAGCACACAGTGGGTCTCATAACTGAGCCCTGATGACAAAATTGGTTCCCTGGTTACAAGCACACAGTGGGTCTCAGTGAGTGAGTCCTGATGATGGAATGGGTCCCCTGGGTTAAAGCACACAGTGGGTCTCAGTGACCATGTCCTGATGACAGAAAGGGTCCCCTGGTTATAAGCACACAGTAGGTCTAGGGAGCACATCCTGATTACGGAATGTCTCCCCTGGTTACAAGCACACAGTGGGTCTCAGCAAGCGTGGCCTGATGATGGAATGGGTCCCCTGCCTTACAAATACATGGATCTCCTCTTTTGGAATCCTTCGGGGAGGGCCTGGGGCTCAGTCTTGTCCGAGTCCCAGGGACGGGGTGAGGGTGGGCTCGTCCAGCAGGTGCTTGTCCTGTGCACCCCTCAGGGCGGGTCCTTTCCCCCCATTGCCTCCGATTTGCTGGGTCCTTTGTGCCGCCGTATACATGTGATGGGCCCAAACGTGCAGGAGAAATTCTAATTCTAGAAGCATCCATAATTAATAATGATGGTGTGTCGGCTGATGCAGCAGCATTTGGCGTTCAGAACGGCCTCCTGCCCCTGCGGCAGCCTCTCAGGACGGAAAGGCCTTCAAAGGGTTCATTCCGCATCTTGCCTTCACGGACCAGTGGCCTGAAAAGCAATTTAGTTGTGCTCCCGGTGAGGCCTCGGGAACTTCTGGTGGCCACTAGATTCCCGCACGTGGTCCCTCACGGACCTCCTGAGCTTTGCCGTTTGGCATATCGTCCCTGGTCACGGCCCTCGGCCTTCAGTCACCCCCCGCCCCCCGCCACACACACACACAGGCAACCCTTCTGTGCCGTCTGCTTCCTGCACGGCCCCTGTCACAATGTGAGCGCCACGATCATGGGGCCCGGGTCTGCTCACCCACTGCTCTGTCCCCAGTGAGTCCTGGATGAAGGATCTGATGAATGAGTGAGTGAGTGAGTGAGTGAACGAATGAATGAGCACTTCAACGGCACGCACATGGCCGACTCGTGCCCACGCACGGGTCCCCACGCTCCGGGCCCATGAGTGACCTGGGAGCCGGTTCCATGCAAGCATCTGGCTCTCCCCCACGCTATCCTCTGCGCTGGGAGTCGGGGCTGGGACCCGAGGATCTGCATTATTCACCAGGCCTTCTGGAGGCTTCCAATCTGACGCCAGGTGAGGGCCTTGCCTAGTCAGCCTTGGGAGGGAGACCGCTCTCCCAACAGAAGGGGGTGTGCGACGCTGGGAGGCGGGATCCCGCTCTGCCGCCCGCAGGGCCTCGCTCCCCATCAAGTGCTCACCAGGCTCCAAAGGCAGCAGCGGTCCCCCCACCCCCCGTCCCTCCCTGTGCGCAGCCCCTCCCCGATCAGGATCCAGTGAGGACAGTGAGGACCGGCTCTGTGTCCTTCCCGCTCGACCCGAGGAACCGTGTCTACACTGACGGTTGTGATGAGAACATACAAACACCTCCCAGGAAGAGGCTCTCAGTGCCTGCAAGCAGGGGCTGAACTTGCGTTCACCAGGTTGTGTCCTCATCATAGCGGGGGCGGGGGGGGGGGGCAGCGCATCAGGACTGGGCCCCAGAAAGTGCAGACGGGATGCGGACCCTCCACCTCCACTCTGCTCAGGGTCCGTTCAGAGCAGGCCTGCTGTGCCGCTCCAGCATGAGGCCCGGGGAGGAGATGGGGAAGGTTCCGGGCCCAGGAGGGATGGGTGTGAAAGCCCCAAGGTCAGTGCCAGGGGCCAGCTCAGCTTGGGGGCCAGAGTCCCGGGGAAAGACAACACAGCCAGCTCTCTGCCTGCTGTCTCCTGGCTCAGGGGGTGCACAGAGCAGATGCACAACACACACGTGCACACGTGCACACACAGGACACAGGCACACAGACACGTACACACACGAGCACAGGCATCCTGGGATGTACCTGCACGTGCATTCACAAGCATGTGCACACATGTGAACACAGAGATACTCACTGCACACACATACAAATGAGCACATGGACAGACACACATACATGTGCACCCACACAGAGACACACGGATATACGAACACATGCGTGTGCACACACGAGCACACACGTGAGCACACACACACACATAGACGCACACACACCTGCTGCAGGAAACACCGTCACCCCTGTGCCGTCTGCATAATCCTGTTTGAAAGGACTGCTTCCTCTCACTGACTTGTTCCACACCTGCCACCTGCCACAAGGCTCGGAGAAGCCAGGCCCCTCTGGGTGGGGACGGTCTCTGGTGCCTCTGCAGGAACCCGCCATCGAACATCTGGACAGCTGCAGAGCTCGCCGTCCTGGGCACCTCCGATCCCCTGCCTCTGGGAAGGGGCTCCCCATGGATGCCCGGAGCTCATCAAGTCACATCTCGATGACAGTCAGGAGACTGCTTTTCCCCAAACCGGAGGATTTGCAGCCATAGCACACGGCCCGTTCATTTCAGAGAGCGGAGGGCTCGGCGGAATGTTCCAGAACCTTCTTGGACGAGGAACTGGGAGCTGCTGATGCTGGCAGTAAGGCTGGACAGGCCGTGAGAGGAACATAGCGACCTCAGGCAGCTCTGGGGACACACGGGCACATGTACAGCGTGGCCCCCATTAGCTCATCCTTGCCGAAGCCCCAGGCTGTGCTCAGAGCCATCAAAACGTGGGCCAGCCTGTCACTGGTCACTCACTCAGTCAGTCCGTCCACCGGAACGGGGGCAATGCCCGGATGCGTTTGAATCGGGGTGTGTCAGGCGAGGACGGGCAGGATGGTGTGGAGTGTGGCCCCAGAGTGACGCTGTGTCCGTGGAGCTCTGCCCTCCTGATGCGCGGGGTGAGCCGGCAGTGGGTTCGGGGCACAGGGGGACCTGAGACCGCATCCCGGCCGGGCCTGGGTCTGCTGCCTCACGGGGCTCCTTGGGGGGCACTAGAGGGGGCCCTCCTGGGAGGGGGCGGCTCGCCTCGGGCCCCAAACAGTCAACCTGCATGTGCACAGTGCTCCCTGAACAGACCGACCCCCCCACCTCCATCCCGGGGAGGTCAGGGCGGAGGGGCTCGTGCAGACATGGACACACGGTGTCCCCAGCACTTGATCCCACGGGCACGGCCACGGCCAGCAGCAGCGGGAGCCCCTGGCCATGTTCCCCCGACTCAGGCTTCTCCAGCACAGCAGGCCCCTGACTGTGCAGTGGGAGAGCCCCGGGTCACCGCCACAGGTCTGCATCTGGGAGGAGGGGCCGGGCCGCTGTGGGGTCCCTGCGGGGCTGGCTCATTCCTAGGGCCCCCTCCGCCCACCGCGGTCTGCTCCCCTCCCGGCGGGGCCCAGTCAGGGACCAGGGGGCGCTCGAGGAGGGGGGCTGCAGCTGGGCCTCCTATGAAAGGCCCTCAGAGAGCCACACAAGGCGGCCTTGTTGGGGAGCAGCCTTCCCCAGCCCGGGATCTCCTCCCGCGGGGGCAGGAAGGGTGACCCGGGAACGCGGTCGATGGCCCGCGCTGTGTGGGGTCACTGCCGGTCTATTTCTAGCTCCAGCCTCTGGCCGCCAGCATTGGGCCTGAATGATGCTCTTTGCAGCACGGCCCACCCGCCCTGTGGCCCTCGTGGCAGCGGTCCCCTCACTCAGGGCAAAGGTGACAGATGTGGGCATGGGGGGTTGGAGGGCACAGCTGTGACGTGGACATGGCAGAGGCCTCAGCACCAACGAGGAGGCTCCCTGGGGACCCCGGGGCACAATGCCCTTCCTCTACAACCTTCCGTGGCTCCCCGCTGCCGTGTGGGGAGTCCAAGGCCCTCTTTCCCTGAGGTCGCCCTGTCATAACCGCCCTCGGTGCCCCCACCTCCTCTGTCCCCTGGGGGAGGCCACGAGCCTCCCAAGGGCAGGGCCGGGCACCCGGCTCCCCGAACCAGGGCGCCTACGACAAGACTCAGCAGAATCCAGGCGCGGCAGAGACGGGCCCAGCTGTGCGCAGGGTGCCGATGACAGTGACACCCGCCCCCAGGCAGGAGGTGGCAGCCACATTCCTTCCCAGCTGGAAAGTGCTGGTCCACGCGCCCGGCCCCTCGTGAGGTGGTGGGGGCGGCGGCCCCGAGGGCCCATGGGTGTGGGGCCGGGAAGGGACTCTGCCGGCAGCCAGTCCGACCCCTCCCGGACCAGCTGGGGGCGGCGGGGCCACTCGGCTTCACCGGGCCTCAGTCTCCTCGCCTGTGAGATGGGGCGAGAATCCCAGCAGGAGCCTCCGGCGCTGCTCTGGGGACCAGGGAGCGAGCACGCGGGGCCCAGTTAGACCGCGCCTGGCACGGGGCGCCCCAGAGCGCCCGCGGCGTCCCCCGGGGTCGGTGATGACAGGGGCACACGTTCTCTCTGCAGACTGAGCCCTCCCGCCGCTCTGAGCCCACGGGGCTCACAGGACCAGCCGGCTGCCGCCTCCCTCGGGGTCCGCGCGGGCTCCAAACCGCCCGGGTTTCAGGTGCGCCGCGCTCAGGGCAGGACTCGATGCTCACACCGCTGGGGGAGCCCCCATCGCGACGCGGGGCCCCTGCAGACCTGACGCCCAGGGCCGCCTCCTCTGAAGACTGGAGTTGGACGCGGACCCCCTGAGGCCACGGGGTGGGCACCAGCCTTCTCCCCCAGCCCCACCCGTGCCCGTTCTGAGTGTTGTCTGTGTCCTGTCCCCCCAGGTGTGAGGAGCCCTGAACGGAGCCTGGTCCACGACCCCTCTGCCTTCATTCCGCACGGTTGTCGACCCGTCCTCACCACAGGCTGAGAGGGCCTCCTCTCCTCCTGACCCCTGCAGGCCCTGAGCTCTGGGGCGCCCCGAGGACCGAGGACCGACTGCGGGGCCCCTCCCTGGGGCGTGGCCAGTGGTGAGGGGGCAGTGGCTGGGAGCGGCAGGATGTTTGTGGCCTCGGGCCCGGCGTGGTGTCTGTGACTGAGCCGGCTCAGAGCAGCAGGTCTTAGTGAGTCACGAGGAATACTCTAAAGGCTCCTAGAGATTTGGGGGACCAGGGGTCCGATGGGGAGCAGGTCCTGATGTCACAGGTGGGCTAGGGAGCCAGCAGAACGAAACCAGACAGGACCGGGCACAAAGGGGAAAGTCATGGCAACCTCGGGATGGGGCAGCTTCAGGCACAGCTTGATCCAGTAGCTCAAGCCCTGGCAGCAGGGCCTGACCTCTCAGGATTCTTGTGCCCACATCCCCCCCCCCCCCAGGCCAGCATCTCCTCCGTGTGACCTCCACTGAAACGCGTTCTGTCCTCTCAGCAGATCCAGCGGCCTGCCACCCCCGAATTCATCCCCCTGGCCATGGGATGGAATGTTCTGGGGGGAAAGGGCCGGAGTGACATGCCCTCACCTGGGGCTGGGGGCAGAGTCTTCCCCGCCAGACCACAGGGCCAGAGTAGGGGCGAGGGCCCCCAGGTAAACCAGCTGCTGTTCCCTGAAGAGGAAGGACCCGCCTTGCTTGGCTGCCCTCCAGGACCCCCGTGGAACCGTCCCACTGGGTGTCCACATTCCTCTTGGGGACACGGGGGCTGCCACCCCCCAGGCCCAGGACGCCCGCAAGCTCTCCCTCCTCGGGAGCCTGCAGGTTCCAAATAGACCTGATTCCAGGAAAAGGGCGCAAGGACCCCTGCCCCGGGAGGAGGGCTGAGCTCACCTTCACGCACCCGCAAGGTCGCTGTCCTGCCACGTCCTGGGCTGCCCGTCCCTTCTGTCCAGGTCACCCTGGGCTGGCCTCTGAGTGACTGCTGAGCTCACCAGGAGCAGCAGGACAGGCACAGCCCAAGGACGCTTGCTAATGAGCGAGACTGGCTGTGATTAGGGGCTGACAGGCAAATGCTGAGGCTCTCCAAGGTGGGGGAGGAAGCAGGCGACCAGAGAGGCTTCTGATGCTGCGCTTCGTCCTGATAATTAATTGCATGGAAGCTGTTAAAGTTTATGAGGAAAGCGGAGATGATGCAGGTTTGCGGAGTCTCTGGAAGATTCAGTTAATTTATCTGGTTCGGGAAGTGCCAGGGGCTGCTGTTGGAGAGGCGGAGCAGAGGGGGTCTGGGCAGCCCTTGCTCATTTTCTGCTGCCTGCCGCGCGTGGGGGAGGGGCCACCGGGCTCAGCAGGTGTAGCCCAGGGTAGGTCCAGGCCTCGGTTTCCTCACCGGGAAGGCGGGTGGGCGGGGAGCGAGGACAGCGCCTGCCCTGTGGGTGTCTGTGGGGTTTTGGAGGAGGTGTCCGGGGAGCATCTGGCAGGGGGCCTGGCCCATCCCCTGCCCCTCGTGTGTCAGCAGAAAGGACCTGGAGATGGGCTGCCCCCAGCCCCCACTGTGGGTGCTGGCTGTCAGGGGCGGGGCCTGAACCTGGGGGAGCCCCTCCCCCCAGGGCCCTTGTGCTGTGTCTCCAACTACTGACCTGCCCATCCACCTCGTCTCCGCCCCATCCGTGGAGTATTTTAGTTAAAATACAAACACGGCTGTGGGATCTGATGCCCCGGGTAGCACAAACATCGACATTGTAAAATAAAACCGGGACATGACCGTCCTCAGTGCCCCTAGTGAGATTCGAGGTCTCGCGATGGGCCATCTGAGTAAAGAGACAGCAGGGAAATTTCTGGAGTTCCCCCCAGACATCTAACTCCTATTTCTGCCTTCGCCGCGCCCACGCAGGGCTCTGATGCTGGAAAGCATCTTGCCCATTGCTCGGTTATACTTTCGGGAACTGTGTATGTACATTTGAAGTTGAAACAAAATAAAGCTCGTGTGTAAAGAGCTCCAAGTGGTAGAATATTCTTCTGATTGAGTTAAAGACACGTTTTTAGTTAGCGGACTATTCTATCCAACAACATAGACCAAATATTTATATAACATGTATATTTATGTCATTAAAAATATAAAATATATTATATAAGTATATAACATAGATCCACTTTTATATAGTGCATGAGATACTATACATAACATAGGCACGTTACATATTTGTGTATTTAATATATCAACATTTTTATAGCCATTAATCTTCTAAGAAGGGACAATGCCCATTTATAGAAGTGGGTTGGAGGAATATCCTGTGGCCTAGGGCGCTGCCCGGGTTTTACTCCTGCCCAGGAGGGTGTCCCTGAGAGGATCAGGACGGGGCCTTTGTCCCCTCCTGAACTGCACCGTGACTGGCCATCCCCTGATGCCTGCCACGTGTCAGCTCCTTGGGGTCTGGGACCATGCGAGGACACTGCCCTGCTCTTAGCCACACACCTTCTGCTCAGGGACCTGCAAACCTGCCTTTTCAGGATCTGACCCCAGATGCACAGCCACAAATTGACATCTGATGAAATATGTCCTGAAATCCTGGTCCAAACACCAACTGAGAGGACCTTCCAGATGGAGGGCGTTTCTCCAGCCCTGCAGGCTCACACTCCCCAGTGCCCAAGCCCCACCTCCCCGCCCCTCTCCTCCCTGCCCCTCCCTCTGTAAGTGGCCCTCCCAGCCCCATCCCTCCCTGACCCTCCCTACAGGCTGGCC
This sequence comes from Prionailurus bengalensis, assembly GCF_016509475.1. NCBI lineage: Eukaryota > Metazoa > Chordata > Mammalia > Carnivora > Felidae > Prionailurus > Prionailurus bengalensis. Next base: position 1,493,800 of record NC_057356.1, on the reverse strand, counting down.
CTCACTTGTTTGCATGAAAGGCAGAGTCTGAGAGCATCATGTCCATTTGGGGATGCAGCAACCCATTGCCATTTAGGGGATGCAGGAGATATGGCCTCGGTCTCTCTGACCCTAAAATCGGCAAGGGGCCATTTCCCTCCCGGGGCAGGAAGGAGGGACTAGGCTTGTGCGTCTATCAGTCTATGAGGACCAGCAGCCGGTGCTCCTAGAGAGATGGCTAATTCTGGGGCTGGGGCGGGAAACACAGAAGGTGAGTGCAGAGTATTGGGCGGGGCTGGAGAGTAAGGAAGTGTGAACACACACACACACGTGTGCACACTGATGTACACACATGCCTATACATACAGGTGCACACGTGTGCACACACAGGCACACACATGTGGGCACACACGCACACACAGAGATGCGTACACACAGGCACAGATGTGCTTGCATACACACACTGATGCACACATGCACACACACACTGACGCACACACGTGCTTGTATATACAGGTGCACACGTATGCACACACAGGCACACACATGTGGGAACATACACACACATATATGTGCACACAGGCATGCATGTGTGTGTACACCAACGCACATGCACACACTGATGCATGCATGCACACATACAGATGCACACACACTCACACACGCACTTGTACATACTGGTGCACACGTATGCACACACAGGCACACACGTGTGGGCACACACATGCACACACAGATGTGTACACACAGGCACACATGTGTATGCACACAGGTACACACACACACTGATGCACACACACACTTGTACATACCGGTGCACACGTGTGCACACAGGCACACATGTAAGCACACACAGATGTGTACACACAGGCACACGTGTGCGTGCACACCGATGCACACGCACACACCAATGCATGCACCCACACGTACACACAGATGCACACAGGCACACACACAGAGATGTGTACATACAGGCACACATGGGCATGCACACAGATGCACACGCACACAGTGATGCACACACATGCACTGATGTGCACACACAGGCACACGTACACACACATGCATGCACACCAGGACAAACAGACCACCTGAAAGAGCTCAAGGCCAGACTAGAACGGTGTATCTCTTTGGTCCCTGCTGCCCCTAGAGACTCCCTGAAGCTCCAGGTAAAGCTAGTCAGCTCTGTCTTCAGTAAACGTCAAGCACGTGTGCAAGAAAACGTTTCTTAGAAAATGTGTAAGTGCATATGGGTGGGGCTTGGGATCGCAGTCAGAGGTGAGGAGCTGAGATCCCCCAAAGCTGTGTTTTCCACGGGGAGGCGAGAGTGGCGTGCCGGCAGAGTGGAGCGTCTCCCGCGAGGCCAAGACCCTGTGCCCCAGGGGAATGTGTGTCCGTGCACCAGAGTGTGGACCTTCATCTCTTATCTCCCCAAAAGAAGACACGTCCACGGTTAAAAGCTAGAAGTACAGAATAAGAAAGCAGATCTGGTAGGAGAAAAAAGTGTTTCTTTTCTGTTACTTTGACCACAGAATCTCCCTGTTGTCCTCACCATAGGTCACTTGTCACCCTGTTCTAAGGGGTCTTTTCAGGGGGCGCCTGGGTGGCTCAGTCTGTTAAACGTCCGACTCCTGATTTAGGCTCAGGTCATGATCTCGTGGTTCATGAGTTCAAGCCCTACGTTGGGCTCCGTGCTGACAGCTTGGAGACCGCTTGGGATTCTCTGTCTCCCTCTCTCTCTGTCCCTCCCCTACTCTCTCTCTCTCCCTCAAAATAAATAAATAAACTTAAAAAAAATAAATGGTCTTTTCAGAGATAGTTGAACATAAATAAGCACATACAAGAACATGCATGAACACGGTACACATACATCTGCACAGTATACATGCACGTGCACACACATGTGCTTACATCCCCAGATGGTAGCACACACACGTGTTTTCTATCATATGACTTTCCTTTCTTAGATGAACAAATATCTCAGGGATTCTTCTGCGTCGTTACGGCTGCCGCGCCCTCGCCGGGGAGAGACTGCAGGGTCCCCATCGCGCAGATGGCCCACAATGCAGGTGGTTCCTTATCAACAAACGTTTATTTCAGCCTTTTGTTACAACAAATAAGCCTACAATGAATAGCCTTGCACAGACGTCCTTGTGCACATTACAGCGGTATTTTTAATGCATGCTTTGGATGCTCTGAGAATATTGCCCAATAATTTACTTAATGGATCCCTATTTTTAAACATTTAGATTGTCTCCAATTTTTCCACCATTATAAACAACACTGCTATGATCATAAATCTTGGCACATACCTCTGATTACTTCCCTGGGATGAATTTCTGGAAGAAAGTGCTGGGTAAATACATTTCAGCTTTAAAGCTGCTTCAAGCCCGTTTTGCAAGGGCTGAGTCAGGGCCGCCCTGCCTGGTAGCACAGGTTGCACACTGCTCAAGATGTCCAGGAGGGGGCTGGAGGGGGCTGAGGAGGAGCTCATGGTCCACTGGCCAGGTATCTGGGTGTCCCCTGGCACAGGTGGCTTTTTCTAGTCCTCACGAAAGTGCTGTAGGTGCCAGCAGGGCCCAGGCTGGTTGTCAGAGGCAGAGTCTGAGGTCACAGGAGCCCTGGTGAGCCTTCAGGTACATGTCTGACCTATTCTCCCCTCTGCAATGCCAATGGTCAATTAACCCGGAGTCTTCTCTTTTCTGAACCCCTGACCAAGCAGCCTTCTCCAGACACCAATTCTTGAAGGACCTAGACTTTTCTTTCCTCTGAACCTTAGTGCTTTTCACACCATGATGTGTGAGGGGACCAAGGGGGTGGGGGCCACGGGAGCTTAAGAGATCCTGCCCACAGAAAGGAAGTTGTTGGCCATGGCCCAGAGGGATGCCTGCCCCGTGAGGCCACCTTCTGAGCTTAAACTGAAGCTAAAAAGCTGAAAGCCAGCATTTGAACTTTAAATGCCCCAGTTTTGCAGACAAATTAAAGCACACCTATGTCCCCAGGCCACCAGTCTGCTGTATGTACCTTCAGTGTTCTAAATGTAGCTGAACCAGCAGAATCATTTTGAAGTGATGAGGCCTGGCAGGGAAACACCTTGGAGTCCAGGGGAAGCCCGAGCGTGTGCCCCTTCCCTGTGCGGCCCCTGCAGGGAGAAGGGCGTCTTTACAGGAATGCACCTCCCAGCGGAACGCAGGGCTCTTAGAGGAAGACCCTCCTCCCTCCCCAACTTCCAGCATTGGCAGAGCTGAGCCTCTACACCGTTGGGCTGATCTGTGAGGACACTCTCCTGTCCCTTTCTCTGCTGGAAGGACCTGCCAGGAGGAGCCATGGTCACAGCCCCCAGACGCTCACAGTGTGGAGACCTAGCCCCCTTGGGAAGCCGGACTCCGAACCCCAGTTCTGACTCTCCGGAACCTCGGGGTTTCTGGAGGTCCCTTGGGATGGAGAGGTCTCTTGGGGAACCATCATCCTGTAGGGCTGGCAGGGGTCACCTGTACGGGGGCAGACCTGGACGTCTGAGACCCTTGGGAGGGCACTGGGTCAGTGGACATTGGCTGCAGGGAAGGCTTGGAGGAAATGCAGTTCTGTGCCCTTGGAGGTGCTGGACTTGGGGCCACGGGTCGGCAGCTGCAGCCCTGGGGGCCCTCTTTCGGCCGCTGGTCAGGGAGTTAATCGGCACACACATGATGGCCTGCAAAGATGTGCCCTGAGCCCAGTGGGGCCTGAGAATTAGGCGTGTGCTCTGGAGTATGCGGACAACGTGAAGTGCTCCCCCAGCCGTGTTGTCTCTGGGTCACCCAGCTCCGCCCATGCTGCCAGATTCCAGTTCCTCGGTAGCCAGGGGCTGGGTGCTGTGTGAGACCCCTCCCTAGGCCGTCCATCAGGATGACCAACAGACCCCGTAAAGCTTCATTCCCAGGCCCGGAGCCGACCTCCAGATTCACACCCGCCGGGAACCCCCGAGTGCAAATAAACAGGTTTCAAGGGGCCCAGAAGCCCTGAAAAGGTTTGCAGACTGGACAGGGAGGGGGCCGGGATTAAGAATTTCCATGCAGAGACCTTCCCCATTCATCTTTGACAATATCCACCCGGGGAGACATCACATTTGGACTCTTTATATAAAGAGATTTATTATGAGCATTTGGCTCGTGTGGTTATGGAGCCTGAGACGTCCCAAGACCTGCAGTTGGCAAGTGGGAGACCCAGGAGAGCTGAGTCCAAGCCTGGAGGAGGCAGATCGATGTCCCAGCTTGGAGACAGGCTGACAGAACGGATTCTCCCTACTCAACCTTTTTGTGCTATTCAGGCCTTCAACTGATTAGATAAGGCCCACCCACTTTGGGAAAAACAATCCGCTTTACTCAGTTCACCGACTCAGATGCTGATCTCATCCAGAAACACCCTCACAGAAACACCCAGAATCACGTTTAACCAGATAGCAGAGCGCTCCCTGGCCCAAACTGACACAAAATAACCATAACAGGTAGTACCTTTTTACCAACTGCTAGGGGCTCTTTGGGCTTTTCACACTGTTACCACCGTGACAGCTCAAAGCCACAGGAGTCGGGGGGGGGGTCAGTGGACCGTGGCCTTGGGTCCCCCCACAGTTCTTCGTGCTCCAGACTCCCATTGGGTCCAATGTTGTCACATGGATGCATCCACTGAACTCAGGGCTCCGTGTCACAGGGCAGACACGCGCCCCTTCCCCTCCCTCCCTCCCCCCTTCTCTCTGCCTTGGTTCCCTGTCTGTGCGGAGAAGGAAATACTAACACACAAGACCCCGCCTCCCGGGACCAGAGGGCAGGGGTCCTGCCAGGTGCCCTGAGCCTCCTGAAGACAGTCCTCGTGCTGCCCCCTCTTTCTTGTCTGTCTCTGTCTCTCCATCCCTGTCTCTTTTCCACCCCATCTCTCTCTTCTGCGTCTGTCTCTGTCTGTCTCCGTGTCTCTGTCCCTTTCTCCGTCTCTCCCTGTCTCTGTTTCTGTGTCTGTCTGTCTCTCTGTCTGCCAGTCTCTCTCTCTCTCTGTCTCAGACATTTAGTCACTGAGCTGACGGGTCAAAGGTGATCATTAAAAGCCCATCATCTCACAAGAGACGCTTCTACCCAAACGGGGCTTTGAAACTGCCCCAGGTCACTGCATTCACTCCCCAGACAAAGGGGCTGAACGCTCTCTGCTGCCCCCGCTGCCGTCTCCGCGGTGAGGCGGCTGGGACGCCCCATCTGCCCGGCTCGCGGCTCCCCCGGGGCCTCTCCATCTGGGCCTTTCCGCCGGGTTGGGCTGACCCTCCGTCCGGAGCCCCGTCCTGGAACTGCCCAAAGCCCGTCTCCACCCAGCAGGGTCTGCTCTGTTGATCAGCGGCCACCTCGACCTTCACGACTGGGAGCCACTGCTGTGGCCCTGTCGTGGCTTCATGGTAAAGCGTAAGCGTGAGGACTTGGGAGGATGTGGCAGCCGCCGGGCCAGGCGGGAGGGGGGCCTCTCCGCGCAAGCCCGGACCTGACCCCTGGGGGACAGGACTGCTCCCCGGCCCGGGGGACCAGAGGGTTGGGGGGACAGCGTCCACTGAGACTGCGTCCCGCCCCGTGCTGGGTGTCACCAGGGTGGCGGCCCCAGGGCCCGGCTCGCGGGAGCACCCTCCCGGTCCCCTCAGCCCCACCTCGTAGGGCGCAGGGACTTTCTCCTCTGTCCCCACCACCCCGCTGGCCGTCCAGGGTCCCACCCTCCTGCCTGGGGTCCATAGGCTCCCGGGCCACGGAACAGGGATGGGCCACGGCGGCTAATTTAGGGGCAAACCCTCAGGACTGGATGGACATGGGTCAGCTGGTGACCAGTGGGGGCCCCGTTCCTGCTGGTGGCGGACAGTCCCAGGGGTGGTGACAGAGGAGAGATCACGCTGCCTGTCACCCTGGGTGACACAGAGTCACCTGAAGGAGACCGGACATACTTGGAGCTGACCTGTCCCCTGGCTCTTCGGAGAGGGAGGTGGGCGACTCCCTCAGGCGAAGGCAGAGCCCCCTGTGCTGGCCGGCCCGTGTGCCCGCGTCCTCCTGGAGGTGGAAATGGGATCATTTATTTTTCCCATCTTTCTATTGTATAACCACAGCCTCTGAGACCTCAGCGGAGGATAAATGCCTTTGTCCTGTTTCTATGGCGACGCCCCCCTCCCCCCGGCCCCCGGGGCCGGGGGGAGGGGGACAGATGGGTGATGGCACAGGTTGGGCAGACTGCCTGGGTGGACCTCTGCGCCCGCTCAGCCTCCTCATGTGTAAATGGGGAACGGACCCTGCGCCCCGGGTCGGAGTGGGGGCGCGGTGACTGAGCTGGTGGAGCCCCTGCACAGAGAAGCAGTGAGTCCACGAGCATTCACTGCTTGCACGGGGCTGGGGTGAGGCACGGGGAGCCGGGGGCCTGGTGGAGGGTGCCATCGGTGACATGGCTGTTTAGCAAACAGGTGTGATGAACAGCAGGAAACAGGGGGATGCAGCTTGGCCAGGACGGGCTCCGTCCGGGCTGGAGTGTGGACCCGCGGCCTGGGAGCTGACCGGCCGCTGACGGTGCTGGTGGGGCCGCGGGGTGGCCCAAGCGCCCCAGATCCATCAGATCTGCTCCCTGCAAGGATTGCTGGGTGATTCTGGGAGACAGCCGGTTCCCGGGGTGGGGGGGAAAGGTGCTTCCGGCTCTGGCGGGGACGTGCTCTCTCCATCTGCTGGTGCGTGAGGCCGGCACACTGAGCTCACGGCCCCGCCAGTATTGGGAACGTCCTGCAGGCACATCGGGCCTGGCGGACAGGGAGAGAGGCTGCCGGGCAGGGGTGCCCGGGGTAGCGGCTCCCTGGAGCTGGCTGCAAATGCACATTCCAGGCCCACGGGGACTGAGTCAGATCCTCTGGAGGGTCTCCAGGAGACCCCATTGCTCCTGTGCCCTCGTGCTCTCCCCAGCCCCGTCCCACATGCTTTCCTGAACCTTGGGTCTGCAGTGCAGCAGAAGAAGCTGTCCTGCCCATGGCCGGGCATCTGCCGGCACCCAGCTCCCGATGCCCAGCTCCCGGCTGGGCTCAGCCCCTAGAAAGCCTCCAGAGCTCACCTCCTCCCTGTCCTCAGGCCGAGCGCACTCCTCCCCGTCCTCAGGAAGGACAGTCGGCCTCTGTTTCCTCTGTCGTCCTGCCTGTGCAGAAACGGCACGTGCTTGTGGTCTGACTTTGCTCTCAGATGCAGTGCGTGTGTGTTTCAAGCAAAATCACAGCCACCCGTTCCCGTGCTGCAAATAAACAGGCCAGCTTGGGGGGGCGAGTGGCGGAGGCCGCATTCTCTCTGAGAACGGCCAGCTCTCCCGGCAGCAGCTGCGTCCCCCAAACAGCAGCCCTGAGCTGTCCTGGCCGCAAGAGAGCAATGTGCCTTGGCTTCCCGGACAGACCCCGGGGCACGGGCTTGGAGGCCGCCAGGGCCTGAATGTTTGTGTCCCCAAGATTTGTGCTGAAACTCCAGCTCTGGTGAGATGATTTGAGGAGGCAGGGCTTTGGGGGGTGGTTAGGGTTAGACGAGGTGCTAAGGGCAGGGCCCTGCGGGGGTCAGAACAGGCCCCCCGAGACCCAGAGGTCTCTGACCCCTGAGAAGGGTCAGAACAGGCCGTGTTCCTCCCTCTGCTCTGCTCCATGTGACGTCACAAGGAGAGGTCACCGTCTGCCTCTCAACACAACCCACCTGTGCTGCCCCCCCCCCCCCCCCCCCCCCCCGCATCGCAGAACCGGCCTCCAGAACCTGGAGACACAAATTTCTGTTGTTTGTAGCTCCCAGGCTGCAGGATTCTGTTCGCAGCCCAACGCCGACAGACGGCTGCTCTGTTTGGGCGCTGGGACGAGAAACAGACGGAAAACACACAGAGGCAGGAATTAGGGCGGACACTGCGTCGATGTTTGTAGCACAGAAAATCTCGGACAGCCGAAATACCGTTTTTTAGATGTTATTAATTTATTTTGAGAGACAGACGGTGGGGGTGGGGGGCGGGGGGAATCCCAAACAGGCTCCACTGTGTCAGCACAGAGCCCAACACGGGGCTCAAACTCATGACTGTGAGATCATGACCTGAGCCAAAATCAGGATTTGGACGCTTAACTGACTGAGCCCCCCAGGTGCAGCCGTAATATCGATTCGTTAGGAAACAGGCCAAATCAATCTCTCATTATTAATCCCAAACCTGACTGAGCTCAAGTTTCTGAGTCCGTGTGGGGCCCCCCAGCCGCAGGCAGTGACGCCCAGCACCTGAGCACTGGAACGTGGGGCAGCCACAGGCAGGGAGCACAGGGCACAGGGAGCACGAACCGGGAAGCAGCTTTGACCTGGTTTCAGCTCCTATTGAGAAGGACTTAACACACTGTGACATCAACGTATTTGTCCTCCTCCCGTCCTCGACTTTGGCACTGACTTTCCTCAGTCTGCGAGCCGGCAGGCTGGGTTCCGGAAGCAGAGGTGCGGAGAGGGAGGCGGCCGACGGCCCGATTCAGCCGCGCAGGGGAGAAGCACCCACCGAGGCCGGGGACCACACAGCCCACCCTTCCCTCCCCACCCCTCTCCCCGCCTTCCGGAATCCAGACGGGACAGGACCTCCCCCTGGGCTGGCGAGTCACAGACGCCCTTGTCCTTCCGGGTCTGATGAGCCACTGGCAGCACGGCGTTCGTTTGGGGACCGCCGCTGTGCCGCCCCCTCCCCGCCCCGCCCCCCAGCAGGCCCCACAGCCCTGCGCCCGCGTCTGCACAGAGGGCCTGGCCGCCCGGGCCTGGGATCCGTGGCCCCGCGGGGCCCGTCACAGGTCAGAGCCACCGGCACAGGCGGGGCCTCACTCTCGTGCCCTCCGTCCCTGTGTGGATGGAGTCCGGCTGTGTGCGGGGCGCACGTGGGAGTTGAGCGTGAGCGTGAGCTTACGTGCCGGGTCAGGCGCTTCTGTCGACCCTGCAGGGAGCGTAACGAAGCCGCACACTCACGTGGCTCTTGCTCACCGGGCGCTGGGCCAGCAGAGGGACAGAAGACGGACACGCGGATGGACAGACGGGCAGACCTGCTCCAGTGTTCACGGAGGCATCGCGCACGGAGCAGACGGACAAGCGTGTGCAGTGGAGAAGTGAGTGTGGCGCGCGTGATCCGTGCGCTCGGGCGCAGGTGACGCCCAGGACACGGAGAGCACGTCCCAGGAGGGCCGGGGCGGTGGGGACCTCACACAGCCGCAAACACCGACCACGACAGACCGTGTGTCCAGGACGCAGGCCGGGTGCTCGGGCACGAATAAGCAGGGGTGGGGGACAGGGGCACAGACTGGGGAGCCTGTTCCGTGGGGGAGGGGCCCCTGCCGACCCGCCAGGCTGAGATCCGGGCGGTGTGAGTGTCCCGCGCACCTGCCCACGGCCACGGAGGCCGCAGTGACCGCACGGGGCGGGGCGGCCTGAGCTCGGGCCCGGGCTCTTTCCCGGTCCCACCGTGAACCGTCCGGGAGCCTCAGGTCCCAGCGTTGGAGGTGGCCTTAGACCCTGACTCTCCAGGCGGTTCTGCTACTGAATCAGCCTGAACTCACTAATGCCACCTGCTCCACGGGGACACGTGTGGGGGTTGCTATGGCACCGTCACCATGGCTCCAGCGCCCAGCGGCCGAGCCCGAGGTGACTCTGGAGGGGACTCACCGGCCCCACGTCAGCCACCAGCCACACAGGATGCGGGAGCTGCTGCGTCCCCGATCCCTGTCCAGGGACAGCCAGGCTCCTACCTCCCCCCGGCCGGCCCCCAGGGCAGGGCCCACTCGCTCCCTCCCCCAGGACCGGCCCCGACACTGCTCAAGGTCCTTCCTGGACAGGAGGCCCCGTGTGACTCTCCCCAGGCGGACGATGGGGAAGGGCAGGAGAGGCTGGGTCTGGAAGGTGCTGGAAGCTCGGCTCCCGCCCCGGGTCCGCATCTGGTCGGGGAGAATGAGCCGTGCCCCGCAGTCACCCCCTCAGAGCCTTGCTCCCAGAGGACAGGGTGGGGCCGGCCCTCCCTGCACCAGCCCAGGCTGAGTCCCCGGGGCCCCGTGGAAATCCGGGGGTCGGGACCTGCTCCCACCGCTGGGACCCGCGCTCCTGTGGCTGATGAGAAACGGTCTCTGGCCTCAGACCGGCCACGCCTGCTCGGGAAGTCACTGCTCGGGGCAAACACTGAATTTTGCAGAGGCCTGTTTCCTGAGCTCGAATCTTCACTCCTCGGAGCCCGTGCGGTTGTTCGAACACTGGGTGATGAGACCATCGGGCTCGTCTTCTCGGGGCTGCGCTCGAGTGGGACCGAGCCCCCGGCAGCTCAGCCCGCACGCGGCTTCCCACGCACGGAGCCGCCAAACCGAAGCCGCCAAGCGTCTCCCCCGGACCAGGCGCGAGCGCCCTGGGTCTGGTCGGGGCAGCCCACAAACCAGGGACGCCGCCCCGGGCTCTGCTGGCGACCGGGACCGGGCAGAGGGGAAGGTGGAAGCAGAAATCATCCCTTCAATCATTCATTCCTTTGTTCAACTCATATCTGGTGAATCCCTAGCTTGAGCCACACCGCGTTTCACACACTGAAGCACAACCTTGAGTAAAACACACCAAACTCCCATCTCTCCTGGAGGTTATATTCAAGGGATGGGAACTTTATCTAAGAAAACACAGTGTCAGCTGGTGACTGGAGCTCCGGGTCGGAGGAGGAGGGGGAGGCAGGGCTGCCGGGTGCAGTTGGCCAGGTTGTGCACTGCCCAAGTCTGGCAGTACAGTCCCCATCAGTCATCCTAGAGTCCCACCCTCACAGGGATGGTTTCCCAGCAGATGGCAGTAACATGTCTGAGGAAAGGCCTACCTGTAATTTGCCCAAGGCCACCTCCTGGGCTCACAGCAGTGGGAAGAGGGGGGTCCCGCCAGGATGACCCAGAGTTGCGACTGTCACTTCCAGGCAGCTCTGCCCCCCTCAGACAGCTCCTAACCAGGGCACCGCACGTCTGGGCCCCCACGCAGACTCAGGATGGGCCATGAACTCGGCTGTTCTTAGCGCAGACAGGAACGTGGGGACAGCAGGTGCTGGAGGTGAGTCACGGGGAAGGTCGGGGACAGTGGAGACCTGGACAGGGCCTGTCCCCTCAGGGCAGTGACCTTCAGGTTATACCAACACACCTGTGGCAGCCAGGCACACCTGTCAGGGGCTCCTGCAGCCCTGTACCCCAAGTGCTGCCCCTGGTGATGGTCGCATCTCTTCCGTTTCTCCTGAGGCCTCTCCCCGCAGGGACGAGCTCCTCTGTGAATGCGGGGTCCCGGGGAGGCTCCCGGATGCCACGCGTCCCGGTGCCGGCCCCAGGGGTCCCACTCAGACGCACAGGGTGAAGGTCCCTATGTCTCTGGGTCTGAGGACGGCTGTGTGTCTCTGGGTCTGAGGACGGCTGTGACTCCGTGTCCGGCTGTGCGGGCACAGAGCGTCTCTGAGGCTTGCAGTGTTTTCACAAAAACTCCTCCCCAAAATTTATGAGCCTGAGAGCAACACATTCATTTCTGTGACACAGGATGAAATAAGGGGACATTTTTCACATTTCTGTTTTAATTCGTTGGGAGCCACGTGCGTGACTCCAGCCTGTCTGAAGGTTTTAATTCATGAATTTGTTTTCAAATAGCGTGTGATTGGTAGGAGAGTGGGGGAGGGTGCCCCCCCGAGAAAACCGTGGGGACTATTCCCACTTGTGCCTGAGTGGCCCCCAAGACAGAGGGGGGGCAGGGGGGTGCCGTCCTGGGCAGAGAGGCTCCCAGCTTCTCTGCTCACCTGTCACCGCAGACCTGGGCTCAGCGCTGCCTTGACTCGAAGGGCTGCCGGGAAGGGGGATGCCCTCGGCCAGGGGAGGGGCAGCCTGGTCAGGGGACTCCTAGGGCCTCCCCCCCCCCGACGTCCTGCGGGAACCGTGTCCACAGCCGGCAGGCCTGGGGCCCCTTGGAGGCCTCAGCACAGGAGTAGGTGCTGGAAGTGTCCCGGGATGTCCCCGCCCCATGTTCCAAGAGCCCCCAGTCACCCCCATCCTCAGACCCCTTCGCCTCCCGGGGCTCCAATCACCCCCAAACCGCAGAGATTTCCCCCAACGACCTACAGGGGCCCCCGCAGAGCTGACCAGGAATAGGAGCCCAGCTCCCTGGGGCTCCGTCAGGGCTGATGGACGAGTGGGGCGCAAATGCCCCTCACTGCCCGGGACACATGCTCTGCCTTCAGTCACACCGGCTCTGGAGGAATGTGCCGTCCTGGGACCAGGACAGGGGTCCAGGCTGTGGGGAGGGAAGATCCCCCAGTGCAGGGCTGCCCTGCCCAGACCTGGATGGGGGCCCCCTGTAAGGGCTTGGGGGGGGGCAGGTGAGCAGAGGCCCCACCCACCTTCCTCTGTGCTGCCCCCACTAAGTGCCACATCTCGGACCTGCAGAGTGCCCGCTGTGCCCTGTGGGTTCTTCGGACCCTCACCCCCACCCCTTGTGCACACTGGAAGGTGCTCCAATGCCCCTGCCCCCCCCCAGCAGCGATGCCCCCCCCCACCTCCGGGCAAAAATCAATAGGCTGGTTACAGATCTCTCCAGCTTGACTCCATCCTGGGCAATGTGTTAAAATGGAGATTCTGCCAGGAACATTATTTTATTTAGACTTTCTTTCTCCTGCCGAGTCTCTGGTTTTACAAAGCTTTGTCCCGAGCTCAATTTAGTAGAGAAATCTCCACTGGTTGCTGGAGGGAGCAGAGCAGACACGCGGGAGAGAAAGCGAGTTTCAGAGCCTGTGGATTAACCTGTAGGCTTTGGTGGGGGGATAGGCTTCAAGCCCTACCTGAGAGACAGGCACCCCACGAGGCCCCTGGCTGGATGCTACCTACATGCTCTGAGTCTCGGGAACAGGACGCCCTGATTTAGGGACCAGAGTCCCTGGTGGGGCTGGAGGGGCCCTGGGCTCTGCACATTCCCAGCAGGTCCCCTCCCCACCACCACACCAAGGTCAGCTTTGGGTCCTTCAGGAGGCTGATGCCAGTCTGGATAGAAAGGTCCCACCCACACCTGCTTTAAATGTCGACACCTCCCCCCCTCCTGATCCCACCTCTGACCCCACAGCTGTCCGTTTAGTGTCTAACTCCCTCGCCAGGCTGTGAACCCCAAGAGTGCAAGGGCTCATCTATGGAGGTCAATCCTGGGGCCTGCGTCGGGCTGGTCATGTAGCAGGAGCTCAGAAAACCAACGACGACTTTCATAAAAGATGCTGCTCAGAGGCTGTGGAAGCCGGACCCCTCTACCCCACCGGCTCTCATGCACAGGCATTCGATGTGTTATAATCCCTGCAATTATCTTGTGGCTAATGAGGTGACATTGTGTCAACCTTACCACGAAAAGCGTTAGCTTGTAAAATGGAAATATTTGGAACGTGCCACAATTAACTCGCCTGATTTGTCTTCCTTTGTACTTATTATCACACAGGGAGTCAGCAAACACGCATTTGGGGGGCCCTGGGGACAGTCCCCTGCTCCCTTCTCTGTGGAAAGGGAAGCCCCGGTTCTGAGGCCTGTTTGCATCTGGTGCCCCACTAATTAGGGGACGCACAGGATTCATTAACTAGGTAATCCAGCAACCCCCTGGAAGCCTGTTTTCCCCTGGTCCTTGCTAGGGAGGCAAACCAGGACTCCCCTGGGACTTGGGGACCTGGCCTGACCCTCTACTCACCTGGCTCCTTGGGGCCCCTCTCAGAGCCCTCTCTCGGGCTGAGCTGGTGTAGACAGACCCTCAGGGAGGAGCCAGGAGCCCTGCTGGTCCAGCTGTCCATGCGGTTCACTGACCCCTCACCTCCCCGTCCTGCCTGGGACACCCCCTGCCCCGTGGGCCTGCAGACTCTTTGCACAGCCACCTCTGCCCCCTGCCCATCACCTGCTAGAAGCTCCAGGACCACAGAGGTTCGGTTCACTACAGCTGGCCAGGCCCTCAGAGTGGGCCAATGTTGATTCATTAATTTGTCATTTGTTCATGAAACAAGTGAGTATTAAGGGCCAGCTCTGTGTCAAGCGTGAGGGATATGGTGGTGACCAAGGCCGACAGCAAGGCGCCTGGGGAGTCAACATCCTGGCGGGGGGCGTGTAGAGACGCAGGCCCTTCAACAGCCAGCAAGCTGGCTTGTCCCGCGCCCCCTCCCCCACCCCCGCACCAGCCACAGCGGCCCCTGGGGTCTGGCTTTCTCCGGAGCACTTCCTCCATGCAGGTGTTAACACTTTCACTGTGCAGATCCCTGTGCGGTTTGTCTCCTGGGTGGGCATCTGGCCCACGCTGACCCCTGAGTGATGGGGAAAGGTCACAGGGAGCTGGGGGTAAGGCTTCCCAGGGAGGGTACGCAGGGCAAAGGTGGGGGCATCTGCAGGGTCTCAGGTGGCCAGGGCAGAGGAGGGACCGGGAGAGGCAGACAGCAAGGTGGGCTCCTGGGGTCGGCAGGCAGCCAGGAGAAGGAGAGGGAGAGTGCCCAAGACACTCAGGGAAGGGGGCTGGGACCAGGCAGAAGGAAGGGACAGAGGTGGATGGATTCGGGGGTCCTCCTGGGAATGGAGATGATGCGGGGCTGGAAGAGGGTGGGGGGAGGGACAGAGAAGAACCAAGGATGACCCTGATATGTGGGGTCACTGAGGAGGGGACCAGGGAGATGAGTGCCCAGGAGGCTGGGCCCAGAGGAGGGGCTCATACTAAAGAGTGAGGTGATGAATGAGTGAATGAACAAGTGAGTGAATGAATGAACAAATGAATGAGTGAGTGAATGAATGAACAAATGAATGAGTGAGTGAATGAATGAACCAGTGAGCCGGTGAATGAATGAATGAGTGCGAGGCAGGTGAGCGCTCCAGCTAGGGCCCAGCCCGGCCCCTCCCAGAGCCCTCCCCCGAGGGCAGCAGGCTCCTGCGTCCCCTGTCTGGAGCCCCCACCCTCAGGCCCCGCCCCCGCATGCCGGCGCCGGGTAACCCTGAGGACCTGTGTGAGGGTCACTCTGCTCCCCGAGGCCCCTGGGTGGGTGAGCTGGGTTCCAGCAAACAGCCCAGAAGTGAAGGAAGCTCAGAGCCGCCGGCCTCTCCCTGAACAAAGCTGCAAAGAGGCCGTGGGTCCCCGTCCCCGTCGTGCGGCGGGACAGTGCGCCTGGACCACCTGCCGGGGCCTCTGAGCTGTTGCTGAAGAACAAGGGCCATCAGGCCTCGTGGAGCCGCCCTCCCGTCCAGGCAGAACCACAGCGCAGCGTCCGGGTCAGGGCGCCGCGGCCTGGGGCTTCAGGAGAACTGTCGGGGTCCTGACCCCAGAACGGGGAACATCGGACCACTTCTCGCCTCAGATGGGGACCCCTCCCCTGCAGGGACCCCCTCCCCCTGTGCCTCAGGGTCTGCTGCCGTCCATCTACCTGCCCCTCACCAGGCCGCTGCACCTGTCGCAGACACGCCTGATGGGCGAGGAGTTCTGACCCTCAGGCCACGCGGCCTTGGAGAAGTCTCAGGGTGTGCCAGATACTGCCTGGTGGGCCGTGCCACATCAGGGTAAGTCCTGCATCTCTCTGTGCCTCGTCCCCTTGGTCTGTAAAGTGGGCCTGAGGAGGGCTCCAACCCGAAAGTCCCGTTGGGGCGGGGCGCCTGACCAGATGCGGCCCCCAGGGCACGGGCTCCGGCGATGCCGTCTGTCCCCGGCTGTTGCTACCTTTGTCCAACAGTAGAACACGTCGGCCACAAGCTGGTGACCCAACGCGGTGGCTCTGTCCCGCCACAGCTGTGCTTACAGAATGACATCATACACATAAGTGCCGCTTCCCAGGGCTACTTTGGGACTTTTATCTGAGGGCGGTAAGAGTCGCGCGAGACACGCAGCGTCCGAGTTCCTTCTGTTGCCTTCCTGCACCTGTGCCCTCCCGCTCTGACCATTTGCACGGATGAGCCCAAACCGTCGGGCTGGTGCCCCGGTCAGAGCCCACGCGGGGGTGACCGAGAGCCTCGCCTGGCCTGGAGACGGGAGGAAACGAGGCCGCGAGGTGGATAATTGGAAACCGAAAGGACTCCTCCAAGCACCCGCAGGACTCAGGCCCCGTGGACGCTGGCTGCAGGTGTCTCTCTGGTCGCCCCAACCTGTGCCACGCTGCCCGCAGGTGCGCCCCTCACCTGCAGGGGGCAGTCATGAGCGGCCCGCGAGGCTCGCGAGGCTCGCAGTCCTCGTCCTCTCCGGGGGGGGGGGGGCCGCACCGCCCCCTGTCCTCCACCACAGCTCTGCCCGGCCCTGGACGTGATGCACACCAGGCACTCTCTCTTGATTTCAGTTTGCCTTGTGAATAAACTAAGTCCCCTAGGAAAGACAGCAGAAGTTCATTAGTGCTGTGAACTGTCATTCTCATCAATGCCTCGCATGCCAAGCCTAATTACAGCTTTCCGGGGAGCAACGCAACGACTCACACCCAGCAAGTGAGCATCTGGAGCTCGGGCGGGCGCCAACGCAAAAGTGAGCCGGGACGCAGCCCCTCAGCTGAGCCGGCCAGGCCGGGGCGGGGGGGCCGGAAGCTTGACCACAGCCAGGGCAGCACAGGTACGGCCGGAGGGATGCCCGCCGCATTCCAGAAACGCGTCCTAAACCCCGACAGAACCCCACGGCGGCCCAAGGGCTCCTAGAGGGTGGAGCCCCATCAGAGGACCGGTCCCCGTACACTCCCTCCCTCGTTCATCCGGCCCATGCGTCCAGACTGGAGAGAAGTCCAGAACTATCTCTTAAATGTTTAAATGCTTGGGGCGCCTGGGTGGCGCAGTCGGTTAAGCGTCCGACTTCAGCCAGGTCACGATCTCGCGGTCCGTGAGTTCGAGCCCCGCGTCGGGCTCTGGGCTGATGGCTCGGAGCCTGGAGCCTGTTTCCGATTCTGTGTCTCCCTCTCACTCTGCCCCTCCCCCGTTCATGCTCTGTCTCTCTCTGTCCCAAAAATAAATAAAAACGTTAAAAAAAAAATTAAAAAAAAATGTTTAAATGCTTTACTGGCAGAGACAACTTAAAAAAAGGACAGTCTTTTCTAGAGCATTTCAGTAAGCAGACATCCACATGCCTCAAACCTGTTACAAAAACTACCTCAGAATGCCCCGCAGATCTACATATATAAAATGTAAAAATACAATTTTTAAGTTTATTTATTTATTTTGAGGGAGGAAAAGAGAGAGAGAATGTGCACAAGCAGGGGAGGGGCAGAGAGAGACGGAGAGACAGAGGAACCCAAGCAGGCTCCGCGCCGTCGGCACAGAGCCCGACGTGGGGCCCGAACTCGCGAATCGCGAGATCGTGACCTGAGCTGAAATCAAGACTTGGACGCTTAACTCAGCCGCCCCTAAAAATACAATGTTTTTAAAAAGAAAACGTGGGAGAAAAATTTGGGACCTTGGTTAGGCCAGGCCACAAGCACAGCCCATGAAGGAAATGTTGGTAAATTCACTTTGTCGATGTTAAAATCCTTCTCTCTGCAAAGAGCAGCCACGGCCCAGCCAGGGTCTCTGCCGCTCAGATGTCTGGTGAGGGGCTCGTATCCAGAACACATAAATAACTCCTTAAACCTCACAGCAGCCACACAAAGCACTCAGTCTTTAGAACCGGTGGAAGATTTACACAGACGCTGTACCAGAAAGCGTGGAAGTGATACATGAGCACACGGTGAGGCTCAACGTGATGCACCACTAGGAAAACGCCAACGAAAACCACACCTGCTAGAATGGCTGAGTTCTCCAAATCTGTTCACACGGGAAGGGACAGGAAGGGACAGAGAGGGTACCGAGTGCAGCTGGGGCCGCAGGAACTAGGGAGGCCGACCGGTGGGGCCAGCCCTGCAAACAGATGGCTTCAGACACAGCTAAACACACGCAGCGAACGCCCTGGCAGGGCTGCTCCCCGATGCCTCGCGAGAGCAACGAAAGCCTATGTGCACACGCGCGCGCACACGCGCACACGCGCGCGCACACACACGCACACCCCATGTGTAAATGTCCGCCGCGGCCCTATTTGTCACGCACGAGCTGCAAACAACCCCGGGCGCCCCTCAGCCGGCGAGTGGAGCGCCGACCGCGGTGTCTCCATGGCGACCGTCCGCACACCGGCTGCGTGGGCTGGTGCCCGATGGAGACTCTCAGAGAAGCGCCCGCATTGTGTGGCCCCCCCTGACGCGAGGTTCCGGAATGCCAGAGAGCCGTCAGCCGGCCCAGGTACCGGGACGCAGAGAAGCACGAAGCTGAGGGACCATCGGCACGCGGTGGTGTGCACCCGACGCCATGCATTTGTGCAAACCCACAACAATACACTGTGGAGTGCGTAGATGAAAAGATAATTCCAAAGTGCATTTCCTCTCCAAGCAAGCAGTTGCGTAGGGAGGGGCCCCACAGTGGTGCCCCAAGCGCACACACACGTGCACGCACACTCATCGCTGGAGAACACTGGAAACCCGTGACGCGTCTACCGGTACGGATGGTTAGGTAAGTTCTGGAACATCCGGGCCGCGGAATAGACTATTCAGCCGCTAAAGAAGGAGGCTGATCTCTACTCACTGAGAGGAAGTGCTGTCCAATGGTGTGACGACAGGATGCCAGCAAGTGTAACTCATACACTTCCATTTGTATGGAAATGACAGATCTATGTAGTTCCTTGCCCAGACACAGAACTCTCTGGAAGGATAAGAAGGTGACTGATAACACCGATTGCCTGGGGGGGCGGGGGGGGGGGGAACCGGGGCACGGAGGGACGGTGGAGAAAGGACATCGCAGTGAGTGCCCTGGGAACCGTGGGGTCCACATCATCCGCTCACGAAAGAACGGACCTTAGAACTGCCGAGGGGCACGTGAGGGTCGAGGTCCTCTGGATGTCCACGTGCGATGTCATAGAAGCAGGGCCATCGGGAAAGCGGGCTGGGTCCAGGCTGGGGCAGAGATCGGGGCTTGTCAGCAGATGGCTCTGGAGACTCAGGAGAGGGGCTGACCCGGGAGCTGGATCCAGGGGTTAGATCCACACGCAGGATACCCGTCGAACTTGAACTTCAGGTGACCGGCAGATGACGTTGAGATTAACTATATGCCCCAATGCTGCATGGGTGTACATATGCAAAAACTGTTTATGTTTATCTCAGATTCAAATTTAACCGGCCATCCCACCTTTTATCTGAGAGGCACTAGGGAGAAGCAGTGAGGTGAGAGGAGTCCCCAGGACGGGGCGATGGAGGAATTCCAGGCAAGTGGCACCAGGGACGGCAATTCAGCCCTCCGGTTAGGGGCTGGAGGCTCCCCTCCGCCAAATGCCTGAACCCCGGACAGGATGGGGGGTAGGGTGCTTCATGGGGTATTTCCCAGCATACAGGACCTCATCTGGGCACACAGGGCAGGAATACACAGCACAGGGGTCCCCAAGGTTATGTTGATCTATTACTAAGCACACAATTATGTAAATATCTGTTATGTATCATGCATCGATGCATGTATATATGCATGTATCTCATGCACTACATAAAATTAGATCTGCTATGTACTTATTACATAATTTACACTTAAATTTCCCTGCTGTCTCTTTACTCAGATGGCCCATCGCGAGACCTCGAATCTCACTAGGGGCACTGAGGACGGTCCCGTTTTTATTTTACAATGTCGATGTTTGCGCTACCCGGGGCATCAGATCCCACAGCCGTGTTTGTATTTTAACTAAAATACTCCACGGATGGGGCGGAGACGAGGTGGATGGGCAGGTCAGTAGTTGGAGACACAGCACGAGGGCCCTGGGGGGAGGGGCTCCCCCAGGTTCAGGCCCCGCCCCTGACAGCCAGCACCCACAGTGGGGGCTGGGGGCAGCCCATCTCCAGGTCCTTTCTGCTGACACACGAGGGGCAGGGGATGGGCCAGGCCCCCTGCCAGATGCTCCCCGGACACCTCCTCCAAAACCCCACAGACACCCACAGGGCAGGCGCTGTCCTCGCTCCCCGCCCACCCGCCTTCCCGGTGGGGAAACCGAGGCCTGGACCTACCCTGGGCTACACCTGCTGAGCCCGGTGGCCCCTCCCCCACGTGCGGCAGGCAGCAGAAAATGAGCAAGGGCCACCCAGACCCCCTCTGCTCCGAACGCGCTCTCCAACAGCAGCCCCTGGACTTCCCGAACCAGATAAATTAACTGAATCTTCCAGAGACTCCACGAACCTGCATCATCTCCGCTTTCCTCATAAACTTTAACAGCTTCCATGCAATTAATTATCAGGACGAAGCGCAGCATCAGAAGCCTCTCTGGTCGCCTGCTTCCTCCCCCACCTTGGAGAGCCTCAGCATTTGCCTGTCAGCCCCTAATCACAGCCAGTCTCGCTCATTAGCAAGCGTCCTTGGGCTGTGCCTGTCCTGCTGCTCCTGGTGAGCTCAGCAGTCACTCAGAGGCCAGCCCAGGGTGACCTGGACAGAAGGGACGGGCAGCCCAGGACGTGGCAGGACAGCGACCTTGCGGGTGCGTGAAGGTGAGCTCAGCCCTCCTCCCGGGGCAGGGGTCCTTGCGCCCTTCTCCTGGAATCAGGTCTATTTGGAACCTGCAGGCTCCCGAGGAGGGAAAGCTTGCGGGCGTCCTGGGCCTGGGGGGTGGCAGCCCCCGTGTCCCCAAGAGGAATGTGGACACCCAGTGGGACGGTTCCACGGGGGTCCTGGAGGGCAGCCAAGCAAGGCGGCTCCTTCCTCTTCAGGGAACAGCAGCTGGTTTACCTGGGGCTCCTCGCCCCTACTCTGGCCCTGTGGTCTGGCAGGGCCGACTCTGCCCCCAGCCCCAGGTGAGGGCATGTCACTCCGGCCCTTTCCCCCCAGAATATTCCATCCCATGGCCAGGGGGATGAATTCGGGGGTGGCAGGCCGCTGGATCTGCTGAGAGGACAGAACGCGTTTCAGTGGAGGTCACACGGAGGAGATGCTGGCCTGGGGGGCGGGGGGACGTGGGCACAGGAATCCTGAGAGGTCAGGCCCTGCTGCCAGGGCTTGAGCTACTGGATCAAGCTGTGCCTGAAGCTGCCCCATCCCGAGGTTGCCATGACTTTCCCCTTTGTGCCCGGTCCTGTCTGGTTTCGTTCTGCCGGCTCCCTAGCCCACCTGTGTGACATCAGGACCCGCTCCCCATCGGACCCCTGGTCCCCCAAATCTCTAGGAGCCTTTAGAGTGTTCCTCGTGACTCACTAGGTCCTGCAGCTCTGAGCCGGCTCAGTCACAGACACCACGCCAGGGCCCGAGGCCACAAACATCCTGCCGCTCCCAGCCACGGCCCCCTCACCACTGGCCACGCCCCGGGGAGGGGCCCCGCAGCCGGTCCTCGGTCCTCGGGGCGCCCCAGAGCTCAGGGCCTGCAGGGGTCAGGAGAAGAGGAGGCCCGTTCAGCCTGTGGTGAGGACGGGTCGACAACCGTGCGGAAGGAGGGCAGAGGGGTCGTGGACCAGGCTCCGTCTCAGGGCTCCTCACACCTGGGGGGACAGGACACAAACACTCAGAACGGGCGTGGGTGGGGCTGGGGGAGAAGGCTGGTGCCTACCCCGTGGCCTCAGGGGGTCCGCGTCCAACTCCAGTCTTCAGAGGAGGCGGCCCTGGGCGTCAGGTCTGCAGGGGCCCCACGTCGCGATGGGGGCTCCCCCAGCGGTGTGAGCATCGAGTCCTGCCCTGAGCGCGGCGCACCTGAAACCCGGGCGGTTTGGAGCCCGCGCGGACCCCGAGGGAGGCGGCAGCCGGCTGGTCCTGTGAGCCCCGTGGGCTCTAGCGGCGGGAGGGCTCAGTCTGCAGAGAGAACGTGTGGCCCCATCATCACCGACCCCGGGAGAAGCCGTGGGCGCTCTGGGGCGCCCCGTGCCAGGCACGGTCTAACTGGGCCCCGCGTGCTCGCTCCCTGGTCCCCAGAGCAGCGCCGGAGGCTCCTGCTGGGATTCTCGTCCCCATCTCACAGGCGAGGAGACTGAGGCCCAGTGAAGCCGAGTGGCCCCGCCGCCCCCAGCTGGTCCGGGAGGGGTCGGACTGGCTGCCGGCAGAGTCCCTTCCCGGCCCCACACCCATGGGCCCTCGGGGCCGCCGCCCCCACCACCTCCCGAGGGGCCGGGCGCGTGGACCAGCACTTTCCAGCTGGGAAGGAATGTGGCTGCCACCTCCTGCCTGGGGGCGGGTGTCACTGTCATCGGCACCCTGCGCACAGCTGGGCCCGTCTCTGCCGCGCCTGGATTCTGCTGAGTCTTGTCGTAGGCGCCCTGGTTGGGGAGCCGGGTGCCCGGCCCTGCCCTTGGGAGGCTCGTGGCCTCCCCCAGGGGACAGAGGAGGTGGGGGCACCGAGGGCGGTTATGACGGGGCGACCTCAGGGAAGGAGGGCCTTGGACTCCCCACACGGCAGCGGGGAGCCACGGAAGGTTGTCGAGGAAGGGCATTGTGCCCCGGGGTCCCCAGGGAGCCTCCTCGTTGGTGCTGAGGCCTCTGCCATGTCCACGTCACAGCTGTGCCCTCCAACCCCCCATGCCCACATCGGTCACCTTTGCCCTGAGTGAGGGGACCGCTGCCACGAGGGCCACAGGGCGGGTGGGCCGTGCTGCAAAGAGCATCATTCAGGCCCAATGCTGGCGGCCAGAGGCTGGAGCTAGAAATAGACCGGCAGTGACCCCACACAGCGCGGGCCATCGACCGCGTTCCCGGGTCACCCTTCCTGCCCCCGTGGGAGGAGATCCCGGGCTGGGGGAGGCTGCTCCCCAACAAGGCCGCCTTGTGTGGCTCTCTGAGGGCCTTTCATAGGAGGCCCAGCTGCAGCCCCCCCCCTCGAGCGCCCCCTGGTCCCTGACTGGGCCCCACCGGGAGGGAGCAGACCGCGGTGGGCGGAGGGGGCCCTGGGAATGAGCCAGCCCCGCAGGGACCCCACAGCGGCCCGGCCCCTCCTCCCAGACGCAGACCTGTGGCGGTGACCCGGGTCTCTCCCACTGCACAGTCAGGGGCCTGCTGTGCTGGAGAAGCCTGAGTTGGGGGAACATGGCCGGGGACTCCCACTGCTGCTGGCCGTGGCCGTGCCCCTGGGATCAAGTGCTGGGGACACCGTGTGTCCGTGTCTGCACGAGCCCCTCCGCCCTGACCTCCCCGGGATGGAGGTGGGGGGGTCGGTCTGTTCAGGGAGCACTGTGCACATGCAGGTTGACTGCGTGGGGCCCGAGGCGAGCCGCCCCCTCCCAGGAGGGCCCCCTCTAGTGCCCCCCAAGGAGCCCCATGAGGCAGCAGACCCAGGCCCGGCCGGGATGGGGTCTCAGGTCCCCCTGTGCCCTGAACCCACTGCCGGCTCACCCCGCGCATCAGGAGGGCAGAGCTCCACGGACACAGCGTCACTCTGGGGCCACACTCCACACCATCCTGCCCGTCCTCGCCCGACACACCCCGATTCAAACGCATCCGGGCATTGCCCCCGTTCCGGTGGACGGACTGACTGAGTGAGTGACCAGTGACAGTGGCCCACATTTTGATGGCTCTGAGCACAGCCTGGGGCTTCGGCAAGGATGAGCTAATGGGGGCCACGCTGTACATATGCCCGTGTGTCCCCAGAGCTGCCTGAGGTCGCTATGTTCCTCTCACGGCCTGTCCAGCCTTACCGCCAGCATCAGCAGCTCCCAGTTCCTCGTCCAAGAAGGTTCTGGAACATTCCGCCGAGCCCTCCGCTCTCTGAAATGAACGGGCCGTGTCCTATGGCTGCAAATCCTCCGGTTTGGGGAAAAGCAGGCTCCTGACTGTCATCGAGATGTGACTTGATGAGCTCCGGGCATCCATGGGGAGCCCCTTCCCAGAAGCAGGGGATCGGAGGTGCCCAGGACGGCGAGCTCTGCAGCTGTCCAGATGTTCGATGGCGGGTTCCTGCAGAGGAACCAGAGACTGTCCCCACCCAGAGGGGCCTGGCTTCTCCGAGCCTTGTGGCAGGTGGCAGGTGTGGAACAAGTCAGTGAGAGGAAGCAGTCCTTTCAAACAGGATTATGCAGACGGCACAGGGGTGACGGTGTTTCCTGCAGCAGGTGTGTGTGCGTCTATCTGTGTGCATGTGCTCACGTGTGTGCTTGTGTGTGCACACGCACGTGTTCATATATCCGTGTGTCTCTGTGTGTGTGCACATGTATGTGTGTCTGTCCATGTGCTCATTTGTATGTGTGTGCAGTGAGTATCTCTGTGTGCACGTGTGTGCACATGCTTGTGAATGCACGTGCAGGTACATCCCAGGACGCCTGTGCTCGTGTGTGTACGTGTCTGTGTGCCTGTGTCCTGTGTGTGCACGTGTGCACGTGTGTGTTGTGCGTCTGCTCTGTGCACCCCCTGAGCCAGGAGACAGCAGGCAGAGAGCTGGCTGTGTTGTCTTTCCCCGGGACTCTGGCCCCCAAGCTGAGCTGGCCCCTGGCACTGACCTTGGGGCTTTCACACCCATCCCTCCTGGGCCCGGAACCTTCCCCATCTCCTCCCCGGGCCTCATGCTGGAGCGGCACAGCAGGCCTGCTCTGAACGGACCCTGAGCAGAGTGGAGGTGGAGGGTCCGCATCCCTTCTGCACTTTCTGGGGCCCAGTCCTGATGCGCTGCCCCCCCCGACGCCCCCACTATGATGAGGACACAACCTGGTGAACGCAAGTTCAGCCCCTGCTTGCAGGCACTGAGAGCCTCTTCCTGGGAGGTGTTTGTATGTTCTCATCACAACCGTCAGTGTAGACACGGTTCCTCGGGTCGAGCGGGAAGGACACAGAGCCGGTCCTCCCTGTCCTCACTGGATCCTGATCGGGGAGGGGCTGCGCACAGGGAGGGACAGGGGGGGGGGACCGCTGCTGCCTTTGGAGCCTGGTGAGCACTTGATGGGGAGCGAGGCCCTGCGGGCGGCAGAGCAGGATCCCGCCTCCCAGCGTCGCACACCCCCTTCTGTTGGGAGAGCGGTCTCCCTCCAGAGGCTGACTAGGTGAGGCCCTCACCTGGTGTCAGATTGGAAGCCTCCAGAAGGCCTGGTGAATAATGCAGATCCCCGGGTCCCAGCCCCGACTCCCAGCACAGAGAACAGAGTGGGGGAAAGCCAGATGCTTGCATGGAACCGGCTCCCAGGTCGCTCATGGGCCCGGAGTGTGGGGACCCGTGCGTGGGCACGAGCCGGCCATGTGCGTGCCGTTGAAGTGCTCATTCATTCGTTCACTCACTCACTCACTCACTCACTCATTCATCAGATCCTTCGTCCAGGACTCACTGGGGACAGAGCAGTGGCTGAGCAGACCCAGGCCCCCACTCATGGGGCCCCGTGGCGTTCACATTCTGACGGGGGCCGTGCAGGAAGCAGACGGCACAGAAGGGTTGCCTGTGTGTGTGTGTGGTGGCGGTTGGGGGGTGACTGAAGGCCGAGGGCCGGGACCAGGGGCGATATGCCAAACGGCAAAGCTCAGGAGGTCCGTGAGGGACCACGTGCGGGAATCTAGTGGCCACCAGAAGTTCCCGAGGCCTCACCGGGAGCACAACTAAATTGCTTTTCAGGCCACTGGTCCGTGAAGGCAAGATGCGGAATGAACCCTTTGAAGGCCTTTCCGTCCTGAGAGGCTGCCGCAGGGGCAGGAGGCCGTTCTGAACGCCAAATGCTGCTGCATCAGCCGACACACCATCATTATTAATTATGGATGCTTCTAGAATTAGAATTTCTCCTGCACGTTTGGGCCCATCACATGTACACGGCGGCACAAAGGACCCAGCAAATCGGAGGCAATGGGGGGAAAGGACCCGCCCTGAGGGGCGCGCAGGACAAGCACCTGCCGGATGAGCCCACCCTCACCCCCTCCCTGGGACTTCGACAATCTGAGCCCCAGGCCCTCCCCGAAGGATTCCAAAAGAGGAGATCCATGTGTTTGTAACCCAGGGGACCCATTCCATCATCAGGACAGGCTCGCTGAGACCCACTGTGTGCCTGTAACTCAGGGGACCCATTCCATCATCAGGCCACGCTTGCTGAGACCCACTGTGTGCTTGTAACCAGGGGAGACATTCCGTAATCAGGATGTGCTCCCTAGACCTACTGTGTGCTTGTAACCAGGGGACCCATTCCATCATCAGGACATGGTCACTGAGACCCACTGTGTGCTTTAACCCAGGGGACCCGTTCCGTCATCAGGAGTCACTCACTGAGACCCACTGTGTGCTTGTAACCAAGGGACCCATTCAATCATTAGGACACGCTCACTGAGACTCACTGTGTGCCTGTAACCTGGGGTCCGATTCTGTCATCAGGACTCACTGCTGAGACCCACTATGTGCTTGTAACCAAGGGACACATTCCATCATCAGGACGTGCTCGCTAGACCTACTGTGTGCTTGTAACCCAGGGGACCCATCTGTCATCAGGGCTCACTCACTGAGACTCACTGTGTGCCTGTAACCAGGGGACCCATTCCATCATCAGGACATGCTCACTGAGACTCACTGTGTGCCTGTAACCAGGGGACCCATTCTGTCCTTAGGACTCACTCGCTGAGACCCACTGTGTGCTTGTAACCAGGGGAGAC
Source organism: Prionailurus bengalensis (assembly GCF_016509475.1). NCBI lineage: Eukaryota > Metazoa > Chordata > Mammalia > Carnivora > Felidae > Prionailurus > Prionailurus bengalensis. The sequence continues at coordinate 1,467,297 of NC_057356.1, read as the reverse complement.
GTTCCGTCATCAGCGTGTGCTCCCTAGACCTACTGTGTGCCTGTAACCAGGGGACCCATTCCATCATCAGGACACGCTCACTGAGACTCACTGTGTGCCTGTAACAAGGGGACACATTCTGTCATCAGGACTCACTCGCTGAGACCACTGTATGCTTGTAACCAAGGGACACATTCCATCTTCAGGACGTGCTTGCTAGACCTACTGTGTGCTTATAACCCAGGGGACCCATTCCATCATCAGGATGTGCTCGCTAGACCTACTGTGTGCTTGTAGTCCAGGGGACCCATTCCATCATCAGGATGTGCTCGCTAGACCTACTGTGTGCTTGTAACCCAGGGGACCCATTCCGTCATCAGGACACACTTGTTGAGACCTACTGTATACTTGTAACTCAGAGGACCCATTTTGTCTTCAGGACTCGCTCGCTGAGACCTACTGTGTGCTTGTAGCCAAGGGGACCCATTATGTCGTCAGGACACACTCACTGAGACCCACTGTGTGCTTGTAACCCAGGGGACCCGTCCCATCATCAAGACACGGTTGTCGAGACCCACTGTGTGCTTTAACCCAGCAGACCTATTATGTCATCAGGACACGCTCAGTGAGACCCACTGTGTGCCTGTAACTCAGGGGACCCATTCCGTCATCAGGACATGCTCGCTGAGACCCACTGTGTGCCTGTAACCCAGGGGACCCATTCCGTCATCAGGACATGCTCGCTAGACCTACTGTGTGCTTGTATCCCAGGGGACCCATTCCATCATCAGGACACACTTGTTGAGACCCACTGTGTGCTTGTAACTCAGGGGACCCATTATGTCTTCAGGACTCACTCGCTGAGACCCACTGTGTGCCTGTAACCCAGGGGACCCATTCTGTCATCAGGACATGCTCACTGACACCCACTGTGTGCCTGTAACTCAGGGGTCCCATTCCGTTATCAGGACACGCTCGCTGAGACCCACTGTGTGCCTGTAACCCAGGGGACCCATTCCGTCATCAGGATGTGCTCGCTGAGACCCACTGTGTGCCAGCACTGTGCCAGGCGGGGAGGACGGCAGTGCGCGGGGCAGGACCGTGTCCTGGAGCAGCCGTGTTCCCGGTGGTCGGGAGCACTGGGGTCTCAGGGACTCCTACACTCTGTCACAGCAGAACGCATGTGGGCGCATCCTCCTGGATGGGGAAGCCCTGGAGGACGCGGGTCGGGGAGGGAGTCTTGAGTTTGCTTCGAGCCCAGTTTGCCTTCACCGGTCCCGAGGCGGGTTCAGCGGCTGCCAGGGCCTTGGATGGGGCCGTGTGTCCTCGGAGTGGAATCGCTCAGGACTCCGGTCACGCACCACGGAGTAACGCGGGGAGATAGCCCCTTCCGCGTCCCGCCACCGGGGGGCTGGCGTTCCCCGCGGGCAGAGCCCACATGGTGCAGATTTGGACCACACGTGTCGTGACCCGCGGGGGAGGAGAAGCGTGGGCGGAGCCTGTTTCGGGGAAGGGCGTCGCCCGCCTGCCACTCGGGCCCCGGAGGGTCCGCCAGGGGCTGGGCCGCCACTTTCTCCGGAGGGCCAGCTCTGGGGCGGGCGCTGGTGCTGGTGGTGTGCCGTTCACCTCCAGGCCCCCAGCTCCCGGGAGAGGCAGCTGTTCTCTGGCTCCATTCACTCGCCTGCCACGGACGTGCTTCCTGGGAAAGGCCAGCTTCCGCAAACACCTAGACCGTGAGTGGGTCTACCCACCTGCTGACGGTGACACGCTGAACGTGCAAGAACACAGTCAGTGTGGCCTCAGGCGTGGAAGGAGGAAACAGAAACACGTCTCTCTCCCTCTTTCTGCAATTGCTGGTTTGAACGCCAGTGCATCTTTTCTCTGAGGACAGCTCGGAGAATAAGCACTGGAGGAAATTTCGTTTAATTTTGCTTGAATCTTGGGGAATTTGGTGGCTAGCTTGGAGCTCCACACTAAATTACACGAAGGGGCTTCTTCCGGACTTACTGTCTACACAGAAGTCACAAAGCACTTGCATCCCCACCCCTGATGTGAATTAGCTCAGCCCGCAGCTCAGACAGCAGCACCAGCCACAGGATTTCCCTGTGGCTTCTCCCTGGAGACCTGGTGGCCAGCAGCGGGGACACCGCAGTCCGCAGAGCACAGGCCCAGGCCCACGGTGTGCCGGGCAAGTGGAGCAGGCCAGCCGCCGTCCTATCTGAACAGACTCTTCCTGTAGGGGTCCTGGGCTCTTTGTCCCTTAGATGTGAGCCTCACCAGCCCTGCGCAGTCACCGTGGACAGTGACTCAGCGTGGGAGGGAGGCCCAGCAGGGAGAGGGGGAAGGGAGTCCCGGAGGACACTGGAGCCCCAGGGACGCTGGGCTAAGCCGAAGGGTCCAGTCAGGGGAGGGAGATCCACCAGGGGACAGAGAAGGACGAGGGCACCCGGCTGGGAGGGGACAGGACAGAGGGCTCCAGGATGCGCGATGTCTAGAGGGGAGAGCTGGTGGACAGTGTGAGGTCCCTGGGAAGTCCCTCCTGATGGCACCTGGTCAGTTTCTCAGAGAAGGAAGGCTCCCCGCTCTCGCCAGCGAGGGCTCTGGCTTCCCTGGGAGGATCTGCTGGTTTCTGGCCCCGAGAGCTCCAGACACCCCGAATGTGCTGTCCCCTGTTCCCCTGTTTCCCCACCCCCTTTGCTTCATCAGCTTGGGTTAACGCCTATCACCGTCTCCATGTGTCTTTCTAGTGGGTGTTCAGGACCCGGGCGGTGGGCTCAGCCGGCATCTGGGGCCGGGAGTTCTGACTCCTGGGAGACCTGGGGGTGTAGACCATCACGGTCCACACCCAGGTATCAGGCGTGAGTGGGAGTGGCTGACGACCGGCTGCTGGTGCTCCTCAGCCTCGGGTCTGCATGTGAGTCACCGGGATCCTTCCGCAGTGAGTGCTGATCCAGCAGGGCTAGGGGCCGGCCCCAGGCTGTGCGTTCCCGCGAGCCCCCGGCAAGGCTGATGCCGCATCCATGGACCACACCGGGTACCAAGGACCTGAGGGACGGCACCCAGGCCCACGGAGGACAGACGCAATCAGGCCTGAGGATCAGGCTGCAGGCGGCCGCATGTGCTGGGCAGGGCAGGTGTTTCTAACAGGCCTCACGCAGGTGTCCCTCAGGTGTCTGTGTCTCCCTAACCAGCCTCATGCAGGTGTCTCCCAGGTGTCCGGGGCTCCCTCACCTGCAGGAGCCACTGTCCTAGCTTCCTCTCTGCGTGCGTGAGGGCCACGTCGCTGGGCAGAGGACCCGCAGCCCAGTGCCCAGGACCTGTCCCTTCTCCCCGCCCTGTCCTTCCCGGGGGGCCTCAGCCACACCCGCAGCTATGGTCAGCATCCCGATGACCCCACTGTCATCCGAGCCCCATCATGCATGGATCGGCTAAAGCCAGCAGGAAGCACACCCGGCAGCCTCTGGCTGGAGGTCAGAGAGGAGTACAGGAGAGTGGGTGGGGAGCCACCCCCGCGGAGTCCAGCTTGTGAATCAGCAGGTCTCGCCACAGTGTGACTTTCTGGAGTCCGTCAACATGTTGGGACATTGGCGACCCCGGACCCGCCTTCCCGTGTGGTAATCAGCAGCTGGAGGCCACAGCAGCCGCCCCATGGGAAGCCACATGGTCTCCCGCCCCACAGCCCACGGGAGGACTCCCTGGCACATGTGATACACCCGCCTATGGTACGTGGATGCGTGAGCCCCACCCTGGTGTCTCTGTGGTTAGTACGCGTGGACGAGCCACGGCCCGAACCTAATGAGAACGTTCTGCCTGAAACAGGTGCACCTGCTCTCGGCTCCAGGGATAGGAAGGAAAACCTAAAATGATTTGCCAGCAGGAAACTAATAAGAAATGGGGACTGGAGCCCCGGGCAGGAGGCACAGAGACGCGGGGTATGTGCGCTTGCCTGTGTGCAGACAGGACCTCGAGATATAGATATTTAATTTCTGCTAACACCCTAGTCAAAGGCTCCTGTCAGGGGAGTATCGGATCAGCTCCCAAAATGAGCAATTAGAGAAATTGCCTTTTAAGTGAAGAGCCTACGGCAAAGTAATTTAATTTGGGGAAATATAATTCAAGGCTCAGGCAGCAGGCGGGATAGAGTGGGTGGGCTCCCACAGTGGGGGAGGGGAGGGAAGAGGCAGGACCCAGCAGAGACTGGGGCAGGGACCCCGCCTCGGAAGATGGCCCAGGGGCCCCGCCGCACCTCAGGCTCCCCCATCCGGTTCCGGAACACGTGCTCTGGGTTTCCTCCCAGGCCGGCCAGCCACTTGGTGGCCACAGGGCAGGGAACGTGTTGGGCCGTGCACAGAAATGCGACATGTGGGGCACATCATGTGGCCGCAGGGTAGCCAGGCAGAGGGGATGGAGGCCTGCAGCCCACGGGGGGCCATTCGGGGCAGGAACGATAGCCACCCCCTGCTGGGCTGACCAGTTAGCACCAGGGGCCTTCACGGGCTCAGCCCGCATCACAGCCCGCGTCCTCGTGGCCAAACACAGGCTGGACTTCACCCCACATGCGCCTGGGCCTAGACTGTAGAGGCCCCCAACAGGGGAGAAGACCCCTCATCAACCCGGGGCCCCCAGGGCGGGCCCAGCCCAGACGATGCAGGGAGCAGTCAGGGTAAACTGAGGAAACAGCCTCTCGCCTATTCTGCCGAGCCCACTCAACTAGACTTGTAGAAAACAGGCTCGTTTCAACCCCAAACGCCGAGAAAACCAGGACACCAAGACCTCTGTTGGCTACAGAGGAAGTGAAGCCAGAATTACTTTCCGTGAGCACAGCTGAGGAGAGGGCGGTGCACTGGCACCCATGTTTCATACTCTCCATCCAGTCACAGCCCACCTGCTCCCTGTGCAGCTCCCCGGGGGTCTCCCCGGCCCCCCCAGGACACGGCTGCCTGGCCAGCCCTCAGCCTGTGTTCTGAGGAAGCCGCCAAGGGATGGGGCCTGTGCTGATCAGGAGCTCGGGCCCTCATCTCCCTGTGCTCCTGCAGGGGGGTCAGCCCCGTTCAGAAGAGACAGGAGCCCTCCCCTCCTCTCCCCTCCCCTCCCCACCCCACCCCTGGGCGAGACCCCAGGCCCACTCCAGACCTGGGCGCTGGGACAGTGGCCTCTCTCTGCATGGCTGAGGGTGAGGTGTCCTTTGAGATGGACGACGTGGTGGGGGGGACACACAGCCCTTGTCCTTCGGGAGCCCAGAAGGCTCAGGGACCAGCTCCGTCACCCAGGCTCACCGGTCACCCCAGTGCGGGAACCTCCAGACCACAGCTCTCTCATGAGGATGGCCACCCTGGGGTCAAAGCAGCCGCCAGGAGGGTTACTCCAAGTCCTCACGGCAGGAGAGTGCTGGGGCCACAAGTCCTTCCTCGGACGGATGGTTCAACTCTGCCTCGGCATCTGGGACTCTGACAAGGGTCTTTGGCGAACGCTGTGCCGGGAGAGCAGTGAGTGGTGGGAGCTCGTGGGGAGTGACGCGGGCAGGGCAGAAGCGGCCGGTGAGCGGGTGACCCAGTGGGGCAGGGGGCCCTGGGGAGGCAGCCCAACACAGAGCAGGGGCAGTGGGGTGGGGTGGGGGGGCTGCGGCCGGCCCGTGGGAGGCGAGGTGACCCACTCACACTCGCGGGTTCCGTGTTGGATTAAGACAAAGGTTTGTGTCCTAAGAACGCCGGTGGTCGACAGGGAAACACTGAGCTGGGAACACATTTGGAAGAAGCAGGGGTGAGGCAGGTAGGCGTGCGGCTTCAGGTCGGAGGAAGGATGTTCCAGAGGCTGCATGAAGACGTTGATAAAGGCTCAGGCTTGGACAGCAGGGAACAAACCGAGAGACGGCCCCCGGGGAGGGCTGGCGCCCAGAGGTGCTCTGTGTGACGCGGCACGATGTGACTGTGGCGTCCTGGCGGGGACACAGGAAGCTGCTGGATGGACGAACAGCGCAGGGCTCTGAGCAGGAGGCGCCCTACATGTGGCAGCTTCGGCCATGGGGTCTGCTGCCCATGCAGAGGGAACAGGGGGGCCCAGGGTGAGGCCTGAGGACCTTCTGCGTTTAGATGTTGCTTAAAGGAGGAGGAGGGAGAGCTGGCCAGGGGGACACAGAGGAGGGTCCAGAGACATGGGACAAAACCCAGGCCGGTTTGATGACCGGAGAGTCAAGTGGTGGAGGGTCCGGGAAGAGAAGGGCCAACCCCACCCCCGCTTTGCTACGCGGTGGCCTCATCGCTGTTCTCTGACGACAGGATTTCTCCAAGATTCCACCTGCAGGCGGGAGACGGCTCTCCCGAACCGCACACAGCGGCCCTACGGTTTGACGTCTCCTCCACCGAAGAGACAGGTCGGTCCGAGAAAAGAAGCTCTTGGTTCCAGGGCCGAACGCTCAGGGATGGGACTCCTCAGGGCCGGCGCCCTGGGATGGGGTCATGTCACAGATCTGTGGCACCTGAGACCGCGCAGAGTGACCAGACTTTCTGCCTCCTTCACATCAACCCACTCAGCGACCTGATCCCAGCACGGCTCTTGGGGTGTGGGGTGGGCGGGGCCCTGCAGCCTCGGAAACAGTGGGACCACTCATCTGGTGGGCCCGCGAGGCGCATGGTGGTTTCCGAAGGGGGCCCAACAGGTTCCCGTTGGTGGATGAGACAGAGGTCCTCGTCAACAGGGTCACACAACCGTGTTTCCGTGCCTCACCCCTGCCCACCAGGCAGGGCGTGTCTTTCCCGGGGCTCTTCGTCATTTGACCACAGCCACTGAGGCCAACGGTGACCGCCTGCTCAGCTCATCCAAAGATTTTAAACACAGAAGTTCCCAGAGTGACACCTTGGTGTGACCCACCGTGGAGCATGCCCTCAGAGCGTGCCGCACCGGCCAGCCCCTGCTCCGTACCAAACACGAAGCGGCAGCGAGGAAGCATCTCGATCCATGAGGCGATTTCCAAAACGAAGCTTAAAAACACATCACACACGATATTGCATCGTATCATAAATTATGTATGTCTCCTTAGAAACAACACAGAAATTAGAACGAGACGGCAAACAATGAACATGAAGTATGTATTTAATTCTATCATAAATAGACTTAAAAGTATTCCCAGGGTTGCTTAAAATGATCACATGGCAGAAGAAATGTCTCTAATCTGTTTTTATTTCCATCTCATTTGTCCACTGGATGGATTCCCTCTGAAATGCAAACAAAAAGATTACAGTGGAACCTGTATCATACGCAGCTGTAGGGAAATAGCCTCAAATCCCAGTGGTATTTTAATTAGAACGAACGTGTCTCAGAAACGCACTCAGGAAAAATCTACAGCAGGACTGTAATGCCGTTAATGGAGGACCTTCCTGGCGCACTTCTGTTTATCTAATTTAATAATCCAGGCCGAACGTGTCTCGTACATTCTTTCTCCCGTCACAGCTTCCACCCGCTGGATTTCATAATAAAACAGAAGTGTCAGACCATCTGGTCACACGAAGAGGCTATGACAAATTAAGCCACAGGGACTCGGCCAAGTGGAAAAGGCAGCCACCCAACATCAACGATCCAACAGCCCTTAGAGAAATCCTGATAATCCCGATAACCCTGGGAGTCCCAGGCGGCACAAATGACCACCAGCCCCTCCTGCTCTAAAGAAAACAAAGCGCAAAGGCCTGATGGTGGGTGCTCAGTGTGCCCTCGCGGAGTATGACCATCCACCACCACGATGTGGCCACGCGGGCCACTCGCCGCGGCTAGAGTGTGTAGCCCACGCACCCCAGGAGGAGGAAACAGCTCGGAGAACCAAGTGGGTGAGGAAGAAGGGACACGAGTGGGCGGAAGAGGCTTCCACAATGCCTTGAGGACCGTCTCCAACCCCGTGTGACCAACAGATGTCAGCATTTGACCAGCCAGTGTGTGCGAAAGAGGAGCCACTGGTTCCTGTGCTGAACACACGTGGAGAATGTGACCTGCTGCCACAAGTTCGGGTCCCTGAGGTACTCACAACGCCACCCAAAAGCAGGAGGCACAGTGATGGGTGAATTAATGATCTGCACTCGTCTGTGTTCTTATAGTTCGCAAACACCTCCCGGTCCGTCGTGGCTGCCCGCAAGCCCGTTTAGTAAGTATTGTCACAGACTCTTATGCCTGGAAGGACCCTCCAAGGTCAGCTGACCCGACTCTGCTGACCCGCGGGCACGTCTACGGGTACTGGATGAAGTGAACGTTCACAAGGCGAGGACTCAACGCCAGCGTGGCCAGCTGTCCGCGGACTCTGCGAACGACCCTGCTCTGCCCTCGCTCCCATGGAGCGCCCAGGCTGGCGGGACATCTTGTCCGATCATATCCTGAGGAGGCCCAGGAGACCCCAGGGCCCAGGCAGGGTGCAGGGCGCAAGGGGAACATGACGCGGAACCGGTGACATGATGACTGGGGACAGCCTGATGGGGGAAAGGTGGTTTGCAAAGCTGGTGAGTGTGCAGTTGGTGAGCGAGGGCACAAGGGTGCAGCTTCACAGCGGTGAGCTCGGGTGGCCCCCCTGCGCCCGGCCAGCTGTGCCCTGTGCTTCTGAGTCAGACCTGCCTGGAGGGGAGGACACAGGAGGGTAGTTTCCCTAAGCAGAGAAGACCCGTGTCGGCCCTCTACATGCTTCTGCCCCAAGACCTGGGAAAAGCCTCCGTGAAACAGTGGAGTATACTAGCTAGGTAGCTAGAGAAAATAATGGGGAAAAACATACGACCCCTGAGATTATGGGGGCGGGGGCAGAGAGAAGTGAGAGCTGTGTGTTTGGAGGTAAGTCAGTGGTGCTGGAAATGTGCTTTGTTTTAGAACTTTCACTCTTCCAGAAATCACAAAATGGGGCAGGGGGAGGGGCGCCTGGGTGGCGCAGTCGGTTAAGCGTCCGACTTCAGCCAGGTCACGATCTCTCGGTCCGTGAGTTCGAGCCCCGCGTCGGGCTCTGGGCTGATGGCTCAGATCCTGGAGCCTGTTTCCGATTCTGTGTCTCCCTCTCTCTCTGCCCCTCCCCCGTTCATGCTCTCTCTCTGTCCCAAAAGTAAATAAACGTTGAAAGAAAAATTAAAAAAAAAAAATGGGGCAGGGGGAGATCATAGGAAGATAACTGGGCTTGTTGGGTCAGGGGTGGGGTGTGGGGGTGGACCGGTGGAGCCAGGGGCTGGGGCCTGGGGGGTGGGGTGTGGGGGATTGGCCAGTGGAATCAGGGGTGGGGTATAGGTATGGGGGGGGTTCTTGCGTGGGTGTGGGGGAGACTGGTTTGCTCCAGGGGCCTCTCCTGATATTTCAAGGCCACTGGGAAACCTGCAGTGACAAAACCCTGACTCGTAAGCCCAAAGGCTCCTGGCGTTCAACCATAACGATATTTTCTTCTGTGGCTTCTGGAATTTTGGATTTGCAGAGAAAATCCTCCCCCGCTTTAATTTTGGAGGGCCTGCAATCGAAACCTTAACAGGGGTTTTAAAAAATGAGAGTACATCCTGGAGATGGTGCTTATCTCTGCTTCTGTCAGATCTGTTTTCTTCCGTACCCTGAGGATCCCCAAAGCGAAGGGAGTAGAGCTCCTGTGAGATCCAATGGGAGTGCCAATTCTCAGGACTCTGTCCCGCCGGGCGCCCGGCCTCCCCTCCAACAGCAGCGATCACGCGGCCGGTGGCGCCGAGCACCGGGCCTCTGCCGTGGACTCGCCTGCCTCCCGTCGGCGCCTAACTCGACAGTTCATGTTTAAAATTTAATTTTTCTCCGTGGGCAGCAGCCTACTTGGCCCAGACAGCATGTCACTTTGAATGGCATGAAAGGAATTCTTAAATGCAGCTGAGATATTTGGAAGATTTTTCTTCTCTGAATCTCACTGGGAATTCTTTTCCTCAAAACCGTGAGCGGGGAGCAGGGCAGGCAGGTGATCTGTGAGCAGAGAGGCTGGGGGCGCCGGGCTTTGCCATGGACCCGGCCGGTAAAGCTTCAGGCGGTGGAAGGCCCCGGCCAGCCGGGCCCCTCGGGCCTCCGCTGCAGCCGTGGGTCAGGGAAGGCAGGTTCCCAGAGGCAGGCTCTTCCCTGCAGTGAAGGGGCTCCCACTCCTCGGCCGGCGGGCTGCAATCTGGACTCAGCGGTGTCCCTGGAATGCGATGACGGACTAAATCTGTGCCGGGCAGGATGGCAGGTGTCCCAAGCTCTCCGCCTCCTGGTGCACACACCCCATCCACACCCCGATCTTCGAGTCGGGGAGAGACTTTGCATGTGATAGAATTTTACTCCTGGAATTAGGTGAGATTTTTCTTGACCCAAGGGAATGTTTCAGACGTGATTAAGGTTGCTGATCGGTTGGCTGTGAGCTCACCCCAGTGGAGATTATCCTGGGGACGCCTGGTCTGGTCAGATGAGCTCTTTCACAAGAGAATCTAACTCACTCTTGCACTGAGTCTCCACGCCACGTGGAAATCAAGGTCATAGGACAGGCCGCATGTGGCTGTCCCCGCCAACACCCCAGCACTGGCCATCGGACCTGGGGCCCTCCAAAGTGATCCTCACTCCAGACACCATCTGACTACAGCTGCAGCAGAGGCCTCAGGCAAGGAGCATCCAGCTGAGGGCAGGCAACCCACAAAATATTGGCAGGTGATAATAGAATAATAGTTTAAAAAAAAAAAAAAAGAGTCCAGCCTTCCCTAAATCAGAGCCTCGAAGTAATGGTCTCTCTCCACTGCCGGGTTTGAAAAGATGCTGTGAAATCTGTAGCTACGAGGAAATGAACTCTGCCAATGACCAAAATGGGCTTGTGAGTGGCTCCTTTGCCAGTCCAGTCTCCAGATGGGAGCAAGACCAGACAGCACCCTGGCTTCAGCCTCGTGAGACAGGGAGCAGGGGCCTGGCTACGCTGTGTCCAGACTCAGACGTGCAGAAAGCATGCGATAATAAATGTGCACCGATCCACGCTGCTGAGTCTGTGACAATCTGCACACAGTACGTGTCCCGGACGTAAAATCTGAGGCTTCGGGGGCGCCTGCGGCTGGGGGGGGGGGGGGGGGCTCGGTCGATTAAGTGTCCAACTTTGGCTCAGGTCATGATCTCACGGTTCGTGAGTTTTGCTTGGGATTCTCTCTCTCCCTTTATTTCTCTGCCCCTTCTCCACTTGTGCACGTGCTCTCTCTCCCTCCCTCTCTCTCTCTCTCTCTCTCTCAGGATAAATAAATAAAAGAATCCGAGGCTTGGGCACATAGAAATTCTGGAACACTTTTACGGCACAGGAACTACATTGCCCGCCCACCCCATCCCACCCCCCCACCCCCAGCCACACACACACAAGCGCTGAGGGGCCCACGGTATACTCCCTTCACTGAGGCCCTTACAGATACTCAGCCACATCGGTGCCGCGTGTTTCCTGGAGGGCAGGAGTGCCGATGCTGCCGGGGGCTCCTGAGTCACACAGGTGACAGGGTCTTGACAGCACTGGCCCCCCAGGCAGGATGGATGACACCCTGGGCATCAGGGAACGACAGGTCATCGGGTGGCCGGCCGTCTCCCCACAAGATCAGACCCCTCTGCTTCGTTCCCAGCACCCAGTAGGCGCTCAGATAATGATCGACAGACGAAGCCATAAGCAGAGGGGAAACAGACTCTGTGGATCTCACATCCCTCTTTCAGAAGCGCTTAACGCCCCCCCGTCTTCACGTGAGCTCAGGGGGCCTGAGTGTGACCGGCCCGAGACGACGTACTTCACAGCACTCAGCTCTGATGGCAGTCACGGGTATGGCTCTGAGCCCAGGAGCCTGAGCCCGCAGGCAGGGCAGCGTGAGAGGCTTCTGCATCTGTTGACAAATTTCATTTTCTGCTCAAACTGCCAAGGGCATGTCTCCCAGGGAAAGACGGATCTGGCCCCAGAGCTACACTCTGGTCCCAGGGGAAGGATGAAGACAAGGACGAGAGATGTCCTGGGAGGGTGTCCACTCTCCTCCCACCCCCTCGTCACCGAGCCACCGCAGGGGGGCACCTCTGAAGGAGCTCAGGGCCTACGGACAGTGAGACGGTGCCACGTGATGGATGCCGCGCTGGACGGGAACAAGGGGTGCCTGACCGGGTGCGTGTGAGGCCCAGTGAAGGCTTCCCAGAGGAGGACAGCCCAGCTAGGGGTCAGCCGCACGGAGGGAGGGAGGGAAGTGCCAGGCGCAGGGAAGCACGTGCAGGAGGCCCTGGAGGGCAGGGCACGTGTGTGGAGCAGCCCCACACCACACACACACCAGCAGCTTTGCGGGGGGAGGCCCATGACGTAAGCCAGCAGAAGTGCTGCCTTTCGAGGTCTGCGGGGACCTCTGTGGGAGGCGTGGGGGGTTTATACGCAGAGGTGGCCGGGACCCTGTGTGGACAGGCAGAGAAGTCCCTCTCTGGCTGCGATGGTGGTGGGCGTGGCTATGATTCCTCAACCTGCATCCTGGACAGACGGCACTGGTCTCACCATGGGGTGGGGCGACCACAAGGACGGCCCCCGGACGGCCTCCCCAAAAGTACCGAGTCCGAACCTCCTCGGCACACGCTCCCGGTGATTCATAAGCACCTGGATGTTGGGAAAGCACTGAGCCGAGGCTGTTGCAATGACTTAGGCCAGAGACGACGCTGGTTCTCCCCAGGGTGGCGGCAGAAGGGCTGAAGCCGACTGACAGAAACACCAGCAGGTGGACCCACGGGACCTGCCAGTTAGATGGGACGATGGTCAAGTTCTCAGCCAGGGAATCACATGCTCGAACCTGAAGACCTCGATGGATTTAGGAACAAGGCCAACCGTGGTAGACTGATCCCAGGGGCAAGGGGGTGGGTGGGGGAGGCAGAGACCACATTTCAGGGGACTGAGAGGGGCACCATGGGAACATCCACCTGCAGGAGCTGGGCAGTAAAGTGCGGGGGGAGGAAAGGGGGGGGGCTGCTGGGTAAGTGTCGTCAGCACGAGGGTCCCGAGTGCGACCAGTTTATTTTTGTTTTTATTTTTTTTAATTTTTGCTTACGTTTATTTATTTTTGAGACAGAGAGAGACAGAGCATGAATGGGGGAGGGTCAGAGAGAGAGGGAGACACAGAATCGGAAACAGGCTCCAGGCTGTGAGCTGCCAGCACAGAGCCCGACGTGGGGCTCGAACTCACGAACCGTGAGATCGTGACCTGAGCCGAAGTCGGACGCCCAACCAAGCCACCCAGGCGCCCCTGGGACCAGTTTACACCTGACAGCTGGTGCTCAGGAAGCTGCTCACAGGGAGGGCAGATCCAACTGCTGGTCTGCTCTCTCCGTGAGGTGGGGCCAGGCCCCCTGCAGGGCCGGAGGTCGGAGAGGCAGGCAGGAGGCCTGGAGGCCGGGGAAGGTCCCAATGGAAACGGTGGAGGGGGGAGGCTGCCAGGGATTGAGAGGTGATGCAGGGGGGCTTCCAGGGAGTCACGTTCGGAAGCAAGAGTGAGGAGCGCAGGCGGGGGTCCAAAGGTTTCTGCCAACAGGAGATGCCTTCTTTGACACGGAAGGAGAGTCCTCTTCCAGGCTCAGGCGGGGGAGGCAGGTTGCTTAGTAGGAAAAAAAAACACACACTCTGCAGCCAAATCGCCAGGGTCTGGACCACCCGCCCCACCCGGAAACATGTCAGCCTCGACCCCTGGCCTCGCCTTACCTGGCGCCAGTGCGCCGATGACACATGTACTATACGGCATGCGGAGCAGGGGTCAGCATCCCTGGTGGGGCACTGACACAGTCCGGAGGCGGGCTCTCGTGTCCCCGTAGGCCTGTGCAGTGCTCTTTTTTAATAGCACTAAGCGTAATAAGTTAGAAAACGCCACACTTGAGAACCATGAATTTTTAGCTTTTCCTGGGAATAAAATGTGATATGCAGGGTTTATCCTTCCCTGCTCGCGGGCCGAGTCCCTGCTGCCCCTTGTCAATCAAGTCCCCTTCCCAACATCCCGGTGGCCATGGAAACCACATCCTGGTGTGTACCTTCCCCCTCTCCCGTGCCCCAGGCTCTGAACCCTGCAATATGGACCTGCTGACTGCGGTCTGGCTTGTCAGTGCTGGGCCTTGCCAGCTGTCAAACATTTTGAGCATCAGCTTTGTTTGCGGGCGTTTGAGTTTGCGCTTCTGTGTTGAAAGAGCCAGGATTCTCTTTGAACTGCCCTTTGAGACTGTGGGATGTGAGGAAAGGGCACTCTCTTTCCTGTGCCCAAAGAAGTGAGGTGAGACGTGTGTTAGGACCCACCAAGGTTAACAGCGACCACGTATCTGAAGAAAGAGGGATCTGCTCAAAAGAGAAAACAAGACTGGACGGGGAGCTGGTTCCCACACCCTCAGAATGGAGGTCTCTCTCTCCCAGCCCCTGCCGGAGTCACGTGGAAATCCCCCGACTCCTCCAGTTTGTCTGAGAGTCTAGTCAGTGGGTCCCTGGGCACCTCCGACCCAAGCGGCAAAGTGTCTCATGCCTACGGGGAGCCCAGCGTCAACCTCGTCATCGGGTCTGAGCAGGACCAGACCAAGCGTTATGAGGTCGGAGCTTTCGATGAGTTCATCATCTGGGAACGGGCCCTGACCCCGGACGAGATCGCGATGTACTTCACAGCTGCCGTTGGTCAGTGGGCACAGGGGTGGGGGGTGGGCTCGGGCCAGCTCTGCCCATCTCTGGAAGGACACAGTGGGCACGGGGGGTGGGCTCGGGCCAGCTCTGCCTGTCTCTGGGAGGACAGGGCTCCTTCCGTCCGCCTCCCTCACTAGCATTTCTCGCTCCACACTCTCCTGAGGGGACCGTCTGCGCTGCAGGCTGAGAGGCATCCTAATGAACCTCATAAATACAGCCGTTTCTCTAGAACACCTGTTCCCCAGGATGGAGAAACTGGCACCTTAACGGACACACACTGAGACGGATATTGTCTTGCTGACTGTTATGGGGTTTTGAGGGGTACTTGATGGATGATTATAGAAAGTCTGGGGTGGTGATTGCTCTGGGTTCATTAGTGCATCTGAATACTTTTGATCAACAATTTCACCACATGCCTCCTGCGCGCCGGCTCTGACGGGCCTCACGATGCCTGAGGACGCCCCCTTCCTGCCCACTCAGGGCGGTGCTTCAGAGCTGCTCCCTGTCCCCACCCCCCCGCAGATGGACCGACCTACAGAAGATCCTCCTCCCACCAGGATAGGCCATGGGACGTGGGGAGACACTTCTCCCTTCTCCCCCCCCCCCTTCAGTGAGGTAGGCTTGAGAGGTACCCAGCACACGGCACCTATGCAGACAAACCGGAACAATGCACACCAGACCCCAGCGAAAGCTCCAGGGCTCCAGGGCGGCTCCTCACTCGGTCAGTTCCCTCCATCCACCCTGCCCCCCCCCCGGTTCCACCACAATTTTTTCAGGAGACAGTGCACTTTCTCTTCTTAAAGAAGGGCTGTGGCTTATGAGTTTCCATACGCAATCGTCCGCCAGAAAGTCTGCTGAACTGACAGCCAGAACAACGGGGCAAGTTCAGGGCTAGGGGGTGAATGGTCTGGGTCCCCAACCGCGGCCTGCCCTTGCTCAGGTTCTGAACTTGAGTGCCTCGCTTGACACGGAATCGCAGCTCTTTTAATTTCAAGTGACAGAAAATCCATCTCCAGAAGGACTGAGGTAAGAGAGGAGGGGTAAGGAGAAGTCACTTTAGGGACGGCTGGATCCAGGAGCTCCGAGGACGTTACCAAGGAGTCTTCGCTCTATTTACATTCTCCTGCATTCCCGGCAGCTGTGTTATGGGCGGGGCAACCTCGGAAGCCTGCCAGCTGCCCCCGAGTCCCAGCTTCACCTCTCAACAGCCTCAGCAGAACGGAGAATTTCTCTTCTCCGACAGCTGCTATAAAGGGGGAAGGCCTGACTTTTCTTGGCAAAGGTGGTCCGTGTGTCTCCAGGAGCCAATCACCGTGACTGGGGAGGCAGAGGCGGGACAAGGTGTACAACCAGCTGACAGGCCCAGGCCGGGGTCACCAGTGACCTCCCTGAGACGGCGGCAGGGTCAGGCTTACCCAAAACACACGGAAGGGAGGGCACCCGGAGGGCGCATCAGACAGGCTGGTCTGGAGGCGGAAACAGATCCCCTGCTGGCAAAACCAGCATGCGTTCCTTTCGCCCTTTGAGATTTCCGTCTTTTGGCTTCCACTGTGAAAAGTGGGATTTGTTCTCTTTCACAGAAGCGACAGGACTAGAGAGAGTGTCGGCACAGGGGGAAAAATGTGAATCTCCTGCATTTTATTTAGAATTCAGAGAGTCGTTACTTTGAGACCAAGGTGCCATTTGTGTTTCTATGATCGAAAGCCTCACACAAATCCCACCTTTACCTCGGTTTGCAGCTCTAGTAACTTGGGAAGGAGCTGCCGTGGTTTGTAGGAGCTGTCACGGCAAACCTCCGTCTGCAGAACATCTCTGGGCTCAGCAGCCTGTTGCATCGGGGGCACCGTGCGGCCCTCCAGGGAGGCCCTGCCGCAGCGGCACCTTGCCCTCCAGCCCGGCAGAGGTGACGGTGGTTCTCTGCCAGATTCAGGGAAACCCTATCAGCAGAGGTCCTGGGGGGGGGGGGGGGGGGCACACAGCCTGCACCTCTTCTGACCCCGTCCAGATGCATTAGAATCCCAAGCGTCCCGCGGTTCCCAAAGACTAAATGGGTCCCTGCTGAGTAAGGACACACAACGGCGCCAGCTACAGGAGGAGGAACTTTCCAAACGTTTTCTCATCTCCTTTTCCTTGCTGAGCACAGATCCGGAGTCACAGGACAAACCACGTGTCCGCGCATCCGGAAGCGGAGGGAGGAGCCTGACTTCCCGGGTTTCCTCCTATCGTGCGCGGAGCACACGAGGTTCCGGGAAGCAGGACCACCGACAGGCACGGATTTCAGGAGGCTCAGCTGAGGGCGTGGACACGGGCCACAGTCTGACAAGTGCTACAAGGGACCGTCCTCTGCTACAGGAGCCCCGTGACTCTGGAGTCGGAGAAGCCTGGGTTTGGGTCGCTTCTCTCTCTCTGCCAGCCTCAGTCTCCCCATGTGGGCCACGGAACAGCTCCACTATCCAAGCCGGGCATCCTGGAGGCGGGTGGCCGCGGGGGGTCTGGCTCTGCCGCCTTGCTCATGTCTGGCGGACACGCCTCAGTCTCCGGCAAGCCTCAGGCCTCCTGCTCTGCATCCAAAAGGCCGCGGCCACACCGGCAGCACGCCCCTCCCCCCACCGCGTCATGGGGGGAACCCAAGGCACTCGGCGCCTCCCCTCCCATCCAGCAGGGGAATCTTTCCCATGAATCCCCCTGCAGGCAGCCCCTCGCAGTTCATTGGCCAGGCTTGGGTCACATGATGACCTAGACCAATCACCGGGCAAGTGGCACAAGATTGGCACGATGGCTCAGCCAGTCATAAAAAGCTATGGGCAGGGTCAAGGCTGCTCCTCTCTGAGGACTTCCAGGCTCCCCACAGGATGCGCTTCTGGAGCAGGTGCACAGTGGAAAGAATGTTCCAGAAGTCCCCATGCCGCCCCAGGGGCAGCTCTGGGACGCACTAGGAGACCTGCCCCAGAACCACCGTGGTTCGCTCCTGCCTGCACACTGTCTCCCCTGGCCTGTGGAGACCGGGTGGATGCCGTGGTAGCCTCAGCTGCACAATAGCGGGGTGTGGAAAATCGGGGTGTGGGGGCGGGAAATGGGGAGAGACAGACCGCAGGAGAATCAGAGTCGGGGGGAGAGGAAGGAGCTGGGGACAGGGCGGGACAGGCAGGAGTCAGGCCAAGGCCAGATGTGCACACGGACTCTCCACGAAGCCAGATGAGCGCGGATGAAGATGCCCACTTGGGCGGGGCTTCCCAGAAGGGTGACAGGGCGGCTGGCCACCCCCATGCTGGTGTGTGGACGGTATCACCCTCCTGATGTCTGCGTCGGAGCCTGGGATCCAAACAGGAAGCGTGTCATTGTCAGTCTCGCCACCGCTCGCCCCCTTGCTGCCGCAGTAACACGTCGAGGTCACCTGTCGGAGGCCGAGCACCGAGGCGTCTACTTCTCACCGGTGCCGGGTCCAGCACGGTCAGTGGGGGTGCCCTCCACGCAGTGACACAGGGGCCCCGGCTGCCCCCGTCTCACCGGGGGGCTCCCAAGGTCGGGCCGGGACCTGCTCCTGACCTCCAGCCTCGCAGTGGCGGCTCGTCTCGGTGCAGACGGTCTGGAGCCCCTTGGCCTGGCTGACCGGGGGGGGGGGGGGGGGGGGGGGGGGGGGGGGGGGGGGGGGGGGGGGGGGGGGGGGGGGGGGGGGGGGGGGGGGGGGGGGGGGGGGGCTCACTGTTCCGCTCCTCTGTGTGACCTCTCTGGTCACTTCCCCGTCCCAGAAATGGGTGGTGACGTCACCTCTGTGCTCGGCTGGCGGTGAGGACAGACGCTGGCCCGCGATCAGCGCACGAGAAATGCTGCCTGTCGTTATGCTCGACAGCAGGGACGTGGCAACAGAACAAGAAGCCCGTTTGCGCGCGTTGGAAGCACCGGTGTGACTGTGAGGTTGTCGTTGCCTCCTCGCGGACCAGCCTCACGGTGCGAAGCGGTGGACGCGGCTCCGCCCCGGCCTGGACCCGCAGCGGTCCTGTCCGGCGTGAGCACCGCGTGTAGGGGGGCAGAGGGGCTGGGGGGCGGGGGCAGTCACTGAGGAAAAGGGGCTCCGGGTCGGATCTCATCCCGACGCGTGTCTTTGGTGTGTATTACACGGCGAGGCGTGTCTCCGCCGCCCTTTCCCAGGCGGTCTCAGGCCGGGGGAGGGGCTTCGGATGCGCGGTGTCCCGGGTTCTACCCTGCCCTGCCTCGGTCGGTCGCGTCTCCTGATGAGGGAGTGGCCCAGCCGGAGAAGGGGAGGCTCCGGCTGTTCTCCCCCTGGGACACCCCTGCGCGCTTCCTGGAGGCCCATTCTCCATCCGGGAAGCGTGGGAGGAGTCAGGACGCAGTGCTGGGGCAGTGCTGGGGCAGGGGTGCGTGCTGCGAGCTGCCTCCACTCCCCCCCCCCCCCCCCCCCCCGCCGCCTATCTGGACCAGCACGGCCTCACTGTGTGACTGGGGCATCCTGGCTGCATCCTGGCTGTTCCAGGCTGTCTTTCAGAGAAAACCCGTTGTTGAAGGAAGGAAACACAGGCCTTGTTCAATGTCAGATGACGGCCAGGGTACGGGACTCGCCCCCACGGGGACGGGTGGAAATCTCAGTGGGTGCTTTGGACAACTGAGCTGGGAGGCACAAGGGGTGCAGATGAGGAAAGAAGAAGCAGGTGGCCGAGTGACCAGGGGAGGGGTTAAATGATTCCAGGTGGCAGGAACATTGGCACAGTCGTCGTGTATTCAACACCTACTGTATACCGTCAGTGCCGTCTCAGTTCTGCATCGGCTTTTCTGTACCAAGTGGGATATCTTAATTGCGTTATAAATGACAGAAGACCCAGCCTGAAGTGTCTGAAGCAAAGGCAGACTCATTCTTTGGCACGTGTGGTTGGCAAGGCCTGTGGGTACGTGAGCTTTGGCCGCAGCTCCGCTCCACGTCCACTTGATGGGAAGCCTCTCCGTTCTGAGCGGCTCACGGTCTCTCCCTTCCCAGGCCTCCTCCCTCGGCGCCGCGTCCCTGAGCCAGCATTCCGTCCGAGTGTTGTTGCACCTTCCTTCCTGGACTTGCCTGGGTCATGCACTCATCCCCGAACAGGCACGGCGGCCTGAGGGAGACAGCGCGCTGTTAACTCAGGCCACGTAACGGGTTGCTTCCCAGCCACGGATGGAGTCAACTTCGACTTACGTGGGCTGCAGGTAAGGGAAGGGGCGGTCACCTGGAGGGAAACTGAGGGCCTTTACCAGCAGAACGGGGCAGCTGGGCAGCGGGACAGCAGACGTCCCCTGAAGTGCGTTCAGATGTGCCACCCCAAGAGGTGCCACTGGCACGTGCGGATTATTTCGGGCTGAAGGCGCGATAGGAAGTTATGAAGAAGCAGATACAAAAGAAAACTCCCTGCTCTGCACCTCTTTGCCTAAAGTGAGGACATCGACTCAGAGAGGTGTCTTTTGTCTCCTTTCTGCTGGGAGGAACAGGAGCTAATCTCCAGGGACACACGTGGACCCTCGCCAGCCCAGGGACCGCGCCTCGGGATCTACAGAACACGGCTCACGGACTTGTCTTCATCTTCCCTAGCTCCCCCGTATGTTTCCCTTCCCACGATATGGTGCCCTGGAAACTCAGAAGTCCTTGTCCTTCTCCCAAAGCTTGTTCTTTTAGTTACGTGTTGGGTGAGCCCAGCGACTAGCCGCCCTTGGAGTTGCTCATCACTGGACGCTCTGGTGGACGTGCGAGGAAACTTCTGCTTGTGCTTTCTCGTTTCTCTGTGGCCAGTCTGGTTCCCGAGGCCCAGCCGGTGGAGCTGGGAGGTGTAGGGGAGAAAAGATTTTTTATTCTTCCCGCCCCCCATCACTACTATTTATCACACCATTTTATAATTAGGAAAATTAAAGTTCTGGCGGTACAAGTGGTCTCCCCAAGGTCACACAGATGGTGATGTGGGATTGCTGAGATTCTGTCCCCAGTTGTGTGGACCCTTTTTGTTGTCCGTCAGCTTCCTGGGCCATTCTGCTGGACCTTAACTAAATTGTCTGTTATTTGTGGCCAAGGGATTATATTTCATCTTTCTGGATATCCCCGTAGGTTCCAGAACAGAGTCTTAAATAGAGTAGTGTTCAGTGATAGAATTGAAAATTTCACCCAAAAGGATCACTGGCTCAATGATTTGAAGTTTAATATTAGGTTTTAAACCCATTTTCTAGCTGAATGCCTTCCTTTGCCATTTTGTAATAATGTCCCTTCTATTTTCAAGGGTTGCTGAGGCAGTGGATTTCAAAGACCCTGTGATGCCTGTAAGTGGTTACCGTCTTTCCCTGGAGGCATCACCACCCACTCTCCCAGGACTTGTTAGGCTGTTACCTCACCACCAGCCACGCCATGTGCAGATGGGTGGACTTTCCCTTCTCTGATTTGGTTTTGCATTTAGGACAGTTGTTTTTCCTTGTGATCACAAGGAGAGCTTTTGGTGGCGGGGGGGGGGGGGGGGGGAGGGGGAGGGGTGCGGTGCGCCGTGGGCCGAACGGGGAAGCGCTCCTTCCTTTTCTCCGTCTGTAGCAGAAAAGCCCCTCCAGTGGCAGCGAGGGCTGATCTCTGGGTGTTAACGTTGAGTAAAGAGCATCTGAGGCCATGCTGAAGACTTCATATGGTGGCCCTGCAACGAGGAATGTGTGAATGAATAGAAAAGACGTGGTTTGGGGGCGGGAGAATATGTTTTCTTGGGGGAATGGGGGTAAATTGGCCAATTCTCAGTGACCTCGTCTGACGGTCCGAGGCGAGTGAAGCAATGCCCTCTACCTGAGAAGCACTTTTGGGAACGTAGACTAGGCTGTTAAGGTTGGCCCTGTTGCATCAAAACTTCAGTTGCCTTGTACGGCAGATTTCTCTTTCAACGGGTGAAAATGCCCAAGTAATTGATAACGTAGGTGTGAGCTGTGTGCGCGCTTTTTAAAAAGTTTCTTTTAGCTGACTTAGTAACCTTCTCCCAAAAGTTGTGTTTGTTTCATATCTGCAGTCACTGCAGCTACAGTTCAGGGTGTTCCTGAAACGCCTGTTGACTCTGAGGTTGTGATCTTACCGAGACAGTTACCGAGGAGAAGGCAAGTATGCATGATAAAGAGAAGAGAAGTTAAAGAAGAAGTTTTGCAAGGAGCTTCAATGCAGTTCCATCCACACGTTCATTCTGTTCCATCCCCCCCATTCCATTCACTTCACCCATTCCATTCCATCCACTCCGTTCCATGCACTCCGTTCCATCCCTCTGATGATTGTTAATGGCTTGCCACATCCAGACACCAAATCTATGCAAGTGCCCCTTTTGTCTCTATAGTAGTCACCCTTCCGTCCCCATCTCTGAGAAGACCACAGCCACTGATCGAGTCATAGATGGTTGACTGCACTCAGGACAATGAGGACTGTCACTCTCACTGCCATCTCCCGTTCCAGCCTCCCTGGGTCCATACTTGAGGACCTTTCCTCCCCACGACACTCATTGGAGCATAATTCCCTGGAGATTCATCCAAATTTTTGCATACGTCAGCAATTCATCCCTTTCATCATTGCACAGTGTTCCACGGCCCGGGTGTAGTTTGTTCGGCCATTCACCCGTTGAAGGACAGCAGGGCTGTCTCGGGTTTGGGGGCTGTTACGAACAGAGCTGCTGGAAACATTCACGTGCAGTTTCCTGTAGGAACATTTCTTCTCTCTGGGAGA
The DNA here is from genome assembly GCF_016509475.1 of Prionailurus bengalensis. Lineage (NCBI taxonomy): Eukaryota > Metazoa > Chordata > Mammalia > Carnivora > Felidae > Prionailurus > Prionailurus bengalensis. The sequence goes on along the minus strand of NC_057356.1, from coordinate 1,444,999 downwards.
AACGCCCAAGAGCGCAGTCGTGGGATAGTGTGGTTGCAGGTGTAGTTTTATATGAAACTGCCAAACTGGTTTCCACGGCAGCTGTACCATGACACGTTCCCGCCAGCAACGTGTGACTGACCTGATTCCCCACCTTCTAAGTATTCGCTGTTCTCACTCGCAACTGTCTATTTTAGCCGTTCCGATAGATGTGTCGTTTTCGTTTGCATTTTCCTGATGGGTAGTGATGTGGAGCATCTTTTCTTGGGTTTATTTGCCATTCATACGTCCTCTTTGGTGACACGTCTGTTCCTGTGGTTTGTGCACTCTCTAATAGGATTGTTTGTATTTTCACTGGTTAACTCTGAGAGTTGTTAACGTATTCTGGACATTATTTTGTTGTCAGATGTACGGTTTGCCAGTGTTTCCTTCCAGCCTGTAGCTTGTCTCTCCGTCCTCTTCACATGGGCTCATGCAGAGCTGAGGTTTTCCGTTTGGGTGAGGTTCCCTCCTAGACAGCCCACTTCTAACCTGTTGACTTGACCTCCAAACTTTCCCGATCCCCACCCACCTTTCTCCATCTCCATGGGTCCCTTCCAAAGCTGTGTGCTGTGGGCTACTCCTCCCGTAGTCCCGGTGGCCCTCCCTTCTCCACCCTGGAGGTGTTGGTAGAACCTCCCAGAGAAGGCCTCCTACAGACCCTCCCTGCAGGCAGACGCAGCCCATCTCACGCTCTCCGCCAGGCACCAGACGAGGCGGCTGATGGCTTCCGAAACAGACATGTCAGAATTTGCCATCTGTAGTCAGTTGCCAGTGGACTTTAGAACCTAGGTGTCATGTTTTTGCCTCGTTTAAAGTTTCTTTTTTATTATCCTGAGTTGTATTTTGAGAGATGGCAGGAAGTTGTCATAGTAACATTAGAGGAACGTATTCTGTTCTCGTTTGGGCCAGTTATATGCGTTCTTCTACGTTAGTCTTGTTTTTCTTTTCTTTTATTGGCTGTGATCGGCATAGTGAATTTAGGCATTTGCAAACCATTGCTTGCTGGAGTTTCTTTGTTAGCTTCTTAATTCTCATCGTCTGGGAGCAGGAAACTTCATAACAGGAATAGTGAGGCTTTCCCGTAGGCTAAGATCTAGATCAGCCACCGGGACCAGCGTCCTCTGCAGACCACGCAAGCGGCCTGCACGCACCCCGGCCAGTAGCTGCCGGCTGTCACAGTTCAGACAGGATGTTAGCAGAGGAGAACGTGGAGTAAGGTGGAGTCTCCCGTTTCTGGTGCAGGAGATCTGGAGGCGAGACAGCAGTTATTAGAGAGATTTTTTTTTTTTTAACCAACGGAAAATTTCTTCTGTCTTTCCTCACAGCGTGGGAGATTCCAGACTTCAGCATCAGAAATGTATTTGAACCCACCAGTCTCAGTAGTGTATTTGTCACAAATGGGGCTAAACCAACCAGCACGGCCAAGTTACATCTGGGTAATGAGCCAAGAGTCTGCTCTTCCCACTGAAAGTGGGATTTAACTTGGCATTTCATCAGAAAGAGGAGAAGATGCATGTGTTTTCACATCTTCTCATTTCCGACCGTCTGAGCATCAGTCAGCACCCCAAGTTATCAAGTCAGAATGCAGTGGAACTGTTCTGTGAGGTGTGGAGCCACATTTCTGATTCGGGTATGTCACCACCAGGCCGTGCTTCTGTCACTGTCCCTGGAGCACCACGGGAGGCGGGGTCCGTAGGGAGGACCGCGACTGGCTCTGCAGATCCGAAATGCCCCCGGGCGACACACCCGCCAAGCAGGCTCGGGGAGGTCTCGGCTGGCTCGTGCAGGAGTCTGCTGTGCTGCCCTCCCGCGTTTCAGGACGTCTTCGGTGTCGCCAAGAACACACGTCCTGCGGAGAGATGATTTTCCTGGTGGGCAAGTGTGACTTGAGGCCAAGTGCTGTCTCCTCCTGGCAGGTTCCTTGGAGCCCTGAGCAGACGGATCTCCCGTGGACCCGCCGGAACACGGAGCTGAGAGCCTGCTCCGTGTCAGTGAGGCCACTGTGGCTTTCAGGGCATTTGACATCGAGCACGTGTTTTCGGGGACCCAGAAGAAGAGCCTTCAGGGTTCTTTGAGGAAGGACTTGCAAGAGAAGAATGTGAGTGTGAAGGGGGAGGATAAACACAGACCACCCAGTGCAGTCCCTGGTCTAGTGGCAGAAACGGGGGTGCAGTTCGCTGAGAAGTGGCTGTCGCACAAGCAGCACGGAGAGCCCTGAGCGCCACCTCCTGCAGACACACGGACACTGGGTCCCCTCCTCCCCTGAGCGCCACCTCCTGCAGACACACGGGGACCTGGGTCCCCTCCACCCCTGAGCGTCACCTGCAGACACACAGGCACCTGGGTTCCCTCCTCCCCTGAGCACCACCTCCTGCAGACACACAGGGATACCTGGGTCCCCGCCTCCCCTGAGCACCACCTCCTGCAGACACACGGGGACCTGGGTCCCCTGCTCCCTTTATCGGGCTGTCCGGCAGCTGCTTGCAGATGTGCGTTTCTCCTGAAAATCAGCTAAGCCTGCAGGATTCTCAGCTTTAAAACAGAAACAAAAACCCCTCAATGGATCTGCCGGCACTGGGCCTGCATTTCCACGGCCGGAGCTGCCGGCAGGCACCGCTCCATTTGCACACCGCCCTGCCCGCTTCATTGTCTGTCACCTTCCCGGCCTGTTGGCCCCTGAATTGAACCCTGCTTCCCGGCAGGAATTACCCTCCATTTCCAGTCTGTCCCGCTCGCTATCCCTGCCTGTGGCCGCACGCTTCCGTGGAGCCCTGCTCACGGCTGGCCTCGTCCGAAGTGTCTCGGCTGCACCTGCTCCTCACCAGGGCACCCACTCTGTTCCGGTTCTTTTCCACACTCAACGCAGACGCATCCTGCCAAGGCCACCGGTGCCCGGGAGTCACTGTATCCGTCTCCCCGTGCGCACCTGGGCCGCCCCGCAGACCTGACACCGTGACCGGCCACCCCTCCCTCTGTGCACCCCCTTCACACATGGCTTTGCAACGTGCGCCCCGCCTTCCCATCCAGCTCTCCCTCCTCGGCCTGGGTGTCCCACACAGATTCTCCTCTGGTCCCCGGCCTTCGAGACGGCCCACACATTGAGGGACCCGAAATCCACGTGTGTGCGGCATTCCTGTCTTCTAGCTGCACGTGCGTACGTCCCGGCATTCCCTTGACGTGCGCAGCAGGCCGCTCGTGTGCAGCAAAGTCAGCGAGCCAGGAGCAAGCTCTGTTCCCTCATTCCGGAACTCCCTAGGCTTTTCCGACTTAGTAAACGGAACCCCGGTCCATCGACTTACTCATCCCTTATATTCTGTCTCCTTCACTCCCCTCGTATCTGACCCGTCACTAACCTGTTCATTTCTTGCCCAGAATCCCCTGGATTGCCTGGAATCCATCTGCTTTTCCCATCTCCACAGCCTCCGCCCCAAGGGAACACGGCATCGTGTCTTGCCTGGTGCCTGCACAGCCCCCTGACTGGTCTAGTGGCTTCCACAGGTGTTCCCTCGCCCCCTCTGCACTCCTGGGGCAGACTGAATGAGCTTTTAAGGAAACACATCTCGTCCTTTGCCCCTTCTGCTGGGGACCTGCCCTGCTCCCCTCACACCTGAGTAAGTAAGGCCCAAGGCCCAGCCTGCCCATCTCAGCCTCGCCTGTACCTCCTTCCTTGTCCATTCCTGCTCCAGCCCCTGGGCCTTTGCACATGCTGTTACCTCTGCCTGGAACACCCTCCCTGCTCCCCTTCCTGGCCACTCCCAGAGGTCCCCCATCTCAGCTCTGCTGTCATTCCCCAAGGGACCTTCCCTGTCCTTTCTGGACCAGGTGGGCATGACTGTGTGGTCTCCTTTTCCTTGGTGACACTTACACACCTCATGGGGTCCTTCACTTCCTATTTGTCTTTTCCACTAGACTGTCAGCTCATGTGTTTTTGTTTGTCACGAGATGCACAGCAGTGACCGTAGGAATTCATTAAATACATATAGGATGAATGAATGAGATACAAATAATAACCTCGTAGCTGGAAATCAGAGGCTAGAAAGGGTGAATGCGAGAGCGAGGCTGTGGGGGCCGCAGGACAGGTCTCTGAGACCCCAGGGTCCGCCGCCCCCGTCCTCACACACACCCATCCCTTCCCTGTTCTCTCCGGAGGAGGATTCCGGCCTCCGTCTGCATCCGCCTGCGGGGTCTCTGTTCTCATTGCTGTTCATGCCTCAAGAAGCAAACATGGCATGTTCCTGAGTCATGATACGACACACACACGTCTGTTAGTCACCCAGGAGGCTCAGTTCATCAAGAGATTTGGAGGCAGGTACACTGCAAAGTCAGCCACTTAAATTGTGGGACTATTACTCTCTTTTGAGAAAAAACCGTACACAAAATTAATGATTCACAGTAAAAGCCTGGGAGTGTATGCTCCTTTGTTGAGACACAAACTGCTCAGTTGTTAAGGGTGTAGGTGATTCTCTGAGACGGTACTGACGACACGGGTAAAGGTTTTATTCTCACGGTTCATTGCTGTTAGCGTCACTGGAGAAGGCTGGGTCGCTGCGTGGAGAGTCACCATGTCACGGTCACCGTGGATTGTGTCGTGTCACTGAAGCGCCCTCCGCCTCGGTCTCGTGCGGCCGGTGTGGCCCGGTTGCTGGCCTGCTCGGGTCAGGCACGTGGAGCCGCATGTGCTCACAAGTACCCTGCGTCTCCCGGCGGCAACATCAGGTGCTTTGACTTGGTTCTTCTGTGATTTTTTTCCAGTTGTTGAAGCACGTGTGGACGACTCGCCAGGCCCTTGTCGGCGCATCGGCAGACTGGAAACCCTGCTCGCCCTTTCCATGTGGACCAGTGTCCTCACGCCGGGGCCTGGCCAGGGGCTCGCTCCCCATGTCTGAGGGCGCCGAGTCCCCGCTGCAGCCGCTGGCTCAGGGCCCAGTTGGGGTCCGACAGAGGGGGCGGCAGAGCAGGGCTGCAGGGCAGGAGTGCTTCCTGGTGGCGATGGTGAGGCGGCTTCCTGAGGACGCTGGTGATGGGGCGGCGTCTCCCCTCCACTCTCCTCTCGTGCCTTCATCGGTAAGGATGTTTGAACACGAGTGCCCCTGACTGACCCTGGCTGCTTGATGCAGAAGAGGAAACAGCTCGGGTGACCTGGAAGGGCAGTGGGGGCAGGGCTGACCGAATGCCATCAGAACGTCCCCTCCCAGCTCTGGTGGCAGCTTCACTGCAGCCAGATAGAGGGCGCACAGCCGGCTGGGTCCCTGGTGACAGGAGTCCCCTCCAGGGGGCTGGTGCCCTTGGTGAAAATCAGGGCGCAGTGAGCCAGGAGGTGGGTCTGGAGATGCGGGTGCAAGTTCTTCTGAGCTCTGGGCCAGGCGGGTGGGCAGGGCGTGGGCACAGGGCGGGGGGGCCGGGGGCGCAGGTGAGCGAGGCCCAGGTGACGTACTTGTGAACCCCTTCAGCGGGGCGCTAGTAGGTCAACGTGAGGCAGAGGGATGGACAGAAATGTGAGTCAGCGGGTGAGGGGCATGGAGGTCACCGGTTAGGACCCTCCTGGGCAGCTCCGCGGGGCAGAAGCCAGGCCCCTTAAAGCCTACTTTCCACTCTGAGTGGAAACTGATCGCCGTTAGCGGAAAATAAAATGGAAACGTTTGGCTTGTTATTCGTGACAGCCCTGGAGCCAGGCTCTAAATTAGATCAGCCTCTCGCAGTGTTTTAAACCTGTGCCGGCTCTCACAGAATAGAAAATATTATCTCCTTGGGAGGTGCCGCTGCGGGCCCCTCGGGGCCGTGTCTCTGGTTGAGGAGCTGGGTATCCACAAATGTTCCATCCGAGGACGTGTTAGGGAAGTCCGCTTTGCAGTTTGTGTTATTAAAACAATATTTTTCCCAGCGGAAGACCGTTTGAGAGAGACACAGAGAGAGAGAGAGACAGAGATTACTTATATCGATCATAAACTCTTTTGGTCAGATCTAGGCTATAAAGCAGTTCAATAAATTAGCAAGGAAGGTTTTTTTCTGGCTGTGGAAAATGTGTGTCTCCTGAGAAATGCTGTTGGAAACAAGCGGTTAGGATGGTTAGTGCTCACCCTGTACCGTTACAGAGGATGTGGCCGCAAAGCCCGCTGCCCCGGCCCTGCAGCCGATGACTCAGGAGTGGGAGTGGGGAGGACACAGCGTGTAGCCTCGGCATCCAAGTGAAGAGTGGGCTTCCGTTCTGGGCACTGATTTGACATGTGACCCCAGTGGATCCCGCCTTTCCAGCCCCCCTCGCAGCCCCCTCTCCTCCCACCTCCCAGACCACGGGGCCTCCAGCCTCCAGCCAGGACCCCCAGGTGGAGTCCCCACAGCGGCGAGGGGACGGCTCCTGTGAGAACATCCCGTGGGGCAGGGGCGGCGGGAGCTCTGCTGAACTTCACTCGTGCCCCTGGGCCCTGCTGCTCAGCCTCGGCAGAGAGGGGCTGTGAGGCCCTGCCTGAGCACCAGGCCAGCGTGACTCTGCGGGCCGCGCTCAGGCCTGGGTGCTCGGCGCAGGGGGAATGGGGAGTGGGCGTCCCCATCGCTGTCCTTGCGGCCAGACCCGCCCACGTGCTCTCCTGGGGCAGCCGCCTTTCTCCCGGGCGGTATCTGGACGGGGGTCCTGTGGGCCGACAGCCTGCTACGTGGTGTTAAGTTCTGTGAGGGCCTGACGTTTTACTTCTGGTTCCCTTCCCTCTTAGTCTCCCCTGGCAGCAGCGGCATTTGAGGGTACGAGGGTGAGAAGTATGTGATTTTGTGCTTGTTCAGAACCAACAGCCAGCCCGATGGGAACTCACTTTGCTCGCCACCGGACCCAAGGAGGGCAGTCCAGGGCTGGTGTGGCCGCCGAGGTGCCCTGAGCATCTGCCACGGCGTGTGGCCTGGGCATCCCATGCTCCTCTGTGCTACAATAGGGCTGCTCCACCTCTCCCATCACAGCTGCGTTCCTGGCAAGACAACAGCGAGGCCGAGTCCACCCCTTAAAGGAACCTGCCACCTAGGATTCCCGCTCCTCTGCCCCCATCGGGTTGGTGGGAACCATGCAGGTGCCTGAGAGATACGCCCCGCTGGGCACACGCACCTCCCAGGGGTTTCTGTCATCTGTCGTCTGGGCACGCGCACCTCCCAGGGGGTTCTGTCGCCTGGAGGGAAGGGGCATGCGCATTGCTCAGGCACCATCAGGGCCTGCGGGAGTTGAGAGTGGCTCTGCGGGGCCTCCCTGTGTCGGCCGAGAGGTGGCTTCTGAGCCGAGGCTTGCAGGGTGCAGCAAGGGGCCCCGCCTGGTGGAGACACAGTCAGCCTCCGCGCCTTAGCCTAGTTCTGGTGTCTCCGTCAGTAACCCGTCGAGAGGGAGATTTCGGGGAAGCGTCGCCAGACCCTCCAACCCTTGACACCACGGGTAAGGGCCACCAGGGGACTGGTTCCTGAACCCCAAGGAAACTCTGAGACACGGACAGACGGAGGGAGGTGCGGGTGCTGAGGGGCCGAGCGACCTGCACACGTTAACGTCTGTCCCAGAAGACTGTGTCTGCCGTGGTTGATCGCGGCCTGCGCGCCCGGACACAGCCTGGAGACCGACTGTCTTAGCCACTGGTGTTTTAACTGCCAGTACGGGTTCTGGGCGTTTGAGTTCTTTCCCTGCCTCTGGACTTGGTGACCAGGTATTTGAGCAGAACCCCAGATCTTTCCAGAGGAACGAGCAGACCGTAGGCTCGCCAGCACGGAGAGGGCAGGACGGCCACTGCAGATATGCTCCTCGTGGTTTGGGGCTGGGGGTGGCTTCATCGCCGTGGACACTCGTGCTGTGGTTACTTTTCTGATCTGGCAGAAGGACGCTCTGGCTGGGACAAGTGGCGTGGGCAGTTTTAGGCAACAGTTTCTGTTGGCAGACACGCTTATGGGTACCGGCGTGTCTGTGTCTGTTGACGTCCTGTTTGGGGAAGACAGCCTTCACCCGGCTCATGCCTTAACGCCTCACGTCGCCCTCACGTGGACGCGCTCCACCGTTAGCAGACGCTTCTCGCCTGTTTCATAATTTCCGCGTGTTTCCCGCAGGTGCCCATTGGCTGGAGCAGAGTGGAGAGTGACTGAAGACCAGCTCACGTGGACTGGGTCCTGTGAAGCTCGGACAGGCCGGCTAGTTTCACAAGAGAAGTGAGGGAGGTGAGGGACAAGAGGAGGAGGGCCCGGCCCCACCGGCCCACCTGATCCCTCCCCGGGCCCGGGCCTGTTTCAGACATTCACACTCGCGCTTTCTCGGTGGAGACCCCGGAAACCCGCATATGTCTGCCCCTCTAAACCAGGTCGCGGACAGCCGGAGGACTTGTAGCCGAGTGCTCACGGTCCGTGAGCTTCCCGCGGCTCCCTGCCCGCCCCGATCGCCACCCTCCCCGGGCCCGTCATCGCAACTCGGCTCAGGAGTCTCTGGCGGATGAGCAATCGGGTGGTGGTGTGTTGGCGCCCAGCTCGGGAGGGAACCGGGCGGTCGACGGAACACGCTGAGGCTCTGCAGGGCAAGTAGCTGAACTCTGTGAAGCTGAGAGCTTCGATTTGGGTTAGAATTCCCAGAAAAGAACACCTCAGACATACAGAGGTGTCGGGCCCTGAGGCGATTTCCTCCCTGAGTACCTCCCCTGGGGGGGTCACTGACCAGCTATGCAGGGTCCTTCGATGGGATCCTCAGGTGTGTGTGCACGTGTGCACGCACACACACACTCACGGGCACGGCAAGCACCACAGGTATCAATGGATTCATCGACTTGAAATGGAGGCCTTCGCGGGTCTCGCCCCCCCGCCGGCCTCCATGGTCAGGGGCACCCATCTCAGAGCCTGTCGCGGGACGGGGCCACAAGACGGTGACCTGTCAGCTCAGTCCGGCCTGCAATGCTCCATGTGGGCCGCACAGGGTTGGAGAGGACACCAGACGAGACGTCAGCGCTCCACGTTGAGTCTTTCTTGAACAAGCCAGCAACCCGGACTCTGTCCTTACTGACAGCACTTGGCTGGAGCCAAGCAGCTCGAGTGCCCGGCACGGCGCAGGAGGGACCCCCGCACTGGCCCCGAGGGGGGCTCTCTGCACGTGCGGCGGGGCTGGCTTCTCGCAGGCCCAACACCTCCATCTGTCTTCGTGTCAGCTTCCCCGGAATGAACTTCCTCAGGGCTGGAGAACTGCATCTTTCATTCTGCTCGGGTGAGAACCAGCTGGGGGCCTAAACACAGAGCCTGCGGGTGGCGGGGCCCTCTTGACCTTCAGTTACTAATTAAGCCAGTGCCAGAGGCTGACCCAGGGCACGGGGACACGGCACCGCAGGAGCGCCCCTCTCGCAGAGGCTTCTTCCCGCGGTGTCCGCCCTGGTCTTGCTCCGACCTGCTGACAACCTGAGGCGGGGGGATGAGTGCCAAGGGAGCACCTGATGCTGGGCTGGCAGGTGTGTGGGGGGTGCAAACACCCCTGTCCCCTGGGAATCTGTGACAGTATCGGGGACAGTTCCGAAGAGTAAGATTAACATATACATTAGCCTCCTACATCAAGCATCCTATCTTCCGTCGCATGACCATGTCCCTTTCATCCTAACAGCTCATGAGGAAGACACTCACGGCCTGTTTCCATAGGGAGACCCTGGAGGCTCCGCGAGGATCAGGCGCTTCCTTGAGGACACACAGCAGGTCTGGGGTGACCCTGGGAACAGAGCCAGGCATCCCGTGGCCCCAGAGCCCAAGATTTGCCTGCTGGCTGTCTCCTCAGCCTCGTTCTCCCGCCTCTGAACACACACATTCAGCCAGGTGCCGGGCTCCTGCCGCGTGCCTCAGAGACCACAGAGAGTGGGGGATCCTCTTCTCGGACAGACCCTCTGTCACTGCCCCAGGGGGCGGCCCCTGCCGGACGGAGGGGGACGTGGGAAGAAACGGCGGAGGAGCCTCCAGCGTGGAGTTCGGGGAAAGGTCCTCCGTGCCTCCCCCGTGTTCCTGCCGATGGGTGCTGGGGCCAGTTCTGCTATTCTGTCAAGGCCGCAGAGAATAGCCTCACACCTGACCTACTGTGCACACGTGAGAGCCTCCCTGTAGGAGAAAGTCCTAGAACATCCTTCGGCACTTGGTGAGTCCTGGAGAAATACTCATTACGTAGGTGAGTTTATCTAAGTCCGGCTGTGATCAGCAGGGTCACACGTGCGGTCACTCATAGATGCGCCTGGTGGATTCTCCTTGCCCTTCCCCATCCGCCTACTCATTCGTCACACCGTCACATCACCGTGACATCACCATTACCACGACCTCTACCGCTCCATCACCACCATGACCATCATCACCACTGTCGCCGCCGCCATAAGCGCCATCATCACGATAACCACTGCGGCCATCGCCACCACCCTCACCACCATCCCCATCGTCACCACCATCACCATCATCGTCATCATTCTCACAGTGAACACCGATTGGACACTTCTGTTTACACGGAGCTGGGCTACATCCTTTGCACACATTCACGTACCTCAACTTCCCCCCACTCACTTGTTGAGTGAGCTCGGTTACTCAGCAATTCTCAGGAGGGATCTCACTCATCTTGGATGCTATACATCCAATGGTCATTCTCGTGCATTATCCTCCCAGTAGCACGCATTGAATGCTTACTGTTTACCAGGAAGGATAAGCTACTCACGTAGTTCTCACAGGAGGGCCGTTGTCATTCCCGTTTCATACGTGAGGCAGCTGAGCCCCCAGGGAGGTAAACTCACCTTCCCAACACCACCCAGCCATGGAGAGCAAAGCCTGCATTTGGACCAGGGAGTCTGGCCCCACGGTAGGGGTCATTAGGACCACCCCGCTCCCGGACACACAGGCCACTACCCTGTGACCTGGCCCCTTCTCCGTACAGAGACCGTCTCCCAAGTATCTGGAGACCCAGCAAGCGGGAGAGCCGTGGGGCAAACGCATGGGCGTCGGATCCCAGATGGAAGAATGTCGCACCGAGATGTGGTTGAGCTGGGAAAACGTGTCCGGGAAGCAGACACTCTGACCCGGCACAAGGCTGGCGGTTCCTCGGACGACTGTGTGAGGCTTCTGCTGCAGACGTCTTAGCATCTTGCCGGGAGCCTCTGCTGCTCACTTCCCTTCACTGCAGGGGAGCAGACAGAGAGGCTCGGGTGCTCAGGTGCCGAACGGACAGAGCCCCGAGGACGCGCCATGTCCCCTGTAGCCAGAGTAGGTGGTTTCCAGAAATAGACTTGGATTCCTACGGTTTCACCTCCAAATTCTTGTGTGTGTGCATGTGTGCGTGTGCGTGTGCGTGTGCGTGGAGGACGCTGTGTTTCCGTGTGTGCCCTCCAAAACAAACTCCCAGGACAACTGGGCTGGGCAGTGCTGTGTCTCTCCCTCCCTGTTTGAGATTCATAAACACATTAGCTCATAAAATCTCTGAGCAACCCAGTGTCCTCTAGAAGAGGAGAAGAGAGAGGTTCCCCGTGGTCAGGCCAGAGCTCCCCAGGGTGCTATTGAACTTGGGGCTCTTTATACAGAATGACTAAGAGCTCTGGGAAACGCTGATCCAGAGCAAGTTTTTAAATCTTCGTTATTAGTATGAGAGTTTCTTCCAATTCCCCATCCCCGAGCAGACCCTGACATGGCATTGAAAAATACCAGGCAGGTTTGTCTTTGTCGTAATACGATCTCAAGTGGCAGAAAGAAACACAACTCAAAGCAGCTCTCGCAAATACTAGAATTCACTGCCTCGTATAACAAAAACGTCCAGGGTGACGGCTTCAGACGTGGCTCGATCAGGGGCTCCTGTGACAGTACCGCGGTTTTGTCTTCCCTTTCTGCCTCACAAATCTGATTCCCTTTTCGTGCCGTGGGTCTCCATGTGGGATCCGAGTCTCACGAATACCTGCATCTTCTAGAAAGCTCAGTGCTCTTCTTTCTCAGTCATTTAGGTGGAAAATCAAGAGTGTCGTGCTCCGCCCAGGGCTCCGTGTCAGCCGCCGGGTGAGTCTCCGGCAGGGGAATCTGATGATGCGGTTAGCCGGGCTTGGGTCACAGAGCCATCCCAGCTGAGGGGAGGAGCCAGCCCCCACCGCCCAGAACGACGGAGGCGATGGCGCTCCAGGGAAAATGCAGCCCCGTTACTAGAAGGGCGTGGGTTGCGTGCGGATCCAGCAACGCCAGCGAATGCCCGTCATCCTTCCCGTCCTGGATCACCCGTGTGGCCCTGCCTGCCTCCCCGCGCCTCCTCGGGCTGGACCCTGTCTTCCGTGTCTGCAGGCCACACCCGGCCCGTTCCCCCCGCTGTCCTCCCAGTGTGTGTGTGACACCTGCTCTGTGACGCCAGCTCCTGGCACACACGCCCGCGGCTCCCAGGAGTCCCGTTGGCACTTACTGGGCAGGAGCATGACTGAACGGAACTGGACACGAGTCAAGGCAGTTTTCTGCTCAGTGAGCAGTGGTGGAGGGAGTGAACGAGGTCGCCCGCGGGGACATCCACTGAGGAGGAGGTGGCCTGACCCCGGCCAGTGGTCAGGGCCCCCAGGGCTGTCCCCAGATGCGGGGGTGCCCTCTCCCGGGGAGCCCCAGGCTCTTGGCCATCCTGATGCTCTGGAAAGAAGTGAAATAGCAGAGGAGCTGGTTTCTCTCCGGAATTCCTGGAGTCACATCTCATAACTCTGGTGGCTGAGGGCCTTTTTTCAGGCAGCGTCTGCCAGACGCCGGCCAGAAACTGTGTGAAGAGTCCACAAGGCAGACTCCCGCGGTGGAGTTGTAGAAACTTCTAGAACTCCTCCTCCTCCCAAGCCTTCCTCCTGGCTTTCTGTGGACCATGGCAGGGAGTTGGGCAGTTGTGAGTGAACCAGCCGAACTGTCCGTGGAAACCCTCGGGTTATTTTCGGCACCTGATAGTAACTTCCAGACACCGAGGTGGTGGGGGGTTCCGTGTTGTCCTACAGCCTCCGACCTCTGACCGGGTTGTGCGAAGCCAGGTCGAGCAGCTGGGGGCCTGCCTGGTCACCGTCACGCCCTGTACTGGGAGGGCCTCAGAGTGGCCCCAGTCGAGGGCGTGTGCACATTGGGACCATCTCGGATCTCCTTGCTTAGACCTGACCGGGTTCCATCTTGGGTGGGGGTTGACATGCCAGACCCAGGGCAGGATCTTTACTCCCTGCTCAGCTTGGCCCGGCACCCTCCCGTCTGCGAACTGACCCCAGGACTCTGTCTGACCGAGCAAGCGTGCAGCCTGCCAGCCTTCTGGTTCCTGCACCGGGACGTGTGTGGGTGGGGGCGGTGGTGTCCCCATATGCTCTCAAGCCCCCATGCAGGGTGCCCTTCCAGGGCCGCCTCCCCCTTGAGTGTGTCATAGATAAATAGGTGTCCCAGCTGAATGAGGCTTCCGGAACAAGAGGGGACGTGTGAGCAAGCGCACCCTGCGGCCGGCGGGCTGGGTGCACAGGGGACCCTCGCCCAGGGGCCAGGCTGGGGGCAGGGAAGGGGCCTGAGGTATGAGAACGCAGAGGGCCTTCTCAGGGCGCCCGTCCCGCTGGCCTGAAATTTTGTCATGGACGGTCATTTCCATGTCCCAGAATTTAAAATAAAGTATTTGAAATGCCCGCAACTCTTACGATTCCCAAGCACCCACATAATTAAAGTTGCTTTAGCTACACTGCATCTTTTCTGATCTGAAAGCAAAAGCAGTAAATATGTCAGCCGCAAATCGATAAGACAATTATTCTGTAATGAATCCCAAACACCGTGAATTAAACTGACAAGTGGCTACGGGCCTCCTGGGCCTTCTCAGCCTCCGGATGCCGGCGAGGGCAGCACCGGGGGGCAGGAAGGGCCTCCCGGGTCAGGGAGCACGTCTGTCTCTCTTCCCGGGCGAGAGGAGGCAGTGCCATACTGCAAGGCTGGCCTGTCCCCACCCCCCCGGTGTCCTGGCCTGTCCCGCCCTCCCTGCAGCCTGGCTCCGGGTCAGCCAGTGTCCCCAGCCCGGGTTTCCAGCAGAAGCACCGGTTCCGCTGTCTGAGTCCGGCTCCACCAGGCTCCTAGCTCTCATCGCCCAGAGCAGCTGTGTGCTCGCCCCGCACAGTGTGCCCTGTTGTCCCCTGTTGTCCCCGTCACGGCCCCAGGAAGCAGCTCCTGCCTCCACGGCTGCATCCCTGCTCCCCGAGTGGAGGCTGGCACGGGGTCGGGGACGGTATCGGGAGCGCATTTCCATGTGTCTGGAACCTCTGCTGCTGACCTGACCACTGTGGCCCCTGTGTCCTGCACCCAATGGCCCAGGGGTGAGAGGCCACCTGCAGGGGTGAAGGAGGAAGATTGCTGGTTCCGTCCTGCCTCGGCCCTGCCAGCAGCCCCCAGCTCTCCCGTCTGTAAAGGGCTGTCGCACAGAGGAAACTCCTTTTGGTGCAGCTGCCTGAGGTGCTCCCGGGCTGGTCCGTCTGCAGGAGGAGCAGGTGTCTCTGGGGAGGGACTCCACCCCCCCCCCCCTGCTCCTTCCACACGTGACGAGGGGACCCCGACAGCCCTGGCCCAGTTAACAAGAGGCCTCAGGGAGCTTCAACTGGAAATACTCTCCCCAAAATCTTCTGTTTTGATGTTTCAATTTTTAAGAGAAAGCCAGCATATTTTGTGACCCATTTCTCATGACTGGTTCTCTTCCACACAGGTTTTCCAGGATCTAAAGTTGAAGGTAAATGGTCCGTGACAGTTTGTTTCTGAGATGTGAGTGTTTTAATTGTATTAAATTTGGGAAATATAGAACCATGCAAAAATGAATTTTTATTTTCACTTTTTTAGTATTCTGCCTAATCCAAATTTCTGCATCCAAATTAACTGCATCCAATTCAATATCCAGGCCTGGTCAGTTCTGAGTATATGTGTCATATCACAATCAGATTCAGTCAGACTGTACCTCCACCTTCTTCACAGGAGGTGTGGGTCTGGGTGCATCTGGTTTCATGACCATCAGCTCCTTCTGCACAGACACCTGTGGAGATGTCCATCCGGAGCTGGTCCTTGTGGGCAGGTGGATGGAGGGATGCAGGGATAACGGGCTGACAGAGGATGGATGGGTGGGGGGATTCAGGGATGGACAGACTGACAGAGGATGGACAGATGAAGGGATGCAGGGATGGACAGACTAGTGGAGGATGGATGGATGGAGGAATACAGGGATGGACGGAAAAATGGAGGATGGACAGTGGAGGGATGCAGGGATGAGGGACCGATGGAGGATGGGTGGAGGGATGCAGGGATGAGGGACTGATGGAGGATGGGTGGAGGGATGCAGGGATGAGGGACTGATGGAGGATGGGTGGAGGGATGCAGGGATGATGGAATGATGGAGGATGGACGGGTGTGGAGGGTTTCGGGGATGATGGACTGATGGAGGATGGACGGGTGGAGTGACGCAGGGATGACGGACTGATGGAGGATCGATGGGTGGAGGGATGTGCACAGTGGTGTATGATGTGTCTGTGACCCTCTCCTCCACACCCCACTTCAGGCCTCAGTGACCAGCTCTCTCTCACTTCCTAGCAGTGGCCAGCCTTTCAAAGGCAAGGACCTATGTGGCTTCATCCACAATCTCACTACCACCAAAAACATCTTGGGGAAATCATCACAAAAGGAAACAGGGGCAGTCCAGGTCGGACATTCATTTGTCCCAAGGAGGATGTGAAAACTCAGTAGAGATTTAAGGTGAGTCATCGAATGAACAGGTTTCTTGTAAGACGGATTTAAGTGAGACAAGTAAAATAGAGTAGAATCCCCCGGTGGTGTTTGGGGAATTGAGACATGGTTGGTTCACATAATCCCACCTTCCCAGTTGTGCCTCAAACCAATTACATCAGGATCTCTGGCCATTCCAAAGCCTCTCAGGTGATGCCAATGGGCAGCTACTTTGAGAACCATTAGAGCCCCTCTGTCCTCCTTGGGCTCTGGAGGTTTCTTTCCCACCCAAGCATAAGCACAGGGTGGAGTGGGGAGTGAGCAGAGATCTGGGGCAGTCTCCAGCTCTCCTCTCAGGACCTACTTTCCTTCCTCCTTCCTCCCCAGAGCCATGGACTCCAAGGGCCAGTGAGCCCAGAATACATGCCCTCTTTGGGTCGAGGCCTGGTCAAAGTCCCTGGTCAAAGTCCAAAGAGTGACACTTGTCTCTTGGACATCCAGCCTTTATTTCCCTTTTCATAATCAGGTGTCCATTTCTCTCTGGGGCCATTCCCATGGCCCAGGACTTCAGATGTGGTCTCACTCCTGGTGTCCAGGGGTGGGTCATGCATCCGGGCCTGGGCCAATCAGACATTCCACCCGGACCATACCGATAGGAAAAGTGACAGGCGTGTTACCCAAACCAGGACTTTCAGCCCAAGCAGACATTATGCTTGAATGGCTGGGAAGTGGTGGGCAATCTTTCTTGAAGCTTTTGAATTATGAATTGAGAGGATGGTAAGGTTTGAGTTGTTGGACAGAAAAGCTCCAAGAATGAAGCCAGTATAGACAAGAGGAGATGGGCCCCGTTTACATCACTTAAGCCCCTGAATCAAGCCAGATCTGAAACCCAACCCAGATATCTCAGGTACGTGCACCAAGTATCTCCTTTCACTTGAGCTGGTTTGGTGTGGGTTTCCTTTTGTTGTTGCCGGAAGAAAGGATCCTGACGTACTCGGCACCTGCAGGTCCTCGTGACCTGGCCCTGCCCTCCCCCAGTCTCTGGCACAACGTGCTCCATGTCCTCTCGAAACTCGAGAAACAAACATCTTACAGAAGCTCAGCACGGGGAGCCAGATGGTCTGGTTCGGATCCCGGTCCTCCCACTCATTGTCAATGGAAATGTAGGCAGCCATTACTCCCCACATGCCTCAGCGTCCTCGTTTATGGCGTGGGGGTGTCGGTGTTACTGTGCTCGTTGCCTCATTGCTCGGGCTGCGGTGGGAATTAAAATGCGAGGCGTACTTAAAGCAGTGAGCCCTGTGTTAGTGCCAGCTGTTGTTATGACAATGACTTTTGTGTCTAAGAGGTCTGGTCCTCCCACCTCGGGGCCTTTGCACCTGCTGTTTCCTCTGCCTGGAATGTCATCTATGCTGATTCCAGCTCTTTCAGATGTCAGCTCCCCAAGCATCCATTTAATGCTCCCAAAGATCCCTGTGTTTTCTAGCTCAATATCCACTACACTTTGCAATTCTATGTCTTTAGAGTAGTTATTGTGATTCTGTATCCCTCTCTAAACTGTAAACTTGAAGGCGGGGAACCCATCTGTTTTGCTACTAGGATTTATAGCTTCAATATCAAGGACAGAATCTGGTCCCTGAGAAAATACATTCGGAATGAATGAGCTATATGCTCTGGTAATGGAGGCACAGCTTCTTTACTAGAGAAATGTGCCTGATTCCTGACTGTGGCTGACACCCCAGCGATTCCAGGGCCGAGGTCACCCTGGTGCACGGGCTGTGAGCCGCGGTCCAAGCACTCAGGGCTGCAGCAGGGGGCCTCGAGCCACACTGTGAACCCGCAGCAGTCTGCGGACTGTAGACCGTCCATAGTCTCGAGCACCTGACCCGGAAAGCTCTCGTCCTTGGACCCGCTCAGCACCTGCAGGCAGTGACAAAGTCCAGCAAGGTCCACAGGGGATACGTGGGCTGTCATACACTCCCCGGATGCACTAAATGGCTCCAACAAGCACGTAATTAATCTCAGAGGAGAGAACGGTATCCTTTTCCTTCTAAACACTCTCAGATGCTATGAGCTTTTAATGAAAACTGAGGCAGGTATCGGTCTGCACTAAGATCACACGTGAGACCTGAGAGAATGGAGACGTGCCGGGAGGGCCTGGCGACGAAAACACAAGGTCACTGCAGTGACGTTCCCGGACGTGTGTTTGGCTCTTGACAATCAGAACAGACTTTGATGTCTTCTCAAAGCCTTGCTGCATTGTGAATTCGCACAGAGCCTTCTTGCTCAGCTCCCTCTGCTCTGCCAGCAGCCCCGGGACCAGCGACATTCTGGGAGCAGAGCCGAGGGTGAGCCCGGGCAGAACTGTCCCAAGGGGACGGCCTAGCCCCCAAGCCCGTCCCAGGGTGGGCAGGCCTGGGGGATGAGGCGTCTGTGTGTAGGGGGTGAGGAGTCCCCGCCCTACCGCGGCCAAGCTGGAGAAGTCGTGGACGTATGCAGAAGGGGCCTACACTTCCCAAGGACGCCGACTCCAAGGCCACACACCCACGGGTGACATGTCCGCCAGGAATGGGTCATGGTTCTCTGGGTCCAAGCTGCAGACCCGGGCTCCTCCGGCGCCGAGTATCAGAAAACCTGGAAGAAGACTTGAGAGATTTCATGGCTTTTCACCCAGAACTCAGAGTCCTTCCCCACTTCTGCTCCCCTGTGCGCAGTGTGAAGGAAAGGGGAGCTCGGGAACCGGGCTCAGAGCGGCCCGAAGGGCACACATCCAGGAAGCAGCCTCCTTGCCCCGACCCGGGTGGATGGGTGTTCCTCGGGGACCTGGCCCACGGCACCACCTCCCAGGGACAGAGTCCTCCACGGCCCAGCCAGGCGAGTTATCCCCAGCGTCCCTGGAATGACCCGTGGCAGGGGGAGCACTCCCAGGGCACTGGCAGGTAGAACAGAGCCGGTCCCAGGATGGAGAGTCCCAGCACAGCCCGGCTCCCAACGGTTCCACCAGCGCCCGCCTCACGTGAGGGCCCGTGCTCGGCCTCTCTCTGAGCCGTCAGGGCTGGACACCGCGACCTGGTGTGCCCCCACCTGATGCCCCCATCCCGACCCTCGGGGATGCCTGGGCCCCCCAGGATCTGGGGGTTCTCCACCCGGCAGCTGGGCGGTTCCCACCTCCCAGTGAAGCCCCATTTCTGGTAAGGGGAGGGACGCTGGGCCGGCCTGCGCGGCAGGAGGAGGCCGGGAGGATTTATGCAGAAGTCACCCAGGAACTTCCACATAAGCTCTTTTTTATCTAACAGATAAAGGCTTCACTGCAAATCTTCACTGCACCACCAGAGCTCAGAGAGAAGCGTATACACGACGAATGTCTGACACAAATGTGTTGACGTTCTTCTCTGCGGACGATCGAAGGGTAACGAGTTACAACGGTGACGTGCGGTGCAAACGAGGCTCAGTGCGGCACCCCATCTCCCCCTGCGGAGCAAGCGTGAAGACGCGCTGAGGGTCCTTGTCACCCCACAGCCTGGTTCCCAACTTGGCTGGCCCGAGCGTCCCGCTCTCAGGCTGGAAGGATCACTGGGCCCCTATGTGACCCTTTCCCACTTAACCTCCGAGTCCCTCCGAGTCCAGGGGCCGGTGTCGGTCAGCCTGTGTGTGGGTCACAGCCGCGCTGTCGGTGCGGCCAATCGAGGGCCATGCCTGGGCCCGCCCGCTCGCCCGTGAACTTCCCCTGGGTGTGAAGGGCCGTGTGTCCCCTGCGCACGTCCTACCGTGTGACGGTGCTGTCGCCCGTGTCCCCTGATCCCACGCTCCCTCCGTGCTACCTGGCGTGTACCTCGTGCGGGTGCTGCTAGCTCTGCCCCGGCTCCACCTGAGCGTTCACACCATGACCGCCCGCCTGTCAGGTGCCCCCACTGGGGTGGGGGGTGGGATGCTCGCACTGCAGTCTGTGACGGCCGTGTCCCTGCTCTCTCTGGGTCACCTGCAGTACCTGCACACGGCCCGCTGTGGTGTCGCTCGCCTGTGTAGCACCCCCACCTTCTCTGCACCGCCCATACCCGTGTCCGCGGCTCTGAGCGCCCTCAGGTCCACCTGCTCCCACGGTCCGGCTGCTCGTGCCGCCTGGACGTCACTCCAGCTGCTGACATGCTCAGTCCCACGTGTCCCGTCTCCTCGGGAGTTCCAGGGCCCCAGGGGGACTGAGGAGGCCGCAGAGGCAGGGGAGGCCACGGACACCAGGGAGGCCGGAGACTGCGGAGGACATAGACACAAGGGAGACCACAGAGACTGGGGAGGCCACGGAGGTTGGGGAGACCAGAGACCAGAGAGGCCGGGGAGTCCGCGGAGACCAGGGAGACCACGGGCATTGCCCCTCGGTCCCCACAGCCGGGGCGCTGCTCACGTCCCCGAAGGTTGAGAACAAGCCCGACGGTGGAGGCTCAGGGCTGCGCTGGGAGGAGCACGACCCAGATGCGGCTCCCGATCGTCCCACCGCAGGCAGCAGGGAGGGTCCTCGCGCTGGAAGTGACAGTAGCCACCGCAGACCGGCCCTGCCCTGAACACTCAGGCACGGCTGGATCCAGCTCTCCAGCGATGGCATCAGAACGTCCCTCTCAAATCTTGGTCTTCGTCGGGTCTGGGTTCTGGAACCCAGGGGTCCAGGGGGTCCGTCACCTCACACCTCCGGGCCCTGCACGGTGACAAGACAGCGGCGGGCGGTGTGAGTCCTCAGCTCCTCCCGGAAGCCAGGCCTTCCCCTCAGCGAGCCGCAAAGCCCGACACTCACTGCGATTGGATGGGGTGGAGGCACGTGACTGGGCCTGAACCAATCCCTGCAGCCAGTGGGACGGGCCAGAGCCTTTCCTGTTGGACCTGGGACCAACGCTGATGCTCACTCTGATTGGTCTGGGCAGGGACTTGTGACTGTCCTCGACCCAATCACCTTAGGCAGTGTGGGCCTTCCTTGACCAGACCTGGGTCCCCAAATCCCCTGCAGCCAAGGTGTCCCTGGATCCCGGGTCTGACCTCGGGGACTGCGTTTCCAGACGACACATGGGTGGACCTAGAAGGAAAGGTGGATGCTGGGACGCCGCCTGCAGGTGACCTCCGCAGAGCCTGGGTCAATGTCTCAGGCCCCAGCCCTTCCCACCCAGGGACCCTGACCTAAGGAGACGAGGGGACACCACTGGGGCATTTCCTCCTCACTTCTGGGCCTGGACTCACATCTTTGGGACCTGCTTCCCTAGCCCAGCCCGGACATGCAGGGCTAAGCCTCCCGGACAGTCCTGGCTGGAGCCTGGGAGCTGCCCCTGTGCCGTGCCTGGTCCTATCCGGTCCCTGGTCCCTCCTGCAGATCCCTTGCCCTGCTCCCCAAGCGCAGCCTCTGCCCTACAGGTGCCCTGCCCCCCTCCCCAAGCCCAGCCTCCACCCTGCAGATCCCCTGCCCCCCCCACCCCAAGCCCAGCCTCTGACCTGCAGATCCCTTGCCCTGCTCAAGGCCAGCCTAAGCCCTGTAGATCCCCAGCCCTGTCCCCAAGCCCAGCCTCAGCCCTGCAGATCCCCTGCCCCCTTCTCAAGCCCAGCCTCCACCCTGCAGATCCCCAGCCCCCCTCCCCAAGCCCAGCCTCCGCCCTACAGATCCCCTGCCCACCTCCAAGCCCAGCCTCTGTCCTGCATATCCTTACTCTGCTCCCCAAGCCCAGCCTCTGCCTGCAGATCCCCTGTACCCCTCCCCAAGCCCAGCCTCCGCCCTGCAGATCCCCATGCCCCCTCCTCAAGCCCAGCCTCCACCCTGCAGATCCCCAGCACCCCTCCCCAAGCCCAGCCTCTGCCCTGCAGATCCCCTGCCCCCCTCCCCAAGCCCAGTCTCTACCCTGCAGATCCCTTGCCCTGCTCCTCAAGGCCAGCCTAAGCCCTGCAGATCCCCTGCCCCCTCCCTAAGCCCAGCCTCCGCCCTGCAGATCCCCTGCCCCCCTCCCCAAGCCCAGCCTCTGTCCTGCAGATCCCTTGCCCTGCTCCCCAAGCCCAGCCTCTGCCTGCAGATCCCCTGTACCACTCCCCAAGCCCAGCCTCTGCCCTGCAGGTCCCCTGCCCCTCTCCCCAACCTCAGCCTGGGCCAGCGCCCCTCCAAGCCCCCTCCTGATGTGCTCCTCCACGGGTCTGTGTCTGCCCTAGTCTGAAGGCTCGGCTTCAGCGCATCAGCGTGAAGATCTGTGAAGATCCCAGCCTTGTGTGACTGAGTTAAGTGTACCGCGATCTGGAAGGTCTGCACACGCTAATGGATTTGGATTTGTAACCTGATGCCTGGCTTTGGAAGCTGCTTCCTCATCCACAGGCATGGCTCCCTATCAGAGAGCCGCAGACTGAGGATGTGGGTGCCGGCGTGAACCCGGACGCTGGTGTTCTCCACTCCACGTGAAGCCAGAGGTGCTGTCTAATGAAGTGGAAAGTCTGGCAGAACTTCCAGAAGGAAGACCTGAGACGGGGTGACAACAGCTCAGGGTCCTGTGTCCAGATGAGGGGAGCACAGCAGAAGCTGACCTCCAGCTGGCACAGACTGGAAGGTGCCCACCTGATGCCAGGTGTGTGCACAGGTGCTGGGGTGGATGTGAGGTCGGGACGGGACACAGAGGAGGATGCGGTGAGCAGGGCGGGTCCCCCGTCCGCTGAAGCGAAGGACCGGCTGGGTCACCACAGACCCCCACCAGGAACCAGCCTCCGCTGTTGACGACGCACTTTCTGATGTCCACGCTGCCCTCTGCTTAGCAAACAGGGCAGAGGTTCCACAGACAACCCCCGAGAAGTGGCGAGAAAGGACAGGGATTGGGAAAACGTGTGACGTGCTCAAGTTACTTTGTTTTCTAAAAGGCTTTCCTCTGTGCCCTAGCTGTGAAAATGATAACGTCTGAAGATTTATTTTGTTAAGAAAGCTAGTCTTTATGTTCTGTGCTTTTCACACATTTTGTAAAGGTTCTCAGGGACAGCTCGTTCTGTCTCTACGGGCAAGTCTGCTCCACACACCAGTATTTATTGTCTAGTCTGGGAACCTCCCCCCACTTTCTGGTCATCACCGGCTGCACCTGCTCCGGTACTGACCCCAGAACGTCCTCTGTGGTCTGGGGCCGGTGACACCTTCCTCTAATGTCCCACGGAGAATTCTTGGATGATGCGGAGCCTGTGTCCGAGGGATGGGCGAATGCGGTGGGTACGGATGCCCCTCGGCGTGGCCCTGCCCAGATTTCCCAGTGCCCCCGGGGTGCAGGCATGTTTCTGTCCTCTCTCCTTGCTGTCCCCTCATCCCACAGGAGGGAGGGAGTGGGCTCCAGGCTGCCAGAGCCCCGCCCCACCCCTCCCTGCCCCAGCCCTCCTGGGGACAAACCAGCAGATGCATCACTAGCTCCCCTGGCTGACTCCAGAACGCTCCACTGTCCTGAGAGGTCGGGATGCTGGCCTCCAGTAGCCCAGCTGCCATCACCACCCATGGCTCTTCTTCCTCCTCTGCCCTGTTTGCTTCGGCAGAGGGCAGAGTGGGCCTCAGAAAGTGTGCGTCAATGGTGAAGACGGGTGCACACCGGTCTGGGCTGACTCAGCCCGTCGTACCCTTCTGTAGACGGGGAGGCTACAGCTGAGGGGCCAGGCTCTGCCCGCCTCCCTGCAGAGCTGGGCTCCAGGGAGGAGCCTGGGGACACAACCTGCTGGCGACATGCAGGATGGCTTTTCCCTCACCCTCCTGCAGACCTCTCCCTGCATTCATCCGGAACCCAGCCCACATTCTTGGCGTGTAACCCGAGACAGACCGACCGACAGACAGGGCCTGACCCTTGACCTCCTCAGCGTCCATTATCATCTATCATTATCATGGTCGCTATCAGCCTGAGGTCAGGCCCTTTAACGATGACGCTCACGTGAGGTTGGGGTCAAGGAGAAGTGTGGCCAGCCCTGAGAGAAAGGCACTTCAGCCACGCCCGCCGAGGGAGCCGCACACTCAGGGCCCCCACACAGCAGATCTGTGAGCCAACTGGGTCAGTGTATCCCCAGGCCCAGCCTGGGGAGGAGCCCTGCTGGGAGGAGCCCTGGTCTGTTGGGAAGCTGCCCCGGAGCACCCGTGGCGGGCGTCTGCTGGGGTCCTGACGTCTGCGAGAGCGAGGACGTGCCCCGTTTTGACCTTGCGTAGGAAGAGGGAGGGCGTGGTGAACCCCGTGTGCAGCGTGGTCAGCGCTCGGGGCCTGGTGTGGTGTCCGGCAATGGCGGGGGTGCGGGTGCCAGCACGGGAAGTGCGGGAGCCTCTCTGGGGGGGCGGCACGGGAGCTAGTCCCGGATGGGGCTGTAGGGAGAGAGTTCCAGAAACGCAGGTGGGGCCGGGCCTGGTGCACTAGGACGGGGAGGGGACCATGCGTGGTGGGCGCAGAGGGGGGCCCACAGGTCCCGTCCCCGAGCTCAGGCTCGAGGAGAAGCCTGCGCGGACGGGGACGAGCCCGCGCGCCTCCCGGCACTCCCTTCCCACGTGGACACGTCCAGGGTGGAAGCCACGCTGCTCTCCCGAAGTCCCTTGCAGCCGCCCTGCCCCACGTGACCCGCGCCCGCCAACCAGAAGCCTCCCGTGAGCCTCCGTGCGGGAAGAGAGCCGGGGAGGAAGATGGCGCCGGGGTCTCTGAGGCCGCGTCGCCTGAGGGGACGGTGTCCCCGGGGGGCGGGGGCCGAACGGCAGCCTGGGGTCCGTGGAGGATCCCGTGCACGCGGCCCCCGAGTCTCTGCCCACGACGGGCCCGGGAGTGTCCCGACGTCCCCAGCGGCTGCCCAGGGCCACCTCCCCGGGGCGAGTTGAAGTGCGCGGGCTCAGACCCGCCCGCACCGCCTGCGTCCCAGGCCACGTGTCCCCCAGGCGCAGGGGCCGCGTGTGCGCCTTGACCTCGGGGAGCACCTGCCCTGCGCCGTGCCCGGTCCCGCTGTCGGCGCTCCTGTCGCTACAGGTAAGACCCTGATGACGGAGGAGCCGCGGGCGGGACCCCGCCGGGGAGAGGGACCCGTGTTCCCTGTGTGTGTCCCTCCTGCCGCTGGCCGCCGGGGGCCACACCCCTGCACACTTAGACCCGAGCACGGACACGACTCGCGCGCGCCAATCCAGGAACCTTCATTCACTTCTACACACGGGCAGAGCTACAGAGCCACGGGCTGGGGTGACGTGGCCCCCGCCTCCCTGGAACCGCAGGAGTGAACCGAGCCTGCCGGACTGCCGCCCCTCATGCCCCTCGTCCGACCTTTGCACTGACGTTGGACACCCACGGGTCCACGGGGGCGGGGTGTGGGGGGAGGGTGCTGTAAGGAGCGGCCCCAGCCCCAGGCCGGGTGGAATGTCCCAGTTCCTGCCTCGTGGGGGGGTGGGGGGGGGGTCGGTCACTGGGCTCTGCTCCACTGGCCGCACGTCGCTAAGGATCAAACGCTAATAGGTTATTATCCTATTATCCGCGCAGGATGTTTGTGTTGGGGGGGGGGGGCTGCACAGGGCAGAGCGGGCTGGGACCCCAGGAGGCGACACAGCGTGTGCCATTCGTGCGTCGGCAGGGGCCTCGGCACCGAGAGGAGTGGACCTGGCGTGATCCTGATCGGCTTTGAGTACCGTTTGTAGCCGGGCCAAGTCTCTCCCAGTAATCCATTTCTGGGGAAGAAAATCACATTTGAGAGAGTCATTATGTGTATACTGCACTTGAAATTATAATTCTACGAAATCTCATTACGTCTAGACTAAAAGGAATTGAATTTTGATTATTTAACTACATTTCCTGTTGCTCTAAGGAGATGGCTGTTCTTCTGAAGGCGGTCTGCCCCATTCGTTAAGAGTGATGTTTTCAGAGCGGCGCCCTTGGGGGCTTCCAGAAATCTCTCGTGTCTCAGCGTTTGTCCAGGGCGTCGTTCTGGGTCCCCAGGCCCCCTTCCTTTCCCCCCGCATGTCCCAGGCCCTGGGCTGGGCTGGTCTCTGCCTGG
Source organism: Prionailurus bengalensis (assembly GCF_016509475.1). NCBI lineage: Eukaryota > Metazoa > Chordata > Mammalia > Carnivora > Felidae > Prionailurus > Prionailurus bengalensis. Next base: position 1,419,343 of record NC_057356.1, on the reverse strand, counting down.
ACTAGTCCATCAGAGGCAGTGGTGGAGGGTCAGGGCGGAGAACCCGGAGTATCCCCTCTGCCTGCACCTGTTCCTGCAGGGGCTGCATCTCCGCCAGGGCTGGGGTGGGCGCTGTGGCCAAGCGCAGGGAACCCCACCCCTCTCTCGGTCTCTCTAACCCCGGTGCTTGGTGGCAGGTCGCTGGGCTGACTGACCTTTGGCTTCTCGGCTTTTCTACACTGACCCCTGCATTAACCCTCCCTGGGTTGGAGCCCCCGCAGTGATTCCTGTTTACCTGGTTGGACCCTGGTGTGCGTGCTCCTCACCAGGACTCAGGCCTCTAAATCTTTCTCCTCCTCTTCCACCCCCATCCCTACAGACTCTCATCACCCTCCAAGCAGGCCCCAGACCTTTGTTCATGCTGTCTGTTTTCAGGAGTCCTCCGTGCAAACCCTACTCCTCTTTGAAGTCCCAGCCCAGGTGTGGTCTCTACAGGTCACCAGTCTTGAGCCTCCCAGGTGCAGAGATGAGATGTGCTGGGTCCTCCCAGAGCCCTCGTTTGTCCCCTCTGGGTGCTCAGCAAGAGCACGTGGTGGTCTTGTCACACACGTTCACGTTCATTCTTGTTTTCATCGGTTTCCCCCCAAGTGTTCATTGATGCTGACCAGTGTTCCCAGCTTCGGTGGAGCAGGACAGTCTGGGCTTCCTCAGCTGTAAGTGCGGAAATGTCAGCTCAGACTGGCTCAAGACAGAGACTGTGTTGACTGACGTGAGCTAGCTCTCCATAGTTTGTTAGCTTCAGGCACGGCTAGATCTAGGACATCAGCTTACGGTATCAGAATGCTGTCTCTTTACCCCTCTTGGCTCCGCTTTCCTCCGTGTGGGTGCTGGAGGTGCAACAGGGAATGAGAACTTCCGGTTGCAAGTGACAGAAACTCTGACGAGAATTGGCTTAAACACAGAAATGTTCACTGATGTAGGTAACGGACCCGTCCGTGGGCAATTAGCTGCAGGCACGGATGGATCTAGGAGGCCCGTCGGCATCTCTGGGGATTCTCTCTCCTCGGTGCTCAGCTGGCCTCTGTGTCCGCTGCATTCTCGGACGGACGCTTTTCACGTGGTGTCAAGATGCCTTGGAAGGTTGCGAGGCTTATATCGTAGTCTTGGAAACCCCGGCAGAAGTGCTTGACTTGTCCACTGGGTCCACGGAGAGTTTTCAGAATTCAGTTTCCTGGTGTCCCCGTGGTCTGGCGTGAGTCACGCGTCCATCCTTGAAGCATGGCTTGTTGCCAGGCACGCGTGGCATTGTGCACAGGGTGCCTGAGACACAGGCCCCGAGAGACCAGGCACAGAACTGAGACCACAGGAAAGAGTCTGGACGTGCATGTCGGTGGAGGTTTCGATTCAAGACCGTTGTAGGCTTGCGCTATTGTGATGCAGGGAGACGGTAGGCACTGGTTTCCCAGTTTTCCCCAGTGGTGACATCTGCGAAAAAGTGTACCACGATGACGTCACCACCGGGGAACTGACAGTGAGGCCCAGTCAGGTGGAGGGAAAGGTGGTGGTCATCCTGGACCAGGCGTCCAGGACACTTCTCAGCTGTGTGTTCCCCGTGTGCCCTGTGCGTCTGTGGGGGTCTCTGGTGGGAGGGCACAGCGCCGATCGGCAAGGCCTTCCCTGAAGGTGCAGGTGACAGGGTCCTTCGAGGCGCGGATTGCCTGGGGACGTCGTCAGAGCCCCAGTAGTTAAGCTTTGCCTTTATAAGGGGAAGATGTTCAGGCTCGTCTGTGCGACTGACGACTACCATAGACGTTTTCCTCGAGAACCAGCCCCCCTGCCAGGATGGCAGACTAGGAAGGGGTCCGTGTGTCACCTGAAAGTTAACGTCTAACGTGGAAACCACGGAGGCAGCCTGCCTTTGTCCGAGGGGGAGTGTCTCTTACCTGGTGTGTGACATCGGCTCCGTGACTGGCAGAGAGCGTGCCGTCTTCCGTCACTCCCTCCCTCGATCACTGTAAATGATACTCCAGCACAACACAACATCCGGCCCTACCAGCCCCCCAATCGTGGGGCCGCTGAGGGTGTGGATCCGGCATTTTTGTGTCCCGTTTCTCACGTGGAGCCGGGTCCACACGGGGCCCCGGTAAATGCGTGTTGACTGCTGGCCGCCCATCGGCTGTGCCCATCACTCCTGTTTGCCTGGTCTCTGAACTGGTTTCTTTCTCGGTAACGTCCCTCCAGCTCTTACCTCCTGGCTCCAGCCTGAAGTACCTGCAAGGTCCTCGCGTGTCCCCGCGGGTGCTCGGTGAGCTCAGGTTCATCCTGCTTAACGGTGGGAATGAGTCTGGCTGCGATCAGCTCCCCTCGGGGCCTCTGAGCCGGGCGTGTGGGGAGAGCCGCCTGGAGAACGTCACTGGGGAGCTGGCCTCACATGGACACAGGAAGGAAACAAATGTCCGTCATCAGTGTTCTGATTTCGTCTGTCTCTACAGTTCTGGGAGAGATCGGGCACTGGCTGCTGGAATGTTCCCTGAGGTCAGAAAGGGCCAGGGCTCCAGTGTAGCATTTGCTCGGCTGCAGACACACCTGGTGTCCCGTCAGCAGGAGGCATGTCCCTTAGGAACCGTCTCCTCCTCCCATGGGACACGGTCCTGAAGGAGGCCTCTGTCACCAGCAGGAGCTCCCTCCGCCCCAGCGCCGTCCCGTTTCCGTCCACCCTCCCCTGCGGGGCCCTCGTTCCTGGAGGTCAGTGCACTCAATGTATTCACACCTGGGTGGTATCTGTCCTTGGGTCCTGTTCTGGGGGCCCTGCGTGTCTCCAAGTCAGGCAGGGGTGGGGTGGAAAGTGGGGGCGTCTTGGGGAGGCGCCTGCTGAGAAGGAGGCTTCTGCCAGAGGGGCCTTCCTGCGGCAGGTGGAGGAGGCTGGACCGCTCTGTGGGCTCGAGTCGGTTTACTTGGGATTAGCGACCGGAAACCACACCTGCCACATCCCATACACGCCGGTTTCGGTGGATTTGCTGCTGATCTCGGTGCTAGAAATTGCTGGGCCTCGGGAGACGCCTGAGAAGCAGAATTCCACGAGGGAGACAACTTCACACAAGCGACTGCAGTCCGGTCTGCTGCCAGCGTGGGGGTCTGTAATTTTATGAAGGCGAGTTTGCCCTCTCGGGGCTCCTCGGCTAGAAGATGGCGGTGGCTCCTGGGATGGAGGAGCCAGCTCAGGTGGGAGGAGGTTGCAGTCCGGCACAGACCCGGCCTCATGATGACCGTTGTTCCTGCCGAGGCCACTTGCCCCCTCACAGGTGTGACCGTGAAGTCACGCTGTCCCACGCTCCGCCAGCCCCAGGATGGACCTGCTCCTTCCCGCTCTGACTCGGTGGTGACAGAGCTCTGGCCGCCTCATTTCCTGCCAACACCTGGGCAGGGTCCTTCTAAAGCTCATCTGGGTTGTCTATACCCCCTCTTGGGTATTGATCCTATATCCTGTCGTTTTGTGTCCAGGACGAAAGTCAGTGTTTATTGCCTAGAATGGAATGGACACTTGGACCCAGCGCGCGCAGTAGCCTTGGTCGTGCCTGGGCGTGGCCTCTGACCGAACCCCGCCTGAGCACCCAGTGTCTTCCTGCCTCTGGCCAGCACGTCCAGCAGGTGTGGGAGCTTCCTGCTTCCATCACAATACCGATATCCCCAACCCAATTCTGAGGAGAAACAGGTGCCATAGAAGGCAGGGCTGGGAAGAGGTGGGACCCGAACGGAGTCTGGGAAGCCTACCGGGCTGGAGATGCAGCCTGGGGCCACCGGTCACAGGAGGGAATCAGAATGACCTTCCCAGACAGGCTGAGCGGCTGGAGGTTGCCGTGGGATCCGCTGCCATTGGGACACAGACTGGGCAGAAGGGGAGGGGAACCCCTGCCAGAAGGAAACGCAGGGTCAGGGAAAATGGGCACACGTGAGTGTCCTGTCCGTCCACATCTCACCTGGTGGTTCCTCCCCAGTTGAAACACCGTCTGGGGTCAGTGACTCAGCTCCCCCGAGGGCTGTGAAACAGTGGTATCTGGTCATACCTGTTTGCCACCTCTGGTGGCTGCCATTCTCCTGCGAAGCAGAGCCATTGGGAGGCAGGAGTGGCTGAGGCCCGTCTCTGGAATCATCAGTGTACAAAGTAACGGTGGTCCTGGCTAGGACTTGCCTATAACACACGGACACAGAAAACCGTTATTGAGAATGTTTGGGAAAATTAGAATATAATCTGGGTGTCAGACTGGGGATGTTATAAACTTTTGTAAACATGATGATGTTGTCTATAGGGAAAATGTTGCTCTCATGACTTACACGCAGGCCAGAAAAACCAAAAACTCTTTCCTTCCCTAAGTGACCCCTGAGAGTCACTCACTCCTCAAGAGTACGGTGAAATCAGGAAGACTGCGGGCGTCTTGCACGCACATGTGCACACACGCTCACTAGCAGCGTGGGGTAGCCGGCACAGCTCAGAGTGGTGCGGGATTTTACACGTCTGGACTCTGAACCTCCTCTCCTTCAGTCCTGCCCGCGTCCCCTGTGACTGAGACTCAAGCTCATTTGAGGAGACGGTTGACGGTTTAGGGTCGAACGTGGGCAGTTGTGTGCTGTTCTCGGGTCTTTGTCCCTCCCGTGTCCTCACTCGTCCCGGACTTTGGGTTTGGACACGCGACTCGCTTTGGCCGATGGACGGAGTCAGATGGGACGGGGCCAATTCCACGCTGAGACTGAAGACGCCTTGGATGTGTCCTGGGTCCTCTTACAGCTCTGCTCTTGTCCTGAGAAGGACAGGCCTAGGCTAGCCCACCGGTCCCGGGGAGACGAGGCACGTGGTGTGGGTTCAGACCAGGCCAGAGGTGCCCCACTGCTGACCCGTGAGTGGGTCCCGCCAGACCACTGGAAACCCCTGCGAGGAAGGCCCGGGTTAGCCGACGTCAGCAGGTCTGCAGGCCCGTGAAGACAGACGGCTGCTGTTGCAGGGCCTGTTTCGGGGAGAGTCATGCCGTCCTCCGTGGCAGTAGCTGACCGACAGGGTCCCCTTCCAGTCCGGGCAGCCAGGAGTACATGGGCGTCCCGGTCCTACAAGTGCCTGGGCCCCTCACCCCACCGAGACAGCAGCTCTGGAAAAGTTGGGGGAGCCTCCTCCCTACCGCATCAGTGAGGATACCAGGCGCTGTCGGGCTCCACTGCTTTCCAGACGCTTAACGGGCAATTTACACCTCCTGTAATAAACACGTAATTATTGCTTATGAAGGTTTTAGGACTGCATTATGGGAATGATCTATCTTTGCTCAGGAGTTAGTGGGAAAAAATACCATCCCCAACCAAGCCTCCTCCTGGACGGTGACGTGCAGCGTGTTTATCCACAGCAGGGGATCGGATCGCAATGGGCTTTTATGTTCAGACCAGGACTCCCCCCCCCCCCACGAAAACCCTCCCCAGTGGGTGGACGATCGAACGGGTAACATGTCAGATGGTGAGAAGTCGTCCTCGTTCCTGGGGAAGAGACTTCTAACCCTCCTCGCCAGCGCTGGACTGATGTGGGGAGCCCGAGTCCGCAGAGCCTGCGGCAGGTTGTACGGACCTGGTGAGAATCTTTGTGCTTATCCAGTCGTCCTAGGAGGGCGGCAACACAGCCTACCACGTCATCAAGTCCCCGTGATGGGGCAGTGAGGGCCGGGACCCCCCAGCCAGCCGAGGACACAGGCGGGCCTGGGCTGGGAGAGCTGCCTGGAGGCCCCGGTCCCGCACGCGCTGTGTTCTGGAGGATGTTACAGGACTTTCGGGAAGCGTTCAGAAGTACCCTGTCTGTGCTCCCACGGGCGTGGGCCTGACATCGGGTGCAGCCACGTGATGTGTTTGGGCCCGTTGCAGAGGGATGCCACCACAGTTAGAAAAGCGCTCCGTGGTGAGCCCTGAGAACAGCCTGCCGGCCAGCCCCCTAACCCAGGAGGACAGGAGACACAGGATCTGACCCCAGGCCTGCGGCTCAGCGGGAGCCTCACTTGGCTTAGCTGCTTCCACCCCCTTCCCCTGGGTGAACCCCACTGCGTTCCCTGAGGACCACCAGCCTGTGCCCCTCCAGCTACATCTTCCCCACCACCACTGCCCAGAGGGCCCCCTGCTCCTGGTGCAGAGCGCCTGGCTTCAGGCTGATGAGTTGTCTGGGCTGAGCCAGAAATGGCATTTGAGAGCAGGTCTAGCTGCTGCCCTGCCAGGGAGAACGCCCTGAGTGACGGCTCTCCAGCACAACGACATGGATAAACTAAGCCTTCCACATATAATAAAACCAGTCTCCCTTCCACAGGCTTTCCTCCTGAGGGTGAGCACTTAGCACAATCTACAGTTTTAAGATCAGGTTTGCGAACTATGGGTTTGCTCGTCCTGCTTCCAGAAGCTCTGGCACAGCAGGTTCTCTGGGCCACCTGCACAGCAGGGTATGTGCCCCCAACAGCCTGTTCCCGAGGGCAGCACTGCACCCTCTGACATCACTCACGGAGAATCCAGGGGCTTGGGCAGGCCCCCGTGCTCCCTATTTCTGCCCTTTTGTCCCCAACGCTTTCCTTGAGATCACGGGTCAGAACCACCGTGCTTGGCGTGGGCTTGTTCAGTTCACATGGGCTAGACCTGTGGGTACCTGGCCTTTCTGAGAAATGCCGTGAAATTCCCACTTTGCTTCTGTTCTCTGTTTCTACCTGCTCTGCTGAGTTACCACACACATAAAAGAGAAGGCGTGTGCTGATAAATTGGGCAAGTGTGTATCCATATGAAACCATCACACAGTCAAAGTGAGGAGCGTATGTATGACCTCTCATTAATATGGCTGTGCTCGCAGGCTCAGGGCACTTAACAAGCTTTTAAAACACATAAGGGACAGAAGACTAGCCAAATTGTTGAAACAAAAGAATCCTCTTCAAAAGAAATTCCAGGAATAAATGAAAGCTAAAGAATTGCTCAAAACAGATACAAATAATATAACTGAACAAGAATTTAGAACAATAATCATAAGATTAATCACTGGGCTTGAACAAAACATAGAAGACAGCAGAGAATCTATTGCTTCAGAGATCAAGGAACTAAAAAGTAGTCATGATCAATTTAAAAATGCTGTAAATGAGGTGCAAAATAAAGTAGAGGCGGTGACAGCAAGAATTGAAGAGGCAGAGTATAGGTGTAATAAAAGCTAAAAATATGGAAAAATATGAAGCTGAGAAAAAGATAAATTCTGGACCACGAGGGGAGAATTAGAGAAGTAAGTGATTCATGAAATGGAACAATATCTGTATCATAGGAGTTCCAGAAGAGAGAGAGAAAGGGGCCAAAGGTGTGCTTGAGCAAATCATAGCTGAGAACTTCTCTGATCTGGGGAAGGAAACAGGCATTGAAATACAAGAGGCACAGAGAACTCCCTTCAGATGTAACTTGAATTGAACTGCATGACATATCATAGGTTTTGAAACTGGCAAAATAAAAGATAAAGAGAGAATTCTGAAAGCAGCTAGGGACAAACGGGCCTTAACCTACAAGGGTAGGCACATAAGGGTAGTAGCAGACCTATCCACTGAAACTCGGCAGGCCGGAAAGGAGTGGCAGGAAATTTTTCATGGGATGAATACGAAAAATATGCAGCCAAGAATCCTTTATCCAGAAAGCCTGTCATTCAGAATAGAAGGAGAGATAAATGTTTTCCCAAACAAACAAACACTGAAGGAATTCATCACCACTAAACCAGCCCTACAGGAGATCCTAAGGGGGACTCCATGAGTGTTGCAAAGACTACAAAGAATGAGAGCCATCACTACAAGCATGAAACCTACAGACATCACAATGACTCTAAACCCATATCTCTCAATAATAACACTGAATATAAATGGACTAAATGCTCCAACCAAAAGATATAGGGTATCAGAATGGATTAAAAAAAAAAAAAAACAATACCCTTGTATTTGCTGTCTATAGGAGACCCGTTTTAGACCTGAGGACACTTTCAGATTGAAAGTGAGGGGATGGAGAACTATCTATCATGCTACTGGAAGTCAAAAGAAAGCTGGAGTAGCCATACTTATATCAGACAAACTAGACTGTAAACTAAAGGCTGTACCAAGAGATGAAGAAGGGCATTATATCATAATTATGAGATCTACCCATCAAGAGAGCTAATAATTGTGAATGTTTATGCACCGAATTCAAAAGCACCCAAATCTGTAAAACAATCACAAACATAACCAATCTTATTGGTAAGAATGTGGTAATTGCAGGGGACTTTAATACTCCACTTACAACAATGGACAGATCATCTAGACAGAAAATCAGTAACGAAACAATGGCCCTGAATGATGCACTGGACCAGATGGACTTCACATATATATTTAGAACTTTTCATCCTAACGCAGCAGAATATATATTCTTCCCAAGTGCACATGTAACATTCTCCAAGGTAGATCACATACTGGGTCACAAAACAGCCCTCAATAAATACAAAAGAATTGAGATCATACCATGCACACTTTCAGATCACAATGCTATAAAACTTGAAATCAACCACAGGAAAAAGTTTGGAAAACCTCCAAATGCATGGTGGTTAAAAAACATCCTACTAAAGAATGAATGGGTCAACCAGGCAACTAGAGAAGAAATTTAAAAATATATGGAAAAAAATGAAAATGAAAACACAACAAACCAAACCCTTTGGGATGCAGCAAAGGCAGTCCTAAGAGGAAAATACGTTGCAACCCAGGCCTATCTCAAGAAATAAGAAAAATCCCAAATACAAAATCTAATAGCACTCATAAAGGAACTAGAAGTAGAACAAGAAAGAAATGCCAAACCCAGCAGAAGAAGATAAATAACAAATATCAGAGCAGAAATAAACAATATAGAATCCAAACAAAAAACAAAAAGCAGTAGAACAGGTCAATGAAACTAAGAGTTGGCTTTTTGAAACAAAATTGATAAGCCCTAGCCAGACTTCTCAAAAGACAAAGAGAGAGGGCTCAAACAGATGAAATCACAAATGAAAATGGATTTATCACAACCACTCCCTCCAAAATACAAGCAATTATCAGAGAATACTATGAAAAAGTATATGCCAACAAACTGGACAACCTGGAATAAATGGAAAAATTCCTAGACACCCACACACTACCAAAACACCAACAGGAAGAAATAGAAAATTTGAACAGACCCATAACTAGTGAAGAAATTGAATCAGTTATCAAAATTCTCCCAACAAATAAGAGTCCTGGACCAGATGGCTTCCCTGGGGAATTCTACCAGACATTTAAAGCAGAGTTAATACCTATTCTCGAGCTGTTCCAAAAAGTAGAATGGTAGGAAAACTTCCAGACTCATTCTACGAAGCCAGCATTACCTTGAATCCTAAACCAGACAGAGACCCCACAAAAGAGGAGAACTACAGGCCAATATCCCTGATGAACATGGATGCAAAAATTCTCAACAAGATACTAGGAAATCAAATTGAACAGCATATAAAAAGAATTATTCACCATGATCAAGTGGGATTCATTCCTGGGCTGCAGGGCTTGTTCAGTATTCACAAATCAATCAATGTGATCTATCACATTAATAGAAGAAAGGATAAGAACCATACGATCCTTGTCAATAGATGCAGAAAAAGCATTTGACAAAATACAGCATTCTTTCTTAATAAAAACCCTCAAGAAAGTTGGGATAGAAAGAACATAAACATTATAAAAGCCACACATGAAAAGCCCACAGCTAATATCATCCTCAATGGGGAACAGCTGAGAGCTTTCCCCCTGAGATCAGGAACACGACAGGGATGTCTACTCTCACCACTGTTGTTTAACATAGTGTTGGAAGTCCTAGTATCAGCAATCAGACAACAAAATGAAAGTAAAAGGCATCAAAATTGGCAAAGAAGTGAAGCTTTCACTTTACACAGACGACGTGGTACTCTACATGGAAAACCTGAAAGACTCCACCGAAAGGCCGCTGTAACTGATATATGAATTCAGCAAAGTCACAGGGAACAAAATCAATGTATAGAAATCAGTTGCATTTTTATACACCAATAATGAAGCAACAGAAATAGAAATAAAGAAACTGATCCCACTTACAATTGCACCAAGAACTATAAAATGCCTAGGAATAAACCTAACCAAAGATGTAAAAGATCTGTATGCTGAAAACTATAGAAAGCTTATGAAGGAAATTGAAGAAGACACACGGAAATGGAAAAACATTCTGTGCTCATGGATTAGAAGAATAAATATTGTTAAAACGTCAGTACTACCCAAAGCAATCTACACATTCAATGCAATCCCAATCAAAATTGCACTGGCATTCTTCTCAAAGCTAGAACAAACAATCCTAAAATTTGTATGGAACTACAAAAGACCCGAAAAACCAAAGTAATAATTGAAGAAGAAAACCAAACTGGGAGGCATCACAATCCCAGACTTTAGTCTCTACTACAAAGCTGTAATCATCAAGACAGTATGGTATTGGCACAAAAACAGACACATAGACCAATGGAATAGAATATAGAACCCAGAATTGGACCCAGAAATGTATGGCCAACTACTCTTTGACAAAGCAGGAAAGAGCATCCAATGGAAAAAATACAGTCTCTTTAGCAAATGGTCCTGGGAGAACTGGACAGCAACATGCAAAATAATGAAACTACATCAGTTTCTTACACCATACACAAACATAAACAAAATGGGTGAAAGACCTAAATGTGAGACAGGAGACCATCAAAACCCTAGAGGAGAAAGCAGGCAACAACCTCTTTGACCTTGGCCGCAGCAACTTCTTACTCAATATATCTCCAGAGGCAAGGGAAACAAAAGCAAAAATGAACTATTGGGACCTCATCAAGATAAAAAGCTTCTGCAGAGTGAAGGAAACAGTCAACAAAACCAAAAGGCAACCGATGGAATGGGAAAAGATATTTGCAAATGACATACCAGATAAAGGGTTAGTATGCAAAATCTATAAAGAACATAACCAAACTCAACACCTGAAAAACAAATAATCTAGTGGAAAAATGAGAAGGCATGAATAGACACTTTTCCAAAGAAGACATCCAGATGGCCAACAGGCACATGAAAAGATGCTCAACATTACTCATCATCAGGGAAATACAAATCAAAGCCACACTGAGATACCATCTCACACTGGTCAGAGTGGCTAAAATGAACAACTTGGGAAACAACAGATGCTGGCAAGGATGTGGAGAAATGGGAACCCTCTTGCACTGTTGGTGGGAATGCAAACCGGCGCAGCTGCTCTAGAAAACACTGTGGAGTTTTCTTAAAAAATTAAAACTAGAACTACCGTATGACCCAGCAATAGCACTGCTAGGAATTTACCCAAGGGATACAGGAGTGCTGATGCATAGAGGCACATGTACCCCAATGTTTATAGCAATGCTTTAAATAATAGCCAGATTATGGAGAGAGCATAAATTTCCATCAACTGACGAATGGATAAAGAAGATGTGGTTGATATATACAATGGAATACTATTTGGTAATAAGAATGAAATCTTGCCATTTGCAGCAACATGGATGGAACCAGATGTATTATGCTGAGTGAAATAAGTCAGCCAGAGAAAGACACATATTTTTTCACTCATATATGGATCTTAAGAAACATAACAGAAGACCATGGAAGAAAGGAAGGGGGAAAATAGTTACAAACAGAGGGAGGGAGGCAGACCACAAGAGACTCTTAATACAGAGAACAAACTGAGGGAGAAGGGGGGGTGGGGGAGAATGGAAAGTGGGTGATGGGCACTGAGGGAGGGCACTTATGAGGATGAGCACTGGGTGTTTATGCAAGCCAATTTGACAATAAATTTACATTCATAAAAAATAAAAAATAAAATGATGCTTATAAAATAACAAAAAAAAAGTGATGAGCACATTCAAACCCCCCAACTTCCCTCGTTCCCTTTTGTCACCCACCGGCCGCCCAGCATCAGGTGCTCTGCATGCAGTCTCCATGATGTACTTCGACTTCCTAGAATGTTATGTGAACAGAGTCCTGCCATTGGTACTCACTTTGGCTTCTCTTCCTCAAAACAATGGTTTTGACCTTGTCCATGGATTTGCATGTCTGTGGCTCACCCCTTTGGTGCTGAGCAGGTGCCAGTGTGGAAAGACCGCAGCTTGTTGATCCAGTGAGCTGGGGATGGACGTTCGGTTATTTCCGGTTTTGCTGATGACAAACAAAGCTGCTCGTTTGTAGAGGTGTTTGTTTTTTTTATTTTTTTAATATATTTTTTTAATGTTTATTTTTAAGAGAGAGAGAGATAGACCATGAGTGGGGGAAGGGCAGAGAGAGAGGAAGACACAGAATCTGAAGCAGGCTCCAGGCTCTGAGCCGTCAGCACAGAGCCAGACGCAGGGCTCAAACTCACAAACTGTGAGATCATGACCTGAGCCGAAGTTGGACCCTGAACCGACCCAGGTGCCCCTGTAGAGGTGTTTTTACTGTAGGCATTTGCTCTCAGTTTCCCCGGTGAGAATGTGGGAATGAACTGGCTGGGTTGCATGCATGTGTGTGTGTGTGAGAGAGAGAGAGAGAGAGAGAGAGAGAGAGAGACCGTCTGAGCAGCCGCCATATTGTTTTCTGGAATCGTACCATGTCACAGGATCACTCGCAGGGCATGAGACCTCTGGTTGGTTCACACCCTCAGCAGCACTCTGCCACAGGTCTGAGATGTTGGCCGTTCTAATAAGTGCGCAAGGGTATGTTAAAACACCTTTTCGGGGTATAATGTACATACCACACATGCAAGGATTTTTAGTAAGTTTAAAGAGTTGCAGAGTGCCGCCACCATCCAATTTTGGAACATTTGATCTGTGGTCTGCTTTGGCCGTATTTTCGTAAAAGGTACAAGGCTTCTGGTTGATACTCAATTTGTACATGAGTGTCCAATCTTTCCACCACCATTAGTCGCACAGACTATACTTACTCCATTGGATTACTGTTCAACTGTGTAAAGAGTGAGTTTCCATGGTATTGCGGGTCTGTTTCTGGATTGTATGTTTTGTTCCCTCAATTACATTTCTACTCTTTGTGGATACTTCACTCTCTTGATTCCTGTAACTTTATATGAATTACTAAGATTGGCTAGAGCATTCTTCCAACTCTTTCTTCCTCAAAATTGTTCTGATTGTTCTCTTCCTGTTCCTTTTCATATGAATTTTAGGATCAGCTTGTCACTCCCTACACGTGACTCCTGTGAGAATTTATTGTTCTGCGTGATACACATAGGTTGTTTGGGGAAGAAGACGTCCCTACTCCCGCGTCCTCAAATACGTGAGCGTGGGTGCTCAGTCGGCAGACGGGGGTGGCCCTGGGGATCCGGCAGGAGGACCGAGTGGGTCTGCTCCCCAAATTAGCAGGCCTGAGCGGCCAGCAAACAAGGCCTCATGTCACTTGTCCTTGGGCAGAATTGCCTTCATTGACCCGACGTCTGGGGCAGGTGCTTCAGGCTGTGTCTGGGTGCAGGCCCACAGGGGTCTCCAGCAGGGAAGCGAATCTGGGGAGGATCAAGGGAAGGAGACAGTGGCCCAGTTGATAGAAGAACCACAGGCTGCCGGGACATTCAGTCCACAGACCCGATTGCTCCCAGGTGCACATTTCTCTATTTCCCATAACCAGACTCATTGTATGTTTGAGCTAATGTTATGACTGATGCGAACAATGTAATTTAGCAATTTCTAAGGGAATTCAGACAAGATCCAAGTAATGTTCCAGGGGGTGTAGTGGGAGCTTTGCGAAAAAATCCCAGGAGCTACCCACAGCCGTGACCCTGAACAGGAGTGTGGGTGCTCAGGCAGCAGGACGTGCCGTCCACTGCTGGAGCCCAAGGTGGGGACCCTCCCTGCCCCTGCCCTGCCCCCGCTCTGCCCCTGCTGAGAGCAGAGTGGACAACTGCAGGGGGTGGGGACGGGACCGTGGGGTCCCTACCCTGCAGCCTGAGAACCCTTCTCGGGTCCCCGGTCCTGACTCCCTCCTAAGCCCAGCCTCTGTGTCAGGATGTTCATGACGGGGAAGGTGTACAGGGAACTTTCCAGAGCCTTTCTGGACCCCATGATGGAAACGGTGCAGCCAGGAGACAAGGCCATAGGTGTCCCTGTGCACAGTGCACATCCACTGCCGGGGCCATGCTGAAGGGCGAGCGTGTGCCCTGGGGTCACTCACACATCTCAGCGTGTGATATCAAAACATTGGGGTCCTCCAGGACCAAAAGCGGGAGCGTGCAGCGCACTCTGGGACAGCGCTGGATGGCAGGCCCTGCAGAGACTAGCTGGTCGTGCAGATGTGTTATTTACACCCGGGGTCTCTGCTGTGTGTGGAGTGACAGGCAGGTGGTGAAATGTGCTTTATAACACGGTTGCATTTAGGTGTGAGGAGGGGTGTATATATTCCACGCGCTACGTATGTGCTCTTTTTTGACCGAAGCAGAATTGACACAGTGTTGTGTTAGCGAAGTGTGCGACGACGTAGTGATTCAGCAGTTCTGCGCACTACCTGGCGCTCACCGTGGGAAGCGTGGGCACGGCTGTCACCAGACGGCGTTGTTCCGGGCTTCTTGAGCGTATGCCCTCCTCTGGGCTTTTCGTCTCCGTGACGTAAGCATATGGAACGCGTCACGAATTTGCGTGTCCTCCTTGAGCGAGGGCCGTGCTGACCCTCTGTCCCGTTGCAGTTTCCGAATGTGTGCCTTTTTCTAAGACAAAGTGAAATTAAGAGATGCGGCGTTGATTGCTATGGGTGAGGGGTCTCCGATGGTGGAACTGTGGGCGGGCTGCTTCTCGGACCCCCTGCCTCGCCTGCTCTCCTCTGCGGTGCCGTCGATACGCGTTCCTTGTGCAGCTCTGAGAAGTTGGCTGTGCCTGCTGGCCCCTTCGTCCCTGGGCACGTGTCTTGGTGAGAATGGCCCCTGAATGTCCCCGTCGTGGTGAAATGCACGTTGACGTGTCTCACCGGCCCCGCAGACCTGCGAAGACAACCCAGGCGGCGCTCATCCTGAACAACAGTCATCTGCATGCGCGGTGAATTTCAGAGTGTCTGAAATTTCCGTGGTCTCGCCCGTGTACACACTTTAGTTTGCCTTATGTTTTCGTGCATGGACAGAAAGTCTCCAAGTGAATTATCCCCAGATGTTTGTGCTTACCCGTGAATAGGTTAATTCCCTTTGTATCAATCATTTCATCCCACAAGGATTCCATTTAAAAACTCTCTGATGGGCAACTGGCAGGAGTTGGGTTCCCCTGTTCACCCTGTGAGTGACCAAGGGGCGGAGCATCCGGGGGCGGGGCTGAGCCAGAGGGGTGGGGTCAGGTGGGTCAGCCAGGCCAGGCTGAGGGCAGGGCAGGCAGGAGGAAGAGAGTTGGGGGTAGGGCAAAGCCTTGGGGCAAACCAGAGTGTGCAGTAGGGTAGGAAGGTGGGGCCAGACAGGGAGTAGAGCCTGCGAGGTGGGTGGGGCCAGGCTCGGGGGTGTTGCTGGAGTAGAGAGTCTCGGCTGGATAAGGATTGGGTCGGGTCAGAGGGTGGCGCCAGATAGGAGGGGCTGTGCTCTGTCGGTGGGTGGAGCCTTGCCGTGGGCGGAGTTAGGTTGGAAGGGGCGGGGCAGCTTATAGGGACTGCTGTAGGGAGGTCATGCCAGAGAAGGGCCGGTGGATCAGAGGCCAGGGCCAGACAGCAAGGTGGGGTCATGCTGGTGGGTGGAGTCGGGTCAGAGGGCAGGCCTGGTTGGTGGGCGGGGGTGAGGAGAGTTTCCTGACTACATAATGGAGGGGGGGTGGTAATAGAGGAGAAGGGTGGGGGCAGGCCCGTTGGCTGGGCTGGAGCAGAGAGTTGGGCCATGCATCGTGGGAGGAGTTGGGTCAGGAGGCGGGGCCAGGCCGGAGGGTGGGGCCCACAGTCCTTCCCTGGGGATGGCACCTGTGATGTGAGGACCACCTCAGAGGGTCTCCCAGTTTCTGTCCTGGCATCTCCTTCGCTTGACCTCAGGGAAAGGGGCGGGGGAATCACACTGCTGTCTCAGCACATGCGCAGCAGCTGCCTGCAGGCACATCCCCCCAGCCCCTATTCCACTCTTCACTGCTCATTCCCTCTTGCCCTTAGGAAATCGTAAAGCTGAGTTTAATAGTATCCTTTTTATTTTTATTGAATTTGAGACTCCTAAGATTTTATTCTTAGGAAATCCCTGAAGTGTGTTTTATGCTTATCTTTTTATTTGAAACTATTCTTGCAAAATGTCCCTTGCTGTTTTGTGGGCATATATTTTAAACACACATCAACAGCCCTGTGTTATATCTTTCATTCTGTTTATGACACTTGTTTTTACAAATGACTGTTTGGCACATGTGCTCCCATGGGTAAGCGTACAGGAGCTCCGTGGTTCAAACCCGCGTCGTCCTCTGAGGCTCGCCCTCCCCAGGCTCCCTCTCCACTGTCCCAGGAGACCAGGAGGTGGCGGCCCCCACAACACGCTCAGGGAAGCCCCTGCTGCACGTCCCTGTGGGGCCGGGTCCACATCTCCCTAGGCGCGTGCTGGAAGGACAGGACCGCGAGCCCCTGGCCCCACCTCCTCTCCCACCGACCCGAGGGTCCCACACACCCACCAGCCAGATGCCGCGGGCCACGAGGAGACCCCAGGTGGGGCGCGACAGTTCTCATCACAGAGACCTCTTCTCCACGGGGGCCACCCCCCATGGGCAGGTCAGGTGCACATCCGAACATGCAGCCGATACTGCAGAGGGACGGGATAGGGACACACCCACGTCATCCCAGGTAGTTTCGTAGAGAGGGATACGCGATGCCAGTTATAGTTTGATTTCGGATGAAGGACGGAGAAAGTTCCCTCTATCTGGGTCCCATGCGGTGTGCTCCTAAACACGTGGGGTCTGTTGGGAGGGGATGGGCACGTGGACGGGCTCCACCGCTGGTGATGCCCCTTGAGCCCCCGAACGCAGCCCACCTGGGTGGGGTGGGGGTGACCCCAGAGTGACAGGAGCCAGGGGGAGGGAAAAGCACTCAGATGATCCATGAGAACATGGTCCTGCGGCTCCTGTGTCCCTGGAAGATTCTGAGTGTGTGGGAACAAGCCGTAGCCCGCGGTTCGGGGGTGAGTGTGGCGGAGAAGCAGGTGTTCAGTGTGCAAAGGCCTGGCGCGTGGTTGCGTGTTTCAGTGCTGACGGGGATCCAGGAGAGCAGGCGGGCCGCAGGGGAGGGGCGGTGTGGGAGTGCAGCTTCAGGGAGATGAACAATTCTGTGTGGGAGGAAAGAGGTAGAGGTGGGTGGGAGCTTCTGAGTTGATGAACACGTGGAGATCTGGGGAGTGTGGTGTGCCGGGATCAGGCGGGGAAGCCCCGGGCCCTGTCCGCTTCCCTTGCCCTGTGCAGCTGTCTCATCTGTCTCTTCCTGAGTTGTAGCCTTTATGATAAAACAGTAATCTAGATGTTTGAAGTCAATTCAGTGAGTCATATTATTTATATTTTATTTCTGCTGCCTCAATAAGTACACTGGAAGGCGCTGCCCATGCAGAAGTAGCAGCTTGTGCTGTGACACAAGTAACCAGCGTTTCTGATGCATATCTCAATTTTCTTACTTGCATTGTGTAATCAAAAGAAGGAGATGTTTCTATCGTGTAATTAACAGTCACAATTATTGCAGACACAGAAATGGAAACTGTTATGGATGCTATTGCTGACAGCCTCTTCTACTTTTTTGTCACACTGGGTCCTGCTCCTACAAGGGGTGTGGAGGGGAACGGCAGCAGAAAAGGTCTCAGGGAATCTAGATGAGGAACTCGGGCTGTGTGTGAGACATCCATGGAACGGTGTCCTTGCAGGGACACAACTGGAGCCGGCCTGTTCAGCCTCCCAAGGCCTTGCTCCGCCCTCTTGATGGGGACACAGATTTGACAGCTCCTTTACACCAGCCCTGGTGCATGATGGACTGGATTTCCGCATAAACAGAGTTAATCTGGAAGAATCTTTAGGAGCGGAAACTTTTCCAGCCGGTGCTAGACCAGGGAGAAAAAACAAGAAGTCTTGCGATTTAACTCGAGTTGATGAATTCTGGCAGCAACACAAAGGAAGTCCATTGGCAGAAGTTGTGGAATCAGTTTAGTGAGAAGCAGAATCTTACAGAGCACAGGAAATGAGGTCAAATGACTTAAAAGCCTTATGGGCCTGGAGGGGACAATGAAGCAGCCATGAGTGTGCTTTCTGAGAATCCGTCTGGGCTATGTCAGCTGTTGGTTCTTTGCCAAACTCCTTGGAAAACAGACTTCCTGATCTGCATTCAGACGTTGCCACTGCTGTCTGAAAACATATGAAGGCAAGAACACTGGGCATATGTTTTGAATGTGAAGAAAAAACACGGAGCAAAGCTACTCTGGATAGATCTCTTGTACATGCAATCAGACCATGATGCAGAAACTCCCAGAGGTCCAAGTGCTGTTGCTTCCCTGCCCTGTGGAGGCCCAGCAGGCGGCTTCCGAAGCCGATGTGGGGCGAAACAGAAAACTTCAAGTGATGTCGCATGAAACCTCAACCCCGATAACGTAGACAGAGGCTTTGGCTCCCGCCCCCTGGGGCATTATTGCCACCCAGGTGAAGGGCCTCTTGTCCCGAGTCATGAAGACAGGGGACAGCTGGGTGGTGGGGGGAAGGGCAGCTAGAGGACAAACAGCGAAATCTAGGCTTCTCTAGGCAGGGATGAATGAGGCCCTGAGGCAGGACTGTAGGTGCTGGACCCCAAATACTATGTGGCAGTGGCAGCTCAGCTCCAGAGAACAAAAGTCTGTTCCAAGAGGCAACTGCTTCTGTGTTGGGAGAAGGCAACTACACCGAATGCCAGAATCTTGTTGACCCCAGAAAGGGGAAACCAGGCAAACACATTTTATATGACTGCAGTGAACATCTTAATGCTCTCATAAAACTTCACAGCTGTCACAATTTGGACAAGAAAAAGTGGCTGGAGTGTCACCACAGGGAGGAGCTCCCAGGTAAGGCTGTCATCTCCTCCCTGGACCCGGATCCCCTCCCACTCAGCTGGTCAGCTACAGCTCCGGGGGCGGGGTCACCCTGTGCACGCCCCCTTCTCCAGGAGGTGTTCTGTAGTCCTCCTGGCAGTGACCTTTGGATTCTGATTCAGCTTTAATGAGTCCTCCTAACAGCATGCGGTGACGTGTCAAAATTACTTTCTCCACCTGACGCGGAAGGTTTGATCTTTGATTCCTCCTTATCCCCAGGACACCTGCGGGCACGGCGATGTCTTGATTCATCTGTGATTTAACATGGGGATCTCCCAGTGTGGGGAGTTGCATTCTGTGTCACATGTACAACAGTGCAGGCCACACCCTGGCCAAGTATGACCAGAGTCAGAGCTGCATTCTAAGGAGCTGTCACTGGGGACGCCTGGGGGCAGGTGCGTCCCTCCTTGGGGACCTGTGCTCAAGGTCCATCCACAGTGAAACAGCAGCGGCACATTGACTGTGACTGCACATCTGCAGTTGGGCGTCTGTCATTCATTTCCTCCCCGCTTTGCTGTGGGACACCACCTCTTCCCTTCGTTGGTTCTCGCGACAGCTTTGGAGTTGGTTTCTCCTTGACCCAAGGGTTTGACCACCAGATATTCACAGTCTTCAGGAGATGGAGGAAGCAGCAACTTGAGGCCAAAAGATTTCCTAAGTCAGAGCCACCTGGGCAGTGACGTACACGCCGAGTCCCTCGCTGGGCTCTTGGGACAGATAAAGCCAAGCGTGTAGCATTCCCCAAGTCCGAACACACCGCACGTGAGCCGGGATGGGGGAAGGCCACCGTCGCTATGGCTGTTTCTCTCTCAGGTGTCTCTCCTCCTCCCAGATCAGGGCCACTGGTCACCTGCCCGAGGAGCCCCTTTCTCACCTGTGCCAGGTGCTCTCGGCAGTCAGTGCTCCTGGGCAACCTCTCTGTCTCAGCAGCCTGGGAGGCCTGCGAAAGTGTCCACAGAAAGATGATGAATACGGGAACATTCTCGGAGTAAACCCCGCTTCCCCAGGTGCAGACTTGCTCATGTTCGCAGGGGTTCCCGGCACCTCTCTGGAGAGACCAGTGTAGACGGCCCAGTGGTGGAGATGGTGTCAATGGCCTAACTTGGGAGCATAGTCCGCCCCCTACTTGGCCTCACTCCGCTCTCTGCCTCCTCCACCTGCACCTGCCTCTCCAGGGCTCCTTGCTGGGAACTCCCAGGAGGGCCCCCCACAGTACTGGCTGGGATGGCCCAGTGTCTACGCCAACACAGTCTGCAACAGGACAGGTGGGGTGGGGGGCTGGGTGTGAGACGCTGGAGGGAGCACCCTGGGGTGGGGTCTCTGTGAGGTGGTCGGGAGATTCCCGGCACAACTTGGTCTGCTGGAGGGTCTGAAGATTCTCTGCCCTTACAGTCATGAGTCCATGCACGTCTCCATCTCCGGGTGACTGTCCGTGCTCTGCCCTCAGCACTCGTGAAGGATGAATGGCTTTGTCCAGTGTTTATTCAAGTGCATTAACGTTTGACCCCACCCAGCACGAGCGGCAGGACGCCAGCTGCAGAGACGGTCCCCTGGCAGGTCTGATTATCATGCCTGATGCCCGGTCACTGCCCATCAGAATAACACGCTCACATCCCGAGCCCAGCTCAGCTCTGAGCACTCAGTGCGCTGTGGGGACGCAGGGCCCTGGATGTGTCCTCGGGGACGCCACACAGGGTTGGAGGCCGCTTTCCTCAGCGAGGGATTCCTGCCGAGCACGTCGAGTGTGGAAATGTTGAGAAACGAAACCAGTTCAGCTCTGCCCCCCGTATTCTGGCAGGCTTGCTCGGGGCTCCCTGTACCAGGCCCATCGGACACGGAATCGGCCCGAGAGTAGTCACTGCATGTAAACTACGGCATTTGAGAGGATCAGACAGCGACAGGCACTCATCCACGGGGTGTGGGTGGAACCCCAGGACCTCTCGACAGGGTCGGCTCATGAAGCAGGTTTCCTGAGAAATGTTGGAGGCTGCCTCTCCTCACATGCACTTTTAATCCTGACGTTTTACGTTTGTCTTATCCAGGAATTCTTTCTCTCAGAGGAGGGTGACACACACAGACGGGTCCCCACTCAGGTGTTGTTTATCACTGTCAGCACCAGCGGCCGCTTCTCCTCTGTCGTCCTCTCTTCTAGCCCATTGCTGGAACGTCTTCACACGTTTCGGCCCCGCCACGTGCTCTGTGTCCTTCCCCCTGCACCTCCCTGGGCTCTGCTCCGAGATGACCTTGTGCTCCTGTCCCTGGGAGGGGCCGTGGCTTCGCAGAGAGCTGTGCAGAGTCTGGAGTCAGCCGGCCAGTGGGGGGCCAGTGCTGCCCCCGCGGTGTGGCCTGGGTGACGTCACTCCGTCTCTCTTAGCTCCGTCTCCTCGTCTGTGAACTTGGAGGTTTAAAGAGGGCGTGTCATACAGAGGACGAGGGACGAGGTGTATACATATGGAGTCAGCACTGAGCCTGAAACGTTAGCTATCTCTGTGGTCATTTGTACAATTGTCTGACTCTTCCGCTTTGCAGATTTCTTTTTTTCCCTCAGGAGATGTTGCTCCTCCGCAGGATTTCTCTGCTGGCTCCTGGCTATTTGTAAACATCTAAGGTGACTGACATTAGAACCGAAACAGAGGGAGACAGACGGGGCAGTCCCTGCTGAACAATCACAGTCCCCGTATCTCAGGCATCTATTGTGTGCCAAACACCGTGTCCGCTTGCGACCTTAATCCACGCAACATCCCGCCGAGACAAGTACTGTGGTTGTGTCTGTTTTGCAGATGAAGGAAATGAGGTCAGAAGGTTGAAATCACGTGTCCAACTCCCGTGGCTGGAAGGGGCAGAGCCAGTATTCGTACGAGAGATGGGGGCCTAAAGTCTGTGCTTCTTCTCTGTGCCATGTTTTCTGTCTGCTCCGTTCATAATTCAGAAGTCCTCGGCCCTCGGTGTTCTGTAGCACGGTACAAGCCAAACGGCAGGAAAGCTTTTACTCTAGTTCACGGTTTGCTGAACGCCAGCCTGGGTCAAAGATGTGTTCAGTTCCTCGGTTTCCCTTTTTGAGCTGAATGGTTGGTTACTGGCCGGTTCATAGCGACCTGCCGTGTTCTTGGCTGTGAGCCGAGTTCAGAGCCAAGTCTGAAAAGGATGCTCACGTGTGTTACTATGATGCATTTTCTCCCACATGAGCATTATAGTCTCCGTCTCGCTAGAAATTTGTTCCTTCGTATTCTCCATATTTTCGGCTAGAAGCTTTAATGTGATGATCAGAGTTGTTCTAAATTCACTGACAGCTTTCCAACATCTGGGTCACATCGAGTCTGGTTGTATCGATTGCTCTGTCTCTTGACCGTGGGCTTTCCCCCTGGTCTTTTCTTGTGTCTTGTACTTTTTAGTTGAAGGTTGGCCATGGGAATGGGCAACGGAAACAGAATAATATTCACACCTGGAAATGTGCACGCCTCTTGTTTAGCGAGGGCCTCTCTTGGCGGCTGGGGGGTGGGGGGCGGGAGGGGCGAATGAATCTAGCAGGAGTTGAGCTGAACTGGATGTTGCTGTTTCGTGGTTCCCGTCAGTGTGCCACAGCCGTCAGGTTCTTCTAGTGCTACCTTGTGCCTCTGGTGGGGATGAAGGTGCTGGGGATTTCTCTCAGTGTCCGTGCTCCAGCCTCAGCGTTAGGCCATACCTGTGAGCCTGTGCCTCAGGCAGGGTCTCTTTGCACACTGGCCCCTCTCCCGGGTCCTCTGCTGTGACTTGTACTCAGTGCCGGCTGACCTCTCGATGGGGGATGGGGCTTCTCTGCTGTCCTGGGTAGTGTCAGGATCAGGTAGGCTCTGTGTCACTAGGTCTCCACCGAGGCTTTCCCGGTGATCCTGGCCCCTCAGTGCCAGCCACACGCTGCTGCGTCACGGAAAAAAAAAATTTTTTTAACATTTATTCATTTTTGAGAGACAGAGACAGAGCATGAGCTGGGAAGGGGCAGAGAGAGGGAGACACAGAGTCGGAAGCAGGCTCCAGGCTCTGAGCTGTTTGTCAGCACAGAGCCCAACGCGGGGCTCGAACTCACGAACTGCACGATCATGACCTGAGCTGAAGTCAGATGCTCAGCTGGCTGAGCCACCTGGGCGCCCCACACTGCCTTGTCATTTTGATGTGTCTTGCGTGGGGGGTCTCCTGCCGTCTGCCGGCAGAAGGTATCTCTTGTGGTCGGGGCCCAGGGTGATTTTACAGCTCTTCCCCAGGAGGGTGTTTCTCTGCTTCTCTGACCCCTGCCCTTGGCCACAAAGGGTCTCTCTCCACGTATGTCATGCAGGTGGCAGGTTTGGCTGGGCTCCCCGCGAAGTGTGAGGGTTTTGCTACATGGGTTGAGCTGGGGAGAAGGGCCTGGAAGGGCTTCATTCCTTTCCCACAGTGGCAAGTGTAGCCCTCTCTCGGGCCAGCACCACAGAGGGCGGCGTCCTCCAGTCTCCTGACCTTTCTCTTGGGTTCACAGCAGGGTCCGTGGGGCAGCGACAGGCAGTGGCACACTCACCACGTGGCTGTGGCCTCTCGAACTCTATGCTCACAGGCCAGCCAGCCCACACTAAGCTTTAGAAATCCATGGAACAGTCTAGAAGAAATGTTCTTACCTGCGCTGTGAAAGCCCTGCGTTGCTCTCACTGTGACCCGGACCAGTCAGTGGTCCGTCCCCATGTGTCCTGGGAAGCACCTTCCTCCTTTGTGTCAGGTCAGCTGCTCTCCCTGCATCCTCTGCTCTCTGTTGGGCTCAAAGCCACGACTTTGTAGGTGACCTGGCCTTCTCTCGTTGCTAGTGTGGGAACATTGCACACTAAGCCCAGCATTGCACAGCCTAAGCGGAGTCCAGAAGTGCCCCTTCTCTTTAAGGGCACAGTGCTTGTCCTCCTAGCTCGTTGTATGGACATTGATCCCATGGCCCGTGCACACTGAAGAGGAAGGGAGAGTGGCCCGCACACTGGGAGAGGTGGTTGGCATTCTGTACCGCGACGTCCCCAGATCGATACGCCTGCGGAAGAACCCTTGAAGAACCCTTATTCAGAACCCTTGAAGAAGGGTTACTGATGCTGACGGCAGGCCCGGCCACCCCCGGGGTCCTCTCAGCATTTCCCTGATGGCCCACACTCGGTAACCAGTAACCCTCGAGTTCAGAAAAGTGGCACCCTTTGTCCCAGTCAGAAGCCCCACGGCGTCAGTGTTCAGGCCTGGACGCTGCCTGGTGGGCACAGACCTGGGCCGTGGGGACGGGGGCTCGGATGACCAGGTGGAGCCCTGCAGCTCCTCACAGGCTCCCGCAGGGCCCCGCAAGCCCGTGTCCCCTTCCGAGCTGCCATCTGGTTGGCGTTCCTCCATCGGGCTGGACAGGTATCCCGGGAACTTCCTGCGAACCCCCGGGTCTCCCCCGGAGCTTGAAATACTCCGTAAGGCATGTGGGCGCCCCAAGAGGAGCGACTGGTCTCCGAGAGGAAGGCGTTTTCCAGAGAAAGACGAGCGAGCAGGATAGGGAACGCGCCAGTAGGTGGTGGAGCAGCTTCTGGATGACCGTGGGTGTGCGCCTGCTGTTTCCCCTGCTGCGAGGAGGGCGTCCAGACTGTGCGCCAGGACCCACGAGGTGCGCCTGACCTGGCCCACTGCCCTCTGCGCCCGACCCGGTGGGGCCGAGCCTGCCTCTCCCACCATCCATGCCGCGCGCGCGCGCTCAGGTTCTTCTGGTTGGTCTCTTTCGCGTCTGGCGGAACGTCGCGTCTGCCTTCCTTCTGCCTGGAATGTTCCTTCTGATGCTCCTCCTTTCCGTCTTGGCACCCGAAGTCCCCTCACGGGGCACTTCTCGGACGCTCTGAAGGTGGCCTCCCGCGTTACTCTCCCCTTTACTCACGGCCTTCATTTCCGTCGTAGCCTCTTCCGCTGTCTGAAATCATCGCTTTGTTACGTGTTTTGTTGCATGTGGTCTGATTCCCAGGCGGGAGGGACCTTGTCAGCTCCGGTCACCACTCATCAGCCCTGAGCAGACACTGCCAGATCTCAGCACATGACTGGTGACACTCCCGTGAACGACTGAAGGAGCCGGCGTCTGATGAGGAAGTTCTGTGCCAACTTCTATCCCCCCCGGGGGGGGGGGGGGGAGGCGGCTGCTCCCACAACAGGGCCGGGGGGGGCAGGGGGGGGGCGGTGCTGGGGAAAGGGTCAGCCCCGCCCCCGGGATTTCCCCAACCCAGTGCTGTGTCCGCCAGCCCGGCTGTCTGTCCTCCGTTTCTCTCCGTCCTCTTCCCTCCATCTGTCCTGCGCCTCCCATCCCCGCCCTGCTACTCCCAGTCCTTGGCGGAGCAGCTCTTCTGCCCACCCTGACGTCACTGAACGTTCCTCTAAACCCACCCTCCAGACTCCAGATGGGGTCACGCCCACACCAGCCTCCTCGGCCCTGGGCAAACCCTGCTTCCTGGTTAAGAAGAAAAATCGATGCTGATCCTCCTGGGCCTTAGTGCAAATTTGATGTTTGTGAGGCTGGAAGTAACTATTTTCCCCAAAGAAGTGTGCTCGTAAGTGTAGACGCAGAATGCCAGGCAGTCAACTCAGGTGTGTGAAATAACTTGATTCCTTTAGAACTATAGTTTTCCTCCAGAGCCTTCACTCTGCCTAATGGCAGAAAAAGACAGATTCAGTTCCGGGTGAATGGCGTCCGTCAGGGTGTGAGATTCCTCTTCTAGACAACACAGGGCTTTCCCTGTCCTCTCTCAGGTGCCTCTAGGCGGCAGGTTGACATGGGGTCAGGGTGGGACCCTCAGTCGTCACGTCCTGTGCCAACGTCTGCTGACCACGCACGTCCCCAGTCGGGGTCTGGTCCTCATGGTCAGTGTGCCTGACCTCACGTCCCCTGACCCAGCACGTGTCCCTGGTGCCCCATCCCTTCTGTGGGACTCAGGGTGCCACACTGCCTCCTCCCTGCTTATTGGGATGTGCAAACCCAGAGGGCCTCTCCTGGGTCCTCTCTACCCTGAAGCCCCATCTGCCAGCTCTTCTCCCCTGCCTTCGCTCTGGCTGTGCGCGGTCCCCTGAAGCCACTGCTCCCAGAATCCCAGGTGGGAAGCCAACCCAAGTCCCCTGTGTTCGGGCCTCGGATTTTGGGGTGAAGGGGGGTGTCTGCCGTTCTGCCTTTCAGAGCTGGTGTGGGGGAGGGTGCTGGGGGAGGGCCTCTCAGACCCTCCTCTCGTCTCCTCTTTCTTTCAGATTTCTCTTCCCCAGCCCAGAGATTGCCTTCCCCTGTTCGGGGCGGGAAAGTTGAGCCTCGGGTCCAGGAGCGAGGGTGTCACAGTGGGGCCGGGTGCTCCTCGCCCAAGGTGACGCGACCTCATGTGACCCCGGCCACCAGTCACTATCTCACATGGTGACTTTGCTGATCAGGCAGGAGGCGGTTTCTGTGACGGGTCGGGTGTGCACAGAATGGTCGGAGGACTGGAGATGAGGGTTGGCCACGGGCCTCACCTGGCCCCCCTCTGCTGCCACTGCCCAGTGCCGAGCACACCCTGGATGTGGGGGGCGGGGGACTTCCATTCTCTGAGTCTGCTCGTAGTTATGTGTCTGGAAATTGGACCAGCACAGCCCGTCCCCAAGCTCTGCTGTCCCAGCCCTGGCAGAGCCTCCCGCTCCTCGTGACCCGAGATGGCTCACGCTCACCCATGACCGTCGGGGGAGGGCAGAGGAAGGAAGGGCGGGCTTCAGGGGCATAAACAGAGGCACCGCGAGTCACTTCCTTCCTCATGTCATTGGTGGAAACTGTCTTGTGACACAACCTTCCTGCGAGGGAGGCTGGGGATTGTAGTCTTCATTCTGGAAGAAAGTGTTCCTCTAAACCCGGGGGCTTAATTGCTCCAGCCCACAGGATGGACCAGGGGATGTTTCCAAGCCCCGAGGGCCCTCTCCGCGTATCACTAGACAATCCGAGATGAAGAAGGCGGACCTGAGACCACGACGCCAGCCGCGTGCAGGTGCTCGCCCACGATGTTAGGAAGAGATCAGACCGGTGCCTTCAGACAAGCTAGAGTTTGGGTCCGTGAGATCGGTGAGTCATTGGCTGATACAAATCTCAGTCCGCAAACCAAAAGACAGCAGCTCCCGCTGGAAGGGAGATGGAAATCGCCTCTTGAAACGTTTGCGCCACAGCAGGCTGACGAGCCCGCGGGATGCCTGATGACATCTTAAATGGCGCCAGCGCTGCTTCGCTCTCTTCAACAGTCATCGCTCTTGTTATTTGTCATGTGACAGTCACGCGATGCACTTCCTGGGACCCGTGTGTCAACCGTCCTTCCTCTGCCGTGTAAATCCAACACGCTGTTCCCTCAGACAGCCTTTCCCTCTCGCGGTCTCTGGTCCCAGCGGGTGACTCTCGCCGTGGGGCAGGCGGGATGCTCCGTCCCCAACCCACGGGGATCCTGCCAGCCACACGCCACTAGTCTGTGCGCACCTGACTCAGACCGCCTGTGGGCAAGTCACTGTCTGAAAGGACTGGGTCGCGCGGCCCATCTTGCCGAGCAGTGTCGTCCGGCTGAGCCATTTGTGAACGCGCAGTCCTCAGAGCTGCACACGTACGTCAGTCCCGACTGTGCGGGAGGACCAAGCTTCTGTCCCTGTGAGTGATTTTCCTGCACAGTCGCCTCTCACTTGCCTTTCAGTTCTAGGAACATTTGTCCACCTGAATGTCAGATAAAGACAGGATCGTCCCAAAGATACAGCCCCGGGAATGCAGTCACGTGTTCCCAGCATTCAGGCATTCGTCTCATTTTCCTGAACAAGCATCATTATTTGTGCAGCCAGACACCTGAGCCTGTTCGTGGAGTGGCGGTCCCTGAAAGGGCCCAGACACAGCCAGACACCTGGGCCCAGATCTGGGGTGACGATCTAGAAACTCGACACCCAGGTGTGTTTCCAGTTACTCATTTAAGTGATTCCGCCTGCTTGGTACATTGCTCTTGGGTTTAATGAAGAAAGAATTGGAGCCAGAGGGTCAGCAGTCTCTGGCTCATTCTCCAGAACGGTGAGAGGACATCAGGGAAGCGATAGTGTCAGTCTGACTCACACGTTAACATTGACGAGCATTCAGTGACCCCCAAGAAGCACCTACCCCATACCTGTTGGGGTTCAAGATGGACCAAAGCAGTCGGAGCACTTCCTTGATATTTTCCAAGGGGGAACACACACGGCGTGTATTTCTGTAGTGGCCGTGGCCCGATGGCATGAGGCTCAGGGTCTGTGGACCCCCATGTTTCCCACCACCCGGAGAGACTGCCCCATCATGGGAGAGAACGGAGCTGGAGCCGGGAGTGAGGGGACGGGAGGATGTTCGGTTGTCTGGTATCTGCTGCTCCCGAAGCTCACGCCTCTCTGCCTCCCGTAGCGTGATGGCACACCTGACTCAGGTGGGATCCGGGAGGGACCGGATGGCAACCCGACACGGATAACCGAAGAGTCCAGAGTTGTCACGGGTGCAGGCAAGTGAAGGGGACCCGCGTACTGCCAGAGCAGCCCTGGGCCTCGTGAGAGCCGGGAGTCTTTATCCTGGTCCTGTCTGCGTGACAGGGGAAGAGCAAGGTTTCTGGCGGCCAGGGAGCGGTGTAGCCCCGGGAGAGCGGCGGCAGGCAGATCTGTGACCTTCGAGAAGCGCAGCCTCTGCCAGAGCCACAGGCCAGCAGGACAGAGGCAGGAGAAATGCCCCAACTTCCTTCTCCTCCTGTCCTCCAGTCTCCTCAGACTCCCTCAGCTGGCTGAGCCATCCAGAAGGTGAGGAACTGCGTTCAGGCAGACTTGGGACCGGCCTCCCTGGACAGATCAGGGCAGGAAGGATGACGAGTGGAACATGAGGGGCGCCCAGAGAACAGC
Source organism: Prionailurus bengalensis (assembly GCF_016509475.1). Lineage (NCBI taxonomy): Eukaryota > Metazoa > Chordata > Mammalia > Carnivora > Felidae > Prionailurus > Prionailurus bengalensis. Next base: position 1,390,417 of record NC_057356.1, on the reverse strand, counting down.
CAGCTCAGCACCCGTCCTCGTGGGCCTTGACCAACAAATCCCTTGACCTCCGGCATTTGGAGTTCTGTTTCTTTTTTTTTTCTTTAATGTTTATTTATTTTTGAGAGAGAGAGTATGAGCAGGGGAGGGACAGAGAGAGAGGAAGACACAGAATCCGAAGCAGGGTCCAGACTCCTAGCTGTCAGCACGGAGCCCGAGGCGGGGCTCGAAGCCACGAACCGTGAGATCATGACCTGAGCCAAAGGCAGGCGCTTACCCGACTGACCACCCAGGCGCCCCTGGAATTGTGTTGCTGTCACCCTGTCACCTGAAACCAGTTCTGACTATTCGGTCTATTTCCATGACTCTCTGTGGGGCCACATTCTGATCACGGACCGTACCCAGCTAGCCCAGGGCCTGGTACACGGTACGTGCTACTAACATTCACTGAACGGCTGCTTGGATGGACAGTGAAATCTAATGTAGATGCTACGGGGAAAACTAGTCTGATGGATACTCCCTGCCCCGGTGGTATTACCTTCCTGCTCCTTAGTGAGAAAAGCTTCCTCACGTGCTGCTGTCACAGGGCCGGGGAGACGTTGGGCCATAGTCACAGAGCCTCTCCGTTGCACAGACCGCTGCCCAGCAGGGCAGCGAGCTCTTAGCGGTTCTTCAGTTACTGTGTTAGGGAAAAGAACAGAGGGTGTGAGTGACTGCTGCCGTGTCGACGGGAAGCCACGTGCGCCTCCTACAGAAGTGCCACCCACGCTAGGACTTCAGGAGGGCAGCCGCGTCACGACAGGAGCGTCGGACACGGTGGCGCCCCGTTCCCTGGCCCCACTCATCCCTGACCGGACTAGGTGTGTAGGTCTGAGCCAGCCTCAGGCCTGGACGCCAGCCACCTGTTTGCGCGGTGGACAGATCCACCCGTTGGAAACAGGCTCAGCCTGGCTGTGCTCCTGGAGCTGCGGTACGTGGCACCTTGCCTTTCGGAGAAGCGCGGCTGGGGCCGGAAGAGGACGGACGCATCCGTTCGGTTTCAGGGTAAAAGCTGGGAGAAACGCCGAGTTCACGACAGGTGGCCCTGCTTCCCCAGGGGAGTTACGGGTATCGGGAAGAGGTATCGATGGCTCTGATGGAGTCTGGCGTGTGTGTTGTCACGGTGTCTGGAGAGCCTCGACCAGTCCTCCCAGGCAGCTCCTCTGCCAGAGTGACCGTTTGCTCTGGAAACTTCTCCACACCTGGATGGCCTGTGACCCAGGCTCCCCTCCCTCCCCCACTGCCACCTCGGGACGGCAAGGCCCTGGGCCCAGTTCCCTCTAACTCATGCTTTTTGCATTAGGAAGGATGCCTCTCTTGGAGAGAAACGATTTCTCCCCAGCACGTTTTAGCGGGAACCTGCCCGGCCCGCTCCTTCTTTTGCACAGTAAGCAAGATGGTTTGAGCTCGGCTCGGGACCGATTCCAAGAGCCGCTGAGTGCCAGGCATCTCTCTGTGAGGACATGTGGTCAACCTGGCAGTGCTCCTCAAGCCACAGATCTTCGGGCTGTTCCCCGCAGCGTGCTGTCCTCTGGACTGTGAGCTGGCCCAGGCAGGGGGCTGTGGGTAAGAGACACAGGGAGACGTAGAGGCAGTGCCTGGAGGACTTTGGAGCGTATCATGCCAGGCCCCTCCGGGTGCGAGAGACAGAAAACCCAGGGCAGACTGGCCTAGAGAAAGTAGGAGATTTGCCGACTCATCTGACTGAACAGAATCCAGGACTTCAAAAAGTTAGATCCGTGGACAGTTTTCCCTGCCCATTTTATGGCTTCATCTTTGTATTGGTTTATAGAACGCCAGCTGCTCCCTGAAGGTGGCTGCTGTGCTAGTTAAGAATAGTCCCTTTTCGCACCCTCTCTCCTGGCTGGCTGAGCTCCTGTCCTGGCAAAGCAGGAGCTCACAGAGAAGCTGAGACCCCGGCCTGATCCCCTGACGAGGACACAGCAGAGCTGCTTGTTCCCCAGGCTGCCTGAACCCCTGGCTGAGAACCCCCGTAGGGAGAAACCTGTACAGAAGGGACTGCGTGCAGGTCAGGGCTCAGCCCCATGGTGAACTGGGGTCTAGGACACCGGTGGTCGCTGGGCACGAGGATTCCCGGGGAGGGGCGCCCTCAAGCAGGCGCTCACGTCGTGGACTCGGTGTGGTCCACCGTGCACATCGGCGCGGTCCAGGAGCTCGCACTGCCTGGGCCCACCCTGCCCCGCCTCAGGCTCCCCACAGCTGTTGCCCGAGCCCAGGGCCCGTGGGAGTCCCGTCCAGCAAGGCCGAGGTCCCCACCGCGCGTCCCAACAAGGCCCCAGCGGGTCTCTCTGCGACACTCCGGGGCCAGGGTCTGCAGGGAAAAGGCCAGGCCGTCACGCGTGGGCTGGTGGGTGGCCAGGGGCTCCCTGGGGGCCCTGCATCCCGTGCCTGCGGGCACGGCCCGGCTAGGGCTCGTGCGGCCTCCAGCCCGCGCTGCCCACGCTCCAGTGGAGCCCAGGACTCAGGAGGGCGTGGGGCTCGGGGGGAGGAGCCCCTGGGGCTGTGGACGCGGTCGGCGGGGACAGAGGATGTGCGCCCTGCATCTCCCCTAGATGGTGGCCACAGACGTGTGACTCTGGATGTGATGTGCAACCTGAGAAGGTAACAGGTGGTGACCCTCTGACATGCGGCTCAGGGACATTGATGTGTGGATACAATGGACCGTCGGACGCGGGACCCGGGACGTGAGGTGGGCTGCAGGGCTCTGAGGAAGCACATGGACAGGGTGACACGGAGCTGTGACGTGCAGCTCGGACAGATGGCATCATACAGCTGATACGGGACGCGAGGGGAGACGTGCGGCTCTGAGCGAGGACGCTTTGAAGGCCCACTCCACGGCCCGTCCAGCCCCAGGCGGGAAGGCACCGGGGGAAGCGAGCCCGGGGTGACGGGGAGGGGCCATGGGGGGGACAGCAGGTCCTAGGGCTGCGCTCCAAAAGGGGGCCTGGTCAGGCCGGTGGCCAGTTCGGGTGTTGGAAAGCCCTGGCGCCTTGCGCCCAAGGAGAGAGGGTGGCGGAGTGGGGGTCACCGGCCGGGCAGGCGCCGCAGGCGGGGGAAGAGGGGAGAGGGCAAAACCGCCTGGCCGGTGATGTCACGTGAGCACAGGCCAGGGACACCAAGCGGCATCGGGACGTGGATGGCTTGAGAACGAAGAGACACGGGAGAGAAGCAAACGGAGGTGCCGGGCATCCGCAGTTTGGTCCTGGACCGGAGGACAAGGAAGGAGGATCGAGATACGTGTTGAAGGGGGAATGTCCGGAATGGAGGGGAGGGCGAGTCCTGGCCTGCGGTGGGACCCACACCTATCAGCCCAGGGCGTGCCCTCCCGTCGTTGTACGAGGCTTCGCAGAGAAACACTGCCCCAGGTTTCAGGGACAGTGACAACAACCAACCAAGTGATTCTTAGGGCAATGTGCAGAATTGTTCAGACTTTCTCAAGCAAAACGAAGCCTTTCAGTCGCAGCCATTGTGCCTGGAAGTGAGCGAAGCGGGGGGGGCAGAATGAGTTCAGAGGATGGCAGAGCTGTTGTGATCAAGCTGCAATGAGAGATTGAGATTTGGACGGTCAGTGCACTGGGAGCGATCCTGGAGGTGGTGCTGCAGTCCAGGCAGCAGGTGGCAGTGATGGGAATGGGGTAGCAAGGGAGACCGGGAGAAATGGATGCTGGAAGCATCCGGAAGTGCGTATTTTGGGAGTAGATTGAGCAGGACTGGGTGGGATGTGGGGGTGGCAGCAGGGAGAGCAAGGTAGGAGAAAGCCTGGGAGTGAGCAGAATTCTGAATTCAGGCAACTTGGGGGTGGCGTCGTTTTGCTGAGATGCAGGCTGGAAGAGGACCTGTGTGGAGGGTAGAGTTTGGTGTTGGCCGTGTTAGGTTCGGGATGTCAGGAGCGATACTAAAATACTTAATAGGCGATATTTTCATGGGAACCTGCTAATAAGAAGGGGTACTTTCCAATCAGGACAGGTGTGATTCAGTATGGAGTTTCCTCCTGGAAATTGTGGTGTGACATTGAGGAGGCCCTGTGTCATCAGGAAACTCTGGACTGAGGTTAGGACTGAAACCAAACAAGTGCAGGGGCCGCTGGGATATGGGTGATGTTCACTGCCTGAAACCGGGTATTTCCAGGTGTGTGGAAAGGAAAGTCAAGAGATCTAGGACCGAGTTCTTGGAGCACGTTGACACTGAGAAATCAACAAAGGATTAGGAGCGAGTGAAGACTGAGCCTGAGGGGTAGGTAGAGCATGGGTGGTGAGTTAGCGGGGAAGCCAGGTGACAGACATGTTCAGGAGACTGGCCAGCTGAGTGGGACTCTGTTAAACGCAGTAGGCTGGCGACTAGGAAACCGTTGGTTTGGTAACATAGGGGTCCCTGGTGGCCTTGACAAGAGCGGTTTCAGCAGTGGCATGGGGATTAGGCACTTGGCCGGAGAGGGAGGTGAGGATACAGAGACAGTCACCATCGACAGCTTTCCGGAAAGCCGTGGGAAGTAGGGTGGGAGCTGGAGAGAGAGGAGACATCCAGGAGAGTGTTAGCATTTTTAAGATGGCGGGTAAGGAGGTGTGTTCGTCCACTCGTAGGACAGATCCAGAAGAGAGGGAGAAGCTGACACCAGTGCAGTGGAGGGGAGGGTTACTGGAGGAGGGTTTGGGAGGATCAGGACAGGTGAGGCCCCACGTATGAGTGAGGGTATGGGCGCTGCGAGCGGAAGCACACAGCAACCATTGCAGGGAGAGCAGGTGGAGGGCATGGGTGCACAGGTGGGTAAGTTGGAGCTCGGTGGAGGGGAGAAGCTGCGGACAAACTGTTTGCTGCATGAAATATGAGGCCAGGTAATCAGCTGAGAATGGGAAGAGAAGGTGAGCTTGAGGACAGAAGGCAAAGTGAAAGCATGATTTTTGAGGATGGAAATGCACTTTGCCAGAGCAGTGCAGTGGCGCAATTTGAGACCCAAAGACTTGATTTTACGACGAGACCAGTGAGCACAGAGCGCGCTTCTCCTGCAGCCACGCTTGGCTCTGGGGCAGGTGCACGTTCAGTGGGGCGTTGGTTTAAAATTTTTTTTTTCAACTTTTTTTTTTTTAATTTTGGGACAGAGAGAGACAGAGCATGAATGGGGGAGGGGCAGAGAGAGAGGGAGACACAGAATCGGAAACAGGCTCCAGGCTCCGAGCCATCAGCCCAGAGCCTGACACGGGGCTCGAACTCACGGACCGCGAGATCGTGACCTGGCTGAAGTCGGACGCTTAACCGACTGCGCCACCCAGGCGCCCCAAGTGGGGCGTTGGTTTAAATCAAGTTCTGTTTTGCCTGGTGACGGCGTGGAGGCGGGCGGTGGGGGGGTGCAGGGGAGCTGATGCTGTTGGATGAGCGCTGGATCCAAGGTGACTGGGCAGTGCGGGCACAGGGGAATGTGGACGGTGAGAACACGGTCGCCCTGATGTTCTCATGTGGACCACGTGGCCGGAGGCTCTGGACTGAGGGCACTGCATCATGCGGAGCGAAGGGTCCCAAGTGGAGTAGTGGCCAACAAGACGCCAGAGGTGGAGAGATTATTCAGGATGGCAAGATCGTAGGAGGTGGGGTGAGGGTGAAGGTCATCGGAGGGGCTAATGTCAAGGAGTGAAGGCCAGCAAATGTCAAGGACTGTCCACTTTTCACTTGGGGTAGAAGGATGGGTGGTGACGGCAGGCCGGGGGGCTGCTGAGCTGTGTCGTGACCCGGTGCTGGTTGTCTAGGTGTGTTCACTTCATGACCATTCACTAGGCGGTTAATTAACTTAGGACTCGGGCACTTTGCTCTCCGTTATAATTCAGTACCGAATTAAAACCGTAAACAAGAAAAAGTGAAGGAATACCAAGACAAGTGATATAAATTATGGTGCACATTATTATAGTTGTTCCTTTCCCCCGCTTCATCTCTGCACTTAATTTCTTCCTGCACACACTGACACAGATACCTAACTGTGGGCCTCCTGAATTTTTTCTAAATATTTGTTGTTTCATTTCTTATAATTAAGTCTTTAATCAGTTTTTCATTAGTAGCATCAACAGGGGATTACATTTAAAATGGAATAATTTTAACCTCCAAATACACACTGGTCTGTAATAGTTCTATTTGCAGGGTGACTTGAGAATTTATTTCACAAGTCAACTTCTAGCCCAGCCAGGTGGCGCATTCAGTCCAGGGAGACAGGTGTAAGGTTGTTTTCTTCCAGGCCTTTCTGAGACATGTCCCTGGAGATCCTGTGAGTGATGTAAAGTCTAGGCCCTTTGTGAAGGGAAGGTGGGCCCCCACTGGTCAGGCACGTGTTCCCCCTTTGTCCTTGTCCAGATGGCCCCAGCATGGGGCTCCCGCGCTCTCCCGCTGTGTCTGGGCTCAGGGAAGACAAAGGCCCCTTTGTTCCTCCTGGGGGCCCCAGAGGTTGGGTGGGAGTGGCTGCCACTGGGCGAGCTCCTTGCCCAGCCCCAGTGCAGGCTGCTGGCTGATTTACATGCAACGTCACCCCTCTGGCTTCCTCAGTGGTGGAGATAGCCTGGCCTTCGGCCGTGACAGCGTTCAGAGGAGCAGCAGAACTCCCTTTTCTGGAACCCAGAGTCTCCCAAAGCTGGGTGGCCCCTGCTTTCCCTGAGAGCTGGAGGCAGTCGTGCTCCATGACAAACGTGTTTGAGATGCACGGCCCCCCTCACACGTGCAGAAGACAATTACTCTCCTCCCTCTGTAATCGATTGCGTGGTCTCTAAAAGTCCCATTTTCCCCCTTAATTTGGTCATCATGATTTTTACCTTTATTGATTTTCTTCAAGGGAACCCAATCACTTGGGTTTAAAACAGTCCTTTTGAGAGAATTTCCAATCAGGATTAAGGTTTAGATTCAAGTTCCAACTCCAGATCAGGCTGCTCTGTCTCCCAGCTGTCATCTCCTCTGCTGCTCTTGGGAATAAAAGTGAACAGCGAACGGGGGTGCAGGGATGGGGAACTTTTTGGGGCTGCCAGATGGAGCACATGACTTCCATTTACATTCGAATTCCCGGAAGCTTATTTTTATTATAAATATGTTCTAAAAATGTCACAGAACATTTGTGTACTAACAAATGCGTTATTAGCTTACAGTGCAAATTTAATTGCACGTCCTTGATTTGCTTCAATCAGGCAACCATACCTCACCCTCACCTCTGCTGACATTGCTCCCAAACCTCCTGGCTGCACGGGATCATCTCTGGCCCCCTGGAGCTTGGACATCAAGGCCAGGAGGGTCCGAGTCACCACCCTCCCCTAACATGGAGCCTGCACTGCTGACCTGCTGGGGTGGAAGAACATTCTGGGGGAGGCAGCAGGCAGCTGAGACGGGTTGATGTGGCACACGAGTGTCTCCCTTGCTTGAGATTCTGGTGAAGCCTCTTTGATGGGCACCCCTCTGATTGGGCCCCCTCCGGGGGTGGGCACGTCCGTCTTGAGCTCAGTATCTGGCGGTCTCTGCCTCTCTGGGTGGTGGGTGTGGGGCTGGAGCGCCTCTCCCAGGAGCTGTGGGGCAGACTGACCTGGGGTGATCAGGCCACTTGGAGAGAAGAGGTGGGTCATGGAGGTCACAGTGAGTGGCACACCCTCGTGTTGACCTCCCCTTCAAGACGCCATAGCTCTTCAGGAAGCCTGCACAGCCACTGCCCTTGGGTTTCTCAGGAATGTGGCTGGGATGGGGTCAGAGCCCGGGAGGCGTGTGGGGCTCAGGGAGCAAGGTGCAGAACGGGGTCATCCACAGAGAGCTGAGTCAGGGCAAGACGGGGACATGGGGTGGAGAAATGTCATGGCTGGGGCCATGTTTGGCCATAGGTCAAACCTGGCTGATTTCTCATGGCCATCGTCAAAGCCTTGCCCTGGATGCCTCTTGATCCCCCTTCCGATGTGGGTTTCAGTGGTCGACTTTGAAACCCCAAAGCTGGGGATGTTCCCTGGGGACGCTGCTGAATGGGGATGCATGCGGGCTGAAGGAGGCCAACAGGCCACACAGCTGCCTCTTGTTCTCCACTCTGGCCGAGTGTCTGGCGTGAGGGACTCTGGCAGACGTTTGCACAGCCATGCTCAGAACAACACTGTTCCCAGTAGTTAAGAGTGAAAGCAACCCCAGTGTGCACCGATAGGTGAACAGATGAGCGAAACCGGTCTGTTCATGCAGTGAGACATTATTCCACCTTAAAAAGGAGGGAGAATCTAACACCCGCTACAGCATGGACAAGGGATGGGGACGCGATGCTGAGTGAAATAAACCAGTCACGGAAATGGAAGGACTATGTGATTCCACTTCTGCAAAGCACTCTAGCTGTCAGACTCACGGAGACAGAGCATAGGTGGTGGGCGCTGGGCTTGGGGCGTCCATGTTTAAAGGGGACAGAGTTCCAGAGTTCTTGCAAGATGACAAGAGTTCTGGTGGTGACAGTCCCCAACATGTGAATTCATGTAATACCGCTAGACCGCATGCTTGAAAACAGTGAAGATGGTAAATTTATATTATGTGTATTTTGCCCCAATTAAAAATAATTTTAAGGGACGCCTGGGTGGCTCAGTTGGTTAAGCATCTGACTCTTGGTCTCAGCTCAGCTCATGACCTCAGAATTGTGAGTTCAAGCCCCATGTTAGGTGTGAAGCCTACTTAAAAAAATAATTTTTAATGTTTATTTATTTTTGAGAGAGAGAGAAAGAGAGGCAGAGAGGGAGACACAGAATCTGAAGCAGCTCCAGGCTCCGAAGCAGCTCCAGGCTCCGAGCTGTGAACACAGATACGTGTACAAGGCTTTTACACAAGATCTTTTGACACAAGATATGTCGGTACATTTATGTGTACAAGGCTTTTACTTTTATTTCCTCCCTACTTTTATCCATTTTCAAACATCTTACAACGAATCGCTGTAATAGGGAACTAAAATGTTGGCAACATTGCGTGAGGTCACATGGGAACGTCCTCTGTGTCGAGAGTGTGTGAGGGCCGTGCTGGCATGGGGACCACAGCCAGAGTCCCTTCCTGACAGAGCAGCAGAGTGTGGAGATCCCACAGTTGCCACAGCTCAGGCGTCCCTGAAGACTGGTGCTGGCAGCCAGCAGAGACGGAGGGAGACAGCAGACAGGCGGCCTGGGGCCCCGGACCCCAGCTCTCCCCTGGGCCAGCCCCTGGGTTCCGGAAAATGCTGCAAGTCCATCCTCCCTCGTTCTCGGAAGCAGCGTCGAGCTGTGCTGTCACTTCTGTCCCCGCCCTGAGACCCTGAAGGGGGAGAGCGGGCCCCAGCACAGGGTCCCAGGGAAGGGTCCCGGCTCCACCCTCCTGACCAGGGTGGCGCTGCCGGGGAGGGTGGGGTTGCCCAGCTGGCGCCGTCCTCGCCACCCAGGACCTCACGTTGTCCAGGCCTGGGCGGCCGCGTTCCACCCACCGACCAGACCCCGGAATGTCCCGCTGCCTCAGGCTGCCCCCAGACACAGAGACCGTGACCCTTCGTTACGGGGCACGGGGGTCACCGTGGCGCTTGTGGGAGCAGGCAGACCCACCGTGCCTCTCTCAAAACATAGTTCTCAAAGCTAAGCCTGTGGTTCGGTCTCGCCTGATTTTTTTTTTTTTTAAGTTTTATTTTATTGTTTATTTTGAGAGAGAGAGAGAGAGAGAGAATCCCAAGCCAGCTCCGCACTCAGTGCAGAGCCTGACTCGGGCTTCGCACCCACAGAACTGTGAGATCATGACCTGAGCCGAAATCGAATCAGATGCTTAACTGACAGCCCCCCGGGCACCCCGGCCTCGCCTGATTTAAGTGAATCATCAAAAACCTTTGTGTTTGAGCTTCTCTCCAGCAGCTAACTGAGGGGAGGGCAGTGACTGGGCTCTTCCCGAGGGACCCTTCCCAGTCCACAACCCACACACCCTTCTGCTTGGCTATTTTGAAAATGGCCACCCGTCACACGCCCTGCACACACATGTGCACACACAGCACACACACACTCAGTTCTCGGCCAAATAATTTAGTATCCAAGCTGTGACGATTTCGAGACTGAAAGGGGCCACTCTGGCCATTCATGCCATGTCCACAGGTGCCCACGGGACTGTCCCGGGAGTGCGTCATCCAAGAGGGTCCTTCATGCTCGGGTTCCTGCTTTTCTCTCAAGACATGTTTTCACCCCTCCCTCTCTCGTTCCAGCCACACCAACCTTTGCCTGCTGCCTCAGAGCCTTTGCGGGTGCTCTTCCTGTGACCCGAGCCACCCTCTCCTCCCCAGGCTCACTTGTACTCGCGCTTTAGGCCTCCACTGAAACGTCGCTGCCTGGGAAGCGTGTTCACAGCCTCTCCGTGTCCACCCTTCCTTTTACGCTTCCTCGAGGGGCTCGCCCGATTCCCGCTCTAGCACGCGTCGCAATTCGCAATGATGTTATTTGTTTACTGGGATGATTCGTTCAGTGTGGAACTCCTGTGGACCATGAGCTCTGTGCAGGCAGGGACACTGGTGCCCAGCACAGCACGACCACTGGACGTTCAGTATTTGAACGACTTCGTTATGACACCTTTACTTAACGGGGGGAGAAACCGAGGCCAGAGAGAAGGAGATCGAGCCCCTGCAGTCTGATCAGGTCACATCCTAAGGATCGACAAGACTCTCTCCTTTGACCCAAAGATCCCTGTGGATCTTCCTGCCTATGCTTGGACCCCTCACGGACTGTGCAAGAGTCCGGGCTCCTTCCCTGGAGAGCAGTAAATCCGCCCTGACTTGGGCAGAGCAGCCCCACGCATCGCCCTCTGCCCTCTACTGGGCGTGTGTGCAGGGGGTGGGAAACGTGGTCTCTACCTCCACAGGACAGCTGGGAGACAGCAGACCCTCACCGAGGCCTGGCTCTGGTGATGAGATTTGGGGCTCAGTCCCAGCCCGCGTGCTGGGTGGGAGGCATGTTCTAGTCCCTGGAGGACTGGCATTAATGCCAGCACCGAGCTCCGATTCAGTGCCCTCAATCCCCCAGGGCTCCTAAACTGCAGGACATCCCATCCAATAAGCCCAGAATAGCAGGGGGGTTAATGAGCCTGCGAATGAGTTTATCTTGGCAGAAAACACAAGTGCAGAATAATGGCAGTGCTGAAAAGACCATTAGTGGGAACACGGAGAGAAGAAACTAAAATCAACACAGACTCCCCTGCGAAATCCCCCGGCACCCGCCTGACCGCTGGTCCCGCAGGAGGCACACAGGTGGCCCAGAGGGCACCGGGCCAGATTGTCAGTTGGCAACAGCAGCAGTGACCCACTTTGGGCAAGAAGCGATTTCTCTTTCCATCAACCACATCGAATCTGTCAGTTTGAAACAGTGAACGTTTTTTCCTGCCATTTGCTGTGTTTTTGCTAATTCTTTCCTTTTTCTGGTAAGTGTACTAGCTCAGGCCTAGTTCAGAAGCAGTGACAGAATTCTCACTCACACTGGGTTAAGTGAGAGATAAAGCCTGCAGACAAAGGGCTTACTGTAGACCACAGCAGTGTCTGGGTGTCCTGTTTTCTCTCTCGTCTCTGCTTGTCTCCTCTGAGCCGGGATTTCCTTGCAGGGCCGGGAGCCAGGGAGGGAGATGTTTAGTCGCGGCCTTGCCTGTGACAACAAAGCCTGCCAGCCTCTCCTGCTGGCCCTGCCCGCAGAGGTGTTGGCGGCCTCCGGCCCCAAGGAGCCCCACACGATTTCACGTGGGCAAAACTGCCTCTTGATAAATTCTGCACAAAGTGTCCTGCTGGCCTGGGAGGGGAACATGGCTTTCGTGGTGCCGATGAGCCCTGTGTGGAGAGAAGTCTGTAGAAGCATGAACTCGGATCTAATTTCCCAACCATGCGCCCTGACCTGGGCTTTCGGTAACCTGCTAAAATGAACGCATTTTCCTTGATTTGCAAATTAGTGAGCTAGGATGAGTCAGGGAAGCAGCTGTTGGGAACGGTTGTTAGAAGTGGTTTTTCAGAACATGGTGACATCAGACAAGGCTCCTGCTCACTGCACAGTTTGTTTATAAATGCTGGAGAGCGGCGCCCCCCGCCCCCAGGATGCCTCAGAGACCCCCTACTTCCCTCCATGGACCAGACTTGGCACCCCAGATTTTGTGATCATGGAACGCCTCAAGTCGTTCCCTCCGGGGGCTCCAGCAATTTCTCATCCACATATGGAAACACCCAGATGGTGTCCCATGGCCTGCGGGGCCCTACGTGGCATAGCCCCTGCCTCTGCCGTCGGTGCCCGTCACCCCCCTGCTAATTCTGCCTCGGCCCTTCTGACCCTCCTGCTGTTCCTTGAGCATGCCAAGCTCGCTTCTGCCTCAGGGCCTTTGCTTCTGCTATTTCACTTGCCTAAACACTGTTCCCACAAACCCCACCCTTCCAGTTTCAACTCAGGTGTCACCTCCTCAGAGAGGCCTTCCCTGACCACCTGTCTGATGCATCCTCCTTCACTAAGTCACACTCACATCGCCCTTTATCGTTTTCTTCAGCATACCTGACACTCTCGGAAATTATGCGCCTGTTTGTTTAGAGTATAGTTTCTGAGTCCACTGATTCTGGGACCGTTTGCCTTCTCTGAACGTCAGTAGCACCACTTCCTATGTGGCCTTGGAAAAACAGCTTGGTTTCGCGGTGGCTTCCTCAGTTTTTCATTCATCAGTTGGGGATAATGAGAACATTTGCCTCGGGTGTTGATGGCACCAGTTGAGTGATTTAACCCAAGCGAGGGGTTTAGAACAGTGGGTGGTGCATATAAATGCTATGTAAGTGTTTATTGTGCGATAACTTCATCTGTGGCTTCCCCTGCCGCTGTTCCCGCTACCACCGCCGCCACCGTCCCCACCACCATTATCGGCGTCACCGTCACCACCGCCGCCGCCACCACCACCGTCACCACCGTCATCACTGTTTCCTCCCGAGAACGTAAACCCGGGGACAGCACTCTGCCAGGGTCTGGGACGGCGGCTGGCGCGTGGCAGGCAGGGAAGTATTTACGGACTGGACGTGCAGTTACCGAATGTACACTTGGAAGTAGCCCGTTGCAGTGGGGCTCGGCCGCAGCGCCAGCTTTACACGGAGCGTGCTGCCGACTGCCAGAGCCTGGATGTTACGGGGTCGAGAATACAAACCAGCCTTCTGCCCACACTGGATGCGTTTCCAGCTTTGCCTGCGCTCCTGGCTCCTCTGAGTCATACGGGCTCCGTGTTGCCTCATTGACTAAGTGTCCAGGCAGATTAAACGATGGCTTACGCATCAATACCGTCGTGCCCTGGGAGAGGCCTGGGCAGGAGAGCTCTCTAAATAAAGACCTCTAATGATGAGTGTGTGACCCTGGGCAAAAGGAGGTGGGGGAGAGAGCTTCCTTTTCGTTAGCTGAGGCCAGGAGACGCCAGGCGGGAGGTGTGGGGCCGCCGGAGCCTCGCTGTGCTGTGAGTCACAGAAGCCTGGCTCGCCACGCTGCCCGCGGGCTCTGCTGGGAAGAGGCTTTTTGAGTGGATTTGGGAGAGTAGTCCTAAGGCCACTCAGAGCTGAAAAGGAGGCTGAGAGGCTCAGCCCCTGACTTTGAGCGCCTGCCCAGAGGCTGCGAGGGAGAAGGCGCTTGGGAGGGGCTCCGGGGGCCCCCTCCTGCCATGTGCCTGCAAAGGGAGGAGATCCGATGATCTGCTCATGACGTGCAGCACGCTGGGTCGCAGTGGGAATTCGGGTTCTGTAATGGGAATCGTAGTCTACTAATCCAGAAAAAAGAAAATAAGAGAAACAGCTCTCTTTCCTGTTGCCATCAAAATCCATCATTTATGAAATGGTCATTTTTGTCCAGATACTTAGCTTGTTAAGTTGCTGATGCTCATGCACCTCTTACGTACCAAAAACCGAGGTGGCTCTTTCCTCGGACAGATCTTCCATAAATTGGAAATCACATGTGCTCTCCAGGATGTCATGCGTCCTCAGGGAGACGGTCTCCTCGGGCGCAAAGCTCTCTTCGGCACACACAGATCTCCCAGCCGCTCTCTCTGTTTCGGTTTGCCCAGGAAGGTCCAGAGTTGGGGCTCGGTCTTAGCCCCATTTTCCATGAAAGAAAGGGAGGGAGGGAGGGAGGGAAGGGCAGGGCTCGCCCAAGATCCCCCAGCATGTTCCTGCCTGGTCGATCCTGCTAATCATCAGAAATGCCCCCGCTCACCCTCTGATGAATTAACCCACATGGCCTTTCTTCCTTCACCCCACCAGCGCTGACTTTGCAACTTTTCAGGGAAGAGTTGGTTCTGGGGAATAATTGAGTCCCACATTTTGCATTTGACTTTGAGAGACTCACAGTTCAGATTTGGAGGACTATTTGATTAGTCTCACGCAGTTTTTACCATCTCTGAATTCGCTAAAATCGGCCAGTCTGGATGGTGGCAAGACCAGGTTTGGGCAGCACGGCAACCCTGGTAAACAAGGTGGGAGGGTCCGGGAGTGCAGGGGCCTTGGGACATGGGAGGTGGGAGGTCTCCCTGTGTCCCCCACGCGTGCAGAGTGGGGCTGTGCCATGAAGAAGCTGCACGGAGCCCTCCACCCGCGCTCCCTGAGGGCTGGCGACCCTAAGGGGTCCGAGGCTGGAGGAGGCAGGGGAATGCCTGTGTGGGCATCGTACGCAAGGTGGTGAGTCTGCAGCGTTACGTGTATGGCCCGGTGGCCAAGGCGATCACAGAGCAGTGGGACCTTGATGTTCATGAACACGTGGACGCAGCATCAGGCTCCACCCCACCCACCCTCACGTGTTTGCTCCGCACAGACCCCCGGCTTGAGGATGACGCTTCGGAGGGAGACCACGTGACCAGGTGGACTGGCCACACAGCCTCACTGCCCTCCCACCTGGTGGCCCGACCCGGGACTGTATCCGCAATGACCCCTGATGGTCCACTGCCTGCCCTGGGCTCCCACCTCCTCCCTGGCCCCTGGGTCTGTGGGCGGGGACGGCTTTCTGCCGTTGGCAAGTCCCTGGTGTGTCAGTGCCCCTGGCACTGTGCCAGTCCCTGTGCCCTGTCCACAGCCCCGAGGACAGCCTCTCTCTTAAACGGTATCCACGAACTGCCTGTGCTGATTCTCTGCCCTCAGGACCCCGACTGGAGCCCCAGAGAAAGTCCGAACCATTGGAGATGAGGCTTCTCGCCCTGGAGGAGCCGGGGCTCACGGTGGGGCTCATGGCGGACAGAGTTCCTCTGTGCACCTGACAGGTGGCCTGGGCTCACACCCAGCCAGCTCCCCTCCCCTCCTCCCCTAGAAGGGGGCTCACAGTCACCTGAGAGGTAAGGCTGTAGCTGCCAGATGCTCGCAGTGTGAGAGGACACACTTGGGAGGGGGTGAGCCGACACGAAGAAGCATCTACAGGGACGGCAGGGACTCGAGTCTCCCCAGTGCCGAAGCTTGGAGGACGTCAGCTCCCGGTGCCACCGTGGAAAGTATTAAACATGGAGCAAAGATTTAGGGGACAAAAGTCTGCATTGACCCCCGCCAAGCTGTGTCTGCAGGCCACACCAGGAGACACGGGTCCCTGGCTTATGTGGGGACGCAGCCTGTGACCGAGCGGGGAGGTCGTCAGGGTGGTCAGGGCAGAGCCCTCGCCAGTGGCCGGTCATCAGCCGGGTTGGTAGGAGATGCGTGTCCTTGGGGGATGTGCGTGTCTGTTGGTAAACATCCTGCGAATTTACAAGTGGGGAGGACGGTCAGCATCACAGTAATTTTCCTCACCCCCTCGTGTTAGCTCGGAGCGTTAAATAGCCTTGTAAAGTCATAGCTATTTTTAGGAAGGACAGTGTCCTTGCACAAATACAAGGATGCTTAAGAGTCAGAGCAAAACATGATCTACAGGGGACGGTGGCCTGTGCTTCCTCTCTGCCATTAAATTACTTGGCCTGACAGAACGTCCAAGTATTGAATACAGAGGCGTTGGCACCGTGTGAGTACAGTTCCTGTAAGCCCAGTGTTGGGAAGAAAGGTCACAGAGGAAACTCTCCGTAGAAAGATGAAAGGAAACCCGGAAAGAGACCCAAATGTCCCGGCACAGCGGTTGGGGAGGGGGGGGGGCCGGGTTGAGAAGGTGGAGGAGGGAGAACATCCCCAGAGATGGTGAAAGACGCGGCAGGGCAGAGAAGGCCAGTCCCCAGGACTTGGTGGGGCTTTTGCCAGGTTGGACTTGGGTTCTCACCAGGAGGTTTGCGGACGAGGGGCCACTGCTCATGGCAGGAAGTGCACACACACCTGCCCCAGAGAGCGAGTTCTGATTGCCGCGGCCACACGACCCCAGGGAGAGGCGTCGCTTTCAAACATCACTGCATCCACACTGACCGGGACATCTCCCTAGCCTGCGGCCCTGTCTACGCTGACTGGGGATGTTCTCATTCCCCAGGTGTGTCTACAGTTGCCTGGGATTATTTCCTCATCACCCTCTGTGTTTTACACTGATCTGGGATGTTTCCATGGTCCTGCTGGTGTGTCCACACGGGCCTGGATTATCTCCTGACTCCCCCACTCTGTCCTCACTGGCCTAGGATGTCTCCCTAATTCTCCGGATGTATCTACACTGAACAGGGATGTTTCCTTACTCTCCCAGCGTGTGTACATTGACAAGGTTCTCGTCTCTAGTTACCTTGGTGGGACTACACTGACCTGGTGGTCTCCGCACCTCTCCTCCTGAGCCTACACTGAGCCTGCGGTGGCTCCCCAGCTCCCCAGCCCCCCCGGGCCTGCACGGGCCACATGAGCTCCGTCAAGGTTTGCTGGCAAACCAGCCTGGAGCCAGTGCTCAGGGCCCCTCCCCGCCCAGCCCACGGCTCTCAGCCAGGGGCACTGGCTCCAGTCTGGAGGCGTCAGTTCGGGGCTCTTTCCTGGCCTGGGAATCTGTTTCACACAAACTCTTATGTCAGCAAGTTAACAAGCCCCCGCCCCCCGGGGCAGGTGTCGCCTCCTGCCCTCCCCCCAGCTGGACCGCCCAGCGCAGGGCCGCCTGGGCCGGAGCCGGAGCCACAGAGCAGAGGCCCAGTGGCTGGGAGAGAAGGGCTGGCTTCCTCCACCCCGAGGACCGGCCCCGTGTCCCAGGAGGGAGCGGCGGTGCCCGAGGCCCGTGACCCAGGCACTGAGCCCGACGGAAGGGAGGTGAGGTGAGAGGTCGAAGCGAGAGGCCTGCCCGAGTCTCAGACGCCTGTCCCTGCATCTCAGGCCGCAGCCCCGAGGGTTCGGGCCCCTTCCCCAGTCGGGGCCTCTGACAGCCCCCTTGAGGACCCCCAGGTGAGGCCCCCTCAGTGTGGACTGCCCCCCCTAGTTATGGACCCCCGGGTGAGGATCCCTCCGTGTGGACCCCCCCAGATACGGACCCCAGGTAAGGTTTCCCCAGATGTGGGCTCCCAGGTGAGGCCCCTTGAGAAGCTCCTACAGGTGAGGGCCCAGAGAGCTGCCTTCGGGGGCCTGAGCTCATGGACTTGACGGGGACCAGGCCTGGTCATGCATGGGGTCTTCTGGGAGGGAGGCTCACACGTCCCCTGCACTCACCCTCAGGCCGGTCTCTGGGAACGGGGCTGCACGTCTCTAGACAGGGTGGTGGCACCAGCAGTCGGGACGCCTGGGTCCCCATGGTTCCCTGGCCTCTGTGCCCCCTGGGGAAGTCAGGGCAGGTTCCGTGCATCGCCCACACCTGCCTGAGTCCCCAGGTGAGTGGCTTTGCAGCAAATGTCCGAGCTTGGGTGGGAGGGAGGGAGCCCTGCCAGGGGCGGCCCAGCGCCCTGCTGGGTGTCACCTGCAGCTCAGCCCAGGGATGAAGGGCAGGTGTGTTTGCTGTGCTCCGTGGCCTTAACTGCAGGCGTGAGCAGGAGGAGGAGGGTGTGTGTCAGGAAGGAGTAAGGAGCTCCTCTGTAGGGAGAGGCTCCGGGTTTCCAGACTGTGGAGCCGGCGTCCTGCCTCAGGGCCCAGCCCGCGACTGGATCACAAGGGGACCTGCGTCCTAGACCTCAGGCCGTGGGGCCGCGTTCGGGGACAGCAGAGCCCGGCTCCAGGGCGAGGACGTCGGCCTTGCGTGATGAACGTGGGTGCAGGTTAGAAGCCGCGCCCGGGCAGAAAGCAAGCGGGACGTGCGGCAGGACCCCCCGAGCCCCAACGGTTCCCTCTGAGCCGTCAGATGGAGCCCCGGCTGGTGCCTGTGTGGGCGCTGGGGGGTTTGCTCTGCCCCCGAGGCTGCAGGAGGGAAGGGTCTGTGGGGAGCAGGGGTCCTGGGCACCTGCCTGCTCTGGGACCTGAGGGGCTGTGGGGGCGGCTGGGAGCAGGGGTGACTGGGGGCAGGGGCCCCGCCGGAGAAGACCCGACTCAGGAGAGCAGGAAGTGGGGGTGCAGGATGGAGTGGTGCTGTCTGCAGGGCTGAGCCAGCAGGGAGGGGTTTCCCACCGTCCCGTGGGAGGCTGCCCAACAGGTGGTGAGCTCCCCGTCACCGGGAGGATTCGAGCACACATGGGTGATTGGGGCTCTCCTGGCCCCGGGCTCTGAGACAGGAGCCCTGGGGGGGGGGGGGGGATGGGTGGCTGGAACGTCCCGTCTGTGGAGAGGAGCCCTGGTCGGGGATGACCCGGCCTGGAAGGCGCTGGCAGGAGGCAGGACTGGGAGAAGTCTGGCCCCCCAGCCCACGGCGGGGTCCCTCGGGAGGGGTCTTCCTGTGGGACAGCTCAGGATGTGCTGACTGAGTCACCCCCTCCCTGAGCAGTTGTGTTTGGTGAACTGATAGGGAGGCTCGTTTCTGATTCAGGACCTGGTCCCCCCCAGCCCCCCTGTCCCTCTGTCACAGGTGGGGGGAGGGGAAGGAGGAAGCCAGGGAGCCCTGTCCCCATGGCAGCCCCTCTTGGCATTGCCCCTGTTAGGCCAGGGTCCTGGTGTCTGGGAGGGGCAGGTGGCCAGGGCAGGGTGTGGTCTCAGGCATGGCAGGGGATGCCACGCAGGGCGGCGGGGGGGCAGGCGGGGTGCTCAGGATGCTGACTGCTCCCTGTGCTAGGTAGGTGGACAGATGCAGAGATGGCAGGACACGGTGCAGCCCCAGGAAGGGCCCCCAGTCCGGCCTGCAGGCCCTGCCTGGAGCGGAACCTGTTCCCTCTGGGACAGTCCCTGCACCTGGGGCCACGGCAAGGAGGGACCCCCAGATTCCCACGGGAAGTGATCC
Organism: Prionailurus bengalensis; assembly: GCF_016509475.1. Lineage (NCBI taxonomy): Eukaryota > Metazoa > Chordata > Mammalia > Carnivora > Felidae > Prionailurus > Prionailurus bengalensis. The sequence continues at coordinate 1,371,218 of NC_057356.1, read as the reverse complement.
CAGCGCCAGGTGCTCGTGGGGTCGCCAGCGGGGCACGGTGGTCGGGACGGCCCGTGGACTCTGTTGACCCCGCCAGGGCTTGTCCTGCTTGTTCGAGTCCCCGCAGGGGTGGGAGGGGGGGCCCGGGCAGGGTCATCAGGTGAGGTTCGAACACCCCTGGGTACCTGACTGAGGCCCGGGCAGGCAGTGCCCACAGCCCTCAGGGTCACCTGGGCTTCGTGCCCCGGGAGCTGACTCTCCCAGGGGGTGGGAGCGTCTCTCCCCACCTGCCTCCTGCCCAGGGCTGCCCTGACAGCCTCCGCCCAGCTGAGGGGGCCGGCAGTGGGGGGGTGGGGGAGGCTGCACCTGTGTTTGCACAGAACACCTCGGGCGTCTGCTCTGACCCCATTAGAAACCCAGGATTCGGCCACAAACAGCTCGTCCGATACTTTACTAGAGCTCCCAGGTGCTCCAAGCACACAACCCGCAGAAACCCCCCGACCTCCCGGGGCCGGGACACCTGCACTTCCTGGGACCCTTCAGTTGGGGAGGAAACATTTGTCGTTCTGCTGTCAGATTTGGTGATTTATGTCAGAGCTTTGCTGAGTCATTCAGAAGCTGCTAAAAAATGCGATTTGCTTAGAGTTTACTAAACATTCAGCAGAATGTTAAATTCTTATATTTTGCATAAAAATTTAATATTAATAAAAAAGGTTACTAGTTAATAAAAAAGGTTGCTAGGATTGTTAAGAATATTTCCTAACAGTTCAGTAAAGTTAAATAATTCAGCAGAAAGCGTGAAAATCAAGCTGGACATATTTCTGCTTAAGGACAATGCATTTAAAGACTATGGATTATTCCCTTAATTTCTCCTGAAATGCAACCGTAAATCCTTATTATTAGATTTTTAACGAATATTAACTTCTCAAATGAAAGTCAAGGTTCTGCTCTTCTCGGAGAGGCCGAGGGAGGGGGCAGAGTGCATCTGTCAGGCTCCGGAGGCCCCGAATCTGAGGACAGGTGCTGGTACCCGGAGCCCCCGGGGCAGGCCCACCAGCCGCGTGGGTCTGGGGTCTTTACAGGAAGGAGCAGCGCCTCCCCTGCCCCTGAGGAGGAGAGGGAGGCAGGACTGAGGCGAGGGGACAGAGATGTGGCAGAGATGTCCCCACCCATCACGGTTCCATGGAGCAGGTCTGCTCAAGCAGAAGTTTCGGGTCTGAGCCTTAGGGGCCCGTCCGGGCCTCAGGGTGCGGCTCACCGGGTGCAGGTCCCCCAGATCAGGTGTGAGCCCGCGCCCGCTGGAGGGCCGGTGGGGCCTGAGCGGGTGCGTTGCGGGGTCAGGGGCTCCGGGGGAGCTCGGTGGGTGGCCAGCTCCGTCCTCCAGCAGCTGGCTCAGAACTGCAGTGGTCCTTGTGAGTCCCAGCCGGTACTCCCGGGCCCTCGACACTTAGCTCCGGGCAGCGCCTCTCCCACAGTCCGGCTGGGCTGTTCACCCTGGAGAGCCGTGGGCCGTGTCCTGCAGTCTCGTCCTGTAATTATCAGCCACTCAGGGACGAGGACCGGGCAGTAGCCGCGTGCCTCCCTGCTGAGGGGGGTCTCCTGTCCCGCAGCATCCTCAGCAAGGCCTGATTGGTCCCCCAGGAGAGGCCACCCTGGGGGTGCTGACTGAGCCTCCCTTGGCCTCCAGGACATGGGTCTGAGGCTCCGGGTGGCTCCGGTGGGGGCTTGGGGCTGCCCAGGGAGCTGGGCGGGTGGTCCCCGTGCAGGGGGAGCCTGGTCCCCTAGCCGGGCAGGCAGCCCCAGGTCACCAGCGAGGCCGCTGAGGCACAGGTCGGGGCCCTGGGCTCTGGCCAGGCTGCCTGGGCTTGACCCCGGGGCCACCACCCCCTGGAGGTGAGGTTGAGGCATCTTTGATCGAGCCTGTCTGCATCTGCGGGTTCCCGCCCGCAAATGGGGGTGATGATAAACGCCTCCCCAAAATGAGACAAGGAAGTGCTCTGAGCGTGGCCTGGTGCAAGGTGAGCTCATTCAAACCCAGGGTCAAAGCCCAAAGGAGGCTCAGGCCCAGGATCCCACATCCTGTGTGGTCAGCAGGCAGCGGAGTTTCTGACTGTAACTAACACCCCCCGCCATGGTAAGTCGGGCACCGCCCACCCTGACCAGGTGCTTGTGGGGTGGAGGCTTTTTAGGGCCCTTTAAGTGCAGCCCAGCACCCCACCAGGACGGGCGTTTTTAGCCACCGGGGCTCCCCAGAGCTCCTCAGACATCCTCTTTCAAAGCCACTGCCATGTGGGGGTCACCTGGGGAGTTTGCTGAAATAGAGGCTCTGAATCAGGCGGGGTGGAGGAGGGGGGTCCTCAGATTTTACATTTCTGCAGAGCCCTCTCCCTCCTGCCCCCTGAGTTCTTCCGAGGGTCCCCCCCCTCCCCCCGGCCAACCCCCTGCAGAGTCCCTGCTGAGCACGTGGAGGGTCACCCTGAACTTGGTCAGTCTGGCTCCAAGCTTGTGTCACCAGACAGACTGTGGCAGTTCTCCCCAGCCAGTAGCCAGGAGGCCGGGGAGAGGCTGGTGTTGAGGATCCTGATTAGCCTTTTCTACAGACTTCCCCGAAGTGACTTCTGGTGGCACAGGACAAGGGCACCCACTCTGACAAAGTTTCCTGTTCAATTACCCTTCAGTCTCCTGATTAAGTAGCAGCCGCCCCTGGGAGCTGGCTTGACCTGACCCCTCTTTGACCCTTGCCAATCTTCAGGCGAGGTCGGGCCTCTGGCCGGTGGTGGTGTTCGCCTGGCTTTTAAATAACCGGGCTGTTTGGAGGTGTTTCATGTATCGTTTCCAAGGAAGAAGAAATGAGTCATTGTTTTAAAATAACTCCTTTTCTACGAGCAGGTTTAGGTCTACGACACAGCTGAGAGGAAGGTCCAGAGATTTCCCTCACACGCAGCATCCCCGTTACCAACGTCCACGGGACGGGATGTTTGTTACAACCGAACCTACACCACACGCCGGTGGCTTATCTTACCGCTCTTTGGCTCTCGGTGTTGGACAGTCTGTGGGCTCTGACGGATGTGTGACAAAATGTATCCGTCACAGCGGTGTCACACAGAGTACATCCACTGCCCTAGAAATCCTGTGTGTATCCTCCGCTCACACCTGCCCCACCGGCTGGCCGCCACTGATCCTTTGCTGTCTCCTTGGTTTTGCCTTGTCCAGATGCCATACGGTTGGAATCATGCAGCCCGTGGCCTTTCCAGGGCAGCTGCTCTCACTTAGTGATACGCGTCCAAGGTTCCTCTGCATCTCTTTGGGCCTTGATGGCTCACTTTCTTTTCTTCCTTTTTGAGCTTTATTGAGTTATAATTGACATAAAAACATTTGTGTGAACTTAAAGCGTACCATGTTGATTTGAAACACTCAGGGGACGCCTGAGGCTCAGTCAGTTGAGCTTCTGACTTCGGCTCAGGTCATGCTCTCACAGTTTGTGGGTTCGAGCCCCCACATCGGGCTCTGTGCTGACAGCTCGGAGCCTGAAACCTGCTTCGGATTCTGTGTCTCCCTCTCTCTCTCTGCCCCTACCCCCGTTTGCACTCTGTCTCTCTCTCAAAAACAAATAAAACATTAAAAAATTATTTAAAAAAGGAAACACTAAGATAATAGAAAAGCTAACAGATCCATCATATCACATAATTATCATTTCTTTTGTGTGGTGAGAACATGGAAGATCTGTTTTAACAATTTTCAGGTATGTAAAAAAGTATTATTAACCATAATCCCCACACACAAGACTCCCAGAATTTGTCTGTCTTGTGGCTGGATAAGCATTAACTCCCCATATCTCCTGCCACTGAGGCCCTGGTAAACATCCCGTGTTTCTATGACTTTGGATTTTTTAGATCCCACATACATACTTCCCTTTCTTTGTTTCGCTGTTGCACTTAGCATAATGCCCTCCATCCATGTTGTTGCAAATATCAGGACTTCTTTCTTGTGCCAGAATAACGTCCCGTTACACATGCACCACGTTTTCTCTGTCCCTTCGTCTGTTGACGGACACGTAGGTTGTTTCCAGACCTTGGCTGTTGTCAGTAATCTTGCAGTGAACACGGGAGTGCAGATATCCCTGTGGTAATCCGTTTCATTTCATTTGGAAATACTCCCCGAAGTAGAGCTGCTGGGGCGTAGGGGGGCTCTAGTTTTAACTTTTAGAGGCACGTCTGCTGTTTTCCAGAGCAGCTGCACCAGTGCGCGTTCCCACCAGCAGCGCCTTCTACACGTCGCTACCGATACCTGCTGCCGCTTGTGCTTTTGTCCAAGGCCTTGCTAACAGGTGTGAGGTGGTGTCTCATCGTGGGTTTGGTCTCACGGCCCCAACGATGAGTGAGGCTGAGCGTCTTCTCATGCGTCTGCTGGCCGTCTGTGTCCTCCTTGGAGAAATGTCCATTCGGGTTCTCTGCCTGTGTTTTAACCAGATTGTTTATGTGGTTGTTGTTATTTATCGAGTTGTATGCTCTTTATGTGTATTTTGGATACTTAACCCCATATCCAGTACATGGTTTGCAAATATTTTCTCTCATTCTGTGAATTGCCTTGTCATTTTGTTGCTGGGTTTCTTCTGATGCACAGCAACTTTTTAGTTGGATGTAGACGCCCTTGTTTATCTTGGGTTTTGTTGCTTGTGCTCTTGGTGTCGTATCCATGAGATCATCACCAAGGCCAATGTCAACGAGCATCTCCCCTAGGATTTCTTCTAGGAGCTTTAGGGCTTCATGACTTATGGTAAAGTCTTTAATCCATTTCAAGTTAATTTTTGCGAGTGGTGGAAGATAGGGGTCCAATTTCAGAAACTGGTCCTGTCAGTGTTCAGGACTTTGGCCCTTCTGACGCGTAGTGGTGTCTCATGGTGATTTCCCTTTCCCTGATGGCGTGTGATGTGGGGCATCTTCTCATGCACTTACCAGCCAGCTGTATCTCTCCTTTGGTGAGGTGTCTGTTAAGGTCTTTGGCCCATTTTTTAAAAAAAAATGTATTTATTTTTGAGAGAGAGACAGAGTGTGAGTGGGAGAGGGGCAGAGAGAGAAGGAGACACAGAGTCTGAAGCAGCTCCAGGCTCTGAGCTGTCAGCACAGAGCCCGATGTGGGGCTCGAACTCACAAACCGTGAGATCATGAACTGAGCCAAAGTCAGATGTTTAACCGACTGAGCCACCCAGGTGGCTCTTTGGCCCATTTTTAAATTGGGTTGTTTGTTCTGTCATTAGTGTGTTTTAAGAGTGTTTATGTTTTGGGCAACAGCGTTCTATCAGACGTGGTTTGTCTTCCCAATCTCTTGACAGTGACTTTCATAGAACACAGGTTTCTAACTTTAATCAAGTACAGCTTATCAGTCTTTTCCTTCATGGGGCATGTCTTCAGCGTCACTGCTGAAAATTCGTCATCTAGCCCAGGGCCGCCTGGGTTTTCTCCTGAGTTATCTTCTAGAAACTTCAGAGTTTCGTGCTTTAGGCCTGTGATGCATCTTGAGCTGAGTCTTGTGAAATGTGTGCGGTCTGTGTCTGGACTCGGTTGGTGTTTCTGTGAGGACGTCCAGCTGTTCGAGTGCCGTGTGCTCTCCTGCCAGAAGTCAGTGACTGTGTTATTGGGTCTGTCTCTGGGCTCCACCCCACTGAGCCAGGTGTCTGTTCTCACCAACCCCACACTGTCCACACTGGAGCTGGAAGTCAGGGGCCAGTGGTCCTGTTATTTTCTTCTTTTCCATTAACATCATGTTGACTATTCTGGGTGTTTCCGTCTCTCTATAATGCTTAGAATCAGCTTGCTCATGTTCGCAGAATAACTTGCTGGGATTTCACTGGGATGGTGTTGAATCCATACATCACTTTGGGAAAAACTGACATCTTGGCGATGTTGAGTCTCCCTGTTCGTGGCCTGGAATATCTATCTAGTTCTGTGATTTCATGTATCAGTTTTACAGTTTTGGTCATATAGATCTTGTCAAGTTTTCTTAGATTTATACCTAAATATTCCACTTTTTGGTTGCTAATGTACATGGTGCTGTGTTTCAATTCCCTTTGTTAAAAGTGAGCCATTGTAATGAAAAGTGTAAAAGGAAAGTTAGCACAAGCCATCAGTAGGTGTGGTGTGCAGTGTGAGGGAGGGTTTGACTTGGAGGGTGATGCACACGTGGGGATCTGCTCGTCCCGACCTCAGCCACTGTCTGGTGCGCTGGCCACACGGAGGTCAGCACATCCCTAACAGTTGCTCACCTTACCGTCGGCCTCCTGCTGACTCCCACACTCCTAGCTCTTCCTCAAGGCCCACACTCTGCCGGTTCTGGTTCTGGCTCCTTCACCCTCCTCCTCCCCCCCCCCTCCCCTCCCCTCCCCTCCCCTCCCCTCCCCTCCCCTCCCTCCTTCCCCCTCCTCCCTCTTACTCCCTCCCCCTCCTTGTCCCCTCTTCCCCTCCTCTTCATCCTCACTCCTCCTCCTCCTCCTCCTCCTCCTCCTCCTCCTCCTCCCTCTCCCTGCTGTGACTCCAAGCCATCTTTAACGCACACCATTGTTGCTGGCTTTCCCCCTCTGCCTCTTGCCCATGAGAAGCCATCCACTGGCGTAGGTAAGACACCACCGACCAGTGGACCAACAATAGGAGGAAGGGAGGAGGAGGAAAGAGGAGGAGGGAGGAGGAGGGAGAGAATGGCAGGAGCAGCCTCTGAAAGGAAGAAGTGACACACATAACTCCCTCCCACACTTAACTTGGCCACAGCAGGGTCGCTGGGGCGCGCCTGAGTCCGGCAGGGTTGGGACCCGTAACCCTGTCCCAAGGAGGAGATGCCGATAAAAACAGTGGGACCCGTCCCAGTCCCTTTCCTAAATGAGAATGTCCCCGATCGTCTCTGGGAATGACCCGTCTGTCTGCCTTCTACTGAAGTTTACGTCACAAATCCCAAGTGCACGACGCAGCAGATTTTCACAGTGAGCACCGGGTGTGACCTGCGCTCGGGTCAGAAACGAGGCCGCCCGCGGACAGGACCCCGCGGCCTTTCCTCTGGCATCGGCAGGTGCGGAGGCCCCGCAGAAACACCTGCCCCGTGTGTCTGGCAACAGTAGCCGGAAGCAGTGGGCTGGAAACGTCCCAGGGCCTTCGAACGAGCGGGGCGGCGCTTCTGCAGGAGAAGGGGCCGGGTCTGGGCCGGGTGGGCTCCAGCGACAGGTGCGCCGGGACTCTTCCCACGGGCCCTCGTTGCTGGTGACTCGGGCTGTGTCTACATGGCTTCACGTCCACCCTTATTCCTGAGGAGTCCATTCCAGAAAAACCGGTTAGAACCCAAGGAGGGGGGGCTCAGCGTCCCCACATGGGCACTTCCACGGTCACTGGGAGCAGCCAGCCGCGAGCCCGTCAGACTGAGCAGACGCTGCACATTCGCCTGCTCTCCCCCGTGGATTCTGGGTTTCTGTGGCACGTGCTCCTGCCCGGCTTGGGGTCCTTCGCCTCCGTCCCCACAGCCCCTCGCCGAGGCTCCGGCGGGGGGGGGGGGGGGGGGGTAAGCAGCCTCGCGTGAAGGCCCGTGTGGTGCTGGAAGCAGAAGAGCGGCTTCAGGGCCATCTGCACGCGGTCTCGGGGGGAACAGAGCGCCATGTCCCCGGATTCCTAATGCCGCGTGGCCTTGCGTCTCTGCAGTGGGGCGGCCCCAGGCCTCTTTGGGCCGCAGGACAAGCCCGGGGTCCGACGGCGGCGGGGAACTCGGACACCGCGTGATCGGAGCCTGGAAAGAAAACCCCAGCCGGACGCGGCCCGTCGAGCAGGTGAGTTGAGCCGAGTGAGCGCGTCTGCTTAGTTCCTCTGAACAGATCGGACTCCGCGGCCTCGAGAAGCAGAAACTGGCAGCCGGGACTGTGGGCGGGCAGGGGGCCACCGGGGGGCCGCGGGGGGCCAGCTGTGTGGGTGGGGGAGGTGGCCTGGGAAGGAAGACCCGAGGTCCCGTGTTCACAGCAGCGCGGTCTCACGTGTAGGAAACCCTGAAGTCTCCGACGGGAAACCACGGTCAGCGCTGACAGACTCAGGAAGGCGGCAGGACACAAATCGACAGGCAGACGTCACTCGCGTTTCGGATTGAGGAAACGATTCCTTTTAAAATGGCGTCCAAAAGAGTAAGACGTTGAGAAACAAGTTAGGCCAACGAGACAGGAGACTTGTTCAGGGGAACTACACCGTGTGACTGAACGACCACGGAAGGCGTCAATACGCGGACAGATGTCCTGTGTTCACGGCCGGGTGACGGGACGCCGCGAGGACGACAGTGTTCCCGAAATGCTGGTTCCTCCGCAGGTTCACTGCCATCACCCCCGAAGCCCTGGACGCTTTGTTTGTAGATACAGAAAAATACATTCCAAATTTCATGCGGCGTTTCGAGGGACCCGGAATACCCGAAATAATTTTGACAAGGAGAAAGTTGGAGGACTCACGCTTCTTGGTTTCAAAATTCACTGCAAAATTACAGCAATAGAAACAGTGTTGTTCTGGCATAAAACACAAGTGGAGACGAGAGGATTGGAGGAGAAAACCCAGAGAGAAGGCCGCATACACTTGGTCAACTCATTTCCAACAAGAGTGCCAAAACTATTCAACAGGGGAAAAGACAGGTTTTTCTTTAACAAATGGTGTTGGGAAAACTGGACATCCACACGTGCGCGAGAGAAAGAGGCTGGACCCTTATGTGACACCATATGCCCAAATCAGCAGAAATGGGGTCAAATACCCAAGCGTAAGAGCTAAGACCGTAAGACTCTTAGAAGAACACAGGAGAGAAGATTCAGGACGTTGCATTTGTGGTGATTTATTGGCTCTAGCACCCAAAGAAAGCACAGGCAACTAGAAAAGCAGATAAATTGGACTTTCACAAAAGGAAGCACTTGGGGCATCAGAGGGCTCCATCAGGGGAGTTAAAGACAGCCCACAGAATGGGAGAAAATGTCTCCCTCACCTGATGAGGGGCTGACACCCAGGATCTGTAAAAACTGCTCAGCGACAAAGGAACGATCCCATGAAAAAATGGGCCAAGTCTGTCTCCAGAGACGACGCACAGATGGCCGGTCAGCGCCCGACTGGAACTCCCCTCACTCCTCACCAGGGGACACAGGACAATCGCGAGGTCCCGCAACCATCAGAAGCGCAGCACAGCGAGCGTCGGCCGGGACGTGACGCCCGGGATGTGACGCCGAAGGCCGAGCGCGTTGCCGGTGGGCGCGGGAGACAAGCATCCCCCACGGAAACACAGGGGAGTCTCGGAAAGACCCATGTGGCCCAGCGATCCCACTCCTAGGGGTTTACGAGGTACTCGTGGTTCGTGAGCACGGCGGCCGCGAGGGACAAGTGACCCCCGTGTGGCCTCCCCAGCATCGGCCCGCCCGGGGGAGACCACGGCCACCTGCGCCTGCTCGTGCGGTCAGCTCTGCGGCGGGGTCCCTTCCCCGACCCCGTCTCTCCCTGGGGGGCCGGCCTCCCGCCCCTGGCGAGCGGCCCAGCCCCAGGTCTTGAGATCTGGCGCTTTGCAAAACTACGTTTCTCTGCAGACCAGAGGCGTTTTGCTCAAGCAGCAGACTCTCGTAATGGCTCATCTTGGGATCTGAGCAGATAATGCTTCACGGGAGCCTGTGGAGGGGAAGTTAAGGCAAAAAGTTACTGCATTTCTGGGCTCCTTTTGCCAAAGGCACGAGGCCCCGCTTCTTACTGGTTTCCCGCGGGCAGGCTTATTATCGCGCTTCCTCTTTCCTGCTGGTCTCAGTGGAACCAGGGCAGTTTGAGGAGAGAGTCAGATTCCCCACCTCCGTGCCGTGTGCATCGCGCAGCCATGCGGAGCCTCGGGTGGCAGAGGGCTGTCAGGACACAGGACGGGGCAGCCAGGCGGGGCGGTGGGGACCAGAGCTTGCGCCCCCCTAACCCCACCCCCACCCCGAGGGGACCCTGGTGGTTGCCCGGTGGACGGAGTCCAGCGTTGACGAGCCCGCGACCGTTCAAGAGCGTCCAGGTGTGGCACCCTCAGGTGAGAGCTCGGGTGTGTCCAGGTGGCTCTCGTGCAGCACACCCTCTGTCGCCCCGGATCCACTGTCCCCCGTGTTCACCCTACTCCCTCCCCGCCCCTTGACCTGTGGGCCATGTGGCCGGGGCTCCCACCTCCTGCCTCGTGGTCAGGCCACACCCGCGGGGGCCCCCAGAGCTGCGGGTGGGGAGAGAGGCTGGGTCATCCCTGCTGGCTGTGCCAGGGGCAGGAACTCTGGTCAACAGCCCAGGGCCACCGAGCCTGTGAGCCCTGCCATCTCTCCAGATCTTGCAGCGCTGTGCCTTCCCTGCCTCTCAGGCCCAGGGAAACAGCTCCCGGGGGCTCCTCTCTGGTTTCCTAACTTCTCTGCTGGATCCTCCGAAAGGAGCCCCTTCTGTCACATGTCTTGTGTCTTCCTCTGAACCTCCGGGTGCTGTATTTCCTGCTGGGACAGGGACAGACAGCGCCTGGATTAAACAAAACAAAGAGATGCCTCATGAATCCCTCCCCCATCTGACAAAGAAATCAACCTCCCCCTCCAGTAAAGGGAACCATCTGTGCGTCTGTGTCTGGACTTTGCCCCTGAACTAGCATTCGGGACCAGATCACAAGGTCAGACAGTGCCCGCCTCCCACGCCATTGTGGCCACGATGTGGCCCTTGTGCGGGCCTTTCCTGCAGGCTGGCCGAGGTCAGCTGAGGCCGGCGGGGCACAGAAGGGGAGGACGGGGCGTCTGGCCCAGGAATTCCTGAGAGGCACATCCTGGGGCCGAGTGGGAGGTACATGAGCCATCAGGTGGTCCCCGAAGAGAATGGAGGCTCCTCCAGAGGCTACAAGAGGCTCTATGTGGCCACCTGTTCCACTAACTTGGGGCTTCCAGCTGGGCCACAGCCTGGGAGCTGGACACAGCAGCCGTGTGTGCGTGGCCGGGACCTGCTGCCATGCCAGCTGCCACTTGCGGCCTCCTGAGCAGATGTGGCCCTCCCAGCACAAGAAGCCCTGGGCAGCTCCTGGCTCCGTGGGGCCCTGTGAGCCCCTGGGGGGCACCTCCTGAGCTTGTCCTCCCAGGGTGGCCCCGGGGACGCTGAGCCAGGCAGGGCCCACTGTACAGGCAGGGGGGCTTCAACCCCTCGCCTAGAACCCACGCATGGCTTTGCTGCGTGTCACAGACACGGACTCCCCTCGCTGGAAAACGTAAATGACACGAAAGTGCATGGAGGAAAATGGGGGGCCTGTGTCCTCAGACCCCACCCATGGGTGGGCTGCCGATTCTTTTCCAGTATTTTGAATCTTTCGCCTATAAATGTCACACGTGTCTAGGGCACAAAAGTGGGCCACGATACACAGAAAGTTCTTAGTTTAACTTAACTCTGTTCCACGAGCAGCATCCCGGTGAATATAGGTCCACACCCTGTTTTAAAAGCATTAGAGTATTTCATCGTGTGCACACCCCCAGGGGTGAAGTCACCACTGCTGTCTTGTTGGAGTCTGAGATGTCGTCAGCGGGCTTCCCTCCTGGGGCGCCCTCGGTGTGGACCCTGGGCGCGACCTCGCGGGGAAGATACCTGCAGCTGGAAGGACACCCGGAGCAGCTGCGATGTTGTCAGCAAACCGCGTGTGTCCTGTCGTCACACTCCTGGACGTGTCACCGTGCCTCCTAACAGAAGCTGTCTGCCCCAGCACGCTTTGTCACAGTTCATTAACAGAATTTCTCACTCGAATGTAATGCTAGCCCACGTGCAGATCCCGTTCTAAACTGTAATTTAATAGTGGGTTCATTTGAACCGAGGTCCAGACAGACTCTATGTGTCGTCTATGAACACCGCGTCCCCCGAGTCCCTCCAGATCTGGTCGCGGTCCCTCCCTCTCCCACATCATGGGTTTCCACCCCCCAGGTCGACTAGCGGATGAAATCATGCAGGGGGCGGGGGTCTCTGTTCCAGCGCCCCGTGTTCTCATTTTAGGCTCCCACACTCCTGCAGCTTGAAATGAACTCTAACAGCTGCGTCGACTCAGGTTGGTTTGTCTCTGTGACTACTTCACAGGCGAAGGTGGCGTCGGTCGTGTCGGGAGGCGCGTCCCGGCTGTCCACCTCACTTCCTAGGATGCTGAGGCCGCTCGGTGATTCAGGTGGTAACAGTCTGCCCCCAGGCAGGTTTCACGGAACCTTCCACCTGAGGGTTTTAACATCCGCTGAAATGATCAGAACTGATTTTTCAGTAGGGTTTTGAAACTTGCAGTTCTCTCATTTCCTCTGATATTATTTGAGTTCTTCTCTTTATTTTTTAAAGTGGGCTTTAGGGGCGCCTGGGTGGCGCAGTCGGTTAAGTGTCCGACTTCAGCCAGGTCACCATCTCGCGGTCCGTGGGTTCGAGCCCCGCGTCAGGCTCTGGGCTGATGGCTCAGAGTCTGGAGCCTGTTTCCGATTCTGTGTCTCCCTCTCTCTCTGCCCCTCCCCCGTTCATGCTCTGTCTCTCTCTGTCCCAAAAATAAATAAAAAACGTTGAAAAAAAAAAAACTTTAAAGTGGGCTTTATACCCAGCGTGGATCCCAGAGCAGGACTTGAAGTCATGACCCTGAGATCAAGACCTGAGCTAAGGTCAAGAGTCAGGTGCCTAACCGACCGAGCCACCCAGGGTTCCCAGATTTGCACACTCTGGACATTTCATATGAAGGTAATCGTACGGTACGTGACTTTTTGTTTCTGACTTCTTTCAGTCAGGATAACGTTTTCGGGTTTCACCCATGTTGTAGCATTATTAGCACTAATTCACTCGCGTGGCTGAACAGTATCCCATCGTGTGGGTAGACCACTTGTTAATCCATTCATGGGTGACAAATATTTGGATGGTCTTCAGACGTCGGCTGCTAAGTGTAGCGTTGGCAAGAATACTCATGTACAAGTATCAGAGTGGAATTGGTAATCCTACACTTAACTCTTTGAGGAAACGCTCAGCTGTTGTCCACACTGGCTGCACCGTTTTACGTTCCCGTCAGCAGTGTTTGAGGTTTCCGCTTTCTTCACACCTTTGCCGACACTTGTTACTTTCTGTTTTCAAAAATTATCACTACAGCCCTCCTACTGGCTGTAAACTGGAACCTCGCTGTTGTTTTGATTTGCTTTTCCCGGTGGCTGCCGTGCTGAGCATCTTTTCTCGGCCATTTGTGTATCTTCTTCGGCGAAATGTCTGTTCAACTCATTTGCCCAATTTTTAATTGGGTTGTTTGTCTTTTGTTGTTGAGATGTTAAGAGTTCTTGGTATATTCCGGATACTCCACCCGTATCAGATTTATGATTTGCACACGCTGCCTCCATCATACAGGCTGTCTTCCCATTCACGATAGTGTCTTTGTTGTTGTTGTTTGAGACAGAGTGCACGAGCGAGGGAGAGGGGAAGAGGGAGAGAGAATCCCAAGCAGGCTCCGTGCTCAGCGCAGCGCCCGACGCAGAGCTCGAACTCCTGAAACCATGAGATCATGAGCTGAGCCGAAACCAAGAGTCAGACGCTTAACCGACTGAACCACGCAGGCACCCCAATAGTGTCTTTTAATGCACAAGAGTTTTAGATTTTGTTGAAGGCCAGTTTAGTTTTTTCTTTTGTCATCTGTGCTTTTGGCGTCCTATCTAAGGATTCATTTTCAAATCTGAGGCCATGAGGTTTTCTCCAGAGAAATACATGGTTTTAGCTCTTAAATTTGGATATTTGATCCATTTTGGGTAATCTTTGTATGTGGAGTGAGATAGAGTTCCACCTTTTCTTGTGCATGGGTTATCCAGTTGTCCCCGCACCATTTGTTAAAGGGATTGTTGTTTTCCCATAGAACGGACTTGGAATCTTTGTCAAAAACCTCCTGACCCCTGATGATACGGGTTTCTTTCTGGACTCTCATCCCATTTGTCCATCATTGTGCTGATTGTGCACTTTTTTTGATTACCACGGCTCTGTAGAAGCTTCGAAGCAGGGAAATGTCAGTCCTCCAACTTGGTTATTTTTCAAGATTGTCTTAGCTATTTGGGATAACTTGCAATGCTTGTGCATTTTAGGGTCTGGTTTCCCATTTTTGCCAAAAAAAAAGGCCTTTGGGACGTTAGCAGACAATGCATTGAATCTGTAGATTGCTTTGGATAGTTTTGACTTAACAATATTAAATTTTTTTTCAACGTTTTTATTTATTTTTGGGACAGAGAGAGACAGAGCATGAACGGGGGAGGGGCAGAGAGAGAGGGAGACACAGAATCCGAAACAGGCTCCAGGCTCTGAGCCATCAGCCCAGAGCCTGACGCGGGGCTCGAACTCACGCACCGCGAGATCGTGACCTGGCTGAAGTCGGACGCTTAACCGACTGCACCACCCAGGCGCCCCTGACTTAACAATATTAAATCTTCAGTGCACACAGGATGTATTTCCATTTATTTAGGTCTTTTGAAATTTCTTTCAGCTGTTTTGCATTTTCAGCATTCAAATCTTACACCTCCTTGATGAAATTTATTCCCATGGGTTTTATTATTTTGATGCAATAGTAAATGGAATAATTTTCTTAATTTTTAAAATATTTATTTTTTTTTTAATTTTTTTTTCGACGTTTTTTATTTATTTTTGGGACAGAGAGAGACAGAGCATGAACAGGGGAGGGGCAGAGAGAGAGGGAGACACAGAATCAGAAACAGGCTCCAGGCTCTGAGCCATCAGCCCAGAGCCTGACGCGGGGCTCGAACCCACGGACTGCGAGATCGTGACCTGGCTGAAGTCGGAGGCCTAACCGACTGCGCCACCCAGGCGCCCCTAAAATATTTATTTTTGAGAGAGAGAGAGCATATAAGAATGGGGGAGGGGCACAGAGAGAGGGAAACAGAGGATCCAAAGTGGGTTCTGCGCTGACAGCAGAGACCCCGATGGGGAGCTTGAACCCACAAATTGTGAGATCACGAGCTGAGCCTAAGTTGGATGCCCAGCTGAAGGAGCCCCCAGGCACCCTAATTTTTAAATAACTTCTGACTAGTGTGTGAATGTGCAGCTGATGGTGGTGGTTTGGTCTTGTGTCCTGTGAGTACTAAATTCTTTCACTGACCCTGGCAGTGTGTGTGTGTGTGTGTGTGTGTGTGTGTGTGTGGATTCTTTAGGGTTTTCCGGATACAAGATCAAGTCCTCTGCAAGTAGGAGAGACTTTTCTTCTTCGTTTCCAATGTGTATGTTTTATTTCTTTTTCTTCTCTATTTTTTTTTTCTGATTAGCAATACCAGAATGTTGAATAGAAGTGGCATAAGCAGGCATCCTTGTCCTGTTCCTGAACTCTAAGAGTTTCATCTTTAAGCATTGAGTATGATATTGAGTATGATGTTATGCAAAGCTTTTTAAAAAATCATTGGTTTCTTGGGGCGCCTGGGTGGCGCAGTCGGTTAAGCGTCCGACTTCAGCCAGGTCACGATCTCGCGGTCCGTGAGTTCAAGCCCCGCGTCAGGCTCTGGGCTCAGAGCCTGGAGCCTGTTTCCGATTCTGTGTCTCCCTCTCTCTCTGCCCCTCCCCCGTTCATGCTCTGTCTCTCTCTGTCCCAAAAATAAATAAACGTTGAAAAAAAAATTTAAAAAAAAAAATCATTGATTTTTTTATTGTGGTAAAATACACATACTGTAAAATTTACCGTCTTAATAATTTTAAGTGTACAATTCAGTGATATTAAGTACATTCATATTGTTATTACCAGCATCTGTCTTCAGACCTTTTTTTTTTTTAATATTTATTTTTGAGAGAGAGAGAGAGAATGTGAGCTGGGGAAAGGCAGAGAAAGGGAGACAAAGAATCCCAAGCAGGCTCCACACTGTCAGCACAGAGCCCAACGCGGGGATCGAACTCATGAACTGTGAGATCACAATCTGAGCTGAAATCAAGAGCCGGACGCCTAACCGACTGAGCCCCTCCCCCCCCCAAGAGCCCCTGATGTCACACTTTTTAATCTTTTTATATTGTGGATCTGTTAAGATATTATTGTAGCTGTAACTGTTTATAACACTTCTGTCCTTCAACCTTTATACCCCAGTGGTTAGCACACAGTGCCACACTGTATTTATTTCTAGAGTTTTCTGAACTTGACTGTGTACTTGCCTTTACCAGCGTGCTGTTAATTCTCACATTTCTCACGTTGCCGGTTAGCGTCCTTTTGTCCCATGTGACAGGCGTCCTTCAGCAGGCCTCGTAGGCAGGCCTGGTGTTGATGCACTCCTGAAGCTGTCGTTTGCATGGCAAAGCCCGTCTGGCCTTTATTTCTGAAGGACAGTGTTGCTGAGAAAAGTGTCCTGTTTCTGAGCTCACTGAATTTTCTTCTGCTCGGTCTAGATGATTCTGAAGCTTCTCTCTTAAATTCTTCACACCAGTCATTGAAATCTTCAGCTCCAAGATTTGTTTGGTTCTTTTTTTATGTATATAATTTATCTTTTAAATTTACACCCAAGTTAGCATATAGTGCGACAGTGATTTCAGGAGTAGATTCCTTAGTGCCCTTTGCCCATGTAGCCCATGCCCCCTCCCACCACCCCTCCAGTAACCCTCAGTTTGTTCTCCATATTTAAGAGTCTCTTCTGTTTTGTCCCCCTCCCTGTTTTTATATTATTTTTCCTTCCCTTCCCTTATGTTCATCTGTCTTGTATCTTAAAGTCCTCCGAAGAGTGAAGTCATAAGGTATTTGTCTTTCTCAGACTAATTTCGCTTAGCATAATACCCTCTCGTTCCATCCACATAGTTGCAAATTGTTTGTTCTTTTTTTATGTTTTCTGTTTCTTTTTTGACCACCTTCTTGTGACCTTGTACCGTTTTCCAGATTTCATTAAATTATTTGTATTCACTTGTAGCTCTCTGAGCATCTTTAGAACAGCTACTCTGAATTATCAGGCAGCTTCTGGGTCTCTGTTTCTTAAGGGCAAGTTACTGAAGGTTTAAACGCATTCCTTTGGCGAAGCCACATTTCCCGATTCCTCCTGATCCATGTAGCCTTACATGGTGTGTGTGCATTTGAAGCAGCAGTCACCGTGGTAGACTTCGTGGACGGACTTCAGGGAGGAAAGACCTTCCCTGGCAGATGGTTTTGGGGCGGTGAGGTCCAGAGCTGATGGCCAGGAGGTTGTGCCGTGACCCTGGGCCTAGGGGGGCAGGGTGCCTGGTACGGAAGTGTGTGGTGGCACCGACTCCAGGATGGTCTGGTGACTCATTTGTTGATGTCGCCGGGGCCCACAGCGCTCACGACTGCGTGGTCCTTGGTGAGTGTTGTCCCGGGGCCACAGATGCCGCGAGGGCTGCTAAGTCCCCAGTGGAGCCTCCAGGGCCGGCAGCAGCGACCGCTGGGGTCAGGGATCTGTGCACACTCAGCTGCAGGCACGGCTGGAAGGGTGTGCACAGTGGCGGGAAGCAGTCGCAAAGACGCCCAGAGTCGCTGGGCGCGGGGGCCGGGGGGGTGGGGGGGGGACCAAAGTGCACAGCAGGTCCAGGAATTACCGTGGGCACGCTGGTGGCTGCAGGGGCCCCGGCCGTCAGTGTGCCCTTCCGCGGCCACACGGTCTGCCCCTGGGCACGCGCACCACGGTGGAGCCGTGAAGGGCGTCAGGCTGGTGGGCGCAGGTGCAGACGCTGGTGCTGAGCGCGCACACAGTGGCGGCCACCAGCCACGGGCTCTGGGAGGGGGTCGTGCCCCTCCACTCAGTCACGGAGCCTGTGATGGCTTCTGGTGCTGGTCCTGGGGCTTTGGTTGGGCGGGGCCCCTGGGGGCCGGGGGGGGGGGGGCAGGGGGGAGGGGCAGGCGCAGGGGGAGGGACTCAGGCAGCTGGAGTCAGATGTGCAAGTACTTGTGTGGCAAAAGCTGGCGGAAGCTGCTGGGTCATCTGCGAAGCAGGTCAGTGGGCACCGCGCTGGCTTTTAAGATGTGGCATGTCCCCCCCCCCGTGGAGCCAGCTGGTCCTGGGCTTCTCTCTGTTCAGAGATTTTTCTATTCTTTTTCTTTTTTTAATTTTGTTTATTTTTGAGAGAGACAGAAAAGGAGGGAGGGAGGGAGAGAGGCAGAGAGAGAGGGAGACACAGAATCCGAAGCAGGCTCCAGGCTCCGAGCTGTCAGCACAGAGCCCGACGCGGGCCTTGAACCCACTGACCGCGAGATCGTGACCTGAGCTGAAGTTGGACACCTCGAAGTTGCCTCAACCGACCGAGCCACCCAGGCGCCCCCTGAGATTTTTCATTACTGATTCACTCTCTTTGTCATAGGTCTCATCAGATTTTCTGTTTCCTCTTGAGCCAGCTGTGGTGGTTTGTGTGTTCTAGAAACGTGTGCACTTCGCGTCGGGCGTCTATGTGTTAGTGTGCAGCTGCCCGCAGTATTCTCACAGGGTCCTTTTGTCTCTGTAAATAGTAAACAGTAATTTGCAGTCACTCCTGATTTTTAGGCCGGGATTTTTATATGCCCAATGACTTTCGATCCGTTACAACAGCCGTTGTTCTTTTTGATGTTTGAATGAACTCACCCCTGCCCAGCAGGATCCATCGTGCGGCTCCTGCGTCCTGCTGACACAAGCTCCCTGACCCTTCGTGGAGGCCTTGCCTTATGAAACCTCAAGACGCCCCAGGCCGGTCACACACACTCCCTGCCTCGACCCGGGATCAGTTCTTCAGAGCCAGACCCCACGCGTGCGCGGTCCCTCTGCCTGCATCGCCCTGTGGTTCGGCTGTTTAATCTTTAGGTCTTGGCGCCTTCACGGCACCCCCCAGACGTGGCCAGACTTCTCCTTCAGTGCTTGGTCTTTGTGGTATTTAGCACGAGGTGGCTGGCGATGGCCTGTCAAGGTCTGGGCCTGCTACTCCCGGGGATGATCTGAGTCCGGGCCTCGGTGACGCTCCTGAGGCCGGACACCGGCTGCAGTGACGGAGGTAGACGGGGCACCTGGGGGGCTCAGTCGGTTGGGCGTCCGACTTCGGCTGAGGTCGTGATCTTGCGGTTGGTGAGTTCAAGCCCCACGTTGGGCTCACTGCTGCCCGCGAAGAGTCCGCTTCGGGTCCTCTGCCCCTCTCTCTGCCCCTCCCCCACTGGCGCTCTCTCAAAAATGAATAAACATTAAGGAGGAGGCAGGGCCTGGGGTCGTCGTGATGCTACTGAGCCCCGACCGCAGCTGTGTTTGCTGTCAGTACTCGGCCTTTTCAAGCACGCAGAGAAGGAAGAGTAACAAAGAGCCCTGTTTTCTTAAGTCAGCAAGAATCAGGTTGAAGTCTTGCAGCTAAGAGTCCAAACTTAAAAAATGATCTTCTCCAAGCTTTTCAGGATTTTTGTCCCCGACACCTGTTACCATGACAACCATACATATTGTGATGAGTTAGTGCCACGAATCCAGGAGGTGAAGAGGAAGCTTATGGGATTTGTCTCCCCCAAGCTTATGCGTTTCAGTGTTTCAAGATTAGATCTCCCAGCCATTATAAAGTTCTGGATGTTTCCCCGAGCAAGGGCAGCCTTGGGGGGGGGGGGGTGTTTAAACCCTGTATGTGCAGGCAGCAGTGCAGGAAGAATCCAAACAAGTGTGTCTACACTGGCCTGGGATATCTTCCTAACTTCTGGGTGTGTTTACTCTGCTTTGGGATTTTCCCCTCCTTCATGACCAGGGATGTCTCTCTAATTCCATGGGTCCGTCTACACTGGCCTTGCAGATCTCCCTCATTCCCAGGAGTTGCTATACTGAACTGGTATGTTCCTGTAATGCCCCAAAGGTTTCTTTCCTGATTTGGACTGCCTTACTAATTCCCCACTTTGTCTAAACTAACCAGTGATACCCCCTAATTCCCTAGAGGTGTCTGCTCTGAACAGGTTGCGCTCCGTAATACGCAGGCATGTCTCCCCTCGCCCAGGCTGTCACCCCATCCCCCCATGTGGATCCACCTGTCCTCGGGATGGCTCCCTAATTAGTCCCTGATTAGTCCACCCTGCTGTGATGTGTCTCTATTGCTCCGATATGGGTTGTCTAATCCCCAGGTGTGTCTGTGCTCACTGGGGATGTTGGGGATGTTTCAGTAACTCCCTGTATGTGTACACTCTTCCCGAATGTTTTCCTAGCTCTCTGGTTCGCCTATCCTGACCTGCTATGGCCGCCTAATTCCCCAGTGTGTCTACTTTGACCTGATGTCTTCCTAGTTCTCTAGGTGTGTGTCCCTGACCTTGGAAGCCCCCATAATATTCCAAGTGTCTACACTGACCTGAGTTGTTTCCTTAATTAGCAAACGTGTCTACTGTGGCATGGGTTTTCTCCCTAATTCCCCATTTTTACACACTGACCCGGGACATGATTCTAGCTATCGAGATGTGTCTCCACTGACCAGGGACGCGTTCCTAATACCCCAGCTTTGTATACTGTGTTCTGGGATCTTTCTCATATTACTCAGTTTTGTCCCCCTTGAGTTGGGACAGCTCATTAAGACCCCCATTCTGGCTACTCTGTCCCTACTTCCAGTGGACATCTGACCTGACCTGGTGTGTAACAGACATCTCCAGGTGTGCCGTGACCCCTCACGGCTCTCTTACCTTTATTATGTGCACACTGCTTTCTGATTTCTTTCTCATTACCTAGTTGTGCTATCCTGACCGGGACATATCCTCATTTCCTCAGATTTGTCTACCCTAACTGGAGATACCTCCGTAATTCCTGAGTTGTGTCAGCACTGACCTTGGAAATCTAGTTCCATAACTGTGTCAACACTGGCCAGGAATGTCTCCCTGATTTCCCAGGTGTGTTTACTGTGACCAGGATGTCTCTCAAATTCCACAGGTGTTTCTACACTTCCCTAGAAGGCTTCCATGGTTCCGCACTGGTGCACACATTGTATGTGACGTCCCTAGAACTACAGGTGTGTCCTCTCTGCCTCCCTGATTCTGTAGGTGTGTCTACTCCAATCTGGAATGTCTCTTACTCCAGCGTGTATCTGCCTTAAAGCTGGATGTCTCCCCAATTCACGGTGTCCACACTGACCAGGGATGTCTCCCTCATTGCCCAGCTGTGTCAACTCTGAGGATGTCTCCCTCATTTCTTAGGTGGGTCCACAATAGCCTGAGATGTCTCCCTAATTCCTCCTGTGTGTAAACAGGTCTTGGGATTTTCTGTTAAACCCCAAGGTGTGTGTCCTGACTTGGGATGCCCAATTCCATAGATGTGTCAACAAGGACTCGGGATATCTCCTTAATTCTCCTGTGTGTCTACTCTGACAAGGGTTATTTACCTAATTCTTCAGTTTTGTCTGCAATGAACTAGATGCCTTCCTAACTGCCTGTGTGTTTACACTGACCTGTGACACATCTCGAATTTCACAGGATTGTATACCCTGGCTTTGGATGCCTCTGTGACTACTCAGGTAAGTCTACTCAGACCCGAGAGGCCGGTCTAATAACCCAGGTGTGTCTCCACTGATCTGGGATGTTGGTGTAAATCCCAAATTGTGTCTACCATGACCCGGGATGTCTCCATAATTCTCCTTATGTGTCTACCATGATGGGAGATGTCAAGCTGTTCCTTAACTTTGTCTTTGACCTCAGATAGCTCCCTAATTTTGCCCAGGTGTGCCTACCCAAACACGGATGTCTACCTGATTACCCAGACGTGTCAACTCTTACCATGGATAATTGCATAATTCTCCAGTTGTATCTACACTGACCTAGGCTGTTTCTCTCTTTCCCCACGTGTGTCCACACAGTTTGGTTGTCTGCTCAATTCCCTGGGCCTGTCCACACTGATGAAGGGTGTCTCTCTAATTCCTCAGGTTTGATCACTCTGAATTGGCTCGTATCCCTTCTTTCCCGTGTGTTTACCCTGCCCAGTGATGTCTCCCAAATTTGCACACGTGTCTACTGTGATGTGGAATGTCTCCCTAATTCCCCAGGTTTGTGTTCACTGACCTGACCTGGGAAGTCTCCCTAATTCCACAAATGTGTCTACACTGACCTGCAATACATCTCTAGTTATTCAGGAGTTTACCTTATCATAGGATGTCTGCCTAATTCCACGGGAATTTCTATACAGAATGAGAATGACTCCCTAGAACCCCAGGTGTGTCTGTTATTACCTGGGGTGTTTCTCTTAATTCCTCAGTTGTGCTTACACTGACTTGGGAGATTTCCCAAATCCCCCAGGAGTGTCTACACTGACCTGCAATGTTTCCCTAATCCCCCAGGTTAATCTACTCTTATCAAGGATGTCTAATTCCTTCATTTCCACTTTGATCTTGGACGTCTCCCTAATTCCCTAGTATTTCCTACCTGACCTGGGATGTCTCCCTAATTCCCTGTTTGTGTCTACTTTAATGTTAGCTGTCACTCTAAATTTCCGGGTATTTCTAATTACCTGGGTATCTCCCTCATTTCCCAGGTGTGTCTGGGATAGCTTCTCATTGTCCAAGGGGTGTTTGTATTGACCTTTGATATCATCTTAATACCCCAGGTGTGTCTACACTGAACTAGTAAGTCTACAGTTCCCTCAGGTATTTCTGTTTTACCTGAAAAGTCTCTCTAAATCCTTTGGAATATCTATACTGACCAGAAATGTTTCCTTAATTCCCAAGTTGTGACTACACTGAACTTGGATGACTTCTAAATTCTCCAAGAATATCTATATTGACCTAAGATGTCCCTTGATATCTGCCTAAGATCTCAGGTTGCCTACCCTGACCAGCTATGTCTCCATGATGAACCCCATGTGTCTGTTCTGACCTGGAATCTAGTTCCCGGTTTGGTTTCCTCGGACTTGGGAATCTTCCTCGTTCCCCAGGTATGTTGACTCTGACATTGTATGTCTCCCCAAATTACTAGGTGCATCTTCCCTGACCTGGCATGACTTTCTAATTCCCAGTTTTCTACACTGACACGAGATGTCTCTCTTTTCCCTAAAATGTGTTTACTCTGACCCAGAATATTGGAGCTGGTCACCAAGAGGATGTGACCACTAGCTGATGCATGAGCTACACCAGGCAACTGGAGACTCGTCACCCTCCCCACCCCCCCGCTCATTAGCATGTACCTTCTGCTCGCCTTCTCTGCTTTGTTCTCAGAAGCTGCCCCAAGGACATAGCCTTCCATCGAGATGTGGTGTTGAGACCATCTAGATGGTAATATGTGACTGAACCCAGTTAAGGTCTCTATTTAAACTTTCAGGGTTTGGCGAGTGGGTGAAGAGATCTACCCGTCAGCATCTACCCAAGACAAGCCTTGAATGTAAGTTCTCTTGCTTATTAAACCTGCCACCTACCAACCTGGAATGATCTGCCTCTTTCTTGGTCTCCCTCTGCCCTCCAGGTAGGAATGCTGGTCTCAGATTTCACCTGGGAAGCTCCCAAGGTTGCAACCCTGACTCTCCAGGTGCGTCTAACTCTGACCTTGGATGTCTCCCTAGTTCTCCAGTGAGTCTCCTGTGACGTACGATATCTCTTAATTCCCCCTGGAGTGTGTACACTGATCTGGGATGTGTCCATATCTCCCCAGCTGTGTCTCCTCTAATGTGGGGCATCTACCTCGTTCCCCAGATGCGTCTCCTCCGGTGTGGGTGTGGCTCACATTCCCCTGATCTAGTCTAATTCCCTAAGAGTGTCTGCCTTGACTCGGGATGTCTCCCTAATTCCCCACGTGTGTCTATACAGACCTGGGATATTGCTCTCAATCCCCAGGTGTCTCAGTTATGACTAAAGGTGTCTTATTCCCAGATGTGTCTACACTGCCCATAGGTGTGTCTGCTCTGACATGGTGTATCTTCATAGATCCACACGTGCTTTTATCCTGAGTTGGGTGTTTCCGTATTTCCCTAGGCATGTTTACACTGACTTCAGATGATTCTCTGATTTCTCAGGTGAGTCAACACTGACTAGGGTCTTGTGTGCCTTCTCTGACCTGGTGTATCTACGGAGAACCCCAGGTGTTTTTGCTTTAACCTTTTTTTTTTTTCTCCCCTCTCTCTGTAAAGATGTGTCTACCCTGATCTCTAATATCCCAAGTATGTCCATCCTGGCCTGGAAGGTCTACTTTTCAAGAGCGTCTACCCTGACCTGGCTATCCCGCTAGCTCCCCAGGTGTGTCTATACTTGACTCGGTTGTCTACACCACTTTGGGACGTCTCCCTAATCGTCTGGGTATGTTTTCTCGAGAGCTAGCTCCTTAATTCTAGTGGCGTGTCTACTCAAACCTCACGTGCCTCCCTATCCCCTTGGATTTTCTGAAATATCTCCCCGATTTCAGGTGTGTCTAAACTGGTGGGGGATAGATCTAATTCTCAGAGGTGTTGACTCTGTGACAGTTCGCCTTTCTGAGTCTGCAGTAGTGTCTGTCCTGACCAGTGAGGTCTCTCCAGATCCTCGTGTGTGTCTACACTGACTTGGGATGTGTCTAATAGTGCCAGAGTATCTGAACTGGAATGGGTTATCTCCTTAAGTCCCCCTGAGTGTCTATGCTGCCTGGGATGTCTCCCTAATACAGCAGGCATGTCTACACTAGGACTACCCTCTAATTCCCCATGGGTGTCTACTCTGACCTTGATGTCTCCAGCATATCCCAAGTGTGCTTACATGGTCTTTGGATGTTTCGCTAATACCCCAGGTGTCTGTCCTGACATGGGTACTTCCTTACCTCCCACAAGCGTCATTCTAACCTGGGATGTGTCCCTGGTTAACCGAGGATGTCTACACAAAACTGAGATCTCCCCCTCCTTCTCAAGCTACGACACTGACATGGGCTGTCGTCTTATTTCCACAGTTCTGTATGCGCTGACATGGCATGTATCCCTGACACAAGTGTGTCTGCACGGACCCGGGATAGCTTCCTAATTGCACAGGTGTCCGTCTCAAACCCGGGATAACTCCACACACATCAGATGTGTTTACTCTGACCTGGCATATCCTCCTAATTCCTTACTTGTGTCTACACTACCTGGGCTATCTCCCCAGGTGTGTCAGCACTGTCATTAGGTGTCCCATAGCCCTGTCTGTGTAGCATGGTTTGGGATTCTCCTAATTCCCCAGGTATGTCTACTCTGAACTGGAATATTTCACAAATTCTGCTTGTGAGACTACACTTAGAATTCATATTAACTTCCCAGATGCATCTTCCGTGTCCTGGGGCATATTGCCAATTCCAGAATGGGTCTTCCCTGATCTTACTTATCTGCTTAATCCTCCGGGTCTGTGCACACAGACCTGGGAGGTCTCTATAAATTCCCAGGAGTGTCTACAGTGACCTTGGAGGTGTCCTTAGCTTCCCAGCTCTGTGCCTCGGACCTGTGTGATCTTCCTGGGTCCCGGTTGTGTCTGCAGAGCTTAGTGTCTTCCTTTCCCCAGGTCAGGCCACACCGTCCTGGGAGGTCTCCCTACTTTCCCAGCGTTGTCAACACTGACCTGGAACGTGTCTAAGACCACAGATGTGACTACTGTGACCTAGGATGTCACTGGTGTTTCTGCTTTGTGATGTCTCCCTGTTCCCCAGTTCTGTTGATCTTGACATTGGCGGTCTCCTTAATTACACTAGTGCATCTACTCTGACCTACTGATGGTTCCCTGACTCCATGGTATGTCACACTGAGAAATGAGGTCTCTTCTTACCTGGCAGGTCTGCATACTTTCCCGTATGTCTCTACTCAGACCTTGGATGTCTTTTTAAATCTCCAGGTAGGTCCGCACCGACCTGGACTATGACCCTCATCCCTCACGAGAGTCTGCACTGACCTTGGATTTCTTCCTGTCTCCTCTGGTGTGTCTTCTCTGTCCAGATAGGTCTCCTTAAATCCACTGGTGTGTCTGTTGTGACCTGGGTTGTCTCCTTGATTTCCAAAGTAGATCTCCGCTGACCTTGAAATACTATTTCCCCACATTGGTCTACACTGACCTGGGAGGTCTCTAATTCTTACTGCGGGTCTTTTGTGACTTGGCATATCTAGCTGTTCCCAAGGAGTGTATATCCTGACCCGGTGCGTAGCCAGAAGTCCGTAGGTGTGCCTCCACTGACCTGGGCTGTCTTTATACTTTCCTGTGTCTTCTCTGACCCGTTATCTCACCAGCACTCTTCGTGGCATATGCCCTGGGTGGTCTTTTTCTCCATGTTTGTCTGTCCTAACCTGGGATGTATCTCTGATACCCCAGGGGTGTCTCCCCTAGCCCAGGATGACTCCCTAACCCCCAGGTGTTTCTGCCCTCGCCTGGGTGTATCCGTGATCACTTGTGTCTGTATCCTTAACGGGATTACCTTCTAATTCTTCGCGTGTGCTTGCTTTCACCTAGGACGGCGCCTCACTTGCACAGGTGTGTCCACTCTGACGGAGGCTCTAACTCCCGGTTTGCGGCCGGTTTCCCAGATGTGTCTCTACTGCCTTGCGAAGTCTCGTTAATTTCCAATTGTGTTCTTCTACGTGGCATGTCTCCCTTCTCCCTAATTCTCCATGGGTCTACTCTGACCTAGAAGTCTGAATTTTTCCCTGTTTTGAATCTGGCTACACTATCCCCCTCGTTCCCCAAGAGAGTCTGCGCTAATCAGTGATGTCTCCCTAATTGAGGGAAGTTTGTGTCTAAAGTTCCCTCAAATATCTACGGATGTCACTGCCTCGGTACGGCAGTTCCCCAAGCGTGTCTACACTGGGATGTGTCTGATTCCTGAAGAGGATGTCCGCGTAATGCCCAGCCGTGTCTGCCCCGGACTGGGGTTCTCCTCAGTTCCCCAGCGTGCCCAGCAGGGCCTCTCTCAGTGCTCGGCTGCTTCTCTTGCGGGGAGGCCTCCTGATTGTCCAGATGGGTCTGCCCACACCTGCGCCGACGCCCTTGTTTTCCAAGACCGACTTGCCTGAGTTGCTCTCCTCTCGGCAGTGCCCCGGTTGTGTAATCACTGACCTGGGATGTACACCGACGTCACCAGTGACTCTAAGCTGACCTGAGGTGCGTCCCCACCTCACCAGGTGTGACTGTTCTACTGGGACTTTACTGCCTCTCCGGGAGCGTCTTCTCTGAACGGTGATGCCTAATTCCTCACTTGGGAGGTCTTTTCTCTTGTGTGGGATGTCTATTTCCCGGGTAGGTCGTCTTTGAACTCGGCGGCCTCCTTACTAACCCAGGTGTGTCTATACTAATTTTCCAGTTGGGTCTCCACTAGCCTTAGATGACCTCCAGTTCCCTAGTCACGTCTACACCGATTTTGGAAGTATACCGATTTCTTCGGAGGTCTACGATTACCTGGTACACTGCCTGATTTCCCAGTGGCATTAACTTTGAGCTGGCATATTTCTGTAATTCCTCAGGTGCATCTACACTGACGTGTCATTTCCCAGGGGGCTCTTCTGTGACTCGGAGGTATCTCTGTGTGTTTGCCTTCTCTTATCTTGGAGGTCTTATCACCAAGTGTCTCTACCGTAATCTGGGATGTCCCCTAATTCAAGCATCCACCCTGATCTGGGATGTATCCCAAATTCCTCAGGTATGTCTACCCTGACCTGGGGCATTTCTCTAATTCCCCAGGAATGTCTACTCTGACCCAGGATATCTATTTCCTAGGTGGATCTAGACTTAACTGGGCTCCTCCCTAATCCCCCAGGTTTGTCTACGTGAACTTATGTCTCCCATGTTCCCCAGGCAGGTCTACACCGACTTGGAATGTCTCCTTAATCCACAAGGTACTTCTCCTTTGGCCTGGGATTGTCTCTGTCACCAGGTGTGTCCTAGACTCGATTATCTCTTGTTCCCGGGTGTTTCTGTAGCAACCTTGGACAGCTCCCCAGTTCCTCAGGTTTGCCTAAACGGACTTGAGGTGTTTCCTTAATACCCAAAGTGTGTCTGTCCTGGCTTGGGATGTCACTCTAGTTTTCAGGTACATCTTCAGTGACCTGGAACGATTCCCTATTTATCCCCTGATCTGGTTGTCTCTCTGGCGTGTCAACACTCATCTGGGATGTTTAATTCCCTATTTGTATCTGTTCTGACCTAGAATGTCCCATTGATATCCTAGGTATGTCTACACTGACCTGAGAGGTCTAATTCTCCAGGTGTGTTTACCCTGAACCGGGACTTTTCACTAATGCCTCGGATGTGTCTGTCCACCCAATTACGCTGGTGTGTCAGTGCTGATCCGTGTGGTCTTGTTTTCCAAGTGTGTCTTCGCTGACAAGGAACGTCTTCTCTGTTCCCCTGAAATGTCAACCAGGGATGTCACCCTGACTCCCAGCTGTAACCATCCTGAGCCGGATTTTCTCCCTAATTCACAAAATGTGTCTACTCTTACCTGGCATCTATCTTTATTTCCCCATATGCCTCTACTGACCTCATAGGTCTCCCTAAAACTCCAGATGTGTCTACACTGACCTGGGAGGGCTTTTTTGGGTGTGTGTAGTCTGACCAGAGAGGTCTCCTGAGTCTACGCTGAATTGGCCTGTCTCCCTGGTTCCCAACGAATGTCTACATTGTTGTGGGAGGTCTCCCTTAGTCCCCATGAGTTTCTCTGCTGACCTGGGAGGTCTCGTTTCCCAGCTGGGTCTACTCTGACCGGCGAGGTCTTGTCAACCTGACTTGGGATGTCTCCCTAATTCCCCGTTTCGTCTCCCTAGCTCCCTGGCTCTGCCTACTTTGACCTTCGATGCCTTATTCCCCAGGTTTGTCACTTCTTGCCTGGGATGTCTGCCTAGGTCTCCAGGGTGTCCCCCTACTGTAGGATGCCTTCTCACCCCCCTGCTTCATCTGGTGTATCTGCACCCACCTGGAATGTCGAGTTCTGTAGGTGAGTCTACTAGAAAACTAAAATCCAGAGCACTTTACTTGAGCTGAGTATTTTACTGAGAAACCAGCATTTTGGAAATGGGGACACATTCAAATGGCAAGTGGCTACGAAGCGGCTCTCAGCTGTCACAGGCCCGTCTGTAAAGTAGGAATGTGCAAGTCCAACACTTTCCATTGTGACTGGAGTTGGGGACTGACATGGCTTTTCAGTGCATCAGCTTACTTGAATATAGCTGATTAGCTGGGAATCTGTAAAGTCATGCTGACTCGAAGAAAGCTCAAGTGTTGTTTAAAATTGGAGTTATTAGCATTTTTGGAATGACAGTTTTAAAATCTGGTTAGGTGACTGAGTCTGGTATGGGGGCATACCCAACCTGTGGTCTCCATTTGTTTTATTTTTTTTTAATGTTTATTTTATTTTTTGAGACAGAGACGGAGCATGAGCAGGGGAGGGGCAGAGAGAGAGGGAGACACAGAATCTGAAGCAGGCTCCGGGCTCTGAGCTGTCAGCACAGAGGCCCCCAGCGGGGCTCAGACTCGTCGACTGCAAGATCGAGACCTGAGCCGGTTGGACACTCAACCTACTGAGCCACCCAGGTGCCCCTCGGTTTCATTTGTCTTTTAAGATTTTATCTTACTTTTGAGAGAAAGGGAGAGAGAGAATCCCAAGCAGGCTTCATGCTCAATGTGGATCCTGATGTGGGGCTCGACCCCACAACCCTGAGATCATGACCTGAGCCAAAATCAAGAATTGGACACTTAACTGACTGAGCCACTGGGCACCCCTCCATTAAAAAAAAAAAAAAAATCCCTTCCAGGGCTCCTGGGTGGCTCAGTGGGTTGTGTCTGACTTTGGCCCAGGTCATGATCTCATGGTTCATGAGTTTGAGCCCCATGTCAGGCTCTCTGCTGTCAGTGTGGAGCCCGCTTCAGAGCCTCTGTCCTCCTCTCTCTCTGCACCTCTCTTAAAAATAAACATTAACATAAAAACCAGTCCCTTCCCGTCGATCACTCTCCCTGTTGAACGGAGAGCGGCTGACTGTTTAGCATCACGTGACCCTTCTTTGGACATTGAAGATCATGAACCAGAATCTCATTAGGTTCTTCAGCTCGCATGGAGATCACGATTAGTGTTTACTGAAGACTCTTGAAAAGATACACAATAACGGGTATTAACACAAGAAACAGGAGGATAAATCAAATGTCTGGAAAATACCCCAAATCCAAGATTCCCATTTGCCCAAGTTTAAGCACCTGGAAAGATCAAATTGGTTATAATGAGATTGTTTTTACTTTTACAAGTCAATCTGCATTGTTTTTTACAATGTGCAATTGGGTTTTAATTTTTTTCTGAGTTACGTATGTAGGCACAACATGACGGGGCGCCTGGGTGGCTCAGCCTGTTGAACGTCTGACTCTGGATTTCAGCTTGGGTCATGATCCCAGGGTCGTGGGATCGAGCCCGGCGTTGGGCTCTGTGCTGACAGCATGGAGCCTGCTTGGGAGTCTCTCTGCCCACCCCTGCCACCCTGTGTGCACACAAAATAAACATTAAAAACCCACAATGTAAAAGTGGTAACAGATTCTTATGTAACTGTAGGTATTCTTCAGTAGATAGACCCACCAAGGGAATCTTGGAGAAATACCTTATAAAGGTAGGCACTCCTAGGCAACCAGGTCAAAATCCCAGATTAGTATAGAAGCACTTTGGGAATTAGACATCCCATCAGTATAGACACACCGGGGGAATTAGGCAGATCCACGAGGTCAGAGTAGACACATCTGTGTTGCAGGGAGACATTACTGGTCAAGTAGACACATGAGGGGAGTAGGAGTAATGTTGGGGCTTCGAGAGAAATTCTAGGTCAGGGGAGGCAGACCGGGGATGTAGGGACCATCCTGAGAAATACTTAACTCATCTTGAGAATTATGAAGACACCCCATGTGAGTGTGGACATAGCAGGGAATAAGGTTACAACAAAGGTCAGAAGAGCCACGTGGGAAATTAGGTACACATCCTCAAGTGCAGACCCTCCTGGGTAGAGTTCAGATAAGAGCAGGGGAAAAGCTATGCAGGTACATGTACACACAGCTGATCATTAAGGAGGCATCGAGGTTCGGCTGACATACAGCAGGGTAAACAGGGAGACATTCCGGGTCAGAGTAGACGGAGCCAGAGAATTCAAGACCTCTGAAGTGAGAGAACATACGTGGGGAAACCGGTTTCTCAGATTAGTATAGAAATTCCCGAGGAATCAAGGTGACATCCCAAGGCATGGTATCTTCCCCTGGGGAAACGGGGCCATCTTAGGATAGACACAACCTGGGATACTAGGGAAACATCGCTGGTCAAAAGAGATGCACTTACTTTGTAAGAAAGTAGACATGCCCCATCTGTGTAGACACATCTGAGTTACTAAACAGATATCCCGGTAAGGGTAGACATACCTGGGGAATTAAGGAGACATTCCAGGTTACTGTAGACATTCCACATCAAAATAGAAACAGGGGAACTCAGGGGACATCACGTGTCAGGGTAGACACATCTGGGGATCTGGGGAGAGCCTGGATGGGAGAGAGATTCCAGATCAGGCTAGACACAGTGGGGGGTGGGGGGTAGCAGAGTGACATCCTAAGTCAGGGAAGACCCTTCCCTAAGTTAGGGATCCCAAGTCAGGCTGACCTACCTGGTGCATTAAAGGGTCACTGTAATCAATGCAGACACGCCTAGGGACTTAGAGACATCACAGATCAGAACACCTGGAGAGATAGGGAGATACCTCAGGGTTCACTGGTCAAGGTGGATGACCTGGGGGAAACAGCCCTTCGTGAACAATACAGACACACCTTGGTAACTAGGGAGACCTCCCAGGTGAGATTAGATGCAACTGGGAATAAGAGAGCCCAAGTCTGTGTCAACACACCTGAGGAACGAGACCTCCAGATTCGCAGTAGACACGGCGAAGGACAAAGGCATACGTCCCAGGATAACGCTGGACAGTCCTGAAGAACAGAGACGTTCAAGGTCCAGAGAGAGGAATCTGGAGAATGAGACATCCCAGCTCAGAGCAGACACTCCTGTGGAGCCAAGGAGACCTCTTTGGTCGGAGTAGAAATATGTGGGGAAACGGGTCGTCCCAGGCCATAGATTCACCGTGGAATTAGACACCTCGGTCACGTTAGGGTAACTGGGGAGATACACCGTGTCAAGGTGGACACTTAGATGAAGCAGGGAGACAACCCAGGTCAGAGGAGACACACTTGGGGGGGTTAGGGAGACCACAGATCAGAGTAGACATGCCTGGGAGACCAGGGAGATCTCGTAGGTCAGCTGGACACGGGGAATGTGAGACATTCCGATGCAGGGTAGGCCTGCCTGAGGAATTAGGGAGAGATCCCCGCTCAGACATACACCACTGGGGTTTTATGTGAACAAAAAGGTCAGCGTAGACACTCCTGCAAAACCAGAGGGACACCACACCTCAGTATGGACACACCTTGAAAGTTTGGGACACATCCGGGGTCAGGATAGACACATCTGGGGTTTTAGGAAGCCATCCCTGTTCAGCGTGGACACATCTGTGGATTAGACATCCCAGGTATGAGTAGACACGTCTGAGTTTGACATCTCAGATTACGGCAGGCCCAACTGGGGAACCAGGGAGGCTCCAGGGCAAAGTGGCCACACCTGAGGCGTTAGATGTTCCGGGTCAGAGTGGACATGCCTGAGATACTAGGTAGTCACAGCAGGTCAAGTGGAGACATCCAATGTCGAGGCAGATACAGCTGGGAATCTATGGAATCATACTAGGTTAGTGTTGACACACTTGGGGAATTAAGACCGCTCAGGTCAGTGTAGACATAACTGGTATATTACAATAAAATACCGCTTTTTGTAGACACATCTGGGGAACTAGTCAGCGGTCCAGGTGAGCTAACATCTCAGGAGTCGTGGAGACCCTGAAGGTCAGGGTAGGTGGACTTGGGGAAGTAAGCAGACGTGCTGCGTCAGAATACAACAGAGCAGAGAGGGGACTTCCAGAGTGGTACCAATAAACACGAGACCTCTCAAGTCAGTGGACACACGGAGGAGGAATTGCACATCCCAGGTCAACACCTAAAGAGCGAGACAAACCAGGTCACGACAGAAACATCTGGCATTAGATTCACTTGTGCCCATGTGGACACAACTGGGCTCTAAGGGGATGGACCAGGTCAGAGAAGATACAGGAATTTTCAGAGATAATACGAGTTTAGGGCAGACACACTTGGGGAACAAAGAAAACATTTCAGGTCAGGGTAGAAACACCTGGGGAGTTAGGGGGCTATCCAATGTCACTGAAGACACACGTGGTGAATTAGGGACACATCCCAGGTCAGTCACAATTGATGATAAGGTATATCTCAGGTCAGAGAAGACACTTCTGGTTATTAAAGACAGATAAAATCAGGGAGGGCACCCCTGGGTGATTGGGGGACACCACCTTTCAGGGTTCACACACAGGATTAGGGATACATCTCTGAGTGCGTACCAGAGTAGGCACACTCAGAGAATTAGAGAAACCCCACAGGTCTCTGTATTTCAAAGACCTCATTGATCAGGGTACACACAGAATAAGGGTCACCTCCCAGGTCAGAGTAGACATACCTAGAGATTTAGGGGAATATCCTTGATCAGTGTAGACCCATGGGAAAATTGGCAGACTTCCAACGTCAGGGCAGTCAAACCTGGAGAACTGGGAGACACCCACTGTCAGTATACACACCCTCGGTGACTAGGGACATATACTAGATCAGGTTAGACCTAACTGGGGAACTTTGGAGACATCCCAGCTCAGGTATACTTCCCAGAGGAACTTGAGATACAATCCAGATCACGGCCACCACGCTTAGGGAACTACTATGGATGTAGTTCACGTCAATGTCGTTAAAGTAACCAGATTACATCCAAAACGGAGTCACTAATGTTAAGCCCCGTGTCAGCAAACCAAAACTTACATTTCTATGCTCTGCTCTCCCAGAAGAGGAAGGCCTAGGTCAGCCAATCAGCTCTCACCTGCTCCGCACAAGGTACCCGACCTGCTCCGAGACTTCCCTGGGGCCCATATAACAAGAGTAACCATGCTTACCCATCAGCAGATGCCCAGCGAATCTGCCCGTTCCTGCTCACGTGGTCTGTAAGAATCTCGTGCGTCGTGCAGCTCTTTGGTGCTCCTTTCTATCGCTAGGTTGCATGCTGCCTGACTCATGAATCACTAAATAGAAGCCAGCTAGATCCGTAAGTTGACTAGAAAATGTTTTCTCTGAGAGAGAGACACAGACTCCGAAGCAGGCTCCAGGCTCTGAGCTGTCAGCACAGAGCCCGATGCGGGGCTCGAACCCACGAACGGGGAAATCATGACCTGAAGTCAGATGCTTAACTGAGCCACCCAGGCGCCCCCAAAATTTCTTTTAACAGTGTTGATGACGAGGATGGTATTCAGACTGCTAATGGCTTTGGGGATGACAAGAAACGTGGGCATGGGTGCCTGCTGAGCCCTTTTAGTTCTTGGTCTTTCTCATGTTTCCACAGCCGCGGGGAAGTTCCTCTTGGATCTGAGCTCTACTCTGTTTGCGTTCGAGCTCCCGGGTCTGATGGGCTTTTCCTGGCCAGGATTTAGTGGGCCAGCTGGAGCTGGCAGGTGGTTCTACGTGGACCCGAAGCCCCTAAGCCCTGCGTTATCCACAGTCTTGACGTGTTGGGTTCTGCTGGTGGGCCCACCATTCCACTTGGGGAACTACTGGCGGTCTTGGTGTGACCCTAAGGTAAGAGCGACAGATCTGCCAGACAGACACCGAGGAGACATGAGACCTAAAGTTCTAGAGAGCTGAGAGCTCCATATTCTTGTGCCCCAGCTCTTTATATGGGAAGTGGGGTTCCGGAGCGCATACACAGTGGCAGAAATGGCAGCGTCTGAGGGCAGCCCTGAATCACAGCGGCCGTGGTCGGAAACCTGTGACCTAGACCAGCTTGTCCAGTTACAAGTTCTCAGCCAAGAACGCACTAGAAAGGGCAGAGGGAAAATTAATTTTTCCTCGTCTACAGTCTCTGGTGACCCAGACGAGACCCACTGGGACACCGCACCCGCTCCGGAGCCTACACGCAGGACCCTGAGGAAGCGGAGAGGCCGGCAGAGAGAGTGGGGTCAAGTATCATGTTGTCTCTTCACTTTCAAATCCAGACTGTTGTGAATTTGGTTTGGGGATCCCCTCTGGTCACTGACCCTCTTCCTCCCAGGGACAGCTCCTGCTTTCCTATTTGTCTTGCTGTGTGTCCCGGGCCTCTGGCTTGGCTTTCTGCCTGCCTGGGGCTTGCAGGCTGTGGATTCTTGTAAGTGCAAGGTCAGGGGCCCTGAGAATATGGCTGGCCTGAGATACGGGTTGCACCCCCTTTGTGGCTGCCATCCTACTGACTGTTGCCAGCTCTCAGGGGAACTTTCTAGATCTTGCCTATCTTTGGGAGTAGTTCTGGATCTTGGGAAGACTAAATCTTTTGCACCCTCCTAGGACATACATCTCGAGTCCGTGGATATGTCATAAAGGGCTTATTAGTTTTGCTTGAGTAGCTTGATCTACCTTTGGTTTAAAAGAAGCCAAAAAAAAAAAAGTGTACTATTGCCAGGCATATTTACTGTTTATCTCTGCTAAAACCTACAAATAAGATATTTGGAAGGATTTTTATAATGAGCTCCAAGGTCAGAAGTTGGCCAAATTGGAAGCTGACATTAAAATCCCAATGAAGGAGGACACAGCAGTCAGACAAGACAAAGGAATAAAAGGCGTCCAAATTGGCAAGGAAGAAGTGGAACTTTCACTACACAGACGACACGATACTATATAGAGAAAACACTACAGACTCCACAGGAAAACTTAGAACTGATAAGTGAATCCAGTAAGGGTACAAGATACAAAATCAGTGTCCAGAGTGACACCGGCATCATGGCAGCATAAGGTACCTCCTTTAACAACCGGGGCGCCTGAGTGGGTCAGCTGGTTCGGCGTCCGAATTCGGCTCAGGTCATGATCTCATAGTCTGAGTTCCTTGGGGTTCTAATGAGACATCCCATGTCAGTGCATCCCATTCCCATGGGGAATAAGAAGCATTCCACTTGACCGTTGGCACATTTGGAGAATTATCTTCTGACTCTGAAGATAAAGGCATCCGTAGCTGAAGAATACACAGACTACGTCACTGTAGATACAACTGGGGAATTAGAGTGACATCCCTTTTCGGTGTCCACGCACCTTGAGAATTAGGGAGACACACCTGGGTTATTAGGGACACCAGTGATGTCAGGGTGTCTATACCCAGGGAACTGGGTAACGTCTCAGGTCAGGTAGACTCACCCGGGGAACTTGCAGGACATCCCAGGTCAGGGTAGAAGTCTGGGTTACTTTGAGACATCGGAAGTCAGAGTATTCATATCTGGGGATTAGGGAGACACTCAGGTCAGAGTAGAAGCATCTGGGTAATTAGAGAAACATCCTAAGTCACGGTAAACACATGGGGGAATTAGCAAGAAATCCCAAGACAGAAAACACATCCATGGAATAAGAGAAACGTCTCAGGTCAGGGTCAACACCTATGGAATTCGGCAGACAGATCAGTGTGTGCACTCGGGAAGTAAGAGAGAGCCCAGGTGTGAGCACGTACACGTGGGGACTAGGGAGACATCCCGGTAAGGGAAAGCCAACCTGGAGAATAAGGAACATATCCTAGGTCAGAGGAAAAACACCTGGGAATCGGTGGCAGCATTTCATGTCTGGGTAGATAAACCTGGGGCATAAGAAATCTAGTTCGGTGAAGACACAAAAGGAGAATTGGGGAGACATCCAGGTCAAGTTAGACACATAATGCAGAATTAAGGAAACATCAAGATCAAAACAGACTCCACTATGGAAATAGGTAGACATCCCAGTTCAGAGCAGACACACTCGAGTCAGGCACACATCCCACGTCTGGGTGGACAGATCGACGGAAGTAAAGAGACATCCCGGGTCAGGGGACACGTACCTGGGAAATTGGAATCAGGCTGTGGCACACACCTGGGGAAATAGGGCGGCCCCCCGGGTCCCTCAATACATGCCTGGGGAGTTAGGGTGTCCCAGGTAGAGCAGGCACCTGGCTAGAAGGGAGACATCCCAGTTCAATGGAGATGCACCTGGACAATTACAGAGACATCCAGGGTTGCCAGAGAAAACACACTGGGATTTAAGGAGACATCCTAACAGTGTGTAGACCTACGTGGGGTATTAGGGAGACATCTTATGTAAGGATAGGCACGTCTGCATTATCAGCAGGTCACAGATTAGATAAACCCGGGGAGCTAGGCGGTTTCCCCTTGGGGTAAATAAGCTCGGAGAGAGAAGTATCCAGGGCAGAGGAGACACACCTGGGAAATTAGGGAAACGTGCCGTGTCAGTGTGTGGACCTCAGGTCGCTGTAGATACGCCCGGAGGACAACGAATCACTTCGACTCAGAGGGGACGCCCTACGTTCACGGAGACCTACCTGTACACTTAGCAAGACTCTGTGTGTCCAAGCAGACACATCTGGGGAATTAGACACTGCTGTTCGGGGCAAGAGCACCTCGAGTGCTGGGGAAATATTCCCGGTCGGAGACACACCTGGGGAGAGCGGTCCACTTCCCAGAAGAGGCACTGAGTTAGGGAGGCTGCCTGCCATGCGAGGGCGGACACACCTGGGGAGGGAGCCCGCAGATTAGTATGGACATGCTTGGGGCATAAGGGAGACTCCCGGCTCAGATATACGTACCTGGGAATTAAAGAGCCCGGTTCAAATTGCTTTTTCCAACTTTGAGACATAACTGACACGTTACGTCTAAGTTTAAGGCGTACAGTGACGATGTGAAGCCCATATATATTGTAGAATGATTAGCGCGAGCCTAATTAGCGTCCATCACAGTGACGACAGCATCGCGGCAGCTGTCGATAAGCTCCTTTAACAACTGGGGCGCCTAGATGGCTCGGTCGGTTAAGCGTCCGACTTCGACTCAGGTCATGATCTCACGGTTTGTGAGCTCGAGCCCCACGTCGGGCTCTGTGCTGACGGCTCGGAGCCTGCAGCCTGCTTCGGGTTCTGTGTCTCCCTCTCTCTGCCCCTCCCCCACTTGCACTCCAGGTCTCTAAAAAATAAATACACATAAAAAAAGGTATTTCCTTCAACAACTAAAATTCAGCTTCCATCTCCAAACTTACGTGCGTCCGTGGGAGCCGTGTGATCCAGCACCTGACGCAGGTTGCCTGGGAGGGTCTCACCACCATGCTTTCGGCGATGGGCAGGCAGACCACGGTACAGGCTTTATCACTGGCGGGACCCTGTGAGCCGGCTCTGGTCCCTCTCGGCTGCAGTCTGGGGGAGGCTGGATAATGCTGACGTGGGCAGACCACCCATGGGCGAGATAGCCTTTGTAGCAACCCAGGTTTCTAGAGGAGAAGTTCCAGCATTCTGTTGGAAAGAAAACGTTACAGCAGCACCCCTCCCCCAAGGCGGCAGAGCTCAGAGACACAGCGGCATCTCTCCCGCAGGGGAAAGGGCCAGCGGTGACGGCCTCGCTTCCCCCGCTGTGCAGGAGGCTGCTAAAGAAACGCATTTTTCTCTTGCAATGCCCAGGGCGTTAAAGGGGCTTCGTGATTGGGGGAAGGAGATCAGGGATGAGGTCATAGTATTAGAGAGCCTTAAAGGGATGCCGTTTCTGTTGACTGCATTCTGGACTCCAACACGGAGCCTGTCACAGCCCCTGGGAAAACCTCATCTTCGGAGCCCTCCACTGGACTTGGGCACCCTCAACACCTGAGTGTCAAAACTCACACCGCCCACCCCACCCTGTGTGCACTCCCGGGGCAGCAGGAGACAAGCTCGGGTGGACGGGGAGCACCCACGGAAGACAGGCCAGCGCGTGGGGGAAAGTGCAGTCCTGAGCCGTAACACCACCTTCAATAAAGCAAAGAGAGGTTTCTAACAGTTGGTCTGGTGTGTTGTAAGATCAGGGGAAGACCTACAAGCTTAGGGATTCTGCCACAAGAGGGATCAGGAAGCATGGAGCAGGTGTATCCATGGCAGGTTGGAGAAAGCCACAGAATCTGTATAGCAGGGCCATCAAAAAGTGCCCCCCAACTGAAGGCAGCTGGTAAAGATCGGAGGGGTGACTGCTACCTCAATGTGAAAGGAGCAACACAAAACTCAAAGGAACATAAAGAACCAAGGAAACATGACATCACCAAAAGATCCCTCATTTATCTTCCAGTAACTGATCCCAAAGACAGGGAGGACATCTGTGACTTACATGACAAAGAATTCAACATAGCTCTTTTGAGGAAGCTAATGAGCTACAAGTAAACACAAAGAAATTCAATGAAATCAGGAAAAGCACACATACACAGAAAGAGAAATTTAACAAAGAGAATCATGAGAACTAAACAAATTCTGGAGCTGAAGAAGTCAGTGAATGAAATGAGGGGTGAAAGAGAGGGTATTATCACCAGAACAGACCAGAAAGAAGAAAGCCATCAGTGAATATAGGACAGGAGCTTTGAAACAGCCCAGAGAACAAAGAAAAGAAGCTAAGAGCAAATGTCATCTGTGGAACACCATCAAAAGAGCCACCAGTATTGCTGGGGTTCCAGAAGGACAAGAGAGGAAGAAGGGAGATGGAGGTCTATTTGGAGATCTCATGCCTGAGAACTTCCCAGACCTGCAAAAAGACTTGGGACATTCAAGGTCATGAAATTAACAGATCACCTCATTATTTCAAGCCAAAACAATCTCTCCCAAAAGACATTATGATGAAGCTGTCAGAAATCGAAGGTAGAATCCCAAAAGCACAAGAGGAAAAAAGAGTAATCTACAAAGGAACCCACACTGGAGATCTGTGGATTTCTCAGCAGAAACCTTACCGACCAGGAGAGGGTGGATGACACATTCACAGTGCTAAAAGAAAAAAAAAAACGCCAGCCAAGAATACACTATCCAGTGAAGCTGTCCTTCAGAAATAAAGGCAAAAAAGTAAAATAAAAATTTCCCAGATAAACAAAAACTGGAAGAGTTCATCACACTGGACCCTCCTTACGAGAAATGCTGAAAGGAATTCTTCCAGCCGAGGTGAAGGGATGCTCATCAGTGACACAAAAACATACAAACATATGGAACACACTGGAAATGGTAAATATACAGTCGGATGAAGAAAACTCTAATTCTGTAATTGGATAGTGTGTTAATTAAAGGCTAAAGGACGAAAGTATCAAAAATAATTACACCTACTGTAATTTTTTAATTAATACACAATACACAAAGAGGTAAACGGGGCATCTGGGTGACTCGGTTGAGCATCCGATTCCTGGTTTCGGCTCAGGTCATGATGCCAGGGTTGTGGGACTGAGCCCCGCGCGAGCCTGCTTAGGATTCTCTCTCTCCCCCTCTGCCCCTCCCCCTGCTCACATGCTATCTCTAAAACAAAAAGAGGTAAACCATGACGTTAATGTAAAAAAATGTGACAGTAATATAAAAAGAGGGAGCAAAAGGGCAGAGGTGTCCCTACCGGTGTAAGTTGACCAGTTTATCTACTAGGTGTTTTATGTAAGCCTCATGTAATCATAAAGCAAAAACCTAGTGGAGATTCACAAAGATAAAGACAAGGGAACCCCACCAAGGAGTATCCCCAATCCACAAAGGTGGGGAAGAAGACAGGAAGAAAAGGAACTATGGAACCACAAACAGCCGGAAAACAATAAGATGGCACAGGAATATCCTTACCTGTCAAAGGTTATTCAAAATGTAAATGGGTTGAATTCTTCAATGAATTGGCACAGGGTGGCTGAATTAAAAACAAACAAGACCCAACTACATGCTACCCACAAGAGACTCGCTCCTGCCTTAAAGACACAGGCTCGAAGTGAAGGAAAGAGGAGGCTCTTCCATGAAGTGGAAGCCACAAGACGAGAGGGTAGCTCGACTGACGTCAGGTGAAATAAACTTTAAGCCCCCAACAGTAAAACACAACAAAACTCGTTATATAAGGATAAGGGGACCAACTCATTAAGAAGATGTAACAATTATATATATGCACTTATTACTGGAGCACCTACATGTATTAAACAAATGCTAACAGATCTGAAAGGGGAAAAAAGACAACACAATAGTAATAGACTCTAATAGCCCACTTTCGGCCATGGATATAGATCATCCAGACAGAAAATCAACAAGGAGACATTGGACTTGAACCATACATTAGACCAAATGGACCTAATAGACATTTATAGAACATTCTATCTACAGCAGCAGAATGCACATTTTTCTCAAATACACACAGAACATTCTCCAGGGCAGGTCATATGACAGGCTGCAAAACAAGTCTTAGCAAATTTAAGAAGACTGAAATCACACCAACTCTATTTTCCAACCACAGTGTTACAAAACTAGAAATCAATAACAGGAGGGACGGTGGAATATTTATAAACATGTGGAGACCAAACAAAACATTCCCGAACAACCAATGGGTCAAATAAGAAATCTAAACAAAAGGGGTGCCTGGGTGGCTCCAATGGTTAAGTGTCTGACTCTTGATTTCGGCTCAGGTCATGATCTCATGGTTTGTTACTTTGAGCCCCACTTTTGGGCTCTGTGCTTATAGCATGGAGCCTGACTGGGATATCCTCTCTCTCTCTGCCCCTTCCCTGCTCATGCTTTTTCTCTCTCAAATAAACATTAAAAAAAAAAAAGAAAGAAACCAAAAAATTTTTTAAATCTTGAAACAACTGGAAATGGATCATAATACACTAAAACCTTTGGGAAGCTGCAAAAGCAGTCCTGCAGGGAAGTTTTAGTGATAAATGCTGTATAAAAAAAAACATCTTGGGGCGTCTGGGTGGCTCAATCAGTTAAGCATCCAGCTTGGGCTCAGGTCATGATCTTTGAGCCCTGTGTTGGGCTCTGTGCTGACAGCGCAGAGCCTGGAGCCTGCTTCAGGTTCTGTGTCTCCCTCTGTCTCTGCCTCTCCCTGACTCGTGCTCTCTCTCAAAAACAAAACATTAAAAAATATGTAAAAAATAGATGTCAAATGACTAGCCTAATTTTATACCTGAAGGAATGAGGCAAAGAAGAAAAAGCTAGGCCAAGTCTATCATAAGGAAGGAAATAGCAGAAGACTGGAGTGGAGATAAATAGGTATCAGAAAAAATAAAACAGATCAATGAAACTAAGAGCTGGTGTTTTGAAAAGATAAAGTTGACAAAACTTGATCTAGACTCAGGAAGAAAATACTCAAAATCAGAAATAAGAGGTATGACAACCCCCAGCACAGAAATACAAAGGATCAGGGGCACCTGGGTAACTCCATTGGTTGGGCATCCAACTCTGGCTGAAGTGCTGATATCACAGTTCATGAGTTCAAGCCCCGCATCGGGCTCTGTGCTGACAGGTCAGAGCCTAGAGCCTGCTTCGGATTCTGTGTCTCCCTCTCTGCTCCTCTTCTCTCTCTCTCTCTCTCTCTCTCCCTCCCTCCCTCCCTCTCTCAAAAATAAAGAAACTTAAAAAAAATACAAAGGATCATAACAAGCTAACATGAACAATTATACAACCAACAAACTGGATAACCCAGAAGAAACAGAAAATGTGAACAAACCAATAATGAGTGAGAAGATACGGTCAGTAGTCAAAAGCATCCCAACAAATAAAAGTCCGGGACCAGATGGCCAACTAGTTAATTCTACCAATCATTTAAAAAAAAGAATTAGTGGCAGTACTTCTCACTCTTCCAAAAACCTGAAGAGGAGGGAACACTCCAGTTCTTTTTATGAGGCCAGCGTTCCCCTGATCCCAGACCCAGCTAAGATGCCACCAGAAATCTGCTGGCCAATATCCGTGATGAATATAAATGCAAAGATTCTCGACCAAATATTCTCCAACTGAATTCCACATTACATTAAAATGGTGGTTCACCAGGATCAAGTGGGATTTATCCATGGGAGGCAAGGAAGATCCCACACACAAAAACATGACACACCATGTTAATAGGACAGATCAATCACACCATTTCACTAGATTCAGAAAAAGTTTTGAAAAGAACACAACATCTTTTTATGATAAAAACTCTCAGCAAATTAGGTCTAAAAGGAACGTATATGAACCCAACAAAGGCCATACGTGACAAGCCCACAGTTAACTGTGAAGGGTTGAAGACTTTTCCTCTATGCTCAGAGGAGGACAAGAATGTCCACTCACACCACTCCTGTTCAACACAGCACTGGAAGTCCCAGCCAGAGCAATCAGACAAGACAAAGACACAAAAGACCTCCAAATCAGAAAGGAAGCACTGAATTATTTTTATTTGCAGATGATATGATCTTCTATAGAAAAAATCCTAAAGACTTCACTGAAAAACTAT
This sequence comes from Prionailurus bengalensis, assembly GCF_016509475.1. Lineage (NCBI taxonomy): Eukaryota > Metazoa > Chordata > Mammalia > Carnivora > Felidae > Prionailurus > Prionailurus bengalensis. The sequence goes on along the minus strand of NC_057356.1, from coordinate 1,328,029 downwards.
CACAACTAAGCAGTAATTCTGTTACATTGCAGGATACAAAATCAACACACAAGAATCAGTTGCCTTTTCTATACGCAAAAAAAGGAAACTTTGGCGGGGGGGCGGGGGTGGAGGGGGAATCCACTCACAATAGCACCAAAACCAATAAATGTTTGGGAATAAATCTAACCAAACAAGTGAAAAATCTGTATACTAAAAAGTATAAGACCTTGATGAAAGAAACTGAAGACACAAGTGGAAAGACATCCCATGCTCGTGGGTAAGAATTAATGTTTAAAATCTCCATACTACCCAAAGCCATCTACAGATTCAGTGCGGTTCCTATCAGAACTCCAATGGCGTTGTTCACAGAAACAGGAAAAAAACAATCCTAAAATTTGTATGGAACCACAAAAGACCCTGGATAGCTAAAGCAGTAATGAAAAAGAAGAAAGCTGGAGGCATACTTCCTGATCTGAAGCTATATTAAAATAGTAGTAATCAAAATGGTACTATACTAGCCTCAAAACAGACACTAGAAGAGAATCGAAAGCCCAGAAATTAACCCATGCATAAAGGACTACACCAAACTAAAAACTTCTGCACAGTAAGAAGACACAACGAAATGAAAAGGCAACTACAAAATAGGAGAACATGTGCAAACCGTCTATCTTGTTAACTCATGCAACTCACTAGCAAAAAAAAAAATCCCCAAAAACCAAATAATTCGCTTTTTAAATAATGGTCAGAGGACCTGAATAGATGTTTTTCCAAAGAGGACATACAAATGGCCAACTTGTACACAGGTGAAAAGACGCTTCACTTTGCTAATTAAGAAAATGCACACCGAAACCACAATGAGATACCGCCTCACACCTGTTAGAATGGCTGTCGGCCAAAAGACAGGAAAGACGTGTTGGTGAGGATGTGGAAGAGGAGGAACCCTCGTGCACTGTCCGTGGGAATGCAAACTGGTGTGGCCACTGTGGAAAACAGTACGGAGGTTCCCCAAAAAGTTAAAAATGGAAATAGCATACGATCCAGCAGTCTTCTGGGTATATAGTTAATGGAAATGAAATTAGGATCTCCATGTTCAATTCGTCACTACTCACACTAGGTAGGACACGGGAATGACACAAACGTCCGTCCACAAAAGAAGGGACAAGGAAGTCGTGATACACACGCGCACGTGCGCACACACATACAAATGTTATTCAGCCACGAGAGAGGAGGAAATCCTGCCATTTGAGACAACATATGCTCAGTGAAATAAATCACACACAGAAAAACAAACACTGCACGATCTCTCTTATGTGGAATCTGAAAAAGCCAAACCCAGAAACAGAGGGTAGAATGGCGGCGGCTGGGAGCCTGGGAGAACAAGAGACATGGGTCCAAGGGCACGAACTTCCAGTTCTGAGGTGAAGAAGTCCCGGGGATCTACCGTATGGCACGGTTGGCACAGGGAACGGTACTGCGCTGCCCGCTTGAAGGCTGCGGAGGGGAAGCCCTGAGTGGTAAGAAAAGCCGCCAGTGATCATGGGACGTGATGCCGGTGTTCACTATCCCAAGTGTCATCGTTCTGCAGTGTATGCTTGCTCCAAATAATCACCTTGTTCACCTTGAACTCACATGACGTTCTGCCAATTACATGGCAAACCTGGGGGAAAAATCAGAACATCTGTGTATTTCCTTTAAGAAATTAATATTCATTAAAAATGGAATAAAATGGATTTATGGTTGCACTCAAAGAGAAATTAAGGGAATAAAAACCAAAACTCTTTAAGTGGGTTGTCCTTAAGCAGAAATAGGTCTGGTTTGATTTCCATGATTCCTACTGAATTACCTGAATTAATTTCACTGGGTTGTTAGGAAATATTCTTAGTTTTAACAATCCTAGCAACTTTTTTTTTTTTACATGTTTGCTTATTTTTGAGAGAGCGCGAGAGAGCGAGCGAACAGGAAGGAACAGCGAGAGAGGGAGACAGAGGATCTCAAGGAGGCCCCACTCTGTCGGCTCAGCATAGAGCCCAACGCGGGGTTCAGACTCACGAACTGTGAGATCATGACCTGAGCTGAAGTCGGATGCTTAACCAACTGAGCCACCCAGGCGGCCCTCTAGCAAACTTTTTTTTATTAACATTAAATTTTCACGCAAAATATAAGATTTTCATGTTCTGGGGACACCTGGGTGACTCGGTTAAGCATCCGACTTCGGCTCATGTCATGATTTCATGGTTTGTGAGTTCGAGCTCAGAGTCGGGCTCTGCACTGACATTTCGGAGCCTGGAGCCAGCTTCAGATTCTCTCTCTCTCCCTCTCTCTCTGCCCCTTCCCCCACTTGCACTCTCTCAAAAATAAATAAACTTAAAATACAAGAATTTAACATTCTGCTGAATGTTTAGTAAACTCTAAGCGAATCGCATTTTTTAGCAGCTTCTGAATGACTCAGCAAAGCTCTGACATAAATCACCAAATCTGACAGCAGAACGACAAATGTTTCCTCCCCAACTGAAGGGTCCCAGGAAGTGCAGGTGTCCCGGCCCCGGGAGGTCGGGGGGTTTCTGCGGGTTGTGTGCTTGGAGCACCCGGGAGCTCTAGTAAAGTATCGGACGAGCTGTTTGTGGCCGAATCCTGGGTTTCTAATGGGGTCAGAGCAGACGCCCGAGAGGTTCTGTGCAAACACAGGTGCAGCCTCCCCCACCCCCCCACTGCCGGCCCCCTCAGCTGGGCGGAGGCTGTCAGGGCAGCCCTGGGCAGGAGGCAGGTGGGGAGAGACGCTCCCACCCCCTGGGAGAGTCAGCTCCCGGGGCACGAAGCCCAGGTGACCCTGAGGGCTGCGGGCACTGCCTGCCCGGGCCTCAGTCAGGTACCCAGGGGTGTTCGAACCTCACCTGATGACCCTGCCCAGGCCCCCCCTCCCACCCCTGCGGGGACTCGAACAAGCAGGACAAGCCCTGGCGGGGTCAACAGAGCCCACGGGCCGTCCCGACCACCGTGCCCTGCTGGCGACCCCACAAGCACCTGGCGCTGGGATCACTTCCCGTGGGAATCTGGGGGTCCCTCCTTGCCGTGGCCCCAGGTGCAGGGACTGTCCCAGAGGGAACAGGTTCCGCTCCAGGCAGGGCCTGCAGGCCGGACTGGGGGCCCTTCCTGGGGCTGCACCGTGTCCTGCCATCTCTGCATCTGTCCACCTGCCTAGCACGGGGAGCAGTCAGCATCCTGAGCACCCCGCCTGCCCCCCCTGCCCTGCGTGGCATCCCCTGCCATGCCTGAGACCACACCCTGCCCTGGCCACCTGCCCCTCCCAGACACCAGGACTCTGACCTAACACAGGGGCAATGCCAAGGGGGGCTGCCATGGGGACAGGGCTCCCTGGCTTCCTCCTTCCCCTTCCCCCACCTGGGACAGAGGGACAGGGGGTCTGGGGGGGACCAGGTCCTGAATCAGAAACGAGCCTATCAGTTCACCAAACACAACTGCTCAGGGAGGGGGTGACTCAGTCAGCACATCCTGAGCTGTCCCACAGGAAGACCCCTCCCGAGGGACCCCGCCGTGGGCTGGGGGGCCAGACTTCTCCCAGTCCTGCCTCCTGCCAGCGCCTTCCAGGCCGGGTCATCCCCGACCCGGGCTCCTCTCCACAGATGGGACGTTCCAGCCACCCACCACCCCCCCCAGGGCTCCTGTCTCAGAGCCCAGGGCCAGGAGAGCCCAATCACCCATGTGTGCTTGAATCCTCCCGGCGACGGGGGGCTCACCATCCGTCGGGCAGCCTCCCACGGGACGGTGGGAAACCCCTCCCTGCTGGCCCAGCCCTGCAGACAGCACCGCTCCATCCTGCACCCCCACTTCCTGCTCTCCTGAGTCGGGTGTTCTCCGGCGGGGCCCCTGCCCCCAGTCACCCCTGCTCCCAGCCGCCCCCACAGCCCCTCAGGTCCCAGAGCAGGCAGGTGCCCAGGACCCCTGCTCCCCACAGACCCTTCCCTCCTGCAGCCTCGGGGGCAGAGCAAACCCCCCAGCGCCCACACAGGCACCAGCCGGGGCTCCATCTGACGGCTCAGAGGGAACCGTTGGGGCTCGGGGGGTCCTGCCACACGTCCCGCTTGCTTTCTGCCCGGGCGCGGCTTCTAACCTGCACCCACGTTCATCACGCAAGGTCGACGTCCTCGCCCTGGAGCCGGGCTCTGCTGTCCCCGAACGCGGCCCCACGGCCTGAGGTCTAGGACGCAGGTCCCCTTGTGATCCAGTCGCGGGCTGGGCCCTGAGGCAGGACGCCGGCTCCACATTCTGGAAACCCGGAGCCTCTCCCTACAGAGGAGCTCCTTACTCCTTCCTGACACACACCCTCCTCCTCCTGCTCACGCCTGCAGTTAAGGCCACGGAGCACAGCAAACACACCTGCCCTTCATCCCTGGGCTGAGCTGCAGGTGACACCCAGCAGGGCGCTGGGCCGCCCCTGGCAGGGCTCCCTCCCTCCCTCCCACCCACGCTCGGGCATTTGCTGCAAAGCCACTCACCTGGGGACTCAGGCAGGTGTGGGCGATGCACGGAACCTGCCCTGAGTTCCCCAGGGGGCACAGAGGCCAGGGAACTGTGGGGACCCAGGTGTCCTGACTGCTGGTGCCCCCCCCCCCCCCCCCCCCCCCGTCTAGAGACACGCAGCCCCGTTCCCAGAGACCGGCCTGAGGGTGAGCACAGGGGACGTGTGGGCCTCCCTCTCAGAAGACCCCGTGCGTGACCAGGCCTGGTCCCCATCAAGTCCATGAGCTCAGACCCCCGAAGGCAGCTCTCTGGGCCCTCACCTGTAGGGGCTTCTCAACATTTATTTATTTTTGGGACAGAGAGAGACAGAGCATGAACGGGGGAGGGGCAGAGAGAGAGGGAGACACAGAATCGGAAACAGGCTCCAGGCTCTGAGCCATCAGCCCAGAGCCTGACGCGGGGCTCGAACTCACGGGCCGCGAGATCGTGACCTGGCTGAAGTCGGACGCTTAACCGACTGCGCCACCCAGGCGCCCCTGTAGGGGCTTCTCAAGGGGCCTCACCTGGGAGCCCACATCTGGGGGAACCTTACCTGGGGTCCGTATCTAGGGGGTCCACACGGAGGGATCCTCCCCCGGGGGTCCATAACTAGGGGGGGCAGTCCACACTTAAGGGGCCTCACCTGGGGGTCCTCAAGGGGGCTGTCAGAGGCCCCGACTGGGGAAGGGGCCCGAACCCTCGGGGCTGCGGCCTGAGATGCAGGGACAGGCGTCTGAGACTCGGGCAGGCCTCTCGCTTCGACCGCTGACCCCACCTCACCTCCCTTCCGTCGGGCTCGGTGCCTGGGTCACGGGCCGCGGGCACCGCCGCTCCCTCCTGGGACACGGGGCCGGTCCTTGGGGTGGAGGAAGCCAGCCCTTCTCTCCCAGCCACTGGGCCTCTGCTCTGTGGCTCCGGCTCCGGCCCAGGCGGCCCCGCGCTGGGCGGTCCAGCTGGGGGGAGGGCAGGAGGCGGCACCTGCCCCGGGGGCGGGGGCTTGTTAACTTGCTGACATAAGAGTTTGTGTGAAACAGATTCCCAGGCCGGGAAAGAGTCCCGAACTGACGCCTCCAGACTGGAGCCAGTGCCCCTGGCTGAGAGCCGTGGGCTGGGCGGGGAGGGGCCCTGAGCACCGGCTCCAGGCTGGTTTGCCAGCAAACCTTGACGGAGCTCATGTTGCCAGTGCAGGCCCGGGGGGCTGGGGAGCCACCGCAGGCTCAGTGTAGGCTCAGCAGGAGAGGTGGGGAGACCACCAGGTCAGTATAAAGTAGGGGGAGGGAGATAACCAGGGTGGGTGTAGACACAGGAGCAGAAGCAATGAGACATCCAAGCCAGTGTAACCCCAGCAGGAGTACTAAGGAGATATGGAGAAATGGACAGATACAGAAAGAAACTTCGGGGAAATCTGAGGTCTGTGTTCACACAGTAGAGGAACAAGAACACCTCTGGTCTGTGTCAGCACACAAGGGAGACCAAAGGGATATGCCAGGACAGTGTAGACAACACCTAAGAAAACAGGGAGTCATCCAGTGTGGACACATCAGGGTGACCATACAGACATCTCCACTCAGTGCGGAACCACCAAGAAACCAGGGACACACCTCAGGTTGGTGTCGACGTGTCAGGGAAACCGTGAAGACATTCTATTCACTGAATCACAGGAGGGTGACAAGGAAGATGCTCCAGGCCAGTAGAGACCCACTTGGGGGACCAGGGAGACAGCCGGGCCACACCAGTGTAGACACACCTTGGGATGCAGGGCAGAAGCCCAAGTCATTGTCGACTTACCACAAAACTAGGGAGGCCTTGGTCATTGCAGACAGAGCAAGAATAGGGATGTGCTCCTGCTCCCTTCATTCTAACCTGGGGAAAGACACCCTAGGTCAGTATAACATATCAGGGGAATTAGAGAGATATCCCAGCAGAGACACGGCAGGGGAACAGGGAGACACCCAAGGTCAGTGCAGACACAGTACAGGAAATCGAGAGACATCCCTCATCAGTGTAGACACTGCAGGGAATTAAGAGACATCTTGTCAGTGTAAACACAGCAGGGGAATTAGGGAGACACTAGGTGGCCCGCACTGTTGCACGTGTGACACAGAATGCAACTCCCCACACTGGGAGATCCCCGGTGTTAAATCACAGATGAATCAAGACATCGCCGTGCCCGCAGGTGTCCTGGGGATAAGGAGGAATCAAAGATCAAACCTTCTGCGTCCGGTGGAGAAAGTAATTTTGACACGTCACCGCACGCTGTTAGGAGGACTCATTAAAGCTGAATCGGAATCCAAAGGTCACTGCCAGGAGGGCCACAGAGCACCTCCTGGAGAAGGGGGTGTGCACAGGGTGACCCCACGCCCCAGAGCTGTAGCTGACCAGCTGAGTGGGAGGGGATCCGGGTTCAGGGAGATGACAGCCTTACCTGGGAGCTCCTCCCCGCTGGTGACACTCCAGGCCAGTCCGCCTGTGCCCCCTCTGAGTCGGTTATCTCTTCTTGCAGGACAGACCTTCCAAAAGGGTTGTGGCTTCAAATGTCAGTGGTTCCTGACTCCCCACAGTCCTGGGGTCAGATTTCGGGCGGGGCCCCGCTGGAGGCTCTCTGCTCCACCTGGCCTGGCTGGGTCACTCCCTCAGCTGCTTCCAGCTGCTGGCCAGGCTGAGCTGGAAGGTTCTGGAAGGCAATTCTGCACCTGCCACGTTCTTTTCAGTGCCATTTAAAAGAGCCCAGGTAATCCACCCTCGAGGTGTTTCCATGGAGACGCGTTTCATCACCCAGAGGGAATTTTGGAGAAGAATCTAAAAAGGGAGTGAAGGCTGTCAGGTGTGGATTCCTTCACATCTGAGGGGGTTTCTGATTCACAGGGCTTGGGGCTGCTTCTCCTTGAAGTTCAGACAGCCAGGACTCCAAGTGATGGATCATTCTGACCTTGAACTGGACACTAACCAACCTTGTCAAATCTCTAGCCCTGTTTCCCTCCTTCCTTCACTGGTCTTTATCTTAGCTGGGAAAAAGGGGACTCCAGACATTCTGAAGGACAGCGTCTTGGATTCAGGAATTCCCTAGAAGAGCCAGAACCACTCCCCTTTGGGGAACATAGGAAGCCGAAGCTTACTGTGCATCTGAGGAAGTGACAGGTCTCGCCCTGGGAGCGTCCAGACTGGCTGCCCAGGGCCCGCCCCTCCCCTGCGGCCCCGCCTGCTCTCCTGGATGCTCATCAGCAGTGAAACACGCAAACACGCACCAGGCCTTTGCACGCTGAACACCCGCTTCTCCGCCACACTCACCCCCGAACCGCGGGCTACGGCTTGTTCCCACACACTCAGAATCTTCCAGGGACACAGGAGCCGCAGGACCATGTTCTCATGGATCATCTGAGTGCTTTTCCCTCCCCCTGGCTCCTGTCACTCTGGGGTCACCCCCACCCCACCCAGGTGGGCTACGTTCGGGGGCTCAAGGGGCATCACCAGCGGTGGAGCCCGTCCACGTGCCCATCCCCTCCCAACAGACCCCACGTGTTTAGGAGCACACCGCATGGGACCCAGATAGAGGGAACTTTCTCCGTCCTTCATCCGAAATCAAACTATAACTGGCATCGCGTATCTCTCTCTACGAAACTACCTGGGATGACGTGGGCGTGTCCCTATCCTGTCCCTCTTCAGTATCGGCTGCATGTTCGGATGTGCACCTGACCTGCCCATGGGGGGTGGCCCCCGTGGAGAAGAGGTCTCTGTGATGAGAACTGTCGCACTCCACCTGGGGTCTCCTCGTGGCCCGCGGCGTCTGGCTGGTGGGTGCGTGGGACCCTCGGGTCTGTGGGAGAGGAGGTGGGACCAGGGGCTCGCGGTCCTGTCCTTCCAGCACGCGCCTAGGGAGATGTGGACCCGGCCCCACAGGGACGTGCAGCAGGGGCTTCCCTGAGCGTGTTGTGGGGGCCGCCACCTCCTGGTCTCCTGGGACAGTGGAGAGGGAGCCTGGGGAGGGCGAGCCTCAGAGGACGACGCGGGTTTGAACCACGGAGGTCCTGTACGCTTGGCCATAGGAGCACATGTCAGACTAGGAGTCTGGATTTCTCTCTTGTCCAGCCAGAGAGAAGACACAAAACTGAATATGAGAGAGGCTAATGTCTGGGAGGAGACAAGAGCCCTGAACAGGGTTTTCGTCTCCGTATTTACTGAACTCTCAAGAACTTACACACGTGGTGAACGTGAAGAAAACCATCAGAGAGTAAATGTTAACTTGTGTGTAAGAAGCAAATGGTCTGGGGGGCAAGAGGAGTGTTTGATCAAGGTACACTGCTGCCAGATGGAAAGTAATTTCCTGCAGGTGATGCAACAAGTTTCTCGTGATCCCAGTACAATATCTCGCTAGCTCACCTTGGGCGTTTTCGCCCTGTTGTGGCAGCTTTCTGCTCTAAGCTTTAACCCGTTTACGTAAGCGTAGGAATTCCTGAACGTATTTCCCGACAAGCACGTGTGCCAATCAAGCATTCGTAAAAATAAGTGTCCTGAACAGAATGAAAGCTAGAACACAGGGCCATCGACGTGTGTTTAAAGAATATGCCCACAAACAGCAATGGGCATTTTGCAAGAGCACTTTCAAATAATAAGACAGGCATAAGCCAGTTCAAGGATTTCCTAAGGATGAAATCTTAGGAGTCTCAAACACCCTCAAAACCAGAACATAAAAATTCAATGAAAGTAAAAAGGATACTATTAAACACAGCTTTACGATTTCCCAAGGGCAAGAGTGAATTCGTAATTAGGAGTGGAATAGAGACTCGGGGGGGGGGGGGGGGGGCGGGATGCGCCTGTAGGGAGCTGCTGCGCATGTGCGGAGGCAGCAGCGTGATTCCCCCGCCCCTTTCCCTTGAGGTCCAGCGAAGGAGATGCCAGGACAGAAGCTGGCAGACGCTGGGAGGCGGTCATCACTTTGCCTGTGCCATCCCCAGGGAAGGACTGTGGGCCCCAACCTCCGGCCTGGCCCCTGACCAGCCTGTCCCTGTCTCCTCTAGCTCTGCCACGTGCAGCCCCGCCCTTCTGCCCTAGCTCCACCCACCGCCTCTAACTCCCACCCTCATGTGGCCCCACCCCTCTGCTCCAGCCAACCCTCTGACCCGACCCCACCTTTTCCCTCTAGCCCCACCCTTGTCTGGCACTGTCCCTCCTCTCTAGCCCCCCAGGCTTCCACCTGGGCTCATGACTTAGCCACATAGCATACCTGCCCAGAGTACACATCTGCCCGGACAGATGGTCTGGCGATGGCTTGATGGCCTTTTGTCTGTTGGGTAGAGCCCAGAAGCCCCCAGTGATGCAAACCCCAACCCTCCTCAGCTGGCGGGATGCCCGGCTCCGGGCCCCCCAGACATCTGGGCACTGTGGTTTCCTCTCCCTGTGGCCCGGTCTCCTGTCCACCTGTACGGAACCCCAGGAAGGGCAGCGTCCTCCTGTCCCCCCCTTCCTGGGGAGGAGCCCGCAGGGAGGGAGTCCCTGGAGTTCCCTCCCTGATGCGCCCTCACCCCTGCCCGGTCCTGGTGTGGGAAGCTTTCCTCAACATCAGGACATTGACATTCTGTGCACACAGACAAGTCTGTGGGAACAGTAACGATGACCGATGGGGGTTGAACCTCTTTTGCCATCGGCAATTTTTTTCTGCATTTCTCATTTTGGCTTCATTTGGCCTCAAACAGGAAGAGTCAAGACAATGAGGCACCATCCGCAGAGGTGGCCTTGGAAGAAGGTCTGGGGCCAGCAGGTGCGACACCGGACCGCAGGCGGTTCCCTCTCCCGGCTACCAGGACAGGAAGTGATCAGGCCTCTCTGAACCTCAGTTTCCCCTTCCGTGTAACGGGCTCTGGGTCTCCCATCCTAACCTGTATTGAAGGTGTCCACCTTGATCCATCGGCACGGCTGCGCCTTCCCAGCCACCCGCACCTTTGCCAGGTTAACTGCATTCCATCTCCTGTGCCTCCGCCCCGCCCCGCCCTCTAAATCACCAACACAGTCACTGCCTCGCCGCTGTGGTTTCCCCTGGCACCCAAGCCTCAAGCGCAGGGATGCCAGCATCTAGACAGAAAAGTGGAGGGATGCCAGCATCTAGACAGAAAAGCGGGACTTGGTCACGCTGATGGTGGCAGAGCTGGAGGGCAGAGGATGACCGAGGCCCATGCGGACATGAGCAGCTGCAGCTGAGCCCCAGCAGAGGGAGTGAGGGGTGTGAGCAGAGCCGGGGCACCCCGGGCGCTGGGCAGGGCAGGACCACCGCCAGCTGTCCTCAGCAGAAGGACCCTGTGTGGGGCAGGACCGCGGGGGCAGGGCACCCGGCCAGGGCTGGGAGCCCCGGAGGGGGCTCTGCAGGGAAGCTGTGAAGCTGGAGGGACACCCTCTCTTTCAGAGGCCCCGGCCCCCTGCGGTCCCCACCAGCACCCCTGTTGTCAGGACCTGGCAGGGTCCTGCTCTGGGAGCCCAGGAGCTTGTTTTACAGAGCAGAGGAGGGCGGGGGCTCTGAATCAACAGGAAGCCTCTGCCCCCTGCACCCATACACTCCTGCCCCTCTGCCTGCAAGCCCTCCCTGCCCTGGTCAGTGCCTCGTCACCCCTCGGTCTCTGTTCCAGCCCCTCCCCCAGAATCACTCTTATGTCCCCTGGCCACCTACCCCAGGGCAGTCCCCTGCTTCGTCCCCTCAGCACAGCTGACAAGGGAACGTCAGGTCTAGACTCAAGTCCTTGTGCTCAAGGACCACCCATGCCCACTGCCTGGCACACGCTAGGTGCTCATTAAGTGCTGGGTGAATGGGTGGCAGTTAATGGCATCTCAGAGCTGTCAGTGACTCCTGGGAGGGGGCAGCAGGCCCACTCACCCAGGGAGGCTTCCCGTAGTGAGAAGGGGATGCACAGAGGGCTGGGGCCCTGCCTTGGGATCCCAGAAGCAACCGGGAGCCCCACCTAGAGCACCACAGAGGCGTCCAAACTGTTACAAGTCCCCCACAGCACCTGTGCCCAGCAGCTCACATGGACTCTGCCCTGGCAAGTGTGGAAGTGACATTTCCCTAGCTGGTGAGTCTGGGGCTGTCAGGGAAGGGGGGGGGGGGTGTCAGGAGCTGGTGGCAGGAAGTGACTGGTCCCCTGAGGGCAGAGTGGGGTCACCCACAAGGTGCGCTCCTTCACCCCGGCCGAGAGTTGACAGTGACGGGCCCAGAGGCCCTCTCCAGCCCTGTCCCATCTAGTCAGTGAGGTCTGGTCCACTGTTCCGGGTCCCCTGCTGCTGTGCTGGTCCCTCCCACCTGGGCGACCTCAGTGGCCTTGCTGCTCCTGTGTGAGATGTCACTCATCCACACTGAAGTTTTGGATTCAGACGTGCACAAGAGGGAGGTACCAGGACACATGTCAGGGGACACACGTGCTGGTGGCGATCCTGCCACCACAGTTCAGGGACAGCTGCTGGGACTCAGTGTGGGTCTCTGTTCCCCCCACGCTATAAAGTCCTCCTTCCCATGTGGATTCAGACCTCACAGTGGGCTGTGTCCGGAGCTGGGCACAGGGGGACCTGCTCACAGCTCACAATGTGCCAGGCCCCCACAACACACAACACCCATGGCTTTGCAAAATGCATGTGGAATAGAAGCAAACATATTGAGAATACAACACATACACCAGGTCGAACTGTGTATAATAAATGGCATGTGCATTAAAGTGAGTTTCCTGTTCAGGGGGCACCTGGGTGGCTCAGTCAATTAAGCGACTGGCTTCGGCTCAGGTCATGATCTTGTAGTTTGTGGGTTGGAGCCCCACAATGGGCTCTGTGCTGACAGCTCGGAGCCCAGAGCCTGCTTCTGCTTCTGTGTCTCCCTCTCTCTCTCTCTGCCCCTCCCCTGCTCATGCTCTCTCTCAAAAGTAAATAAATAAACGTTAAAAAAAAAAAAAGTGAGTTTCCTGTTCAGACTGAGTTACTTGTTTCCTGGCCACATGCGTGTGTTTGAATTTTTAAGAATTAAATGTGGGCAGCTGCTCAATCTCAGAAGAGCCTGCGGAGGACAGGCTCCACTCACCCCTGCAGGGCAGCCTGATCCTTGGCAGGTGCATGGCCCCCCTCAGCCATGGGAGACAAGGAAGCGGTTCCCCGAGCTGGGGCTTAGGTGGAGAAAGCCCCAGGGCACTAGGGTGGCTGTGCCAGGCAGGACTGTAAATCCTCACCACCCCTGAGGCAGGCTTATCACTCCCCAAGGAGGAGGACGAGAGGCTGAGTAGCCTGCCCCAGGTAACACAGCAAGTGAGAGGGGTAGGACTCAGGTCCCCAATGTCCCCACCTCCATGCAGTCCCCGACCAGACCCCCTTGCACGGTCTCTATCAGTAGTGCAACTCTAAATAAATACAGGCCTGAGCAGGGATGGATGGATGGATGGATGGATGGATGGATGGAAGGACGGACAGACGGACGGATGGACCAACAAACACAAGCGAATCGTGGTGCCCTGAGGGGGTGCTTGTGAGCCAAGCTCCCCCTGCCTGGCCCTGGGTCCTCGAGAACATTCTCTGCTCAGGAAAAACTGTCCCCCGGGGTGTGTGGAAGCCTCTCAGCCAGAACCTCCTCTCTCGTTCATGGATCTCGAGTCTCAGCAGCGGAAGGCACTGCAGGCACATCCCTGTGCTACAGTCACAGAATGGGTGGAGCCACCCAGTCAGCCCCAGTGGAGTTGACCTAGGCGTCTCCTCTCCAGACTCGCTCCGCAAAGTCCACAGCAGGCCATGCTGCGCAGGATGGCCGAGGCCCCGACCTTCTTCGAGACCTGGGCCGTCCCTGACCTGAGACCCCAGCGTCCTGCCCACAGCTGCCCAATCCGCCGGGGCCTCTCCCCACTCCCCTGACACCTTCCAAACGATGCCCGCTCCTCGGTGTCCCCACCCCCCACCTGTGGTGTCCTTCCAACACTCATCCCCCTCCGGGAATACCGTCTAGGATTCCTGGGTGCCGGCCTGTGGCTGAGGGGCCGGAGGTGCTGGCCTCTGAAAGGTTCCGGTCCATCCCGCTGACCTGGGTCCCAGGGGAACTCCTGTGTCATTTCCGGCTGACACGCTGACCTGGGGGCCCTGGGGGCAGCCAGGCCCCAGACAAGCAGAGATGCCGGTCAAGACTCAGCGCATCCCAGTGTGTCTGCTCCCCTGACTGTCTGGGGGGCTCACCCTGCCGAGTCCCCTGTGGTCGGCTGGCCAAGGGAGACAGGGGTGGGAGACAGGTGGACAGAGGGAGGGGCATCTCCCTTCCGCCTTCTGTGGCCCAGCCATCTCCAGGGCTCCAGCACCCCAGGCTGTCGGCACCACCTCCCTCCCAGCCTCACCCCTGGGTCATTGTGGCCTCTCACTGTTGCTACTCTCTGGGTGACACTCTGACCCTGTTGGCCACACAGTGCCTCCGTGTCCTGTTCCTGAATCCCTGCGGTGAGGTCCCTGGCTGCTGAGAGCTGGGAGTGCCTGCTCTGTGCTGACTCACAGCCCAGAGGTCGGAGCCCGGCTCTGCACAGGCCTGGCCGGGGTGGGGAGGGGTTCACCGCGGCACCTGCTGGTTCATACCACAGGTCAGTGCAGGCCACGTGACAACTGTGACCACTGAGCCCAGAGTGAGGCTGGTCCAAGGTCACCTGGGATGGGGTGGGGTCCCCTGGATGTGCAGGCCTGGGCTTTCCTTACTCATGGTTGTCTGCTTCGGCTGGGTCCGGCCAGGATTCAACACAGGTGCTACCTCGCCAAGGTGTCTGCCTTGGGCCAGCGGAGGCCACAGGGTCAGGCCCCAACCCGGGGGCTGTGCATACTTTCTCCCCACGTCTGGGCGGCACCTGGCCTTCCCGCAGAGCTCGGTGACATGTCCGAATTCCAGTTGGTAAGGCCAATCTATCCTCAGGGCAGCGCACCCCTCCCGGTACCCAGTCAGCCAGCCTTGAGCACAGGCGCGGGCGAGCGAGGCTGGGAGCTTTCCGGGCAAAAGTGATTCAGCAGAGGTGGGCATCACCTGGTCCCCATGGGGAGAGGAGGTCCCTGGGGTCCTGGGCCGGGAAGAGCCCATAGAGGGTTTGGTGCCTCTTCACAGGCTGGTCCTAATCTCATCTGAGAGCAGAAACCTCAGAACTCGCAGAAAGAGAACAACGTTCATTTCACAGGAAATCAGGGCGATGTCTCTAGGACAGCTCAGAGCCCACGCTAAGGGAGAGTGAGTATTAGTGCTTTTTCTTGCTAAATTTTAAAATTCAGGGGGCGCCTGGGTGGTGCAGTCGGTTAAGCGTCCGACTTCAGCCAAGTCACGATCTCGCGGTCCGTGAGTTCGAGCCCCGCGTCAGGCTCTGGGCTGATGGCCCGGAGCCTGGAGCCTGTTTCCGATTCTGTGTCTCCCTCTCTCTCTGCCCCTCCCCCGTTCATGCTCTGTCTCTCTCGGTCCCAAAAATAAATAAAAAAATAAAAACGTTAAAAAAAAATTTTTTTTAATTCAGATATCATTCACAAATAATGTCATAAAATGTGCATGTCTTAGGTCAACAACCTCTTCAAAGCTGTTCTTAACTCTGGGACGATGACACAGCACACGAGGGTAAGGGAATGCTCCATGCACCGGGTTAGAGCTCCCCTTTCCTGACGGTCTGGGAGCTGCAGGGGCCAATTACAGCAGTCAATTAGCTAAGGCTTCAGAGTCCCTCAGGAAAATAAATAAGGTACTTCATGCAAGCTGTAAAAATAAATCCAAGTGAAACACTGCAGTGGAAACTAATGACTGGCTGCCAGCAGTTAGGCACTAAACCGTTAATAATGGCAACTCCATCCTAGTCCCCAGAAAACAGATCAACAAACTTAAACGAACAGACAGGGTCTTGGTGCAGCCGTCTTTCTCATGGGTGGCTTTTTTTGGGTGTAGACCCGTGTGTGGCTGGCTGTTGTGGTGAAAGACACTGACAGAACATTCCAGAAGGTTTCGGGGTCTGCACAGGGTTGGCTGTGTCTGCCTTCCATTTTCTGTGCAGGGGTGGGTCCCAGCGAGGGGCACATGGCGGAGCTCCCCAAAGGGCATCCTGCTGTGTCTCAGGACAGGGTGAGGAGGGGACAGGAGGGTCTGAGCGGGTCACCCCGCCCGCCCCCGGATCCCCTCCAGAGGCCTCGTCCCCTCCCACCCACCTGCCATCAGAGCCACAGGCTGGAATGCTCTGAGATCCAGACGTGGAGGGGCAGACTTCCAGGAGTGACATGGAGAGAACGGCCCCTTCTGCAGGCTGTCTCCTCTGGGGCTTCTGTGGTCAGGAACACAGACTCCCAGCCTGGGGAATCCCGCCTTGGGGGCACGGGGCGGAAACTGCACATGAAAACCAATCATTTCCTCCTGCACAGAATTACTTCACTTTTAGTTTTTGAAGTGTGGGCTCTGCTTGAAATAGACACCTAATTAGATCACCGGAAGAGGCGTCCCAAGCCACAGGATGGTAACAGTGGTTCCCATCTGTCCTTTCCTCCCATACCCTTTGTAATTCGGCAGCACGCTGTATTTACGGTGGCAGGCGAATCGTGCTGCTGAACATTCCTGAGGGACCCAGGGCTCTGCCAGGAGCCTAGGAACCACAGACAAGAAAGGGGACTCCTGCCCCCCAGGGGCCCAAGTGCAGCCGGAGGAGGGAGTCCACATCAGAGAGAGAAGGTGGGGAGCGGGCCCAGATGGGTGGGGGTCAGGTCAGGAAAGGCTCAGGGCTCGGCAGAGAAGCTCTGGGGAGCGGTCTCCAGCTCGCAGGGGCAGCGGGCAACGGGACGCTATGGAGGCTTTGCTGGAAATGGGGTCCGGAAACACCAGTCCAACGGCATGCTAGCAAGGGGCTGCGATGGCTGCGTGCTCAGAACCCGACTCTCTTCAGTCCCCTAATTTCTCTGTTCCAAATATTCTCAGGCTCAGGAGACTGAAGCTGGGGTGGGAGGGACAGAGATGGGTCCTCAATTAGGACTCTGTCAGGGACAGAAGCAATTTCTGGTTTGTTTGTTTTTTAATTTTTAAAACAATTTAAAAATTTTTAATTTATTTTTGACAGAGAGAGAGACAGAGCATGAGCAGGGGAGGAGCAGAGAGAGAGGGAGACACAGAATCTGAAGCAGGCTGTCAGCACAGAGCTCGACATGGGGCTCAAACCCACAGGCTATGAGATCACGACCTGAGCTGAAGTCAGACACTCAACGGACTGAGACACCCAGGTGCCCTCTAACTGGCTTTTGAAAGGGGGAGTGTTACTGGTCCTCTTAAGTGAAAAATACACAGCAATACCTTCAGGCATGGCTGGATCCAGGTGCTCAGGTGATCTCCTGTCTCCTTCACAATTACTGTCTAGGTGTAAATAGGACTCCCCCTGGAAAGCCACCTCTGGGGGATGAGGACAGGCATCTCCATCATGGAGGACAAGAGATCCCTCCCTGTCCTGCAAACAGACCTGCTCATAAACAGGGGAATATGAGCAGCAATGAGAATGTGATGACCCCAGAGCAGCTCAAGTCCCCAGCGGCCCCAAGCAGCAGAGCCCCTGACCATCTCCAGTCAGGTCCTCTGTCGACAGCTTCAGTGCTTGGGGTTGCGGGAGATGCGGACCAACTGGGTGTCAGGCAGCAGGAAGCAAGACTGAGCAAGCATTCATTTCCCAGCATGGCAGAGCCCAGGAGAGCGTGCTCCTTCCTGGAAATGCAGAATCAGGACAGGTGTGGTCTGTGTGACCCTGGCCCAGAGGTCCCAGATCCCAGAGGCCGAGCCAAGGGCACGGACATGGTCCCATCCCTCCCCTCACCTCCTGAAGCCTCTTTCTTTCACCAGACTTCCTTCTCTTCTCTTAGTCACTGACTGCCCAGCCTCTTCACCATGGAGCTGAACTAAAAGGGTTTCAAACCCACTTCTGGTGTAGATGTCTCCCAGCACACACCCAGCTGCAAAGGACGACCCTTCAGTGAGGCACAGTCCTGCATGTGGCCCTAACACAGAGTGCTTTGACCTAAAGGGGTCCCCCCACACGTACACGCACTCACGTACACACACTCACACACACACAATGCATAAACAAACACACGGGCGCACCCACTTTGTATAAACACATGCACACTCTGTTTCTACACACTCTATAAACAAATGGGCGGTGCGCACACTTCGTATAAACAAATACACGGGCGCACACACACTTCCTGTAACAAATGCACGGTGCACACACTTGGTATAAACGAATACACAAGCACACACTTCCCATAAACAAATACACACACAAGCCCAGATGAACACACACACATATACACTCACAACTGTTTCTAAGACGCTTAGAAAAAAATCCCAACCCTTGTCTTTGAAAAACAGCAGAGTGTATTATAATCTCCTAAAGAATTGGTGATTCTGAAACCCTCAATAACAAAGCAGCAGTTTGTAGAGCGCATCTGAAAACTACTATTTATGTAAGGTGTTGGCTTTTATAACTTGTGGATCCTCCCAGCACTTCAAATCTCCTTTTCCTACTGAAGAGGCTGTCGTGCCCGTCTGCTGAGGCCCGTCTTCACCCGGCTGAAGTCACCTGGCTGCACGCTGCAGGGCACAGCGTAAGGCTCACGACCTCGATGACGGGTCCAGTTACAGTTACAAACCGGGCCTCTCTAATAAATTACTTCAGGTTCTAAGTGTATAATTACAGTGTTTTTACTAATCACATAATCAAGATGGGTAATTATGTCATTACGATATGACATTTCATCTGCCCTTGCAGCAGCTGTTTGTGGTCGGTCACGAACTTGAGGGCCTGGGGTGAGTAGGGGTTTGCCTGGGGCGACCTGAGACCCTAGCACTCCGGTCTTTATTTGGAACTGCCGGATGCTGTTGCCGTCCTGGGGAGGAGACATTCAAGGAGTTAATGACACAAACGCCCTTCCTCTTGGGACTATGAGGACAAACAACTCTTTTTACTCTAATAGCTTCAATTATCCAGTCAAAGCCTGGGTCATCTTGTCTGAGCACTGCAAACAGTGCCACCACACTGGTGGCCCTCGCGGGCCCCGGGCCCACCATGGTGGGATCTTCTGGGGGGGTTCTTCTCGGGAGGTGCCCATCCAGCCCTGTTTGCTAACCCACCGCTAGTACTGAAGACCCGAAGGGGACGTGGGCTGGGGCCAGCTTCTCTGCAAGGGAGGCCCAGACCACACGCAGAGGGGCGCCCCCTTCGTGGTTCCTGATTTTTGCCACATCCCAACTCTGGCAGGAGACGGACGTGCCATTATGGTCCCTTCCTTGTCCTGGACACCAGCCAGCCTCTCCAAACTGAAGGTCCTCCCTGTGAGAGTTCAGCTTTTTCCGTTTAGCACAGCTTGGAGGTGGGTGTCCCATTAGATCAACAGTCCTGGGCTGGCACCCGCCCAGCAGTGACACTGGGGCTTGGGGGCCTGCTCCTCTCCTG
This sequence comes from Prionailurus bengalensis, assembly GCF_016509475.1. Lineage (NCBI taxonomy): Eukaryota > Metazoa > Chordata > Mammalia > Carnivora > Felidae > Prionailurus > Prionailurus bengalensis. The sequence continues at coordinate 1,309,100 of NC_057356.1, read as the reverse complement.
CGCACCCTGGGACCCATGTTCTGCCCACTCGCCATCATGGGCCAACAGCAGCCCTGCCTGGCACCCTTGACAGTTCGGGAAGGACAGGAAGCTTTAGGAGATTAATGTAATGCTGTGGGCTTGCACGGCCTTTCGTCCTGCATTTAACACAGTGACAATGTAATTACATCCTTCATGGGAAATCTCGCTGGTTTTAACAGCTGTCACCAGCCACAACATCACAGTTCCATGTGCTTGGCTGCACGTGTCTTTTCTGAATGCGTTTGCAGAAGAGCCCAGCATGGGTGTTAAGGCCCATTTCGCCTCAGCAACAGAACATGAAGAGGGAGGGACAAAAGCGCACCCTGACTCTCATGAGATGGCAGCTCACAGAACCTGCGCCCACCTGCCCTGCAGCAGCAGCCAGGCCTGGGCGGGGACCTGGGGCTGCATGGGTGATGATGGGACGAGGGGAAGTTACAGGCAGTTGACCTGCCCTATGAACAGGAGCACAGACGCAGGGAGGAAAGTTCCCATGGAGTCATGTTAACCATGAAGAAATGCAAGTAACTTATGTATCAAAAAAAGGAGTTTCCTCTAAGACTCGTCTATACCTGTGATTTCCCTTTTAATGATGACAGCAGATCATTACGTTGGTTCATTTCTGTGCAGGTTTCCCTTTAAGTCCACAGGGGTGTTAGTTTCGGGGGCCTTGCCCGGCGGCCAGGGTTCAGGGACGGCCTACGGGGTGAGCTACGTGGGCTGCCAAACTGGCGATGCTGGTGCTGGAGGGGGTTTCGTGGGCGCAAAGGGGACAGACGGCCTTTGAGTCCAAGCTCCCGGACAAGCTGCCTTCGCTCTTCCCTGCTCCTCTGTCACTCAATGAGAATCGGGAACCTGACTGTGAATATTTGCCCAGGTCAAGCCATTGTAAAAACATAATCCTTGTGGGATGAAATGATTGATACAAAGGGAATTAACCTATTCACGGGTAACCACAAACATCTGGGGATAATTCACTTGGAGACTTTCTGTCCATGCACGAAAACATAAACCAACTAAAGTGTGTGCACGGACGAGACCACGGAAATTTCAGACACTCTGAAATTCACCGCGCGTGCAGATGACTGTTGTTCAGGATGAGCGCCGCCTGGGTTGTCTTCGCGGGTCTGCGGGGCCGGTGAGACACGTCAACGTGCATTTCACCACGACGGGGACATTCAGGGGCCATTCTCACCAAGACACGTGCCCAGGGACGAAGGGGCCAGCAGGCACAGCCAACTTCTCAGAGCTGCACAAGGAACGCGTATCGACGGCACCGCAGAGGAGAGCAGGCGAGGCAGGGGGTCCGAGAAGCAGCCCGCCCACAGTTCCACCATCGGAGACCCCTCACCCATAGCAATCAACGCCGCATCTCTTAATTTCACTTTGTCTTAGAAAAAGGCACACATTCGGAAACTGCAACGGGACAGAGGGTCAGCACGGCCCTCGCTCAAGGAGGACACGCAAATTCGTGACGCGTTCCATATGCTTACGTCACGGAGACGAAAAGCCCAGAGGAGGCATACGCTCAAGAAGCCCGGAACAACGCCGTCTGGTGACAGCCGTGCCGACGCTTCCCACGGTGAGCGCCAGGTAGTGCGCAGAACTGCTGAATCACTACGTCGTCGCACACTTCGCTAACACAACACTGTGTCAATTCTGCTTCGGTCAAAAAAGAGCACACACGTAGCACGTGGAATATATACACCCCTCCTCACACCTAAATGCAACCGTGTTATAAAGCACATTTCACCACCTGCCCGTCACTCCACACACAGCAGAGACCCCGGGTGTAAATAACACATCTGCACGACCAGCTAGTCTCTGCAGGGCCTGCCATCCAGCGCTGTCCCAGAGTGCGCTGCACGCTCCCGCTTTTGGTCCTGGAGGACCCCAATGTTTTGATATCACACGCTGAGATGTGTGAGTGACCCCAGGGCACACGCTCGCCCTTCAGCATGGCCCCGGCAGTGGATGTGCACTGTGCACAGGGACACCTATGGCCTTGTCTCCTGGCTGCACCGTTTCCATCATGGGGTCCAGAAAGGCTCTGGAAAGTTCCCTGTACACCTTCCCCGTCATGAACATCCTGACACAGAGGCTGGGCTTAGGAGGGAGTCAGGACCGGGGACCTGAGAAGGGTTCTCAGGCTGTAGGGTCAAGACCCCACGGTCCCGTCCCCACCCCCTGCAGTTGTCCACTCTGCTCTCAGCAGGGGCAGAGCGGGGGCAGGGCAGGGGCAGGGAGGGTCCCCACCTTGGGCTCCAGCAGTGGACACGGCACCTCCTGCTGCCTGAGTGCCCACACTCCTGTTCAGGGTCACGGCTGCGGGTAGCTCCTGGGATTTTTTCGCAAAGCTCCTGAAACGTTACTTGGATCTTATCTGAATCCCCTTAGAAATTGCTAAATTACATTGTTCACATCAGTCATAACATTAGCTCAAACATACAATGAGTCCGGTTATGGGAAATAGAGAAATGTGCACCTGGGAGCAATCGGGTCTGTGGACTGAAAAGTACTGGCAGCCTGGCCGCCTATGGTTCTTCTATCAACTGGGCCACTGTCTCCTTCCCTTGATCCTCCCTAGATTCGCTTCCCTGCTGGAGACCCCTGTGGGCCTGCACCCAGACACAGCCTGAAGCACCTGCCCCAGACGTCGGGTCAATGAAGGCAATTCTGCCCAAGGACAAGTGACATGAGGCCTTGTGTGCTGGCCGCTCAGGCCTGCTAATTTGGGGAGCAGACCCACTCGGTCCTCCTGCCGGATCCCCAGGGCCACCCCCATCTGCCGACTGAGCACCCACGCTCACGTATTTGAGGACGCGGGAGTAGGGACGTCTTCTTCCCCAAACAACCTATGTGTATCACGCAGAACAATAAATTCTCACAGGAGTCACGTGTAGGGAGTGACAAGCTGATCCTAAAATTCATATGAAAAGGAACAGGAAGAGAACAATCAGAACAATTTTGAGGAATAAAGAGTTGGAAGAATGCTCTAGCCAATCTTAGGAATTCATATAAAGTTACAGGAATCAAGAGAGTGAGGTATCCACAGAGAGTAGAAATGTAATTGAGGGAACAAAACATACAATCCAGAAACAGACCCACAATACCATGGAAACTCACTCTTTACAAAGTTGAATAGTAATCCAATGGAGTAAGTATAGTCTGTGCGACTAATGGTGTTGGAAAGATTGGACACGTGTACAAATTGAGTATCAACCAGAAGCCTTGTACCTTTTACGAAAATACGGCCAAAGCAGACCACAGATCAAATGTTCCAAAATTGGATGGTGGCGGCACTCTGCAACTCTTTAAACTTACTAAAAATCCTTGCATGTGTGGTATGTACATTATACCCCGAAAAGGTGTTTTAACATACCCTTGCGCACTTATTAGAACGGCCAACATCTCAGACCTGTGACAGAGTGCTGCTGAGGGTGTGAACCAACCAGAGGTCTCATGCCCTGCGAGTGATCCTGTGACATGGTACGATTCCAGAAAACAATATGGCGGCTGCTCAGACGGTCTCTCTCTCTCTCTCTCTCTCACACACACACACACATGCATGCAACCCAGCCAGTTCATTCCCACATTCTCACCGGGGAAACTGAGAGCAAATGCCTACAATAAAAACACCTCTACAGGGGCGCCTGGGTCGGTTAAGGGTCCGACTTCGCGCTCAGGTCATGATCTCACAGTTTGTGAGTTTGAGCCCTGCGTCTGGCTCTGTGCTGACGGCTCAGAGCCTGGAGCCTGCTTCAGATTCTGTCTCCCTCTCTCTCTGCCCTTCTCCCACTCAGGCTCTATCTCTCCCTCTTTCTTAAAAATAAATAAATATTTAAAAAAATATTAAAAAAATAAAAAATAAAAAATAAAAAGCAAACACCTCTACAAACGAGCAGCTTTGTTTGTCATGAGCGAGACCGGAAATAACCGAACGTCCGTCCCCAGCTCACTGGATCAACAAGCTGCGGTCCGTCCACACACGCACCTGCTCAGCACCAGAGGGGTGAGCCACAGATACGCAACTCTATGGATGAGGTGAAAACCATTATTTTGAGGAAGAGAAGCCAAAGTGAGTACCAATGGCAGGACTCTGTTCACATGACGTTCTAGGAAGTCGAAGTACATCATGGCGACTACACGCAGAGCACCTGCTGCTGGGCAGCCGGCGGGTGACAAAAGGGGAACGAGGGAAGTTGAGGGGTGCTGAATGTGCTCATCACTTTGTGTGATGGTTTCACATGGATACACACTTGCCCCAATTTATCAGCATACGCCTTCTCTTTTAGATGCGTGGTAACTCAGCAGAGTGGGTAGAAACAGAGAACAGAAGCAAAGTGGGAATTTCACGGCGTTTCTCAAAAAAGCTAGGTGCCCACAGGTCCAGCCCGTGTGAATTGAACATCCCACGCCAGGCACAGTCATTCTGACCCATGATTTCAAGGAAAGTGTTGGGGACAAAAGGGCCGAATTAGGGAGCACGGGGGCCTGCCCAAGCCCCTGGTTTCCCCGTGAGTGGTATCAGAGGGCGCGGTGCTGCCCTCGGGAACAGGCTGTTGGGGGCACATACCCTGCTGTGCAGGTGGCCCGGAGAACCTGCTGTGCCCGAGCTTCTGGAAGCAGGACGAGCAAACCCATTGTTCACAAACCTGATCTTAAAAGTGTAGATTGTGGGGGCGCCTGGGTGGCTCAGTCGGTTAAGCGTCCGACTTTGGCTCAGGTCATGATCTCACAGTCCGTGAGTTTGAGCCCCACGTCGGGCTCTGCTGACAGCTCAAGCCTGGAGACTGCTTCAGATTCTGTGTCTCCCTCTCTCTCTGACCCTCCCCCATTCATGCTCTGTCTCTCTCTCTCAAAAATAAATAAACATTAAAAAAAATTACACTTTAAAAAAAGAAAAGTGTAGATTGTGCTAAGTGCCCGCCTTCAGGAGGAAAGCCTGTGTGGAAGGTGTTAGGATGTCCCTGGAAGGGGACAGCCATCTCGCCAGCGCGCCGGAACGAACTGAAGGTCAACTGATCACTGAGCAACAGCACAACCTGGCACGAAAGAAAGACCCACCCGAACCTAAACCCAGAACTGCTGCAGCTTAAAAACCCTACCCCACCATACCCGGGCGCGACTTCCCTGACTCCTCTCACTCCCTGAGTCATGGAACCTCGCCCGGAACCTTAGTTCCCAATAAAGCCTTAAACTGCAAAAGTTCTTTTTGACTCTAACTCCTATCTTTACCCCGCCCAACGCCTGACACTAACATTTGGTGCCGAAACCCAGGAGAGGTAGTAGCTCGCCTCCCTTGGCTGAACTCCCCCCTCCTCACCAAGCCAGATGCCAACCACCCTACTCTCAAGAGCCTACAGGAGCCAGTAGGTAGGACAGACCCCTCCTTCCCCCCTCCAACTACGGCTGACACCCACGAGAGACGTCTTGCAAGTCAGTCTCCTTTCCTCCGCAAGCCGAAAGGCCCGCACGCCAATAGGCCCCTATTGCAACGCAAGGCCTTGCCACACCAATGGGGAGTAACGAGTCTAAACCACCTCGATCTCTTACCCCCCTCCAATGTCTGTTAAAACTTCCAGTTCCTGGGCTTACAAGGCGAACTTCTTTGTAACCGATTCATCCGCCTTTGCACTGTAGTCTGGCCTCAATACAAATTAGATAATGATCCTCAATGGCCACCTGAGGGGTCTTTACAATAACAAATCTTAACTGATCTGGACAATTTCTGCCATCAGCTGGGAAAATGGGGAGAAATACCCTACATTATGGCCTTTTGGGACCTCAGGTCTCGCCCCCACCTATGTTCCTCCTGCCCCTCTGCATGCGTGCTCCTTGCCCGCCCACAACCCCCCGACGACCCCACCTCACCAACTTCCCCAATCTCAGACCCGTTAGAGGATCTAGCCACACCGCCCACGGGCCCTCACCCCCCTCCGTACTCCCAACCCCCAGCCGTCCCGCCCTCGCCTCCCGTATCATCCCGAACTCGTGCTCAGGCCCCTCCCAGCGAACAGACCCCAGCGGCCATCTTACCTCTCCGTGAGGTGGCAGGACCTGAAGGCCTGGTTCGCGTTCACGTCCCCTTCTCCCTCCAAGACTTATCCGCCATTGAAAAGCGGCTAGGGTCATTCTCGGCTGACCCCACCCAATACGTTAAGGAATTCCAATACCTTGCCCAAGCCTACAGTCTCACATGGCATGACATTCATGTGATCCTCACCTCTACCCTCACCCCTGAGGAGAGGGAGCGCATCCAGGCCGCAGCCAGAGAGCATGCAGACCAAACCCACATGACCGACCCCACTATGCCCGTAGGGGCCAATGCTGTCCCGGTGGCCAATCCCAATTGGAACTACCAACATGCAGGCAACGGTCACTGGCACCGGGACCAGATGATCCAATGCCTACTAGCAGGCATGAGGGCAACCTCAAACAAATCAGTAAATTTTAACAAACTTCAAGAAATAATACAAGACCCCCATGAAAACCCCACAGCCTTCCTTAGCCGGCTCACAGAGGCACTTACGCAATATACCAGACTAGACCCTACCACCCCCGCCGGGGCCACGGTATCGGCCACCTATTTTATTTCCCAATCAGCCCCCGATATTCGAAAAAAACTAAAAAGGGCCGAAGACGGCCCTCAAACCCGTATGGCCGACCTGGTAAAGATGGCTTTTCAAGTTTTTAATGGCCGAGAGGAAGCTCAAGAACAACGGCCACAGGCCCGTCTCCAACAAAAGGTACAATTACAGACCCAAGCCTTGGTAGCTGCCCTGAGGCCACTCACAATAAAGCCCTCCGGACCACGGCCCCCTCCGGGGCCTTGCTTTAAATGTGGCCAAGAAGGCCACTGGTCTCGTCAGTGTCCCCACCCCAAAAAGCCTACCAGCCCATGCCCATTGTGCCAGCAAATGGGCCACTGGAAATCCGATTGTCCTAACCCAAGGGACGACAGACTCGCAACGCCTCCACGTGGCGAGGCTTCACCCCAATTGGACTCTGCCTTCCAACTGCTGGAGATGGAGGATGACGACTGACGAGCCCCAGACTCAGTAACTCCAGTGACCCACGCTGAGCCCAGGGTAAAACTCCAGGTGGCGGGTAAGTCCGTCTCCTTTCTGTTGGACACGGGGGCCACCTATTCCGTCCTGCCGAGCTATTCCGGCCCCACCACGCCATCCTCCGTTTCGGTCATGGGCATAAATGGCACCCCCTCCATTCCCCCATGCACACCGGTACTCACCCGCTGCCTGCATGGCCTCCACTTCTCCCACTCCTTCCTAGTCATCCCCTCCTGCCCCTTCCCCCTTTGGGCCAAGACATCCTCAGTAAATTAGGAGCCTCTATACATTTACCAGCTATTTGCTCCTCTCCCTCCCTGACTCATCTCCTACTGGCTGTTATCATGGACGACAGAGACCACAGCCTTAACCCACACCTGGACCTCCCAATAGACCCAATCGTATGGGATACATCCACCCCAACAATCGCCACCCATCACCAACCTGTCCTCATTAAACTCAAAAATCCATCACAATTCCCGTCTAGACCCCAATACTCAATCTCTCACACCCACCGACTAGGACTGAAGCCCATCATCGATCACCTACTCAAGGAGGGCCTCCTAATCCCATGTCATTCCCCTGCAACACCCCGATCTTGCCTGTAAAAAAGCCAAATGGCTCATATAGACTAGTTCGAGACCTCCGAATAATCAATGAAGCTGTAATTCCCATCCACCCAGTAGTGCCCAACCCATACACCCTCCTCTCCCAAATCCCCCGTCCACAGCCCGTTTTACAGTGCTTGATCTCAAAGATGCCTTTTTCACCATTCCCTTACATCCTGAGTCCCAATTCCTCTTCGCCTTCACATGGCAAGATCCAGTCACTTCTCTGGCCTGCCAACTCACATGGACGGTACTTCCCCAGGATTTCGTGATAGTCCCCATCTCTTTGGGCAGGCCTTGGCCAGGGATCTCCTCAAAGCCCCACTCTCCAGTCACTGTACTCTACTACAGTACGTAGATGACCTTCTATTATGTGGAACCTCTTTCGACCACACCAAACAAGATACGGTCCAGATCCTAAATTTCCTGGCTAACCTGGGGTATCGAGTCTCCCCACACAAAGCCCAAATCTGTACTAATACAGTCACATTTCCTGGGAGTCTCACTCAGACCTACTACCAAGGCCCTAACCCAAGATCGTCTCCAAGCCCTCCAGACCCTGTCCCCACCTACCAATGCAGACGAAATCCTCTCCTTCCTGGGTCTAGTGGGCTTCTCCCGACACTGGATCCCTAACTTTGCTATACACACAGCAAAGTTGTGTGTATAGCACAACTATACAAAGCAGCCAAAGAAACCCCCCAAGGCCCACTCTCCAGCCTGGGATCGGTCGCAAGGGCCTTCCAACGGCTGGTCACATCTCTAGTCACTCAACCAGTCCTTTCCCTCCCTAATGTTTCAAAGCCTTTCCTCTTATACACAGGTAAGAGGGCTGGAATTGCAACAGGGCTCCTAACCCAACCATGTGGCCCTAAGTTACAAGCTGTCGCCTACCTTTCTAAACAACCAGACCCTACCATCAGGGGGTGGCAACCCTGCCTCAGAGCACTTGCAGCAGCAGCCACCCTAACCCAAGAGGCACTCAAACACCCTACACTGCCCCCTAACGGTACTTTCACCGCACCTTCTATCTGATCTTACACATAAGGCCCTGGCACACCTCTCCCCATCACGCATACAATTGTTCCATCTGCTCTTTATTGAAAATCCTGAAATATCTCTCCAACTCTCCCCCAGACTCAATCCTGCCACGCCACTTCCACAAATCAACCCCAAAGACACTTCACAGCCACCCTTCCACTCCTGCACTGAACTTACAGATATTCTCTCCAAACCTCCATCTAACTTAAAGGACCTTCCCCTCACTTCCCCTGATCTCACCCTGTTTGTAGACGGTAGCTCACTAGTTGACTGCAAGGGCCACCGATGAGCAGCGTATGCTGTAGTCACATTAAACCAAACTCTAGAGACCCAGACACTACCCACAGGAACCACATCCGAGAAGGCTGAACTCACAGCCCTCATGAGGGCTCTCCAATTGTCCCGAAACAAAAGGGTCACAATATACACACACTCAAAATACGCTTTCCTTATTGCACATACACACTCCCATTTATGGGAAGAAAGAGGATTCCTCACAACTAAGGGTACCCCCATCATCAACGGGCCACTCATAGTGAAACTCTTTGAGGCCCTCAAACTCCCACAGGAAGTGGCCATTGTCCACTGCAAGGGCCACCAACCCCTAACCACAGAGACAGCTATAGGAAATCACAAGGCTGACAACACTGCCAGACAAACAGCTCTCTCTCTCGACCCAGTTCCTATGGGCATCCTCACCAAAGATACAACTCCCGATTGTACCCCAGATGAACAAAAACAATACATGGCCCATCCCGATGCCCACACCGATGCAGGCTAGATCATGCTGGGCCCCCGACTGGCCCTCCCAAATAGCCTAGTCCCTTCCTTACTAACAAAAATCCACAAAACCCTACACATTGGGCCGGAGGCCACCTTCCGCTTCCTTGAGCCCATTAGGTACCACCCCCCACCTACAACAACTGATCGCCAAAACACACCAACTATGCACCACATGCGCCGCAGTCAGTTCCCAAGGGAGAATGAGGCACCCAGGCCCCACTCCTCAGATGCGGGGCCATCTCCCAGGCAAAGACTGGCAAATAGATTTCACTCACATGCCAAAACACAAAAAATTACGGTATCTCCTTACTATAATCGACACCTTTACAGGGTGGATAGAAGCCTTCCCCACCTCATCTGAAGGTGCCTCCACAGTGGCTGAGATCCTACTCAAGGACATCATCCCCCGCTTTGGTCTACCAAGAAGGATACAGTCTGACAACGGGCCCGCTTTCATCTCAGCAGTCACCCAACAGGTCTCCAAAGCTTTGGGTATTACTTGGAAACTCCACATACCATACCACCCCCAGTCCTCGGGTAAGGTGGAAAGGGCCAATGGTGTCATAGAAGACCATCTCATAAAACTCTCCATAGAGACTCGGCTTTCTTGGCCTCAACTCCTACCTATAGCACTCACCCGACTCCGAGCCACTCCCCGAGGACCCACAGGCCTCAGCCCATTTGAACTCTTATACGGGCGACCCTTCCTGTTACCCCAACCCCTACCAAAAGATCCTCCTCCTTTGGCTGCCTATCTCCCTTACCTCAGCCTGCTCCGACACCTGATCCGACAGTACGCTGACCTCACTCTACCAGCTCCCATCGATCTCTCCTCTCCCTCACTATCTGTAAACCCAGGAGACTCAGTGCTCCTTCGAGTAAGACAAAAACCAACCCTTGCCCCCCAGTGGGAGGGTCCCTACACAGTCATACTCACGACCCCCATGGCTGCTAAATTATTGGGCCACACCCCGTGGGTTCACACCTCCGACCTCAAGCGGGCCCCCCCTTTACCCCCCATACCAGAAGGGTCATGGACCTCCCAACCAACTGGCACCCTCACCCTCAAACTAACCCAACAGACCCCTTCATGACGGACCCTTCCCCTCGGTTTTCTACCTTCACACTCACAATATTACACGAGCTACAACTCTCCCACTCCTCCGACCCCATCACCCTCCCCCTATTTCTCTCCTGGGTCTCCAACTATTGGCTTCAGGGAACTCTCTCCGATTTCTCCCGTCGAAATCTCCTCCTTTACCTTTCTGCTAACCATACTTATAGATCATGATGATACTTCCCTTGTTACTCCTTGTTAACATCATCCCCCTTATGCCCTCACAACCCTCCTATAGGTGGGTTTTTTACCTATCTGAAACTTTTAATGGACACACCTCTGTCATACCCTCTACCCCTTGCCCCCTTGTTGGGTGCCAAAATCAAGTCACCTTTAAATTTCCCTCCTTCAACACCCTCCAAGCCTCTACACGGATTACTCCCGCCATTTGCTTTTTATATGACCAGACCAACAAAATATGCTCCCAACCTCCCCGACCAATATGGAAGATGCCCCTAGCACTATTGTAACATACACTGGCTCAACCTATACTGTTTCACAGGACCAAGAATGGGCCACTTCTGCTTAAAAAGTGGCAACTTTACCCTTACTGTCCCTGATCCATGGGATACCTGCTGGCAAACCGGAATAAAGGGCAAACTGTATCAGAACGGCCATTTCTCTAACCCCATCTCCTCTTTAACCATCTATCGAACCTATGAGCCCTCAATGTCTCCTTCCCTCTCCAACCTTAAAGATGTTACCCAAGTAATCACAGACCAAGAAGACCAGCTCAACACACAACTACAGACACCCCCGGCACAACATCCCTTCTCATGGCTTACATTAATCAGACAAGGAGCGATCCTGCTTAACCACTCAGGCTTAACCAACCTGTCACACTGCTTTCTTTGCGCATCCCTTCAGCGGGATCCAGTAATAGCCTTCCCATTACCCACCCCCTTTCCCAACCCCACTAACTCCATCAACCACCCCAGAAGTCAAATCTCCCTACAGGTTCCCGTCCTCACTGAGACCCCTCAAGGCAACACGTCTCACCCAATATGCTACTCCTCTCAGGCCTCCCCAACTTGCCCCTCCCCCCTGCCTATGCCTAGCCACGACCCTCCCCCAGGGGGATTCTATTGGTGTAATGGCACAGCTTATAAACAAATGCCCAAAAATGCTTTTATCCGTCTCCCAGTCACCATTACCCCCCAACTCACCCTATACGGACAGGAAGAACTCCATCAACTCCTCGAATTCCACCTCCAAAAACGAGCCGTTTTCCACCCACTAATGGTCGAACTATCCCTGGCCACCTCCCTATTGGCCGCTGGGGTTGGGACCGGCTCCCTCGCACACTCCATTACCTCCTCCAGGGACCTGTCAGACAGGCTCCAAATCGCAAAAGAAGCCTCCGCAACCTCCCTATCCGCCTTACAAAGGCAGATCAACTCCCTAGCATAGGTCACTCTCCAAACCGACGAGCCCTAGATCTCCTGACAGCAGAAAAAGGGGGAACATGCCTGTTCCTGAGGGAAGAATGTTGCTACTACCTCAATGAGTCAAGCTTAGTTGAAACCAATATAGAACACCTAAAGGAAATCCAAAAAACTCTATCCGCCTGCCCAGGATCCTCACACCCCCTAACCTCCTGGTGGCCATCACCCCTCCTAACTTGGCTCCTCCCCACAGTCACCCCACTAGTTGCTATCTGTATAATACTTATGCTCTTACCTTGTTTTCTCCGTTTCGTACGGAAACGAATTCATGAAGTTGCCCAGGTCGCATTTCATCAGATGGTGGTCCAGCCCTATTCCCACATTCCCACCTCAGACCCCACATGCTATGGCGTCGCCCTTACACCCGCAAGAAGCAGCCAGATCAGATCCGTCGCCCATTATCACCAATAAGAGGTTGGAATGTTAGGATGTCCCTGGAAGGGGACGGCCATCTCGCCAGCGCGCCGCAACGAACTGAAGGTCAACCGATCACTGAGCAACAGCACAACCTGGCACGAAAGAAAGACCCACCCGAACCTAAACCCAGAACTGCTGCAGCTTAAAAACCCTACCCCACCATACCCGGGCGCGACTTCCCTGACTCCTCTCACTCCCTGAGTCACGGAACCTCACCCGGAACCTTAGTTCTCAATAAAGCCTTAAACTGCAAAATTCTTTTTGACTCTAACTCCTATCTTTACCCCACCCAACGTCTGACACTAACAGAAGGGAGACTGGTTTTATTGTACGTGGGAGGCTTAGTTTATCCGTGTCGTCATGCTGGAGAGCTGTCACTCAGGGCGTTCTTCCTGGCAGGGCAGCAGCTAGGCCTGCTCTCAAAGGCCATTTCTGGCTCAGCCCAGACAGCTCATCAGCCTGAAGCCAGGAGCGCTGCACCAGGAGCAAGGGGCCCTCTGGACAGTAGTGGCGGGGAAGATGTAGCTGGAGGGGCACAGGCTGGCAGTGCTCAGGGAGTGCAGTGGGGCTCACCCAGGGGAGGGGGGTGGAAGTGGCTAAGCCAGGTGAGGCTCCTGCTGAGCCACAGGCCTGGGGTCAGATCCTGTGTCTCCTGTCCTCCTGGGTTAGGGGGCTGGCCGGCAGGCTGTTCTCAGGGCTCACCACGGAGCGCTTTTCTAACTGTGGTGGCATCCCTCTGCAACGGGCCCAAACACATCACGTGGCTGCACCCGATGTCAGGCCCACGCCCGTGGGAGCACGGACAGGGTACTTCTGAACGCTTCCCGAAAGTCCTGTAACATCCTCCAGAACACAGCGCGTGCGGGACTGGGGCCTCCAGGCAGCTCTCCCAGCCCAGACCCGCCTGTGTCCTCGGCTGGCTGGGGGGTCCCGGCCCTCACTGCCCCATCACAGGGACTTGATGACGTGGTAGGCTGTGTTGCCGCCCTCCTAGGACGACTGGATAAGCACGAAGATTCTCACCAGGTCTGTACAACCTGCCGCAGGCTCTGCGGCCTCGGGGTCCCCACATCAGTCCAGCGCTGGCGAGGAGGGTTAGAAGTCTCTTCCCCAAGAACGGGGACGACTTCTCACCGTCTGACGTGTTACCCGCTTGATCGTCCACCCACTGGGGAGGGTTTTCTCGGGGGAGGGTGGGGAGTCCTGCGTCTGAACATAAAAGCCCGTTGCGATCCGATCCCCTGCTGTGGATAAACACGCTGCACGTCACCGTCCAGGAGGAGGCTTGGTCGGGGACAGTATTTTTTCCCACTAACTCCTGAGCAAAGATAGATCATTCCCATAATGCAGTCCTAAAACCTTCATAAGCAATAATTACGTGTTTATTACAGGAGGTGTAAATTGCCCGTTAAGCGTCTGGAAAGCAGTGGAGCCCAACAGCGCCTGGTATCCTCACTGATGCGGTAGGGAGGCGGCTCCCCCAACTTTTCCAGAGCTGCTGTCTCGGTGGGGTGAGGGGCCCAGGCACGTGTAGGACCGGGACGCCCACGTACTCCTGGCTCCCCGGACTGGAAGGGGACCCTGTCGGTCAGCTATTGCCACGGAGGACGGCATGACTCTCCCCGAAACAGGCCCTGCAACAGCAGCCGTCTGTCTTCACGGGCCTGCAGACCTGCTGACGTCGGCTAACCCGGGCCTTCCTCGCGGGGGTTTCCAGTGGTCTGGCGGGACCCACTCACGGGTCAGCAGTGGGGCACCTCTGGCCTGGTCTGAACCCACACCACGTGCCTCGTCTCCCCGGGACCGGCGGGCTAGCCTAGGCCTGTCCTTCTCAGGACAAGAGCAGAGCTGTAAGAGGACCCAGGACACATCCAAGGCGTCTTCAGTCTCAGCGTGGAATCGGCCCCGTCCCATCTGACTCCATCCATCGGCCAAAGCGAGTCGCGTGTCCAAACCCAAAGTCCGGGACGAGTGAGGACACGGGAGGGACAAAGACCCGAGAACAGCACACAACTGCCCACGTTCGACCCTAAACCGTCAACCTTCTCCTCAAATGAGCTTGAGTCTCAGTCACAGGGGACGCGGGCAGGACTGAAGGAGAGGAGGTTCAGAGTCCAGACGTGTAAAATCCCGCGCCACTCTGAGCTGTGCCGGCTACCCCACGCTGCTAGTGAGCGTGTGTGCACATGTGCGTGCAAGACGCCCGCAGTCTTCCTGATTTCACCGTACTCTTGAGGAGTGAGTGACTCTCAGGGGTCACTTAGGGAAGGAAAGAGTTTTTGGTTTTTCTGGCCTGCGTGTAAGTCATGAGAGCAACATTTTCCCTATAGACAACATCATCATGTTTACAAAAGTTTATAACATCCCCAGTCTGACACCCATTCTCAATAACGGTTTTCTGTGTCCGAGTGTTATAGGCAAGTCCTAGCCAGGACCACCGTTACTTTGTACACTGATGATTCCAGAGACGGGACTCAGCCACTCCTGCCTCCCAATGGCTCTGCTTCGCAGGAGAATGGCAGCCACCAGAGGTGGCAAACAGGTATGACCAGATACCACTGTTCCACAGCCCTCGGGGGAGCTGAGTCACTGACCCCAGACGGTGTTTCAACTGGGGAGGAACCACCAGGTGAGATGTGGACGGACAGGACACTCACGTGTGCCCATTTTCCCTGACCCTGCGTTTCCTTCTGGCAGGGGTTCCCCTCCCCTTCTGCCCAGTCTGTGTCCCAATGGCAGCGGATCCCACGGCAACCTCCAGCCGCCCAGCCTGTCTGGGAAGGTCATTCTGATTCCCTCCTGTGACCGGTGGCCCCAGGCTGCATCTCCAGCCCGGTAGGCTTCCCAGACTCCGTTCGGGTCCCACCTCTTCCCAGCCCTGCCTTCTATGGCACCTGTTTCTCCTCAAAATCGGGTTGGGGATATCGGTATTGTGACCAGGAAGCTCCCACACCTGCTGGATGTGCTGGCCAGAGGCAGGAAGACACTGGGTGCTCAGGCGGGGTTCGGTCAGAGGCCACGCCCAGGCACCACCAAGGCTACTGTGCACGCTGGGTCCAAGTGTCCATTCCATTCTAGGCAATAAACACTGACTTTCGTCCTGGACACAAAACGACAGGATATAGGATCAATACCCAAGAGGGGGTGTAGACACTCAAGATGAGCTTTAGAAGGACCCTGCCCAGGTGTTGGCAGGAAATGAGGCGGCCAGAGCTCTGTCACCACCGAGTCAGAGCGGGAAGGAGCAGGTCCATCCTGGGGCTGGCGGAGCATGGGACAGCATGACCTCAGGGTCACACCTGTGACCTCGGCAGGAACAACGGTCATCGTGGGGCCATGTCTGTGCCAGACTCCCACCTGAGCCGGCTCCCTCCATCCCAGGAGCCACCGCCATCTTCTAGCCGAGGAGCCCCGAGAGGGCAAACTCGCCTTCATAAAATTACAGACCCCCACGCTGGCAGCAGACCGGACTGCAGTCGCTTGTGTGAAGTTGTCTCCCTCGTGGAATTCTGCTTATCAGGCGTCTCCCGAGGCCCAGCAATTTCTAGCACCGAGATCAGCAGCAAATTCACCGAAACCGGCGTGTATGGGATGTGGCAGGTGTGGTTTCCGGTCGCTAATCCCAAGTAAACCGACTCGAGCCCACAGAGCGGTCCAGCCTCCTCCACCTGCCACAGGAAGGCCCCTCTGGCAGAAGCCTCCTTCTCAGCAGGCGCCTCCCCAAGACGCCCCCACTTTCCACCCCACCCCTGCCTGACTTGGAGACACCCAGGGCCCCCAGAAAAGGACCCAAGGACAGATACCACCCAGGTGTGAATACATTGAGTGCACTGACCTCCAGGAACGAGGGCCCCGCAGGGGAGGGTGGACGGAAACGGGACGGCGCTGGGGCGGAGGGAGCTCCTGCTGGTGACAGAGGCCTCCTTCAGGACCGTGTCCCATGGGAGGAGGAGACGGTTCCTAAGGGACATGCCTCCTGCTTGACGGGACACCAGGTGTGTCTGCAGCCAAGCAAATGCTACACTGGAGCCCTGGCCCTTTCTGACCTCAGGGAACATTCCAGCAGCCAGTGCCCGATCTCTCCCAGAATTGTAGAGACAGACGAAATCAAAACACTGATGACGGGCATTTGTTTCCTTCCTGTGTCCATGTGAGGCCAGCTCCCCAGTGACGTTCTCCAGGCGGCTCTCCCCACACGTCCGGCTCAGAGGCCCCGAGGGGAGCTGATCGCAGCCAGACTCATTCCCACCGTTAAGCAGGATGAGCTGGAGCTCACCGAGCACCCCCTGGGACACGTGGGGACCTTGCAGGTACTTCAGGCTGGAGCCAGGAGGTAAGAGCTGGAGGGACTTTACCGAGAAAGAAACCAGTTCAGAGACCAGGCAAACAGGAGTGATGGGCACAGCCGATGGGCAGGCAGCAGTCAACACGCATTTACCGGGGCCCCGTGCGGATGCAGCTCTGCGTGAGAAACAGGACACAAAAATGCCGGATCCACACCCTCATTGGCCCTGCATTATGTCTATAGGGCTAGTTTATGCAACAATAACAAAAACTACCCATATCTCTAGTCTAAAATAACAGAGACTCAGGGCACCTGAGTGGCTCAGTTGGTTAGGTGTCCAACTTCAGCTCAGGCTAGGATCTCACAGTCCATGAGTTTGAGCCCCACGTCATTCTCTGTGCTGACAGCTCAGAGCCTAGAGCCTGCTTTGGATTCTGTGTCTCTCCCTCTCTCTCTGCCCCTCCCCCACTCTCTCTGTCTCTCAAAAATGAATAAACGTTAAAAAATATATAATAGGGGTGCCTGGATGGCTCAGTCGGTTAAGCGTCCGACTTCGGCTCAGGTCACGATCTCACAGTTCGTGGGTTCGAGCCCCGCGTCGGGCTCTGTGCTGACAGCTCAGAGCCTGGAGCCTGCTTCAGATTCTGTGTCTCCCTCTCTCTCTCTGCCCTTCCCCTGTTCACTCTCTGTCTCAAAAATAAATAAAACATTAAAAAAAATAAAAATATATATATAATAATAGGGGCACCTGGGTGGCTCAGTCGGTTGAGCGTCCAACTTCAGCTCAGGTCATGATCTCACGGTCTGTGAGTTTGAGCCCTGCGTCGGGCTCTGTGCTGACAGCTCGGAGCCTGGAGCCTGCTTCTGATTCTGTGTCTCCCCCTCTCTCTGTCCCTCCCCTGCTTATGCTCTCTGTCTCTCAAAAAATGAACGTTAAAAAAAATTTTTTTTAAGATATATATAATAATATAAAATACTAGAGGCTTATTCCTCATGCTTCCTGTTCATTTTCTCTGGGATGTGGATTTGGTCCACATCACCACCACTCCACAACCCAGGCTCATGAGGCAGCTTCTACTTGGAACACTGCTGCTCACTGCACCGTCATAGACACTGTGGTGAATAGCACACTGGTTCCTACACCCTCTGTTCCAAGGGACACCCACCACTGACATTCCACCACTGGGAATCCAGAACAAGGTGAGGGGGGTGGGGGGGACCTCCTGTGGACATGAAGCCAACGGTGTGAGGTCTGGAAACACTGCTGCAGCCCTGAGGGGGGCCTGAGAAGTGGAGATGAGCCCAAAGAAGAAATCAGACAGGGACCCGGAGAGAGAGGTCAGGCCCAACAGCGCTCCTGGGTCTGAATCCAGCCTTGGAGAGGCCATTCCAGCCCTGGACTGTGGAGTAGCTTGAATCTGAAATCCCCTATTTTGTGTAAAGCCGACTAACGCTGGGTTTTCTGTCACTTGCAAACAAGTTCTAGCTGCACACAACACTTAGGGCTCTGCTTGGCCTGTCCGGACACAGGACAGGCAGGTGAAGGGTCCTGTGATACAAGGCGACCTCCTCACAGGCAAGAGGGTTAGGGGACAGCCCTGGATTCAGCTGGCCATGGGCGAAACCTGGCTTCTCCACTTGCCCGCCTGCCAATCTCCCTTCACCTTCTCTGTCTAAATCAGAGACATAATAGAACGGACCTCACAGGGCTGCTACGGAGCTAAGGAGATCACGCAGGTAAATGGTGCCTGTAAGTGCTCAGGAAAGGTCAGCCAGGCTTGTCCCTGGGTGCCTAACACCCAGCCCAGGGCCCGGAGTGAGTGGTTTCTCAGGAAATGTGACAAGGGAGTGAGTGGAATCGCTTATGAGCTATGACCCACGTGAGGAGGGGGACTCAGAGAACATGTGGGCGGGTCTCCTGGAAGAGGCAGATCAGGAGCTGATGACCAAGAAATAGTGGGATTCGGATGGAAAGAGGAGATGGGGCAGAGGCTTGTCCTGAGCAGGGATGAGGACAGGTGGGAAGGTGGGGTCATGGGTGAGAGCCCGCATCACGAAGCACAGGTGGCAGGGTGACAGCCTGCAGTGTCAGGACGTCATTCAGCGGAAGAAGCTGCCTATGAAATACCATGTGCTTACATAATGTGTTTTATGTATCTTTGCAGAAAAACAAAGGAGATCCATCTAAATACTACTGCTGAACATGAATTACTTGTCTTATTCCACAAAACAGTTTTAATTTCACGGTATCTGAATACTTACTTTGTAAGTATCTGAATAATGTATATACACTTGCAAAAAGTTGCTTTGTAGAGAAACAAGCCAAATCACAAGGAAAAATAATTCTTCTTTCTCAAAGACATCAGTGATACAAAGACGACCCTCGTTAATAGAAAAGGAAAACCACGACAATGGCTATGTTGAGTGTGATAATGGTGACGACAGTTCTAGTCCCATCACTCACCAGTGTGTCCCTTGGAGAAATGAATGAGCACTCTGTGCCTCAGTTTCCTCTTCTGCAAACGGAGAATAAACAATCCCCACCTCTCAGAAGGAGGATCTAGGGGGCTGGTCTTGTACTTAAAAGTGCCCACAAGCACGGCCAGCAGTTAGCGTTGTTGACGCTGGTTCCTCCCATCTCCACATTGGCCAGGGGAGACTGAGGGTCCTTCTCCCAGGGCTGGGGTCTCAGAGGGGACCACAGCAGGGGTCACCACTTCCCGGGCTGCCCAGGGCAGAGACCCGCTCCCAAGGAGGCTGGCTTTGCTCCTATGGCTGTCAGTGGGAAGCCCAGCTGGGTTTACACGGGCTGTTCTGATTCCATGTCCTAATCTTGCTACAGCAGGAAAACCATGTAAGTTTAGAGAGAGATTAGATTCTCTATAAGATAAAGGTATCTTTAGCAAGGAGATCAGACAGAGAGCTCCCTCTGTTCCCTCAGTTAAGAGGTGTCAGCACAGCCACCTTGTGGGGTAGGACAGGCTCTCTCTGCTTCGATGCCATTCGTTCAAACTCATAATCTCTCAGCTGTGCACACATCACGTAACTCACATCAGAGCTGTGGGCTCCACAGACTAGCTGGGGCAGTGGATGCATGTCATACCGGAATGACGCCACAGCCACACACTTTCTGTGGGCTGTGATGTGAGGACGCTGAGAGACCAGGAATCTCAAGTGATAAACGCCTCCTCCTTCTCCCCGACCCTATGCCTTCAGGCCACCATCGGGGCCACTGCTGGACTAACAACAGGCTGTAGCAGACCTCCTAGAAAGATGCTCAGGGTGCTAGGATGGGTAAGTCTACCCAACTGGAGGACCACTGCCTGGATCCTCAGGACTGTGTTGCAGGTGGCTGTTGTCAGGAGGGGACACAGCAGTGCTGTGAGCTTCTGGGGAGAGACGCTAGGAGGAGCTTCACGGGGAGGTGAACCAGAGGGAGACGGGAGGACCGGTGCGTTGAGAAAGGCCTGGGGGTATGGGGCGGCATTCTGCAGACAGCCATGGAGGACAACACCCTAGGGATTGGGTGATTGGGACCGGGGCTGTTTGTGGAGATGGGGGGGGGGGGGGGGAGTGGTGGCGCAGTACAGAGCCGGCAGAGAGCAAGGACTTGGGGCCAGGATGCTGGGTGTGGGTCCAGGTTCTGCAGCTCACCACTTGTGCAACATGAGGGGAGCCTCTTCACCTCTCTGCTCCCCAGTTTCTCCCTTCAAATGGATGATGACAAAGAAATACTACACTGAAAGCCCTTAGAGCCGTGCCTAGGCCGGGGTGAGCACCAGTTCAGTGATGGCTGTGATGGTGCCGGTGACAATACTGATGATGGTGACTGTGATGTTGACAAGGTCGCAATAATAATGACAATAACAACGACGAAAGCACACTATCCAGGACAAATATCACGTCCTTCCAGAATCACCTTCCAGGACAAACTCTGAGACTCCCAGAGACTCCTAGAAATCCCTGATGGTGCTGCTCACTTCCAGATGCAACATGAGAAAAAAAAAAAAAAAAACACTCTCAATAAATAAGAAAAAAGGCCTTTATAAAAACAGCCATCCTCCTAAGAACAGCAGGAAATGTAGTTAAATAATCAAAATTCAATTTCTTTTGGTCTAGACATAAATAATGAAGTTTTACAGAATTATAATTTGAAGTACAATATACTATACAATGACTCTCTCTCAAATCTGATTTTCTTCCTTGTAATTGATTTGTGGGAGAGACTTAACTGAGAATAATTATTTACCCTTATAAAACAAATAGTATTTCTGATTATGGACAGAAGCTAATGTTCCCACTATCTCTGCGTCAGAACTCCCTGCAGAGGCACAAACAGCACAGCTTTATCACAAACCCAGGGTCAGGACACAGGCAGCCCACCCTGCCCTGAGGACAAATGTGCCCACTGCGAGCACACTGTGCCCGGGGTTCAGTGCTGGTCGCCACCAGCCCCAGCCAAAAAGCCATTAGCGTTTGATCCTTAGCGACGTGCGGCCAGTGGAGCAGAGCCCAGTGACCGACCCCCCCCCCCCCCACGAGGCAGGAACTGGGACATTCCACCCGGCCTGGGGCTGGGGCCGCTCCTTACAGCACCCTCCCCCCACACCCCGCCCCCGTGGACCCGTGGGTGTCCAACGTCAGTGCAAAGGTCGGACGAGGGGCATGAGGGGCGGCAGTCCGGCAGGCTCGGTTCACTCCTGCGGTTCCAGGGAGGCGGGGGCCACGTCACCCCAGCCCGTGGCTCTGTAGCTCTGCCCGTGTGTAGAAGTGAATGAATGTTCCTGGATTGGCGCGCGCGAGTCGTGTACGTGCTCGGGTCTAAGTGTGCAGGGGTGTGGCCCCCGGCGTCCAGCGGCAGGAGGGACACACACAGGGAACACCGGGTCCCTCTCCCCGGCGGGGTCCCGCCCGCGGCTCCTCCGTCATCAGGGTCTTACCTGTAGCGACAGGAGCGCCGACAGCGGGACCGGGCACGGCGCAGGGCAGGTGCTCCCCGAGGTCAAGGCGCACACGCAGCCCCTGCGCCTGGGGGACACGTGGCCTGGGACGCAGGCGGTGCGGGCGGGTCTGAGCCGGCGCATTTCAACTCGCCCCGGGGAGGTGGCCCTGGGCAGCCGCTGGGGACCTCGGGACGCTCCCGGGCCCGTCGTGGGCAGAGACTCGGGGGCCGCGTGCACGGGATCCTCCACGGACCCCAGGCAGCCGTTCGGCCCCCGCCACCCGGGGACACCGTCCCCTCAGGCGACGCGGCCTCACAGACCCCAGCGCCATCTTCCTCCCCGGCTCTCTTCCCGCGCGGAGGCTCACGGGAGGCTTCTGGTTGGCGGGCGCGGGTCACGTGGGGCAGGGCGGCTGCAAGGGACTTCGGGAGAGCGGCGTGGCTTCCACCCTGGACGTGTCCACGTGGGAAGGGAGTGCCGGGAGGCGCGCGGGCTCGTCCCCGTCCGCGCGGGCTTCTCCTCGAGCCCGAGCTCGGGGACGGGACCTGTGGGCCCCCCTCTGCGCCCACCACGCATGGTCCCCTCCCCGTCCTAGTGCACCGGGCCCGGCCCCACCTGCGTTTCTGGAACTCTCTCCCTACAGCCCCATCCAGGCCTAGCTCCCGTGCCGCCCCCCCCGCCCCAGAGAGGCTCCCGCACGTCCCCTGCTGGCACCTGCACCCCCGCCATTGCCGGACACCACACCAGGCCCCGAGCGCTGACCACGCTGCACACGGGGTTCACCACGCCCTCCCTCTTCCAACGCAAGGTCAAAATGGGGCACGTCCTCGCTCTCGCAGACGTCAGGACCCCAGCAGACGCCCACCACGGATGCTCCGGGGCAGCTTCCCAACAGACCAGGGCTCCTCCCAGCAGGGCTCCTCCCCAGGCTGGGCCTGGGGATACACTGACCCAGTTGGCTCACAGATCTGTGGTGTGGGGACCCTGAGTGTGCGGCTCCCTCGGCGGGCGTGGCTGAAGTGCCTTTCTCTCAGGGCTGGCCACACTTCTCCTTGACCCCAACCTCACGTGAGCGTCATCGTTAAAGGGCCTGACCTCAGGCTGATAGCGACCACGATAATGATAGATGATAATGGACGCTGAGGAGGTCAAGGGTCAGGCCCTGTCTGTCGGTCTGTCTCGGTTTAGACACAGAGAATGTGGGCTGGGTTCCGGATGAATGCAGGGGGAGGTCTGCAGGAGGGTGAGGGAAAAGCCATCCTGCATGTCGCCAGCAGGTTGTGTCCCCAGGCTCCTCTCTGGAGCCCAGCTCTGCAGGGAGGCGGGCAGAGCCTGGCCCCTCAGCTGTAGCCTCCCCGTCTACAGAAGGGTACGACGGGCTGAGTCAGCCCAGACCGGTGTGCACCCGTCTTCACCATTGACGCACACTTTCTGAGGCCCACTCTGCCCTCTGCCGAAGCAAACAGGGCAGAGGAGGAAGAAGAGCCATGGGTGGTGATGGCAGCTGGGCTACTGGAGGCCAGCATCCCGACCTCTCAGGACAGTGGAGCGTTCTGGAGTCAGCCAGGGGAGCTAGTGATGCATCTGCTGGTTTGTCCCCAGGAGGGCTGGGGCAGGGAGGGGTGGGGCGGGGCTCTGGCAGCGGGGAGCCCACTCCCTCCCTCCTGTGGGATGAGGGGACAGCAAGAAGAGAGGACGGAAACATGCCTGCACCCCGGGGCACTGGGAACACCTGGGCAGATTGAAACTTTTCACTGAGTTCAGCTACTCGCCCTGGAGAGCTCCAGAATGTTCTAATGGTCCCCGTTTCCCTCCTGAGCTCAGGTGCCAACACAGCATCATCCAATTTTTCATCCACTGGAGCCACCTGAGCTGAGCTGCAGTCACCCAAGGAGCTGTAATAAATGCGCTCCTTGTAATAAATGCACCTCTTGGAGGGAGCCGTAGGAAGCCCAAGCACAGTGAGCACTTTGCTATAAATACTAATGCTTTCCACAGACCTTGTTTAGAGGAATAGATTTACAGCGCGGGGGGGGGGGGGTGTCTGGGGTCTCCACCAAGAAAATAATAATCTGAATTTACAAAATAAACCTAAGGTGATTATCTACATTGCCATCTGTGAGTGGTTGTGTTTACAGAATGTCTCCTCCACGCAGGTGTATTTAAGTTGTTGGGTTTGGAAACCATGGTGTCACTGTACACACAGAGGGGTCAGTCAGCAAACTTGGGGGTGCTTGGCCCGACCCTCAAAACCGCTTCACTTGGACTCAACAGGGCCTGAACTTTTTGTAATTTACATGGCTTTCAGGTGGGTCAAGTACTGCCCCCCCCCCCCACTCTCGTACACCTAGCCCTTTCATAGGTGTTATGTGTCCTGTCTGGTCTCAGGGGACGTGCGGGCTCACAACCACTAGTCAAGAGTCCTCAGCCATTCAAACAGGGGAAGCAAAGAGCCCTTGTCTTCGGAACTAAGCCCCATCATGGTTATCACACAACTGTTAAGACAACTGTTGTAGGGATGCCTGGGTGGCTCAGTTAGTTGAGCATCCGCCTCTTGACTCTGGCTCAGGTCATGATCTCATGGTTCATGGGATCAAACCCCACATCAGGCTCTGCACCGACAGCAAGGAGCCTACTTGGGATTCTCTCTCTCAAAAAATAAATAAATAAATAAATAAATAAATAAATAAACTTTAAAAAATGTTGTAGTCCCTTCCTTGTCAGGAGCACATTTATGGCAAAGGGAAAATTCATATATTTTTTTGACTTTGCAATAATTGGGCAGCTTTTTCCTTTGCTCTATTTTTTTTTATTCAAGTATAATTAACAGTGTTACAAGTTTCAGGTGTACATTGATTCAACAATTCTATACATTACTCAGTGTGTACCACAATAAGTGTACTCTTAATCCCCTTCCCCTATTTTCACATTTTAATAAAAGATATTAAAAAGTTCAGTAATACAGGATGAGACAGAGATGGTTTATCTACCAGCATCCATCTACCCCTTCCTTCTTGCCATGAGTCGCCCCTCCCAGTAGTGGCACCTCCTTCAGGATTTCCCCGCACCCCCCAGCTGCTCCTCGAAGTCCAATATCCCCCTCTTCCACCCTCCAAGGGACTTATGAAGCCATTCATGCCAAGAAAAGCAGAAATGAGGGGTGTATATTTCCACCTACACTTCATCATCAAAGAAATTCTATTTGCCAACTCAAAGCACAAAACACATGCTATCTTCAGGTACAGTGAGGACTGTGAAAATTAAACCTATCTATAGAAAGCCAGAAGCAAGTAGCAAGTCTCTAGTGTCTGGTAGATGCCTTATGGTGAACGCAAGGTCTCCAGGTGGCATTACACAGCCCAACCTTGCAGCAGTACACAGAGCCTCACCGGGACTCCTCGGTGTGGACAACAACAAAGTTAAAGAAACAAATCAAGAGGGGTGCCTGGGTGGCTCAGTCTGTTGAGCATCCGACTTTGGCTCTGGTCATGAGCTCACGGTCTGGTCTTGGGAGTTCGAGCCCCGCATTGGGCTCTGTGCTGACAGCTCATTGACTAAAGCCTGCTTCAGATTCTGTTTCCCTCTCTCTCTGCTCCTCCCATGCTCACACACACACACACACACTCTCTCTCTCTCTCTCATAAACATAAAAAAACAAAACAAAAAACAAGAGTTCTTTGCCATTGTTGTCCAAGGGGACTCTCCTTCCACTCCTGCCCTCCCAGGGTGCCAAGAAGGATGAGGATAAAGACGGCCACCTACCCCCTTCTACCCCACCTATCTCTGCCTCCCCCACCTCCCCACTCCTATCCCACCTGCTCCTCCTATCTCCACCTCCCCCACCTGCCCCATATCCCCACCTGCCCCTCCTATCCCCGCCTCCCCATCCCGTCCCCCTGTACTCCACACACCTGCCCCCTATCCCCACCTGCCCCATTCCATCCCCACCTACCCCATCCTATCCCATAGTAGTAGAGATGCTTGCTGTCCTCTGAGCCAAAGACCTTGATCACCATGCTGTAGAGATGCAACCCTTCCACCAGCATCCAGGCAAAGGCACTCAGGAAGAAGTAGTGCAGGAGCACGGCCAGCACCTGGCAGGGGACCTGGGAGCAAAGACACACAAGCGGACATCTCTCTGGCGGTTCCTGCGTCCAATTCCGGAACATCTGCTGCTCACGTGCCCTCATTTCCTGGCGAGGCAGAGCGGGGCGGGGTCCTGGCTCCCTTTCTAGCCCCCCCCCCCCCCCCCCCCCCGCTTTAGGGTTGGGGCAGGTGGCTCCCGCACAGCGATTGGTTCAGGAGAGGGTGGGCGATCAGGCGCGGCCAATCAGCATAAACACGAGAGTGCGCAGCAGGATTGGCTGGAGGCGGACACGTGAGCAGACCGGCCAATGGGGTGGGCTCTGGGGAATGAGCGGAGCCATCCAGGAGCTGAAGCGCGAGCCTGCGGCTTGTCAGCCACGTGGGCCGGCGGCTGTGAGCGAGTACCCGAGCTGGACCAGCAACCCCGACCGGCTTAGGCCGCAGCGGGGGCGCCTCGATCCCATGCCCGTGTCCACAGAGGCCGGGAAGGGGGCGGAATGATGGGAGGGGGGATATCAATTTATATACTACCTTCAAATAATAAAAATAAGGAGAAAAAAGTAAGAGAATTGAAGACAGAAACGGCATGATTACGTCGGGCGGATTTCAGACACCAGGGGCCCTGGGGTCCCCGCCCGGGGTTATGGGAACCTGGAGCCCTTGCACATCTGCTTCCCCTCCCAGGGGAGGGACGATTGCACAGGCAGTGCCCGCATCACCCAATGACTGATCCAAATTTGGAATTCCAGGCCCCTCCCAGAGCTGCTGAACCAAAATCTGTCCTAAGAAAATCCTGTTTGCTGATGCATCCAGAGAATGAGGCTGGCACATACTTGGTCCCTCCACGGTACATGTGGTGCTTTTTAGATGCCCCCCCACACACACACACCCCTAAACCTGCGAGGAAGGACTCTGCAGCACAGGAGGGTAGATCTCTCCCTAGGCAGCAGCCCCAGGACAGGCAGGTGGTGGCCGAGGATCCTGCTGGATCAATGTCACAGGTGTGTGCCCTCACAGATGGAGCCACAGGCAGGCAGAGGAGACACAGCCAGCTGTCCGGAGCTGGGCCAGCTCCCCTGGAGGCCTGCCTCTGTGGGAGATGCTCCCAGACCTCTACCTCCCGGAAATCATGAAGCCTCAGCCCCACCCCCATTAGCCAGGAGCCCAAGCCCTTCCGACCCCCTCTTGCTGGGCACAGCTGGTCTTCCTCTGCTAATTGTGCTCTGAGCAATCCTCCAGAAGGAATGAGGCCATCCCACTGCGTTCCCTACATCTGCAATCCCATTAGTGAGAACATGAGGGCAGATGTGTGGCTGCAGAAATGATCCTTCATTTGTCTTTCAAGTTAACTCCTGAGCCCCTCGCTGAAGGTGATTTCAGGCAGCAGGACATTGCTCTTTTCCGGCTCAATGAATCTACATCAACCAGCAATTCAGCCTTTCTAGAAGCTTCCCTGACTTTCCCACTTAAAGAATTTCAAAACTGGCTCCTATCCTGGCTCTCTGTTCTGTTTGTTTTCCTCCCCCCTCCTTCTGGATTTCCTTTAGGAGAAATGACCATTCTCCCAGGACACCGCCGAGAGGTGCTATCCCTCGTGTCCCTGCCCCAAGCCAAGAGGTGGGCAGTTGACTCAGGCTGTCACTCACTCACATTACTATTCATGAAATGTTCATTTTTAGCATGGATAACTTCAAACCATTTTCAAATCAACCTTTCCTAGCAATGAGTAGTTGTGATTTGCTCCCACAAAGACACCCACAGACTGTCTAAATCTGGTGTCTTCTACATTGAGTGGTGATAGATTTGGGGGAAAAGATATATTTAATCATAAATCCCTCTGTGACTTCGTTTTTTTTTTTTAAACTGATGTCCTGAGCTGCCTCCCTCCTCCCCTCTCCCACTCACAGACTCAACTACCTGCTGAACATTCACCTGCCTACTCAGGCCCACCACCTAGCCGACCTCCCACGTCAGACAGAGACAGCTTGCACTTAATTATCCACACGAAAGGGACCCCGAGGAGGGAGCCCAACTCTCAGGCCAGCCAGAGTCCTGGGTACTGTCACACAAGGACATAATGCTACCTGAGTGTTCAGGTGGTAAATGACAGCAGACACGAGGGACCCAGAACATTCTGCAATCACCAGCACTCCAGATGGGTAGCAGGAATGTTCCAGAATAACAGCTGCAGAACCTGAGCTGAAACTCAGTCTTTAGACACTGTGTTGGTGCTGGGTGGTCCCCCATACTCAGACCCGGGGCCAGAACTTCTTGGATGCTTGCACCTCACGAGGGACATGACAGAGAAGCCTCATACCTTTCCTAGAATGAGGCCCCGGAGGAGGGGCTCAGGTCACTATCAGAGTGGCCCCCTGTGCAGACTTGCCTGAGCCTTTCCCAGGCCTGGTCCCACCCATCCCCCAACAGCCTGGGAGAACATACCATCACAGCGACTCAAGAGCATCTCTCTGATAGGTTCTGGTTGGGGCCTGCGCAGAAGCTCCCCTCAAGTCTGGGAAGGACGTCACTCAGAGGGACGCTCCGCCGCGACTCCTCGTGGGGACATGGATGCAGAGCGTGTGTAGGGGAGGAGAGCTGAGCCCCAGAAAAGCAGAGGACAAGACCCGCTCCCACCATGTCCAGGGGCCCACTCTTTCCTGTGTCCTGACCTGCCCTGCCAGTGAGCAAGGAGCCAAGACAGCCCCTCCCTGTGGCCATGGACCACTGCGGGAGCCACGGCCACCCCAGGAACGCTCAGCACAAGTGGGAGATGAGCACCGTTCCGTGTGAGCCTGTGCATGCCTTTCTTCACACAGCCCACGAGGGCCCCGGGACCCCACATTCACCGGGTTACCCTCCTCCAAGGAAAGCCATGGGCAGAGCTCCCCTGCAGGGCCAGACAGGGTGGCACCCTGAGTCTTACTTGGGGTGCACTCATGCCTGTCTTTGCTCACGAATTCCCCTGGCTGCACTCTGGGGGGTTTCCCCCCATGGCCACCGCCG
This sequence comes from Prionailurus bengalensis, assembly GCF_016509475.1. Classification (NCBI taxonomy): domain Eukaryota; kingdom Metazoa; phylum Chordata; class Mammalia; order Carnivora; family Felidae; genus Prionailurus; species Prionailurus bengalensis. The sequence goes on along the minus strand of NC_057356.1, from coordinate 1,280,281 downwards.
TGCTCAGACAGGGAGACAACTGAAAACAGCAACGACTGACCTCGGAAGCCATGGGCCGTGTGTGTGCATGGGTGCGAGTCGGAGGTGCACTTCAGAGACAGCTGTCCTGTCCCCAGACTGTCAGGAGGTCCGCAGTCTCCCCCAGCACAGCCTGGAGGAGTGAAGAGGCAGTGCCATCCTTCCCTGATGGAGTGCCAGGGGACGGCAGCCCCCGGGGACAAAGGGGCCCTTGCAGGAGGCACAGTCCGGAGGCTCCCCTCAGCCCTCCAGGGCTGTACGACCCTGGAACACAAGTTTCTCGGTCTTTCCACTGCCCCTGGGACTCTGGGACCCTCCAGGAGGGTCTGAATTCTCAAGCGCAATCCTCCGTGGCTTCCCACACCCTGTCCCGTTAACTCCCCGACTCCAGAGGAACAGCCTGAGGACCCGGGACCGTCGGGTTCCAGTTCACAGTCCGCCCGTCAGCCGGCTCGGCAGCGGAGGGAAACAGGCACAGGAATTGCTGGGATGTTTGGGGCCAAAACAGAGGAAAAATCTGGGAAGTCACACGGGGTCTGCAATTAGAACAGTCCCCTCAAAACAGCCCAATGTGTTTTCAAGTCACCCCCGTGCCCAGGTGACACCTAGTCCTGACGTTCTCAGTGGAAAAGGCGCCAACACGGCCAGCCGGTGGAGCAAACCAGAGGAGCCGAGAGGAGGCAGGAGCGAGGCGGGAGGGCGGCTGTGAGTCCATTTTTGTCTTGGGGCATGAGCTCCCCAGGGACAGCCGCGTCTCTGGATGTGCCCGAAAACCTTTCATGGCAGCCTCAGCCTGCTCCTCCCTCTACCCAAAATAACCCCCTGGACCATCCTGAAGATACAGGACCTGTCCTTTCACGTGCAGTTGGCCACTCTGCCTGCTACTCCTGGTGGTGGTGGGGTTGCTGGAAGCCAGGGAGAGGGGTGACTGTGAGGTGGCTAGGGGACACAGCGAGGGGACCTGCCAGAAGGAGAGAAACCTTGGGAGTTCTCAGTCATAATGAGGAATCCTCCCCAAGGACAGACAGGGAGCATTTACCAGGGAGGCCTTACCCACCCTCACCTGGCCCCACCCCATCAAGTGCCCCACCCACTCTTGTTTGGCCCCGCCTCCTTTCATGGTGGTCTCTCTCCCTGTCAGTGAACCCTGACCCCCCTCAAGACACATGACCCGACCTCTCCAGTCTCTGCTCCTCCTGAAAGTGGTGCTTGTCCCTGCCCTGTCCACAGTCCCCTGCTCATACTCAGGCCCACTCTGACCTCAGAGCTCCTCTGATGCTCCCACCCCCTCCGGCACCAAAGCCTGACTCCCCAGGAAGTCCCCATCCCAACTCACCATCACCCATGCGGATTTCCATAGGAATTCTAGAATCAGCTCATCTATTTCTGCAAAAAGGCAGTTGGAAGTCTGATTGCCGTTGCATTGAATTTGTAGATTGCTTTGGAGACTGTCGCCGTCTTAACAACAGTAGATTCTGGAATGACACAGCCTTCTCTCTCTGGATGCTAAGAGCAAAAGGAATATTCCAATAGCAGTGAGATGGCCTTCACTTATAATAAAGGATGGGCCTTTGGGGAGGCCCAGGGATTCATTTCCAGGAGAGAGTGCTTCATGCAGATGGCTAGGCATCTGACTCTGAAGAATCTGTGAATTAAGGGAAACTTTGGCATTTAAAATAGACACGGACTCGATCCACCCCACCCCCCATATTCCCCAATCTTTCCTGCACTATTCTCTACAGAGACAATTGGTCAGGTCTACAGGGTGCTTAAGGGTGCAGAATCCTTGACTAGAAACTAGAAATCACGGGGGATTGGAGTGCAGGGAGGTGATGGGGATGGGGAGGATTTCCCAGTTCTCTCTGCGCTAATGAGGTGGCTCCTATGGAGACAGTATCCAGGGGACACTGGACCATGAGCACAGGCCAATCAGGTCACCTCTCAAGAACCCAGCACAGACTGAACAGCGCGTCCGGCTGCGTGTCTGTCCCTGCGCTACAACCTGAGGCCACCCTGTTCATCCCTCCACCCCAGGAAGGTGGGTCAGGAGACAGAGGTATCCGGGGGAGTCCAGACCGAGCTCCCTGCTGCCTGCAGGACTGGATGCCCGCTTTGAGTGAGGCGGAGAGGAGCCCGGGACGTGCTGTGTCTATGCGGGGGGCTCAGAGGCTGCAGGCTGCCTCAAGGCTTCGAAGCCAGCACATGTCCTGCTCTGACTGTGGTTTACTCCAGGACTGACTGACAGCACAGCCACAGGAAGCCACGTAGATGTGTCCCAAAGAGCTGACGGTGTAAGTTGGGGGAGTTCCTTTTTAATAGCCAATTGCTGCTTGTTGTAAAAGATAATTAGTTCTCACTGTTCATTATGTGTCTCCTTGAGGTTTGGGGAAGAACATCATTTTAGTTGCGTATAGTATGGGTTTGCTGGAGACCTGAAGACTGTTTTTAAGGTTAGCCTCTGGGGATAAATGTACAGCCTTGCCTACTGGCCCCCAGGTATACGGGGCTCCTTGTCCGGCTCTGGGTAAAGAAGAGAATGGGGAGAGCCCATGGGGAGCATCCCCCGCGCCCTAAGCTGCACCCAGGCTGCTGAGGGGCTCAGGCCCTGACGCCCGGACAATGCAGCAAGTGGTCAGAGCCCAACCCGACAGGTGGGGTCCCAAGCCTGGCGCTGACACAAGAGCTGTGTGCTCCTGGAGGGGTCCTCGCTGCCAAGGCCGTGGCCTCCTTTTTTGAAAAGCAGGAGAACGGCCCATTCTGGAGGGGTCATATTCAGCCATTCAGCCAGCTCCTATAATAGACCCAGGAGGATCCTCCCTCCAGCAGTCTCAGACCACGTGGTCGCGGACTCTCCCCATGGAGGGGGGGAGGCGGATCACTTGACAAGGTCCCAGCCAATCAGCGCCCTGCCCTCCCCAGGCACGTGATTGGCTCAGACACAGGGGTGTGGCTCCATCAGGGCCAATCAGGTGCCAAGACACTTGGCAGCAGGGTCCTGATCCGTCTGCCTCAGCCTGCTCCCCATCCTTCCCTCCCGCTCCCTTGTCCCTCATCTCAGCGAGGCCACCTCCACAGCATCGGAGCCAGACTGTCCCTGCCCTCCCCTCCTGGCCACCAGCCCTCCCCACAGCCACTGCAGCAACCCCACATCCACTTTGGCACAGTGACCCTCCAATTCGGGGAAGGTCCTGGATCCTTCTCTGCTCCCCTCCAACCCTTCCTGCCCCACTGCCTCCCCCCTTCCGCTGCCACAGCCTGGTTCCTGGTCTTGCACCCCCCCCCCCCCCCCGCCCATCATGGTCCTTAGGGTTCCCTTTGAATTTCCATCCCAGCGCAGTAAGAACCCGGGGCCCTGACGTTCTGTTCTCTCCTAAGTGGCAGTTGGACTCTCCCCATGACCCCGCAAGTGTACGTGCTGACCTGTCTCCACGCACAGGGAGTGTTCCAGACTGTGCTCACCTGGGTCTCCATCAGCTCTTCCCCGCTGCAGTCAGGCTCTGAACACCTGGGAGATCACCTGAGGGCTGGGAGGGGTAGGCTCTGCTGGGGCCCAGGGGCGGGAGAGGAAAAGGAGCAGACAGAGCTCTGGGAGACCTCACAGATGCCCTGGGATGGATGGGGGAGCCCCTGGGGAGGCCGCCTAGGGATGGGAGTGCCCCCCACTCTAGTCAGGAGATGTGAGCTCCTGCCCCAGGGTCCATAGTACTCTCATTCTGCAGGCAAGGAAACTGAGGCACAGAGAGGTTAAATATCTCTCCTGAGGCACCCAGCAAATGGGCAGAGTCAGGATTTGAACCCAGGGTGGTCGCTTCAGGGGTCTCACTCACCGTGTGCGGAGCTCACAGGCTAAGTGGGGGGCTACTCAGAATGGAAGAGGGGCGCCTGGGTGGCTCAGTCGGTTGGGCTTCCACTTTGGCTCAGGTCATGCCCTCAGGGTTTGTGGTTCGAGCCCCGCATCGGGCTCTGTGCTGACAGCTCAGCGCCTGGCACCTGCTTCAGATTCTGTGTCTCCCTCTCTCTGCCCCTCCCCTGCTTCTGCTCTGTCTCTCTCTCAAAAAATAAATAAACATTAAAAAAAACAATTAAAAAAAAAAAAGAATGGGAGAGGGTAGGGTGCAGTCCAGAGGAGCAGGGATGGGGATTCTCTGCAGGAAGGGAGGTGGGAAAGAGGCTGTTACCGGGTAGCTGCACAAGTTCACGTCTGTGTGTAAGGAAGTGTCAGTCTTCAGACATTTGCCACGAGGAGGGGAGCAGTCACATGGAGACACTGAGGCCCGAGAGGTGCAGTGATGTGTTTCATGGACAGGTGGGCAGGTGGCCAAAGGGAGGTGGGGATGGGCACAAAGATGCCCGGGGCCCCCATCTGTGCTCGGCGTCACTAGGGACGATTAAATTGCTTACATCAGGGGCGCCTGGGTGGCTCTGTTGGTTAAGTGTCCGTCTTTGGCTTAAGTCATGATCTCATGGTTCATGAGTTCAAGCCCTGCGTAGGGCTCTCTGCTGTCAGCACGGAGCCTGCTTCAGATCCTTTGTCTCCCTCTCTCTCTACCTGCATTCTCTCTCTCTCACAAAAAGAAATAAAAAATAAATATTAAAAAAAAATAATTACAGAGGCACCTGACTGGCTGGCCCAGTCAGTTAAGTGTTGGACTTCGGCTGAGGTCATGATCTCACGGTTTGTGAGTTCAGGCCCCACATCAGGCTCTGTGCTGACAGCTCAGAGCCTGGAACCTGCCTCAGATTCTGTGTCTCCCTCTCTCTGCCCCTCCCTCCTCTCTCTCAAAATTAAACATTAAAAAAAATTTTTTTAATTACATTGAATGTTCCTCAGTTGCACTGACACATTTTAATTTCTCAGTAGCACCGTGCCTGTGGCTACATTTGTGGCAGCGTGTGGGACAGCACAGTTACGGAGAGTAGGTGGAGGCCCTGGAGAGTCTGAGCAGGAGGACACGGCATGACATATGCTGGGAAGGGCGCCCTACGCGGCCACGCGGGGAGCTGCAGGGGTGTGCACAGAAGCGGGAGCTCACGGACCTTGTGCAGGAAGGATTCAAAACAAGGCATCAAGGCATGAGAGAACTCCAAGGTAAGATTATTATCATTTTAATTGGGTGTGATCAAATTTAATTTTTTAAATGTTTATTTACTTTTGAGAGAGGGAGAGAGCACGAGCAGGGGAGGGGCAGAGAGAGAGGGGGACAGAGCATCTGAAGCGGGCTCCACTCTGACAGCACAGGGCCCGTTGTGGGGCTCCAACCCAGACACCGTGAGATCATGACCTGGCCAAAGTCAGAGGCGTAACCGACTGAGCCACCCAGGCGCCCCTAGGGTTTTATTTTAATGATTTGCATTTGAGAATGAAATACCGATCTGTTGAGTCACCCATGACAGTAAACAGACCTCCCTGATGGAGACCTCCCTGCTGACCTGTGACCACCGGTGACTGATGAGCAGGGCTGGGAGGGATGTCCCGATGACAGGCACCCTCTAATGGCAACTCCTTGTAACTAGCTCAGGGCTGAGGCACAGGTAGCTTTGCCCCCTGTGGTACACACTCGCTGTCCCTGTAGGAGGCAGACATGAAGCAGAAAAGCAGGAGCCCGAGAGGCGCAGACACCCCGCCTCCAAGGGCCAAGCCACACCCCTCTGACCAACCTGGGAGGACTGGGTGATCTTTTTCAATAGTCGGGTCCTCATAGAGCAGGGATTGTGTCCCCTCAACCACCCTCTTGTTGAGCTGGGTGGATGCATTCAAGGCTTTTCACTGTTGTTAGAATTATATAAATCCTGGCAGGCTAATGAGCTGGGGGGGGGGGGAGGGTGTGGGTTCTAGGTGGTTTAGTTTTCAAAAGCAGTCAAACAAAATAGGTATATGTTATGCTTGGCCCAAGGCTAACTTTCTAATTAAAACAGACTGCAGGTGGGAAAAAAAAAAAACAAATAAATACAGCAACAATTATGCATGTGCACATGTGTTCGGAGAGGAGATGCAGGAGGGAGATGCAGGAGGCAGAGTGATTGCCTGCCAGGAAATGAGCACTGGGCTGAGGGTGCAGGTCCCAGAAGCAAGGAGGCTACAGGAAGTGGAGCTGCGTTAATGTTCCTGCCATGGCCCTCAGAAGGGCAGTGAAGAGGGGAGAGACGCCTGGAGTCTTGCAGGAGACAGGTGTTTGTCTGTCTCCAGAATTCTCTGCCCTATGTTGGGAGGTAATGTTTCTTCTCCTCTGTCCTTGTCAGGTAAAGATCGCTCAGTGCATATTTAGGTCCTGAAGGGCCTACCTATGAGATGGCCACCAGGGGAGAGGGGCAGTGACCGTGAAGAAATCCGCCCACACACGTGGAAGATCCCTGACCTCAGCCAAGTTGTGCCCTGGGTAATCAGGGATGAGCCCCCCAAAGTGTATGTTACGTGAGGTTCCCAAGGTGGTGGCCTTCAGCCACTCCCCCCCCCCCGAGCCCTCTCTGTCCTCCCAGAAGCCCCTCAAAAGTTCCCTCACTCACCTGCCGACTTCACCCCTGTTCCCCTGCCCCCCCCCCCCCCCCCAGGTGGAATCGCCCTCAGCAGTTCTGTCCAGGACCAAGTAGCTTTCAGGGCCAGGCTGGCCGTTGGTGCTGTCCAGGGTGCTGAACGCCGCCGGGACACCAGGGTGGGGACAGTACCCTCAGCCCACAGGTGGACACGTGCAGGGATCCAATAGCAGAACTGACTACTGTTTTACTGTTTCCTTCATGCCCTAAATCCAACCGGTAAGAGCTTGAAAATACAGGATGGAGAGATTTTCTGACTAAAATGATGCTTCTGAGCTGAAGCCTGGGGAGATAGTACTTTATGCTGAATGTCCTCAGAGATAGTGCAGATTCTGAGACACAGCACATCACCAGCTTCACTCAGAAGTCTGCAGGCTGAAGATCCGTGGCGGTGGGAACAATGCTGATGTGGTTATCAACCCGCTCAGCAAATGTTTATCCACTCCTCCCGGTCATAACACTGTGCTGGGCGGACATTCAGGGGCTCGCAAAGAGACGTAAGGTGGGGTCTGAATCTGGAGGGTTAGAGACAATCGTGAGTCAACATTAAGTATAGAATACTAAAGATGAGGTGACACATATTACAATGCTGTCACCATCTAGCTGGTAAATTTAGGAAGTAACCGGTTTTGTCAGGAACTGGCGTCCTGGGAGCTCACTGCAGAGTCTGGGGTTGAGAAGTGTTAACAGGACACCTTCATGTTACGCCTAGTTTCCTATCACGATCCCACATCTCCATGAAGGTTAACCTAAGACTTATTGTTGTTACTGGAGCTTTGGAAGAGGGTCATCCATGAGCAGTATTAGCCTCAAGGAAAGGAGAAAAATGTGTTAGTACTTAGTCATAGTGTCAGATAGCAACCATGTTTCCCTGAATGTGTGTGTCTCTCTCTCTCGGCCACATGCATGCGATCTTCTGCTTCTTTCTATGTGCAAATATCGATATTCTGTACCTCACACTGGCTCTTCCCCATGGACCCCAGGCACTGACTTCTGTAGAGATTCACACTTCCAACATAATGCACGAGCACATAATAGGTAATGTCCTTCCCTCTTGGTTCGAGTCTAGAGTTCTCCATTTGGTGCAGTGATGTCAGCAGTCTGGCTCAGGCCAATTACCACAGTGAGGAGAAGGCTCTGTTGAGAGGGTTGCAATTACGTGGTTGGGAGACGCCTCTTCCGTGGTGTCTGTTCTGGGGCCACTGGATGATAAACAGTGGCTGCACGAGTGAGACATTACCGAGCACCTGCACGTGCCCCTGACCCAGCGTTTTTACGAGTGAGATCCCGTTTCGCTCTTAAAACATCATTGCGAAGTGCCTCAATTTTACAAGTGATTGATATTCAGAGAGAAAAAGTTAATTTTCCATGCTGATTCGCCCGCTAGGTGGTAGGACTGAGGTTCTCATCCAGCTCTTTCTTTTAGTGCCATCTGCCTCCTATGCAGCCAGTGACAACAAGCACAGTTATTAAGCCTCTGCTTTTAATGGTCTTCCTAGGACACTTGCAAGTTGTTCTTTTCCATAATGGCATTTCCAAATTGCACTCACAGGTCTCCTTTGTGATTTTTCGTCTGCTTTCTCGTGTACATGGATGGCTTGCTTGAAACTCTTTTACATATTTTCATGGGCTACAGAGGGGTAAACAGTGTCAACCACCTCTATGAACAGCATGTTTCTGTCACAAGGCGAGCCAAAGTGTGTGACCCCTGACCTTTGGGAGGAAAGATGAGCAAACACACACGCACACTCACACACAAACACACATACAAATACACATACAAACACACACCCGTGCACACTCACATATACACATTCATACACATATGCACGCACATACACAAACCACCTGTGCACACACACTCACACAAATACACACATGCGCACACACACAAACACACATGCACACACAAGCACGTATACACATACAAACACATACCCCTGGGCACAGTCACACACACATACACATACGAACCCAAATGCACACAAGAACACAAACACATCCACTCACATGTACACTCATGTAAATGCACATGCACATGCACATTCATGTAAACACCCATGCATGCACACTCACACACACATGCACACTCACACACACACACACACACACAGACACCCATGCACGCACATGCACACTCACACAAACACACATGCATACTCACACACAAACACACATGCACACACAAACACATACCCCTGGGCACACTCACACACACACACACACACAAATGCACACAAGAACACAAACACATCCACTCACATGTACACTCACGCAAATGCACATGTGCATTCACATAAACACCCATGCGTGCACACTCACACATACACATTCATACACATATGCACGCACATACACACAAACACCCATGCACAGGTACACACACTCACACAAACACACATGTGCATGCTCACGCATGTACAAACACATGCACACACAGCACAATACACATACACACACCCATGCACACTCACACATACACATTCATACACATATGCACGCACATACACAAACCACCTGTGCACACACACTCACACAAATATACACATGCACACACACAAACACACATGCACGCACAAGCACATATACACATACAAACACATACCCCTGGGCACACTCACACACACATACACGTACAAACACAAATGCACACAAGAACACAAACACATCCACTCACATGTACACTCACGCAAATGCACGTGCACATTCACGTAAACACCCATGCATGCACACTCACACATACACATTCATACACATATGTATGCACATACACACAAACACCCATGCACATGTACACACACGTTCACACATACACATACAAACACACACCCCTGGGCACACATGCACACTCACGCACACATACACATAAATGCACAAATACAAATGCACACAAGCACACTCACACAAAAACACGCACATTCATAAATACACACCCACACAAACACCCATGCACACACACACACACACACACTACATACACACTCATGCAAATACCCATGCACACACACACATATCCCCACTCACACAAACACCCATGCATGCACACTTACACACATGCACACTCACACAAGCACACCGTCAACTTCGAGGAGTCACCTCAATGTCTTTGGTTCCCCTTCCTTTTGAACATGCGCCTTCCTCTTCCTGTGTCTCAGGCAGCCTGGGCTCGGGCACTGTGTCACGTTTTTCCCGGAGGAAAGGAGCCAACACGCTCCTGCACCCTGAGCTGGGTGTGGCTGCATGGTTTATCATAAAACCCAAACAAGTCAACGCTTAGCTCATAAGAATGGCTCTCTAAGGGCTGAAGGCTACTAGATAGAGGAAAACAAGACACTACTGGTCAGGAGCTGGGTCTTCTTCTGCCCAGCACCACCCAAACTGGTGATAACTATGTGCCCTGTCCAGGGCTGGTCCTGCGTACCTGATGACACCTTAAAAGCAGCATGGCATCCATGTACATAATATGAGTGGAGGAAGCTCCAAGTTCTGTCAGGGCCCAGATTTTCAGGACCAGGGGGTGGCCACTGCTGAGTTAGTGCTATGGCACCGTCACACCATCACAACATCCATCCATCCATCCATCCATCCATCTTAATCAAGCTCCCACTGTGTGCAAGGAAATGCTCCATCCTGCTGTGCAAACAAGAGGAAAAGAACTAAAGCTGTGATGGTCAGAAGAGGCCAGATGGCTACAGGAACAACAGGTCTGTGGCTTATTCATCGTTCGTGAGACGTGCCATCAGGGTCACGTGCAGGGAGCAGCACCATGTTGAATGCTGCCAGCTGCTGCGCCAGCAGGAAAGACAGTCCTCGGGGGGGTCTTGCATCGGCAATTAAATGCTCTGATTAGACATGGCACGTGTCATTTCCACTCGCAACTCCTCGACCAGAACCGGTCACTGTCCCCGCCCAACCACAAGGGACCTGGAGCACAGTCCTTCCATGCAGAAGGTGAGAACCAGGCACACCTGGCCAACGTCACCACGACGCCCCCTGGGGGAAGTGGGCTCTTCCATCACGGTTTCTCCCCTGTGCTTTCTAAGGCTTGCACCTCACTCAGACCTGGAGTCTGGGGGCTGGGGCACCTTTTTCTGCCAATAGTTTGGTCCTGGGAGCCCTCTCTGTGGAGGATGGGGCCTGACATTGGTCCTTCTCTGTATCCACACTCCTGTAAGGACCAGGCATGAGTCCATACGGGGCACTCACTGCGACAAAGGCTTTGGCAACTCCCCACCCGCAGTCCTGTGCTGTACAAACTCCCGAGCTGCCCATGAGCGACTTTCTTCCTGGGGCACACGAGTGGTGTCAGGCGACTAGGGTGGACGTATGGAAAGATCTTGCAAGGACCCTGGATTTTCCTGAGGCAGGCAGCCCATCTGCAGTGAGACTTAAACGTGTAAGCCCGAAGACTCTGCAGGCTTCACCTTTAATCCGCGTCCTAACACTTGGTGTCATGTTTCTCTGGAACGTAGATTGAAATGTGTCACTTACTCTTTCACCAAAGAGGAGGCTGGCTTGTGATTGAATATCATGGGACCACCTTTCTGTCCTAATTCTCTCCAATATTTTGGTGGAGGTTCAGTGTGGGGTCTCCTCCTGGGGATGGGGGGTGGTGGCAAAGGAGCTGCTAAGCCCATTACCTCTAGAAGATGTATGTTTTCTCTCGGCTGCACAGTGCCCTTGGCCGATCTTGTACAGGATTAGGTATGCGAAAAGCACCAGCCACCTAAGAGAACTCTGTTTAGGGCTAATTATTTTATTTTATTCTCAACACCCATTTATTTTCCACGAGTGCCGTCAGTAACTCACACTATTCACTTCCTTGTACACTGTGTGTGTGTGGGGGGGGGGGTTGTAGAACCGTGGCCCGGATGGCCGACACCCCATCTCACTTGCCTCGAGCCTTGGCCAAACGTCTCACACCTCTTGAGACTCAGGGACCTCCTCTGCTTAGTGACCTCAAAACACATGGCTCTCGGGGCCGCGATGAGGGTTAGAGACGGTGTGAGCTGATCCATGTTGGGTAGATTTCCATCTGTCTTCCCTGTGGCTCTGGCCGGAGAGTTATGGCAGCTGGGGCAGCTCATGGGTAATCCAGGACATCTCTTCAGTTAACTTTCCCAAGAGATAAGGTCTTCTTCACCTTCTTTACGTGACCAGAGTTATGAACATAGGGAGGATGCTTGGGCAACAGCTCTGGTTCACTTCATCCCAATGTCCGTGTAATCCGTTCAGGAATTGGATATATCATTTTCAAAACCTTTCAAGGCACTGACCAGGAACACTAGCCAGGGTCTTATAAGCTTGCAACATTCAGACAGCTTGTAGAAACTCATTTTCTGTCATATTCATGAGAAGGATCGGAAGCTGTCCCACTGAAGTCAAGAACCTAGTGAAGATGGCTGATGTCACTGGCATGAACGATATTGCATGGAGATTCTGGATAACACAAGGACAAGAAAAAATGTGTAAATATTGAGAAAAGAGAGACATGATTATCCCTATTGACAGAGTGTACGATTGTCTACATAGGAAACACAATTAGTCAATACCACAAATCATTAGGACTTAAAGGAAAATTCAAAATACAAAAATGAAAGCTGTCTTCATGATCAGCCATAACCCATGAGAAGATCCTACAGAAAAAGTAAGTTTCCCTTTCTACTAGCAGCGAGACCTTTAAGGTATGTGAGTCACCCTGGTGAACAGGTAAGCGTTTACAAAGGTGCCTGTAAAATATCCCTGACAAAAGGAAGCGGACATTTGCTGTTTCAAAGCAGAGAGCCTCAAAATTATATCGTTCAACGTCAACACCATTTCATGGACGTGACAGATGGATTCCAAGTTCATCTTGAAGAGAAAATCCGAGAACAGTAAAGACAAGAAAGGAAGAAGAGAAAAGGAAGGCGGTGACTCCCTCCCAGTGTCAAATATATAACCAATATGTCATACATACAATAAGTGTAGTTGAAATAAATAGAGCAGATGTATCAATAGAACATAATGAAAAGTCCAGAAACAGACACAAGCATGTAAGAAATTAACAGCCAAGAAAGGAGGTATTGCCAATCCATAAGGGATTGATGGCAATAAATGGTGTGGAGACACTTGTCTAGCATTGTGGGAAAATAGAATAAAATTAATCTTCAACCTCACATCATTTCCAAAAATAATTTTTAACATGGGTTTAAGACCTACCTATAAAGCAAAACTATAAAAAAAAATGGGACAAAATATAAGAAGATGTAACCTGCAGAGACAAAAGGTCTTGGACAAGAAAAAAAATGCAAAAAGGTAAAATAAAAAAACACAGAAGCCTGACTACTGCAAAATTTAACATTTCTATAGGACTAGAGATACAGGCAGGAGATTACTCACAGGCTAGGAGAAAACATTCATACAGCACGGAGCGAGGGGTCCACGTGGACCGCGTGAAATCACCCTCATAGAGCAATCTGAGAAGGATAAGCAACCCAACAGAAATTCAGACAAAGAATTCAAACTCACACTTCACGGGAAAGAGATTACAGACAGCCAACAAACATTGTAAATGGTCAGCTCAGCAGGAATGAGGGAAAACAAGTTAAAACAAGGGTTTTTCCCACCTGTTTTGATTGGCAAAAATGAGAAGTATTACACGGAGTGTTAGCAAAGATGTGTGAAAACAGGATTCTTACATTCTGTTGGTGAGCATGTTTAACTTTGAATAGCTTTTGTGGAGAGCAATCTGGGTGTCTCCATTAGAGCAGAAACCACACATGCCCTGTGGTTCACCAATCCTGCTTCTCAGAATCGACCCTGGAGGAGGGTTCACACGCGGGTGGAGGAGGTGAGAATTAGGATATTCCCAATAATGTTGACGGAAATAGGAACGGCCTGGAGGGCAAAAATGGAATTGAATGTCATGACAGGGTTAAATCACAGCGTTTCGTTAAAGGATGATGAGTCTGCTTAGTTCTGGCTCACCTGCTGGGACCGGACAGCCTTGGCCCCTCTGTGGGTGGAATAGTGTGATCTCGGGGCAGGGGCATGGAGGAAGCTGCCCCACCTCACGGTGACGCCCCGAGGCTGGATCCGGGTGGGTGAGTCCTTCAAGATGGTTTCTGCTGTGTGGACGGTTGAATCCCAGGAAAGGACTGTGTGTCCTCCCCGGCTCAGCCAGAGCAGCGCAGCAGGCAGAATTGGTGCTCAGGGTTCTCCCCTCAGGGGAGATTAGCTGACGTTTGTGGGGGTGAGTGGAGAAATGCCAGGGGTCCAGCCCGTGGGACATGGCAGCCTTGGTCAATGTGGCCCTGACCCGCCCATGCCATCGGCGCACTGAAGACACACGGTCCTCTGCCCGGAGTGCCACAGGGGTCCTCAGCCCTCACATCGGGGCTCAGTGCCTTCACATGCCCACGCTGGGACTCAGATCCGTTCCCCCCAAAGTCTGAGGCAGAGAGACTGGCGAGGATTATGGGTTCCTATGTCGGAGCACATTTGAAATTGTAATGAGCAGGCTTGGTGATGCGTTGAATGTGTTTGATATCGACAGGAGAAATTACCCCTTTTCGAAGCCAGCTCTGTGCTTTCATAACACGCGTCAGATCAATGTCTAGAAAACAAACACAGTCACCAGGAGACTCGGCAATGCATCCTCAGGGGGAGCCCACCACAGGAAATGCTGCACGAATTAGCTGGGGGAACCACGCAGGTCTGTCCTCAGGGGTCAGCCAGAGGCTTTGCAGAACAGACCCCGAGCGCCGATGAGCTACAGGACCAAATAGAAACCTCCCACGGGCCCCAGCAGGTGGCCCCCACGGGGAAAGAACACAGGGATGTTTGAGCCCCTAAAGCTTTGCTACTCAGACCGGGGTCTGTGGACCAGGAGAACCAGCTCACCAGGAACTTAGAAATGAAGACTCAGGCCTCTTCCCTCCACATCTGCCCCTTCGGGGAATTAGAGCCCCTCCTGGGATCAGGGCACGTGGTTGACCAGAACAAAGGCTCCATTTCCCAGCCTCCACTGCAGCCTCAGGTGGCCATGTGACCAGGTCCTGGCCAACGCACTGTGAGCAGAGGTCATGGGAGGAACTTCCAGGTCATGCCCTGAAAGGATGGAGGTGAGCCCTTCCTCCCATTTTTCCACTCCCCTAGCCACATGAGGCCAGTCAGCCTGGGGTCACCACTACTCTTCTTGGCCCAGGAGAACCAAACAGATGGGGGATTTTGTAGGGTTTAGAGCAATGTAATTGTTTATCATGTGGTGACCACTTAACTCCCTGTGCCTGGGCTTCTTCAGTCGTGAAACACAGATGATGGTGATGGTGATGGTGATGTGACAATGATGGTGATGATGGTGATGATGATGATGGTGATGATGATGATGGTGGGTGATGATGATGATGGTGGGTGATGATGATGGTGATGGTGACGATGATGACGATGATGGTGATGATGATGATGGTGATGATGATGGTGATGATGATGATGATGGTGATGGTGATGATGATGATGGTGATGATGATGATGATGGTGATGATGATGGTGATGATGGTGATGATGATGATGGTGATGATGATGATGGTGGTGATGATGATGATGATGGTGATGATGATGATGGTGGGTGATGATGATGATGGTGGGTGATGATGATGATGGTGGGTGATGATGATGATGGTGGGTGATGATGATGGTGGTGATGATGATAATGGTGATGATGATGATGGTGATGATGGTGATGATGATGATGGTGATGATGATGATGGTGATGATGATGATGATGGTGATGATGATGGTGGTGATGATGATGATGATGATGGTGATGATGATGATGATGGTGATGATGATGATGATTATGGTGATGATGGTGGTGATGATGATGGTGATGATGGAGATGATGATCATGAGGCGGATGATGAGGCCTCCTGCTAGAGAGAGGAGGAGAAGTGATGGAGTTGTGGGAGGATATGGAACATAAGGTGTACCTATTACTACTACCATCATTATTATTAATATCTCACACTCCTAGTGACATGGAGCTTTCCCTCACCCAGCAGCCGTCCCTCTTGTCCTGGACACATTTTTATAAGACAGGAGCTGAGCTCTCTTCCCACCTTCTCCTCAGCAGGAGTCCACCACAGGGGGCATGAACGTCCGCTAGGCAAGGAGGGGACACTGTGGGTCCCCTGACCCTGTACTGCAGGCCCGACTGGTCCAGCATCCTGAGAAGACTCATTAACCACGGACCCAGTTTCCTGCAGTAGCCCCAGGACCGGTGGTATTCACACTGCACTTGACTAAGGGCAGTCAGGAATAGACATCAGAGGGCAGGTGCTGAATCGCTTCGTTACTGAGCCACCGACGTGCCCACCTCCTGGGAAGTTTGTGGCTGCCACTGCAAGGGCGGTGGGGCTGGAGTCCCAAGCTGCTGTCTACACTGCAGGCACCTAAGTGTGGATGGGGAGGGCAGAGAGGGCAGAGCCTGCTGATTATTAAGAAGGCAGGGCACCTTTTCTTGCATTCAGTTGCATTCTGTCATCTTCCACGAATGCCTGCTACCTATGCCTGCAGACTTTTCCGGCAGGTTCTCCTTGTGCATGGGGTTGGGTGTGGGGGCTCTGCAGACAGCACACATCCCTCACCCTGTCTGGAAAAATGCCAAGCAAGTGTCACTGCTGATCTGCCCGTTGCCTTTTCACTTCTCTGTGCTGTTTCCACGCTTGGTGTGCAGTCCATCCAGAGGCTCTGAAACTCGCTTTCTCTCCCGCGTGTCTGCTCTGCTCCCTCCAGCAACCAGTGGAGATTTCTCTATTAAACTGAGCTCGGGACAAAGCTTTGTAAAACCAGAGACTCAGCAGGAGAAAGAAAGTCTAAATAAAATAATGTTCCTGGCAGAATCTCCATTTTAACACATTGCCCAGGATGGAGTCAAGCTGGAGAGATCTGTAACCAGCCTATTGATTTTTGCCCGGAGGTGGGGGGGGCATCGCTGCTGGGGGTGCAGGGGCATTAGAGCACCTTCCAGTGTGCACAAGGGGTGGGGGTGGGGGTCCGAAGAACCCACAGGGCACAGCGGGCACTCTGCAGGTCCGAGATGTGGCACTTAGTGGGGGCAGCACAGAGGAAGGTGGGTGGGGCCTCTGCTCACCTGCCCCCCCCCAAGCCCCTACAGGGGGCCCCCATCCAGGTCTGGGCAGGGCAGCCCTGCACTGGGGGATCTTCCCTCCCCACAGCCTGGACCCCTGTCCTGGTCCCAGGACGGCACATTCCTCCAGAGCCGGTGTGACTGAAGGCAGAGCATGTGTCCCAGGCAGTGAGGGGCATTTGCGCCCCACTCGTCCATCAGCCCTGACGGAGCCCCAGGGAGCTGGGCTCCTATTCCCTGGTCAGCTCTGCGGGGGCCCCTGTAGGTCGTTGGGGGAAAGCTCTGCGGTCTGGGGGTGATTGGAGCCCCGGGGAGGCAAAGGGGTCTGAGGATGGGGGTGACTGGGGGCTCTTGGAACATGGGGCGGGGACATCCCGGGACACTTCCAGCACCTACTCCTGTGCTGAGGCCTCCAAGGGGCCCCAGGCCTGCCGGCTGTGGACACGGTTCCCGCAGGACGTCGGGGTGGGGGGAGAGGACCTAGGAGTCCCCTGACCAGGCTGCCCCTCCCCTGGCCGAGGGCATCCCCCTTCCCGGCAGCCCTTCGAGTCAAGGCAGCGCTGAGCCCAGGTCTGCGGTGACAGGTGAGCAGAGAAGCTGGGAGCCTCTCTGCCCAGGACGGCACCCCCCTGCCCCCCCTCTGTCTTGGGGGCCACTCAGGCACAAGTGGGAATAGTCCCCACGGTTTTCTCGGGGGGGCACCCTCCCCCACTCTCCTACCAATCACACGCTATTTGAAAACAAATTCATGAATTAAAACCTTCAGACAGGCTGGAGTCACGCACGTGGTGCCCAACGAATTAAAACAGAAACGTGAAAAATGTCCCCTTATTTCATCCTGTGTCACAGAAATGAATGTGTTGCTCTCAGGCTCATAAATTTTGGGGAGGAGTTTTTGTGAAAATACTGCAAGACTCAGAGACGCTCTGTGCCCGCACAGCCGGACACGGAGTCACAGCCGTCCTCAGACCCAGAGACACACAGACGTCCTCAGACCCAGAGACACAGGGACCTTCACCCTGTGCATCTGAGTGGGGCCCCTGGGGCCGGCACCGGGACGCGTGGAATCCGGGAGCCTCCCTGGGACCCCGCATTCACAGAGGAGCTCGTCCCTGCGGGGAGAGGCTTCAGGAGAAACGGAGGAGAACTTGGGGTGTTGGTGGGTGACAGAGGGGTGCCACGCCCTGGAGAAGCCGACCAGAGAGGGTCATGGTGGGGGGCTTTCCCCACCTCTCTGCATCCTGTCCACCCCTGAGACACTCAGGCTGTCCCCTGATTGGACGAGGCCCACCCACATCAGGGAGGGCAACCCGCTTTACTGATACTTCACAGCGAGCCTCATCCAGAAACCCCTCACGGAAACATCGACCCCGGATCTGGGCACCACAGCCCAGCTGGCTCGACACACGAATTCCCCACCACAGACCATGGCTCAGGTCCTCACTGGCCACCGTGTCCCATCACTCTGCTGGGGCATCCGTTTCCAATGTAAAGCACGGGACAGGGCCCAAGGGATGCGGGAGGCAGGACTGTCCCCGGCAGAGTCATGTCCTGGGGGTCCCTGGGAGGGGCAGAGGAGAAACCAGGCCCCGGGAGGACGACCTGGCGCCGATGTGGGCTGGGCTAGTGGTGGGGGGCCACGTGGACGTCTGCCCCTCCGCTGGCCCAGTGCAGGAACCCCGTCCAGGGGTCGTTCTCTGGTCCTGCTCTCAGCCCAGGGCGGGCTTGGCCCCCCATGTCCACTCAGGCCCGTGTGAGTCAGGTGTGAGCACCGCAGGGGCTCATCCACCACCGAGGACGGCTCCTGGCGTGGGCAGGGCACCCATCGGAGCCCATCAGATTCAGGCACCACCACCCGGGACCCGGGGACCCTGGCGGGCTCCAGTCCCCCCTCGAGACCCTGGGACGATGTGGGCATCGCCTCACCACCTCCAGGATTTTCCAGACCCACGAGTTTAGGACAAATAAGTTCTGTTTTCTTTTCTGAGATGGTAAGTATGAGCTCTTCAGAGCCTGTTCTCAGGCTGGACCAGAGACGATGTCCATGGGGGGTGACGGTTCAGAAGCTCCTGAAAGAAGCAGACGGACAAGCAAGTGTCGTCATGATTTAAGCATCACGAGGTCCTGACATCATTGCCCGTTTCCTGCTGCTGCCTTTCACGTTTCAGGGAAGACACCCCCAAAACTGGCTGCAGAGGGGACCCCTGCAGCCTCCGCCTGAGAATTTACTGTGCCAGTATCACAACTGCTCACACACAATGAGCTGCACACGGTGTGAGCACGAGAGCCTTTGTGTGCCCTCATTCCAGCACGCTGTGTCCGCTAAATGTAACGAGCCAGCTCCGCATTGCTCGCTTGGGGGAAATTTTAATAACGTTTATGTTGGCAAAACGAGGGAGGAAATGAGACATCCCGCTTCCCGCCCCCTCCCCCGGTGCTGCCCCAAGCAGCCCCATTCTTCACAATGACGTCAGTAGATCCGGATACACTGAGAATGAAATCCTAACTCCTCCTCGGGACCTGTGACTCAGGACATGCCTCCTGTCCCACCTCCTGCTGTCCTCGTCCCCCACTGGGTCTTGCCATGCTGGCCACTTGTGTCCCTGAGACACCTGTCTCTCTGCCTCAGAGCCTTTGCACCTGCCATTCGCTCTGCCTGGAGCACAATTCCTGCCTGTGGGCAGGTGGCTTCTCTTCACCAGGCAGGTCTCAGTCCCAGGAGCCTCCCAGACGACGCTGGATGGAGACCTCACCCGGTGCCCCCGAGTTACTCCCTACACAGCGACGTCTTTTCATCTCTTCATAGCCGTGAACACTTTGGATTTGCCTCATGTCTCTGTGTGATCACTTCTCCGCTGTCTCCTGGCTGTC
Source organism: Prionailurus bengalensis (assembly GCF_016509475.1). NCBI lineage: Eukaryota > Metazoa > Chordata > Mammalia > Carnivora > Felidae > Prionailurus > Prionailurus bengalensis. The sequence continues at coordinate 1,260,735 of NC_057356.1, read as the reverse complement.
CCGGGAGGGGAGCTCCAGCCTGGAACAGCCCCTGCCCAGAGTAGGAGCCACGGCCAGTGATTATTGAATGAGTGAATGAATGAATGAATGAACGAATGAACCAATGAGGGAGCTGTGACAAGTGATTGTTGAATGAATGAGTGAGTGAGTGAATGAATGAATGAATGAAGGAGCCCTGTGGCAAGTGATTGTTGAATGAATGAATGAACGAATGAACGGGGGAGCTGCCACAAGTGATTGTTGAATGAATGAATGAGTGAATGAATGAGGGAGTTGCAGCAAGTGATCATTGAATGAATGAATGAAGGAAGGAACTAAAGAGGGAGCTTCTGCCAGTGATTGTTGAATGAATAAGTGAGTGAGTGAGTGAATGAATGAAGGAGCCCCGTGGCAAGTGATTGTTGAATGAATGAACGAACGAACGAATGAATGAACAAAGGAGGGAGCTTCTGCCAGTGATTGTTGAATGAATGAATGAACGAACGAATGAATGAACGAACGAAGGAGGGAGCTTCTGCCAGTGATTGTTGAATGAATGAGTGAGTGAGTGAGTGAATGAATGAAGGAGCCCTGTGGCAAGTGATTGTTGAATGAATGAATGAACGAACGAATGAATGAACAAAGGAGGGAGCTGCGTCAGTGATTGTTGAATGAATGAAGGAAGGAGTGAATGAATGAATGAGTGAATGAACAAGGGAGCTGTGACAGTGATTGTTGAGTGAATGAATGAGTGAA